>NC_083103.1:15281692-16010442 GCF_949774975.1 Lagenorhynchus albirostris | reverse complement strand
CTCTACAGTTTTATTAAACATTGCTGTCAGATTTCTGTTTATTATCCAATTATTACTCACAGTTTTTCCTGAACTGAATACTGAATGAAGGCATAGGATGGCTTTAAAGTACTGGTCAAGAACCTAGCCTCTGAAGTCAAATTTCCTGAGTTTCAATCCTAGCCTTACGTTGCTCTATGCTCTTGCGCAAGTTATTTAACCGCTGTGAACTTCAAGCCTTCCCGCGTATCCCAGATGAGGTCTGGGACAGGCTCCCATAGCACTCTGTACTATGCAATGAAATAATTGTTTTAATCCTTTTTGTTTAGTGCCTTTCTCTTCCTACTGGATAGTTTGCTCCATGATGCCAGAAACTGCCTTTTTCTTTATGGTTTTTCTAGTTCCTGACACATCTTGCACATAGATGAATGGTAAATTTTGTTGAATGATTAAATGAGCTCTCATTTAAGAGGTAAAGAAACTGAGATGTGTATCATGTGTGACTTACCCCAATTCATACATTTTCTGAAACAGTTATAAGTAGAACTCAAGTTTCCGGTCTCCTACATAATAGTACTTTCCACTCTTTCTATTACACTATGAAAATTGAAGATCTAGAGAGGGGTTAAGCAATACCTACAAATAATTGTATTACAGAGGCAGAATACACACATACTTAAAGGGGCTAGGGAAATTGAGAGGCAAATAAAAAGTCCTTTTGCCAGGGGTTGGGTATAGAAAGGCTTAATGAAGGAGGAAACATTTGAACTGTCCCTACAGGTAGATTTTGGACAGGTCACTCTAGACATAAACAGCATTTTATGTAATTGTATGTATCATCTTAGTCTTGGTATCTTTAATCTCTTTTTTTTTCAGTAAATCTCTAAAATGTATATTTTAGCCAGCTAATGATCTTGTCTTATTTCAGTGAACAATGTGGGAATATCATATGAGTATCCGGAATACTTTTTGGATGTTCCTGACTTGGACGGTGTAAGTCGTTCTTTATAGATTATGGTCACAAAAAGAATGCACGTAGATGTGTGTGAGACAATATGGTATAACGTTCAGGCTCTGAGCACTAGAGTCCAACTAACGGCTGAGGTTCACACCCTGGTCCTTCTACTCTACCTGAGTTACCTGGGGAATGACCCAACCATACTTAGTCTCCATCCTCCTGTCTGTAGAATAGGCAGCTTTACAGAGATGTTAGAAGGATTGAATGAGAAAATATTTATCACCTCATTTGTACAGGGCCAGCTTCAATAATAGCTCCAGTTTTTTATTATCACTTTTATTATATCAAAACAGCTCTGTTTAAGTATCAGGATTCTAAACATCAATTTAAAAACCATAAATGTGTTAATATCAATATAAAGCAATATGGTTGATTCAGATAAACTAGCTCTACCAAAATGAAAACTATATCCTTGATACATGTATAATTCTTTAATAAAAACTAGAAAAGCATATCATTGAAGGAATATGTAAATTTTAAAAAATTATTGAAAATCTTAGATTCAATAATTTCTCCTTTCCATGTTAGCAGAGAGGAAACTGCATATTTATTTTAGGTTTAGTATGTCTTTTTGCTTGCACATTTCACTTGTACATATACCTTGAATTTTGTATATTAGTATGAATTGCTGCATTTGGTAGAAAAGTACTATAACACAGAGTAAAATAAAATCTGCCTCTTTGCCCCAACTCCTCTCATTTTCCAAGTTCTTTATTGTATCTGGGGAAACTTTCAATGCATCTCTGGATCACTTACATATGTATCTAATATGGTTACTTCCATGATCAAATCTATATAAAATTATCAATATTTCTTTTGCAGACCATCAAGAAACTGATAAATGTTAATGTTCTTTCTGTTTGCAAGGTAAGCATCTTCTTTATAAATATGTCATCTTCTTTTGTTTTTTTTCTATTTAAAAACACTGAATCAGTTTGTTCATTTCAGTCAGCTCTTGTTTTGATGTAAGTACATATTCCAGATGAAAGCGATCTATTTCCTCGTGTCTTCAGGAAATAGAACTAAATGCCAAACAGGTGTCTGTATAGTTTTACTTTTTAACAAGTGAACATTTATTAAATGCCTCCTCTACGCAAGCACTGTAGTAGGCCCTGGGACTATACAAACTAACTTAGGCTGAAGATAGATTGTTTTACAAAGTTTTCATCTACATGTAATTCATCACTGATAAATTGTTTCCATTCCATATCCCCTGTGGTCTACTTAAGGTGATGAGCTAAAGGTTGTGGGAAAGCATCGTATGGGGAGTGTGGGACCATAGGGTAATGAGAGTGATTTTTATTAGCCACACATGAAAACTACTCTCATTTCTAGTTGCTAGGCATTCATTATAGCCATGTCGCTCGTATATGCCAACAAAAGACACCACAGCTAATATATGATAAAAGGACAAATAGCTAGGAAGTATGAGCATCTGAACACCATTCCCCCCCCCCTTTTTTTTTTTTGGTCACACTGTGCGACACGCAGGATCTTAGTTCCCTGACCGGGGATCAAACCCCTGCAGTGGAAGTATGGAGTCCTAACCACTGGATTGCCAGGGAATTCCCATTTCCCCGTTCTATTTTAACAGTAACTACAATGAGATATCACACCTTGATTATACATACCAGACCAGAAGAAAATATTGCCTGAGGCAGAATTTCCATACGTAATGTTGGGTAGTTTAAATTTGAACATAGTGTTGGAAAAGCCTAATTATTTTCATTAACTCTTATATACTAATTTAAGAAAACCAAAAAAACATTTAGCTCAAAAGTATTAGAAGTGACCAGATAAATATAAATAAGAACGTAATTATTAATTTTTACTCAATGGCGTAGTCTTGATCCTTTTTTCTATTGTGATATTTAAAAGAAAAGCTCTCCTTGGGTCTTCATTTCCTGAGAAATCATAACCCTTACATGGTTGATTTCAAGTTAAAGGACCCTAAAATCTTAACCCTTGGTCAGCTTTTCATATATGGCCGTGCTTCTCCCTGTGTAACATATATGTTGCTTTTAAAGTATGTAGTTAATTCAGTCTTTATAATTTCAGTCTTTAGCAATATGGTTGATTCAGGTAAACCAGCTCTACCAAAAAGAAAGCTACATTGTTGATGCATGCACACTGTGTAACATTTGGTAGCTTGCTACCTAAAGGCACCTCTAATGAATCATATTGTAATATGACAAATAATTTTATAAAACAAATAATCGCTGTATCTCTTCGTTGTTGTTATTAACCAAGATTTTTTCTCAAGTAGTTTGTGAGGCAAACTATCAATACAAACAGGTGCATCTGTGATTAGCTTTGGATCAAGTCCCACATGCAGAAAATTAATGCTTTTAAAATGTGGTTAAGAGGACTTCCCTGGTGGCACAGTGGTTAAGAATCTGCCTGCCAATGCAGGGAACACAGGTTCGAGCCCTGGTCCGGGAAGATCCCACATGCCGCGGAGCAACTAAGCCCGTGTGCCACAACTACTGAGCCTGCACTCTAGAGCCCGCGAGCCACAACTACTGAGCCCGCGTGCCACAACTACTAAAGGCCGCATGCCTAGAGCCCATGCTCTGCAACAAGAGAAGCCACCGAAATGAGAAGCCCGCTCGCCGCAACTAGAGAAAGCCTGCGTCCAGCAACAAAAACCCAGTGCACCCAAAAAATAAATTAAAAAAAACAAAGCAAAACAAACAAAAAATGTGGTTAATGTGCATGTATCTGTATAGTTTTAAAGGTATTTCCCTTGGCATACTATGTAAATGTAATCGTTCTTCAATAATCTGTATGAGATTTCAAGTTAATTAAATAACTCCATCATTTACTAGTTATATGGCCTTGAGTGAATTACTTACCCTCTGTGCTTCAGTTTTTCATCTATAAATTAAGGATGATAATTCTCTTTACCTCACAGAGTTGTTTTGGGAATTAAACAAGGTAATATGTGTAAACCTCTTTAGAATAGTGCCCAGATCATACTAAAGCCTCTAAACAATGTTTCTATTACTTTGTTAAACTCAGAGGTGATAAAGATTTTTAGTAAACATGTGCAACTGTTACTTTTTTAGCAAGCAAATTATTATTTTTTTTTTTTTGGCTGCATCGGGTCTTCGTTTTGGCATGTGGGATCTTTTTGTAGCGGCGCGCGGGCTCTTTGTTGCAGCACGCAGGCTTCTCTCTAGCTGTGGCTCACAGGTTCCAGAGCGCACGGGTTCTGTAGTTTGCAGCCTGCCAGCTCTCTCGTTGTGGCACTCAGGCTTAGTTGCCCCGCGGCACGTGGGATCTTAGTTCCCAGACCAGAGATCGAACACACATCCGCTGCATTGGAAGGCAGATTCTTTACCACTGGACCACCAGAGAAGTCCCATAGCAAGCAAATTTTTTGATCAAAATTAATATCACTTCTAGTCTATAGTTTGTTTTATGGTTTTGCCTTTTGAAATGACTGATTTGTACTATTGTTTTGATAATCTTTTCTAATACATTTGACCAAATGCTTAAAAATAATGAGAGTTAGAAAATAATGAGTGTTTTATTATGTACATGTGTTTCATAATATATTGTAATGAGTTAATCATGAAAAATATTTTCCAGTGTTTAAATCGTATTTTATAGAATTGTGGGGTTTTAAAAAATATCTTTATTGGAGTATAATTGCTTTACAATGTTGTGTTAGTTTCTGCTGTACAACAAAGTGAATCAGCTGTATGTATACCTATATCCCCATATCCCCTCCCTCTTGAGCCTCCCTCCCACCCTCCCTATGCCACCCCTCTAGGTGGTCACAAAGCACTGAGCTGATCTCCCTGTGCCATGCAGCTGCTTCCCACTAGCTATTTTACATTTAGTTGTGTATATATGTCAGTGCTGCTCTGTCACTTTGTCCCAGCTTCCCCTTCCCCTGCTGTGTCCTCAAGTCCGTTCTCTACATCTGTGTCTTTATTCCTGGCCTGCCACTAGGTTCATCAGTACCATTTTTTTAGATTCCATATATGTGCGTTAGCATCCAGTATTTGTTTTTCTCTTTCTGAACTTACTTCACTGTGTATGTCAGACTCTAGGTCCATCCTATAGCATTGTTAATGCTAGCTCCAAATTAGTCTCCTGATAATTTTAATTCCTCTATCAGATAAACTATGCAAAGTTTTTACTCTAGATACATTAGTATCTTCACCTGAGACCTCCTGCTTGTCAGTACTACTGTGTTTGTGTACCCTTACACTCTAAAACCCTGGCTTCCTCTGTCTCCCAAAACATGCATTTTGGGCTGGCAGTCTACAGAATAGTAGTGATAAAAGGCCAAGGTCCTGACCTTGATCTGTGAGAACCAGTCAGCTTGCTGTGCTCTGCAGTCACACACCGGATCCTTCAAGCAGCATCTGAGCACAGATCAGCGTGTGCTGGTGGTGGTCACCTCATGGCCCTGCTTAAAGATGAGTAGTACAGTGGCGGGAGATGTGGATGAAGCACCACCAGTCCCACAGCACTGGAGAGGATCTTTCAGTTTTCTTTAAAGTAACGATGAAATAATAATGATGCACCAGTCCTAGTATCTTGACAAATTATAAAATGCTTCTCCCACCTCTTTATTCTTCCTCTTCCACTTTCTTTTTTCCCCATGGGCATGGATACTTTTTCCCATGAAATGAGTCAGAGACAAATGCCAACTTATTAAACATCATGCCCTATCATATTGTGAGCCATACTGATGGGAAGTATCACCAACAGAAGGGCTGGATATATGCTTAAAATTTTTATACGTGAACCTCTTTTTGCAAGTCATATCCCATTTACAAAGCACTAAGGGAGTTTGCTATTTAAAACACTTTTTCGTTAAGCCAAATAATCATGCTTTAATTTATCTTTCATGTAAATATGCATTTTCCTGTCCCTTTGTTATAGGTACTTTTAGTGGAAAAACAGTTCAGAATTCTTGATTTATTCATCATGGAATTAGTAACATCTGGAGGACAGCCAATTAGTCTTCACTGTACTATAGGCAGGATCCGGGTCTTTACCATCTCTGTAACACAGTGGACTAGTGATCGTTTAGGTGTGGATATGGTTTGATCAAACAGCAGGAGGTGAGTGGTGTGCAGTGGCCAGAAAAGTAAATTAGGACATGATTGTGCAGGTCCTTGAGTGCTGTGCTCAAGAGGGCAGAGAGCCTTAAAGTAGAAACGAGGTGTGATCTGGTGTACATTTTAGAAAGACAGTTCTAGTGGCAGCGTGGCCTGACAATGTGTATTTTATGGTGTGTGTGTTGATCTTGTACTGAGAAGGGGCATTCACCTTGATGGAGTTCTGTGTCTATCACTCCCAGGTTTAGTGTTCTTTCGTGCTGCTGTGATTTGCCCTATAGTATATTTTGATGAATTGTGCCTGTTGTCCTTTAGTTGACTGTGTTATGTTGCAGGGCCAGGGCTACATTTTCAGTATCAGTGGCTGTTTGGAGCCCTGGGGTAACTTAAAAGAAGATGAAAATTAGTCTGGCTCTAGAATCTTACAAGGTTTTCTGGTGGCTGGATATGTGGGGAACCAGGGCATGGATGTCTGCAGCCTAATGCCTTAATAAATGTATCAAAAAAGGCTTATATGAGAAAGAGAACAACCTCTTCTCACCATCAATATTGGTCCAAGTTTTTTCTCCTCACCAAACCACATGATAGGGGCTGACCATCTGAGAAGTGTGCCAGGAAAGATTGGAAAAGTCAGCTTGCCCTTGTGACCTTGGGTTTGTGCCCCTAATTTGGAGATATTTCCTGGGTAGGGCCCAGCATCCGGTTGGAAGCCTGTGCTGCCTCATGAGTACTGAATGACCTGGCTTGACCCTCCTTCAGGTCCCGGATTAGTGCTTGGTCCATGTGTTCCCATCCTGTATCAATAGGTCAGATGATAAAAATCGTATCAGTCCCCCATTCCAATAGAGGAATAACAGAAGTGAAATATCCTGACCGAGGGAATTACAGGTCATCAGCAGATGAAGTGGCGATGAGTGGTCCCCAGAATATTGAGGAAGAAATATTAACAAGAAGAGTTGTGACTGTAGACCCCTGATGTTCAATTAAAGAGTCCAGATTAGCTCTCCCAGGCCTTTGTCTCCCCAGTTCCATCTGATTATTTCACTTTTCATCTTATCCAATAATTTAGGATTATTCCTTTCTTCTCTCTCAGTGACTGCTTAACTGGGCTTTCCCTTTACCAGGTTAGTTGAGGTAACCCAAGGGGTATTTAGAAGCCTTGTTGCTTGCTTTACAGTTTTGCTCTCAATACCTTCAGGGTTACATTTAGTCTTGTTCTTATTCCCTGCAGAGCAGGAACGTGCCAAGGTGAGGAGAGCAGTGGTGTGGAAATTCTGCATAGGTGACTGATATGGCAGGTAGATCAGCCTTCAACTGGAAGAAAGGTCCTCCTAGCCAGGGCTTTTTTCCTTGTGATTTCAGATGTTCTGTGACTAAAATCTAAGGTAAGGCTTACTTCGCCTCAGGAACAATGACCTTCAGACCAGAAGTGATGGAGTTTAGAGATAATTTTTTTTAATTAATTAATTTATTTATTTATTTTTGGCTGTGTCGGGTCTTCGTTTCTGTGCGAGGGCTTTCTCTAGTTGCAGCAAGCGGGGGCCACTCTTCTTCGCGGTGCGCGGGCCTCTTACTGTCGCGGGCTCTCTTGTTACGGAGCACAAGCTCCAGACGCGCAGGCTCAGTAGTTGTGGCTCACGGGCCTAGTTGCTCCGCGGCACGTGGGACCCTCCCATACCAGGGCTCGAACCCGTGTCCCCTGCATTGGCAGGCAGACTCTGAACCACTGCACCACCAGGGAAGCCCGGAGTTTAGAGATAATTAACCCTCCAGTTATTGAGCTACACGCTTCTACAGTAGTTTCAGTTTTATGCCTGGAAGGGGTTTCCATCTCAGAATATGGAGAGTTTGCAAATGAAATTGTCATATTGCTATTGGTTATTATTAGAGAAATCATGGAAAATGGGGAACGTGCCACAACTCCAGAGACAGGTATATAGAAGTCCACTTTCAAACAGGTAGCACACTGAGCACCAATCCAAAGACAAGTTCTGAAGCAGATCTTCTTTGCATTGTTTGTTTCTGTTTTGAGATCACTTGTTTTAACATCTGCCACATTCGGTGTTGCCTTCCTTCTCTAGGCCTGACTTTCTTTGATTCCTTTAATGACAGACAGTTTGAGGACCTCAAGGCCCCTTAGACTCTACACTCCTTTTCAAATGAACATGGCCCAAACCATATTACCTGCACTTCCCACAGTTTACCTAAGTCTTCTGAAGGTACTGGGCCCTGAAGCTGCAACTGGGCTTGGTGAATACGGCGTACGATAGGGAGTGGCCCTTCCTACACATGGATCCCTTAGGAGATTTCCAGACCATCATTCTGACAAATAGAGGGGATGTCCCAACCTTCTTTATTACCTTTCTTAGAACAGAGAAGGAGGTGGGTGGAGGTGTGACCCAAGGAAAAATTTATTAACGATTTCCACTTACAGTGAAGTACCACTGAGTTTTGTTTGTTTTAGTTGGGAATGGGGAGGAGGAGTATTAAGCAGGGGATCAGAATTTAGTTCTTCCTTCATCAGATAATTAGCCAAAGTGGAAACTTGAAACCACATCTTATTAGGAGTGGTTGAAAGAACTAGAGATGTTTAGCATGGAGAAGGGACGCGTGACGTCACACGCAGGCACATGCGTGCACGCACACATCTAATCAAGGCTAGTTAGTTCAGCCTCCTAAGTATTTTGCAGATCAACTCACTTTTTATTCCCAGTGATAAAAGGTGAGTTCCCTTCTGATTCTAGGCCAGAGGTTGCAAATCAGTTGTCTGTGGGCTGGATTTGCCTACCAACATATTTTGATTGGCTCCAGCTCTGTTTTCATATTGGGACATTTCACACCCAAATTTCTAGCTTCTCTTGGGAAAAATCTAAGACTAGGGTAACATAGACCTGAACTGCTGCATGGCAACAAGTGATTAGAGCTGAGTAACAGCTGAGCATGCTGAGTAATTAGGCCTGCACTCTCCAGGTTACCACAGTCCCCACTAGTCTGACTTATGCACTCATTTATGTTACCTACCTGGACCTTTTAGACATTGGAGTT
Organism: Lagenorhynchus albirostris; assembly: GCF_949774975.1. Lineage (NCBI taxonomy): Eukaryota > Metazoa > Chordata > Mammalia > Artiodactyla > Delphinidae > Lagenorhynchus > Lagenorhynchus albirostris. The sequence goes on along the minus strand of NC_083103.1, from coordinate 16,001,319 downwards.
CCTGTTCCCCTGTTCAGTAACTCCAAGTATTCAGTCTACTCAAACTGAATCATTGCTTGCTTGGTTGAGTTGAAGAATTTGAATGGCTTTGACTAGATCAATCTCTTCCATCCCTATGATTATCTGAAATCAAATCACTTGGAGTATGAGGCCCTTTGCATGCTTTTGAAAAGTCATTTTTTTCTCATAATACCACTATGTATTCATTGTACGTCACTTAGCCATAATGCTATGCCCTGCCCATGGGATAGACAATAATAATAAATGTTTGGATGGGTGGACAGATGGATGAAAAAACACAGAAGCGCTTGTTTACTTTTTCTTACATGGATTTGCCACTGGCATGTGACCAGTAGGGGGAGCCCTGTATTAATTTGGAAATCCATCAGAAGAATCTCTGTTCAGCAGTCTAGTTGTATTTAATTTAGGGATTATGCTAAGAATTTATCCCCCCGACTCTGCCCCAAGAATTCAAGTTAACAACAGTAGGAAATTTATAAACTGCAGGAAGGAGAGTATGACCCTCACCATTGCCCCCACCCAGGGCTTTTCAGAACGAAGACATTCCAAGTTAATATCTAGAGTCTTTTAATCCACTTGAAAGCAGCTATCATTAAGCTCTTAAAAATTTCCAAATTTGGGGTCACATTTAGCCCTTAGAGTCTCAGAGGAATGGGCTGCTTCAGGCACAACCACAAAATGATGGGTTTGCCAAACTACATGACAAGCACTCTTTCCATAATTTTCATCTTAAAAAATGAGGGAGTAGTTGGAGATTGGTTTTAAGGTCCTTTCCAGCTCCAAGTAAAGTTAGTTTATAGGAGAAATGCCTTATAAATGGGTGAAAATGTAAAAATCTCTTTGAGAACTTTAGGAATTATTTTCTCCTACCTAAATCTGTCACTTTTGGAGAAGTCAGCTTATTTGGGGAAAACATAAGTAATAGAAACTCTTAGCATATTATAAAATGCTAAACTTAGAAAAACAGTATGTGATGGCATGTTTGTTCTTTTTGTTTAGAGTTTATAAATTATGGCTTTAGTTTCATTATAATTAATTGGCATTCAGTTCTCTGTTCTGGAAAGTTCTTTTTCTTTTGTTAATTATTTTAACAAAATCAAACCACAATTTATTATAAAAGGAAAAGTTTTTTATGGTGTGGGGCTGAATTTCAGGTTAAGTAATATGGGGTGAGGGGATATGACAAGGATGGCTCATAACTTCCACAAAGACTTAAACATTAATAGAGAAGAAAACCAAACAATGCTCAGAGATCTCAAAGCACTCTAAAAACTTTATCTCATTAAGCTTTTCACCCCCTGTGCAGTAAGTATTCTGTTAGCCATACAGGTGAGATTCTAAGAATTTCAATTAAGTTGTATTCTTGGTACCACAGAGCTCAAATTATACAGTTTGTCAAAGGAAATGTGTGCTGTCATTCTAGTGTGACTTCAGTGGAGTTACCACCTCATTTCTCCAAAACAGGCATAGTGTAACATCGTTGTTACTTTACGTAATTCTTTTCGCTATTATACTGTGATTTTAAAATTACTGCTAATGATTCCAGTTGAAAATTTGCTTAAGGCATTTGCATCTGTTTCCTTCTAATTTGTGTGGGTTCATTTTTCAGTTGCTTGAATTCAGATCCTGTTTACTCCAAGCAGGTTTCTCTGGGGTAGAGGGCAGGGCAGAAGTGGACAAAATGGCTATTTGTGGTGTCCTAATTATTTGTACTAATAGCCTGGATTCCTGGGGCTTTGCCCAGATTCTACAGCAAGTTGTTGCACTTCCTATTTATATGTAATGGTGATACAGGTGTCAATATTTGTTTTCTTATTTTACTAAAGTATCTTGAATTTTAATCTTTTCACTTGGGTTTTTAGTTATCTTTTTGAGCACTATACAGTAGTGTTTTCTCCATACTGTTTTCTCCAAAATATGACCAAACATCACAGGTTACATGATATTAAAAAAAAAAATGTATTCCTCATAAAATTTTACTTTTTTTGTAATAATTATCAAAGTTTAGATTATACTTACATTGTTTTGGTCAATTGTACACCTATAATGTTTGAAAAAATAAATCTTAAATAAAATTAATCTTAAAAATAATTTGCTTGTAAAAAGAAATTATTTGCTTGTGAAATAATTGCATAATTTGCTTGTGTTGTCAGTTTTCATACCAAACTAAAAAGTGGGAAACTCGGATTGGCTTTTGAGTATAAAATAAGGTTCCTTCTACAAACTCTTGATTACTGATGCCAAAGAAATGAAAAGAAAAAAAGTTTATTCATGTTAATTTCTTTTAGAAATGACACTGATTGTGGGTGCTCTTCTAATTACAAAAGCAATGCAAGCAGTTGCCAAAAATATGATAAATATTCCAGAATACACGATGGATACATTTTAGTATAATGTCTTCAAGGATTTTCTAGGCCAGCCAATGCACTTTAAAAAAACTTTTATTTTTTTTTTTTTATACAGCAGGTTCTTATTAGTTATCCATTTTATACATATTAGTGTATATAGGTCAATTCCAATCTCCCAATTCATCAAGCCAGTGCATTTTTGAGTCAGGTTATCTCAACTGAATGATCTAATAATACTGATTTTGATTTTGTATGAAGTAAATCAGCCTCTTATTTATTACCCAGCCAGGATATACGTAGTTGTGGCAATAAATACCAGTAGATATTTCACTCTTGAGTAGAATATGTGGTGTCCCTAAGAGGAATTGTAAATTGAGCTATTGTTGGTGAAGACTCATTTATCTTTGTATATGTGTATACTCTATGGCCAGCTTGCATACAAAGTGATGTGATATCTTGGTATGAGATAACATATAGTGACCTTTCTCCCTTTGATTTTAGACATCTAGGACTTTTTTGTGGTAAGGATTGTTGAAACCATCACTAAAAAGTATATATAGAGAGGAAACATTTGTTTTTTTTTCTTCTGCAAGAATTTAAAGCTCCCATTGTTGTAGAGGTACTATTACAGGACTTTTATCTACTTTTTAAGAAAGAAATAAATTTAAATTGTTTGCTGTATACTTTTGGAAACAGCCTCAACATAGAAGAAAACAAGTAAAGAAGTCATGTTTACTACTAGTTTTCTAATATTCTCAACCACTGAACTTACAAGTTATGGTAACCTTATTTTAGCGGTATCTTAAGAGGAACAAACATTTTCCTAGTACAGCAAGTATCACCTGCAGGTGGCCTAAAATAAGCATATTGAGTTAACTCCAGAAACAGCCTATAGGCTGTGAGGTGGAGTTCAGATAGATAGTGAGATTTCACAGAAACACTTGGTGTGTTGTATAAATAACCAGATATCAAGATACCAATTGATGCATATAAAGTAAAATGAGAATACTAATAGCTTAATTTAAATATCCTTTGTAAAACTTGATGTTAAAGAGAATTTAGGGGCTTCCCTGGTGGCGCAGTGGTTGAGAGTCCGCTTGCCGATGCAGGGGACACGGGTTCGTGCCCCGGTTCGGGAAGATCCCACATGCCACAGAGCGGCTGGGCCTGTGAGCCATGGCCGCTGAGCCTGCACGTCCGGAGCCTGTGCTCCGCAAGGGGAGAGGCCACAACAGTGAGAGGCCCACGTACCGCAAAAAAAAAAAAAAAAGAATTAATTTAATTCGATGTTAACGTAGTGAACCCTCTCTACTTAAACACAGAATACTGAGTTACTTGTATACACATAGCCAGATAAAGAAGGCTTGAAATTGAATTTATTATGACGTGTGTTCTGAGTAGAAGGAAAGATAATTTAAGTATAAATAAAGGCATTAATCAATTTTATAAAAGCCGGCAGATTTCAGGTTAACTCTTCTTAGACTTTTCAGTGTTGTTATATTTGATAGATCCGAGAAGATGGTCTATTTTATGGCAAGGAGAAATTATGTAGAGTCAGAATTTAAGAGGAGAAACCAATGAACAGTGCAAAAGAATATAGCTTTTTCATGAGTGGATTTCTGTTTTTGCTGATGAATCATTTGGTCATTGAGCATTCCAACAAGTATTTCTGGCCCTTTAATAGCCAGGTACTGAAAACACTGCTTCTTCCTTTGGGATAAGTTCTTAAAACTTCTTGAGTTTTAATTCACCTGTATAAAGAATATATTTTAGTGCTCGCTTCAGCAGCACATATACTAGAATTGGAGTGATACAGAGAAGATCAGCATGGCCCTGTACAAGGATGACATGCAGATTTGTGAGGTGTTCCATATATATATATTTTTTTTTTTTTTTTGCGGTATCATGTTGTATACCTTAAACTAATAAAAAGTTGTATGTCAAGTTATATCTCAGTGAGATGGGGAGAAAAAAGACTATATTTTGAAGTTGTCCACACATTGATGACCATCAAGGCTGATTTATTGTTTAGCATGCTGTTGATATAATTTTGTAAGTCAGATTATATCTTATGGGGTTTTATTTCGTCTCTGATCATTTCCTGTATAATCTTTGCCATTCAGAAAGGAGACATTTAATATATGACATGCACAGTGTAAGGAAAAAATAGCTCCCAATGTGTGCATTTGTATTCCCTTAATATCCCAGCTTAAGGTGATATTTCTTATTGGACTGTATGTATGTGTACATAATATGTAATGTGTAAATGTATATCTTGGGGAAAAACCTGAGTTGAACTTTAAAACTCTGCACGACTGCTTATTAAATATTCAAATGGTACTGAGATCCCTGGTCAGAATAAAGGAGTCCATCAGCAGATCTTGTAGACTTTCCTGGTAGTTCTCCAGATTGATCAGTGTCTACAAATCCCATCCCTTCTCTCCTTTTGTGTAGGAAAGCTGAACAGTTAGTGGCTACCCCTGTCAACTCTACTTATCTACTTTGCACTTAACAAGTCTCATTTCCTTACTGCAAATGCGCTTGTGCATGCGCACACGCATACACACGCACAAGCACACATACACACACACACACACACACACGCCTACCCCTAGGTGAGAACATTTTTATTATCAGTCTTCTCCTTCCTCATCCTGTTTCTAGTGATCTCCGGACTTCGGGGAACTGCATAATAGCTTCTTTTCACAAAATGCTTGGGGACCTCTTTATAATACATTAGCTAAGCATTATGGTCCCCTGATGAAATGTACTAAATAAAAAAATGTTTTCAGATATGGCTAAGAATGCATATAATCTATCCTTACAAAGGAAATCCTCCACAACTGTTACCATGCCTGATGTACATCTGCTTGTAATACTAGCATGGGAAGCTGTCTGTGACGTAGTATGATATGCACATTGCATGACGTATATAATAGGATGCACATATTTTTACTTCTTTGTATATTTCATCCATTCAACAAAAACATTTTTATATGCGTTAATTCTATAGCATATTGTAATTTCCTGCAGCTGTTTGCATTCTATTCCCTTGATTAGAATTTTTTTTCTGCCTATTGAACTCTTATTTATTCTTTCAGAACTTAACTGAACCGTAATCTGTGAAGCTCTACCTGTTTCCCCAGTCGTAACTAGTCCCTCTCCTAAGTGTTGGTGCCCTCTGTCCTTACTCCTATTGTCCCACTCATAGCATTGTCATGTAATGATTTATTTATATAAATATCTGTTCTCCTGCTCAGTCGTGAGCTCCCATCACCCAACCCTGATTCAAGTAACTAACATGTCTTCTACTGAATGGAAGAATGCCTGTTTATTACTTCGCATTGCTCCAGGCCATGAGTTGATATGCATAGAGCAGTTTGAGAGCTCTTTTATTTCCTGTGTCTGATAAAGTAACATCAAATGTATTTTGTGATTCCAGTTCTTTAATTCTTATCCATATGCTTATTGAGATTTTTTAAAAAAACTTTATCGAGGGATAGTTTATATACTCTAAAATTCATCCATTTTAAGTGTACAGTTGAATGGTTTTTAGTAAATTTACACAATCTTGCAATCATCATGGCACTCTAATTTTAGAACAATTCTTTTACCCTAAGAAGCTCCCAGTTGAGGCACTTCAAAATATTGCTGGAACCGTCCAGAAATTTCTGTGTGGTGAGTTGAATTGGATGACCTCAAAATGTGTCACTGTTTTTGGCTCTAAACTGTGTTGGGCACAACATACTTAAGGGAGGCCTAGATACTTAGTGGTGCTGTGTCCTGAAAGAAGAGTGCACGCTGGCAATAAGGGACATAATTTCCTTTCAGGGGCTTACTCCGTGGTGCACTCTGTGCTAGGTCCGTTATGTACATCACCTTATATGAAATTCAGAATATAATAAGCTGTGATGTAGATGCCTTCTTCATTTAATACAAAAGGACTGCAGAGGAGGATAAGAAACAAACGAGGTCACATGGCTAGGAAGTGGAAGGGCTAGGATTAGCTCTTTGGCCTGACTACATTACCACATTGCCTTAAACATTCAGCAGCTATTGCTACATGTGGAGTGATTCCTATACTCCTATAAAAACATAAATCTTAGGAAACATGTAAGCCGATTTGAAGAGTTGTTATTTAATCTGAAAAGAGAAGAGCTGACTGTGTTGAAAGGATAAACTTTGAACTCAGCTTTTTCTTTGACTTGGTTCCATACAGTTTTTGGGGTTTCTGTTTTTTTTTTTGGCTGCGTTGGGTCTTCGTTGCTGTGTGCAGGCTTTCTCTAGTTGCAGTGCACAGGCTTCTCACTGCGGTGGCTTCTCTTGTTGCAGAGCACGGGCTCTAGGTGCGTGGGCTTCAGTAGTTGTGGCTCGCAGGCTCAGTAGTTGTGGCGCACAGGTTTAGTTGCTCCGTGGCGTGCGGGATCTTCCTGGACCAGGGCTTGAACCTGTGTCCCCTGAATTGGCAGGTGGATTCTTAACCACTGTGCCAACAGGGAAGCCCAGTTCCATACCGTTTGGTCTGAGGGTGAGTGGGCACATTCTGACTTGAGTCAAGCAGACCTAGAAGAGCGAAGAAATAGGGTCGTGTTTTAACAAACTATAAAATATTGAAGCTATTTGGGCTGTCAGCAGAATTTCTGATTGAGTTTGCTTTGGGGATTGTTTCTCTTTTAAGTCATAAAATGTTAACACTGGTTGGTCTTTAACAACTCACAAGGTCAGTTATGTCAGTTAGAATATTGGTTTGGCTGCTGTAGCAGAGGTTTAGTAATGGCTTAAATAAAATAGAAATTTATTTCTCTGTCAGATAAAAGGCTAGGTGGGTAAGCAATGTTTGGCATAAGAGCTCCACAATCATTAGAGATCCTGCCTCTTTTTATCTCACTGCTCTGCCACCATTAGCACATGGCTTTCACCTTGGGGTCTAGGATGGCTGCTTTAGCTCCTTCCATCACATCTACTTTCTAGCCATCAAGAGGAGGAACAGGCACAGAGGAGGACATGTATTTTTTTCCTCCTTTAAGGGCCTGACCAAGAAATTGCATGTATTACTTGTCATCTTATCAGATAGAACATAGTTATAGGGCCACGTGCCCTGTGAGAGAGAATACAGAAAATACAGTTTTTATGGCCGGCATATCCAACTGAAAATTCAGTTGTTATATTAAGGAAAGAATGAATGTTGAGAGACACTTGGCATTCTTTGCCCCATCCTTCTATGAAGATGAGTTTAATATGAGAAGCATAGAGGGACTTCCCTGGCGGTCCAATGCTTAAGACTTTGCGCTTCCACTGCAGGGGGCACGGGTTCCATCCCTGGTTGGGGACCTAAGATCCCACATGCAGTGTGGCACAGGCAAAAACAAACAAAAGAAACCCAAAAAACGCAAGCGCAGACTTATATGTAAGAAGGAGGAAGATAGGGGACGCTTCAGGCCAAACTCTTTCTTAGGGTCTCTACTTTTTTAATCTGGAAGATTTGACCAAATCTAGATACTTCGGTTGAAATGATTCCCCTAGGCTTTGAAGACACCACTTTGTCTGTTTAGAAGTTGGCGGTGTGTTAGTCTACCTTTTATGACGCAGTGTCAGTTTGAATTCGTGTTCTTCCTGGAGAAGTGTACGCAATGGCCCCACGGTTGATATCTGGGTTGGGAGTACTCCAGAGCAGATTCTACGCTGGTCCAGTCTGGATGCATTTTCTTTCTTCAAAATGTTTCTAGGAAAAAAATTCTCTGCTCGTCAGAATGCTGTTTTAATTAAGACATTATTCAAGATAGAAAGCTTAAAATTCCTATGGTTGGCATGCATGCAAACTTTTCTGTAACAAAACAGCATTTGTTTCTTAGAGAACTGATGATATTCTAGAGTCCAGAGTTCATACTCCAACCTCAGTACTTAACTGTGACGTGGCCTTGACTAAGCCAGTGGATGTCTTAACTTTTCTTAGTTAATAATATCTTAAAACAGAGTTTAGAAGTACTTTCTCTCGTCGTAGTATATGTATGTAGTCAACAACTATGAAGTCCTTTAAGAATGTGGGTGTCCATGGAATTTTCTGGCAGTCCAGTGGTTAAGACTCCATGCTTCCACTGCAGGGGGTGTGGGTTCTATCCCTAGTCTGGGAACTAAGATCCTGCATGCCTTGCAGTGCGGCCAAAAATAAAAATAAAAAAATTAAAATGCTGGTGTCCTTGTTTTCATTGTTGGTTATTTGAGATGACAGATAACTTCAACTTTCTTTAAGGATGCGTTTTACTCACAGTTAGCTTGAGCAGCAAGAGAAATAAATGTGAAGATAGACCTAATACTTGCCAACATGTCACTTTATGGCATTCTTCTAAAGGCATTTTTGATAAGAAAAGGTTATTTTATCTCTTGAGATTAAAAAGCTTGAGTAAGTTTGGTAGGCAGGATATTTCTTGTGATAACATATGTCCTTTTCTGAGAATGTATTTTGGGAGACATAGATTTCACCATAAAGCCTTAATTGTTTGAAGATCTGCATGTCACTATTACATTTCAGGCAAGACTAATTTTAGCCAAGTTCACTGAAAATATTTACAGTATTATCTCTAGTAATTTCATCTGATTCCTTTTTAGCACGCTTGCCGCCGGCAAATTATACAGAGTGTATCAAATAACTGCTGTCTGTAGAAGTGGCGAGTGGTTTCGTGATTCCCTCCCTGTTTGTGTGGGTGAGTTCTCTCCACTCTCTCTGTAGCCTGCATCCTCACTGATGTTTTGTTTTTCTCTTTTGCAGATGACATGGTTGGTACTGCCTGGCATGGTAGAAAGGTGAGTCATAAGCTCACGCACAAGCACTAGAGCAACAGAGCTCATGGTTATTTATAGGGGAGAATCCTTACTTTGAAAAATTCATTAAAGTGACTAATGAGCTCCTCCATGTCTTAGTGACAGAGCAATGTGCCAGGCGAGTCAAACGGTGGAGCATGAGTCATCTGGTGGTGGAGGCCTTTTCCACTCCATTCCCTTTTTATTTCCCTCTCCAGGGTTGTGTGGTTCCTTTACATCAGGATTTAAAAGTCTGCTTGAGTCACCATCACTAACTCAATTGCCTGCTGTTCTGAGGGGGCGATGGAGTTGCTAGGATATTCCCGGGAATACCTTCCTAAAGCTTTATGCTCTCAGAGCCCAAATCAGTGGACTTTCATGCAGCGAGACCCCATCCATCCTCTGGTGTTTTCTGTTCTTACTGGGAGAATGGAGGTATGAGGGACTTAGGCATGTTAGAAAGTGATTATAAGATGTCAGCCCCCACCCTTGCCCTTGGAGGAAGAGGCTGTGTCCTCTAGCCCCAGCTGTGTTCCAGTTTGAATGGGGTTCCACTAGGATATGCTAGATGTCTTCATTTTTATTGAGAAATGTGTTGCTAAGTCCTTACATTTGAAATAGCGTGAAGTGTCAGATGGTAATTAAGCTCTGTTCCTCCCTTAGAGAAGCCTGAGTGATGGCTAAGCTTTCTAAGAAAACCTGTTGCAAAGAGCTGGGCTTGCTCGGTCATTTGCTAAATTTAGGGCTTCACAGTCATCCTTCGTCTGCAAAAATAGCTTTGAGTTTGGAAGAGATCCAAAGGAGTCACAGCTTTGCAAAGGGGAGACCCAGGGACCCTACTTCTGTGAAGAAACCTCCATGACCAGCTTTAGGCAGGGTTTACAGCTCATGTTTGTTGATTCCATGTTATGTGCCAGGTGTTGGATGAGAACTTGATATATGTTTGCTCATTTAACTCCGATAGCCTCCCACCATCCTACAAATGAGGACACTGAGGTTAGGAATCCATTTTGTTTCGCAGCTACTTTGTAGCAAGGCTCTTTCTTTGTAATGCATTTTACATGTGGTTTTGTATATTTTAATTGCTTTATTTTAGTAAAATTCCCCTTTAAAACCTTTAAACTACTTATTGATGGCTACAGTGGGAGTGTGCCCCTGATGGTCAGGTATGGAAGTGATGGTGGTCAAACCAGACCAGAATCCTAGAAGATTACAGAGAATTAGGGCAGACAGCGTAGAACTCAAGAGGGATGAAGTTTGGGTCATCATCTTAATTCTAGTTTGGATATCTGCAAGTGACACAGTATTAATTCAGGTTAGTACATTCCATCCATTAAAGAAGAAATTTATATACCACAGAGGTACTGTAAAAGGAATTTTTAAGTGTGTTGGTAAAAATCATATCAAAAGAGATACTGGTTATGACCAGGAAGAATTAGATTCAAAGAGTCAGAGAATTTCAGTACTTTAAAATTAATTGAGACCAACCCCCACCTCATTTGACATAAAAAGTGATATCCAAAGAAACTGAGTGCCATGAGGCTACATAATTAGTTAGTAAGTGATACAGACACAAGGTGCTCACACCTCTCTGTAGACCTAGCAGCCACGATCACAGTTGTAGCTGGAGCCTTAGATAAAGACAAAGAATGCAAAGGAAAGGATCCATCTGTTTCAACAGGCATTCACTGAGTAAAGTTTATCACAGAAGATGAATTGGATCCTTGCCTTTAAGAAATCAAATTGATTTTACACGGGGGTTGCGAAATGATCTGGTGGAAAGCTATCATAGGCTAGGTATTGAAACTGATGTCACAGGGGTGATTGTGACACCTGCTAAGAACTAGTCAGAAATGTAAGTGGGTTTTATAAATCGGTACTTTTGGATAGGAGAAGGAACAGCTATGTCTGCTTGAGTTAAAGGAGTTACTCGTTATATTAGTCAAGGCAGGCTAACTGCTATAACAGACCACCCCAGAATCTCAGTGGCTTAACACTCTAAAGGTTGATTTTCCCCTCACGTCACAGTCTGGTGTGGATCAGCGATCGGGGCTCTGCTCTACCCAGTCATCCAGGGATCTCAGGCTCCTTCCATCGGGGGTGAAGGTGGTCCACTCTTCTCTTGGGCCTTGTGGTTCTCTGCAGAAACATCTGCATGCAGCCAGCAGATGAGGGAAGAGAGAGGAAGGATGATTTTATGGGTGGTTTCATGGGCCAGGCCTAAAAGTGGTGTCCCTCACTTCTGCCCTCATCCCATTGTCTAGAACTCAGTCACAGGCTACAGCTAACTGCAAGGGAGGCCAGAAATGTCATTAGCTGTGTGCCCAAGAAGAAAGAAAGACTCTGAGTTCACAGATCACCTGAAAGCATTCTTACTTACGTATTACAGGTGATTTGTTTACAGCCTGCCCTTTACACCATCCCCAAATGGCATAACTATGGTTGGTTACCATACGTAGGTTTCATATCTCCATTGAGAAACAGCAGGGTTCTTTGTTGTTGCGGTTTTTTTTCCCCTTTCACTGATTCTACTTCTGATGTATGCGATTTTCCAAACTCTCTAGAACTATAGCCTAGGGCCAGCTGACTATCACTAAACAAGTCTCTATAATCAAACTAAGGTATTATTATCATACAAGTAAAAAGTACATAATTACGTTATAGAGGAAACTTACTCTTTCCACTTCCCTGGAATTATAAACATTTTGTACAGCTGGAGCCAGGAGGTGGTTGCCATAACAACCATGGAAAAGCTAAAAATAGCCCCTTTCATACTGTATTGCTTAAGGTGGAATTATGACATGTTATGGTGTTTTAGGGCAGGCAGTTCTCTTTCATGTGGGAAATGTTTGCAAACTTTCTTCCACAAAGCAATATTTGTATAATGTATTTGGATCGCTGGTTCTAATTATATATCTGACCTCCGTGATCCAGGATTCTTTTCTGACATGGAACCCTGTTTTGATATATTTCTCAGTCTTTTTGAGAATCTGTTAGAGAACTGTCTGTACCAATTTCTGTGTTATGTTTAAGTTTAAAAAAAAAAAAAAGTAATGACCCTCCAAGAGCACACTTATATGCTCCCTGATAAGAAGGGAAAATATGAAGAGTTGGGATGTAGTCTTTTGTACAATCTCCCTTGTCTGCAGTCACGCTCTGTATCAAGTAAGCAGTCCACATTAGGACCGACCCTGCGTTCCATTGCTTCACAGCAGCATTTACGCCTCCCCGTCTTCCCCCCCTCACCTGCAGTGTGGAGCAGTGATGAGAGGGTCCCAAGGAAGGCAGAAATCAGTGACTTATTTCATGGAAGACCTGTCACTTCCTCTATGACAGTAGTATTTTGGTAAGAGCTGTGCACAAGGATACTACAACAGTCTGATAGAATAGTGGGGCATGTAAGGAAGAAAAGAGGCTTGGGAATTTTTTTTATCCGAGTGATCATTAGGAGAGTTTTCTAATTGGGGATTTCACAGGACAGAGGGAAGTCTAGAAAGCATAGCTATAGGAGGCTATAAATATAAGGTACTGAATTTTATAGGGTTTTGTGTGTTTAATGTCTCGCTGGTGGGAGGGCTAGTCATTGAAGAGAATAATTTTGGATGAAAAGGTACTTCCTTATCTGCAGTGGTTTCTGCTTTGTTTTTTGCAGTATTTTAATTCTAGTAGAGCCTCAATAACTTACACCACTGAAACACCATCGTGTGGCTGTTAGCAAATAAGCAACCTGATGAATTAAGAATGTTGTATCACAGAAAATATTACTTGACTTGTTTATTTGGATATTTGTCATAGCAAACTAGAAATGTGCTGAAATATGAGAATCATGAGTCTTCATTATGGAACTTCAGCAAATATTCTCAATGTACCTTCCTGTCTTAGAATTGTTCCCCAAGTCCCCAGAAAATGAGAGATTAACCAGGGTTTGGTTTTATGTTTGTTTCTGTGTGCAATTAAGCGCAGCCCATTTTGTCCTTCTGCTTCATATAACAGAGTTGTCATGAGTCTGGCTGTGCCATGGAAACTGGTTTGACGTCACTAATTCTGCTTAGATGGGGGATTAGCGCTAGACAAAGTAGTTGATTTTAAAGGCAAGTCCTTTGTGCCTCGTGGTCCCAAATGTTCATCTCCATCTCTATGTAAAGAATAGATACTGTATACAGTACAGGGATTGAGACAGCTCTACAAGTGTGTTATTTGTGATTCAGACAAAACTAAGTCGAATATCATTATCCTTGGAGAGAGGGAGAGAGACTTTTATGCTGTCGTGTGTGTGTGTGGGGGGGGAAGGCTTTTGGGAGACAAACCTTCTTCGTAGCACAGTGTTTTTGTGGAAGGGGTGTTTTCTCTGCTGTTACTTTGGTGCAGTGATAAATGCTATCCTTTTAGTGTTTACTTAGATCTAGTGCGTTCTCGCTTTATACTTCGATGGTGCTGGATTTGCTTCCATGCATTTTAGAGTGCAAATATGGTGTTTTGAATAAAGTACCTTCCAATTCTGACTTTTCACTAACTCAAACTAACTCTACCCCCTAGAAATTTTAAATTAGGGTAGAATATTTAAGAAACAAAAATCTCACTTGCCTCAAGGAGTAAACAAAGCACATGCTTGCATAATTGTAGCATATTTGACTATTGGTCTGTATCAGTTTTGCAACCAGGAACAAGGTTTTTATTATCTTTAAATAAATTTTTCTGTATTGAAATCATTGCTTTGGTGAGTGAAGTTTTAGGAATCAATTTTGGTGAGGTCAAGATTTAATTTTTAAAATGTTTTTGATAACATTTAAACTTTAATTTTGGAAGACTTTTAAATTGTATTTCATTTGTGTGGAAGGAAATAAAGAATGTAAGATTTTTGTTCAAGGGCACATGCAGCCACCTCAGCCAATTTGAGTATCATCCAGCCCATAATCCCGCTGATAAAACCAGCAGTGTGATAGGTTACAGTGAGAAACAGCATCTTCTACAACTACTTCACATTGGCTTTTCTTCACTTGCTGTGAATGAGTGAGGACATAGCAATTCCTGGTTACATGAGAAAACATTAAAATAAAGCACTACCTATACCTACAAGGATGCTTGGGGCTCAGGATGGGGTGCAACTTGTCAGGATTTGGGGTTCCTTCTCAGAAAGCATATTGTATTGCAGAAGATACAATAACTTTCTTAGCTTCTACTTGATTGGGATCTGCCCTTAGCTTAAAGGTGACACATTCCAGTATATCATAAATATATTTCACTTTCTCTTTCTCTTTTTTAATAGATTTATCGAGATAGATTTCACATATCATAAAATCTACTTAATTTAAAGCATATAATTTGATGGTTTCTAGTATATTCACAGAGTGTATCATCACCATGATCTAATTTGAGAACATTTTTAACACCCTATAAAAGATAAAGATATTTTATGGGACTTCCCTGGTGGCGCAGTGGTTAAGAATCTGCCTGTCAATGCAGGGGACATGGGTTTGAGCCCTGGTCCGGGAAGATCCCACATGCCTCAGAGCAACTAAGCCCGTGTGCCACAACTACTGAGCCTGTGCTCTAGAGCCTGCGAGTCACAACTACTGAGCCCACGTGCCACAACTACTGAAGCCCATGGGCCTAGAGCCCGTGCTCTGCAACAAGAGAAGCCACCACAATGAGAAGCCCATGCATCACAACGAAGAGTAGCCCCCGCTCACCGCAATTAGAGAAAGCCCATGCACAGCAAGGAAGACCCAACACAGCCAAAATAAATAAATTTAAAAAAGAGATATTTTAAATATCATAAATTAATACTGTATTAAAAGTCTCAGTAACCAAGGTGGTTTTTAACCCATTTCGATCAAAGGAATGTCTCACAAATATAGATAAAATGAAATTACTAGATACTCATTGCTAATTCACCAGTTTTTACCTTAGAGTTATTGGGTTCTAACTCCTGATAGGCATTCTTACTCTCTTAATATTTAAAAAGAAAAGCCTTTTCTGTCTGTGTGAGAGAGGCAAGCAAAAACTACAAGAATGGTGTAATTAATACATTGACTAAATATTTCCAACTTTCTTCAAAACCGTAATGTAACAATTTAAAATTTGAGATTTGATTTCTATGTCCAACGTGTTAATGGATTTCGCCACTTAGGAAAGTGTATATAACTATTACTAATGAGGACTTCAGTTCAAAAACAGAAACAAAAAACAACAGCTCGTTTTCAGTGACTCATTAAGCGGAGGGTCCAGACTTCATTTGATGGTTGAAGTGGCATCTCGCCTAGAGGCTGGCAGATGGACTGGGTGACCTTTGGGAATTATTTCTTTTCAGATTTCTGTCTAAAATAACTTAGATGCCATTTAGTCATGTTTCTTTTATTATTTTGTATAAGAGGAGTCTGTATCGTCCTTTTTAAAAAATACTTAAAAATTAGGCCTTAGGAAGTAAATTCAGACCAAGAATAATGAGAAACTAAATTGAAGGAAAGGAACCTCATCTAGAGGGCAGGAGGCAGGTGGGGCAGATTGCAGTAGCTGAGTAAGGGGACCAACCCCCTGAGAAGAATGGATTTGAGGGGGAAAAGCTGGCTGTTAATTCTGTCTAAAATTCCTTAAAACCCTAACCTCACACTTTACGCAAGCCATATATGACTGCTGACAACTTGTATGTTTTTACAGCATTGCTTTCCTCAAACTAATTTTCATTTATTTGTAGACTGAGTAATTCCTGGTAACTTTCTGACTTTGAACTTTCATTAGTCGCTAAAAGTTACAGTAGAAATTGAGCTTGGCCTCTTGGCAAAAGAATATGGTTTGATGAACTATAGAGTCGCATGATTTTAGAGTCAACTCTACATTTAGTGCCTGAGAGCAGGACGTAACCATTCATTCGTGTAAGTACCTGTTACACGCTCAGGACCGTGCAGAGTATTTTGAGGAAAAGTGTAAGATAAGGGCTCTGAGGTCTAGAAGCTTATGGTTTTTTTGAGGGAGAAGAATGTTTATACTCATAGAATGATTAAATATGACAGCATGATAGTATGTGGTGATATGCCAAATTAAAGGCATACAAGGAGTATGAGAGTGTTTTTAAGAGTAAGAATTCTTGGTGCTATGGCCAGAGAAGACCTCAGAGAATAGAAATCAACTGGAGGAGACTGAAGATCTAATCTGGTCATGCCCCTGATTACTAAGACTGAGAAATGAGCTAATTGCAAAGAAGAGCTATTTTTATTTGATTGAGTTATGCCTCTTTCACTGACCAAGCATGTCACGTGCTGATGAAAGGCAAGGAGAGATGTGTGTTAGAAAAACAGCCAGGATATTCTGTTTCAAATAATTAGATATCTAGATCTATAATTTATAAACAATTGTATATATGATTTCATTCTGTTTACTTGCATCTTCCTTTTTAGATCTAAAGGGGCAATTCTGAACATCTCCTCTGCCAGTGGCATGTACCCAGTTCCACTGTTGACCTTGTACTCTGCGACTAAGGTGAACAATTTTTTAGGAAATTGTGTCAGAAGAAGAATAACGAATACTTCTCAGTCTGAGAAATGGGCATGGAACTTTCTTGAAGTTCTAGCCTTAGCAGTTTTCAAATGGACGGAGAAGAAAAGGAAAATAGCCAACACTAGTTTCAGAGGAGCCAGAGCTGGAGATACACTGACTGGTATCAACTTCACAAATGAGGCACCAAGATCTCAGATCTGCAGATGCTTTTTTTCTCCCAGTAGTTTACTGGTTTTAAAATTGGTATTTGTGCTTCCCAACAGGGAGCTGGTCTGGGCCAGTTAGCTCAGCTGATCAGAACATAACATAAATGAGTCTAAGAATGGGGATTTGATTCATGAATGACTCAGCATACAGCTTAAGTGCCATGTCCGCAGAGCTTAGAAGGATCGCAGCTAGTCAGCACATAGATACACAGTATGCACAAGATAGATGGGGGAGTGTGAGTTTTTGCCACATTCTTCCAAGTTCACAGATATTTATTGCCACTTCTGGAGTGAGACAAGAATTTTCCAGACCTCTCTGTAAGATGCCATAATTTTATACCACATCACCATTCACCTCTTCACGTTACTACTAGGACAGTAATTTAGAATGCATTTTGTACTGCCTGCAGGTCAATAGCATCATTTTCAAATATGTTGTTGAAGCATAGGATACATCTCTGAAATAAAAATGACCATTGGGACGCTGAAATTAAACAAGCTTTTAGGGGAAAATGAACAAAATAAAATGCACAGTAAGAACTTGCAATATGACAGGAAAGGAAAAGAGCAAAACGCCTGCCCACTTTTTCACTTTGTCCCCTGGAAAAACTTAAAGTGACTACGCACTGTATTTTGAAAAAGCCTGGCTCCGCCCCCCCCCAGCCCTGCAATCTGCTTGCTTTCTATATATCTGAAACATGCAGTAGGCATGTTTAAAATGAACACCATGTTTCTTGAAGTGACTGGTGAACTTCAACTTCTTCTTGCCTGTTCTGCTCCATGGACACAAGACTGTCACAAATTAGGACCTTAGTAGAGTCATCATTGATACTTTGCATTTCAAGCCTGAGGTTGAGTCCACCTTTGTAAAAAAATGGCACATTATATTTTACAAATAGATTTAAAGTCGTTCTATTGGAAGAAGATGGGCTGTCACGTTCACCTCTACACTTCTTGGATCTTGCCATCCCAAAGGACCAAGAGGACGCTTGCTCTTTTCTTCTCTTTACTGACAACAAAATCCCCATAGAACAGACTTGAACAGAATTCATACTGTGTTTCTGTTTGAATGGCAAGTGGGGAGGAGGAATGCATCCTTTGTTATATGATAAGACGTTCCTTCTCGGAAAGTCATTTTCTGAAAAAGGAAAAGATAAGAGCCTTTTCCAGTTAAATCAGAATTTGATCTGGATATTATATTTGGTAAGAGAACACTTAATTTACTGGCAGATAAAGAAAACTTGAGGTTTTTAAGGTTTTTTTTTAAGGTCTTTTCTGCATTTGAAATGAAAAGAATGATTAGAAACTATAGTGTTAAATGGTTAGTTGATTATTTTTGTTTCCATGGCTACAGATCAGGCAGATTGATGTAATATGTGTGTTTGTGTTCTCACTCCCACCCCCTCCCAGGCTTTTGTAGATTTCTTCTCTAGATGCCTCCATGAAGAATATAAGAGCAAGGGCATCTTTGTGCAGGTGAGTGGAGTTTGTTTCAGTTAAGTATCCCTGTTTTTGTGTGGTTTCCACAGCAACTGTTGCTGTCTTGGCAACGAAAGAAAATCACATTCCTAAGTAAGTGAATGTGACGTTAGCACACCATTAAAGACATGGTTTCTTTTCCTTTATGCACTTAAGTCTAGATTTTAAACAATTTACTAGAATTTTTAAGTGGTAATACCTAAAGTAGAACTATGCAGCATAAACAGTTGGTGCATAATAATTGTAAGTTCTTATGATCTTATTTTGAGAGAATTAGACTGTCAATATCTCTCAGCTGCCAGGTATGCAAGGAGTGCCATGACTATTCCAAAGCCTCTGTCTAATAATCACAAGAGAGGAGAGAGCTGAATAAAACTGAGTTTTACTAGCACGAGGATGACTGCATACAACAGGATGATATAGGTGTGGTAGTGATCTTTTACTTTTTTTTAATTGTGGTAAAATATACATCACCGAAAACACCATTTAAATCACTTTTAAGTATGCAGTTCAGTGGCATTAAGTATATTGACATTGTTGTGCACCCATTACTACCTTACATCTCCAGGACTTTTTTTCATCCTCCAAAACTGAAACTCTATTCATTAAACAATAACTTTCCATTTCCCCTCCCCCCAGCCCCTGACAACCACATTCTACTTTCTGTCTCTGAATTTGACCACACTAGGTACTTCATGTGAGTGGAATCCTACAGTATTTGTCTTTTTGTGACTCGCTTATTTCACTTAGCATAATGTCTTCAAGCTTCATGCATGTTATAGGATGTGTCTGAATTTCCTTCATAATCCCGTTGCGTGTATATACCACATTGTGTTTATGCATTCATCTGTCGATGGACATTTGGGAGGCTTCCACCACTTGGCTGCTGTGAATAATGCTGCTGTGAACATGGGTGTACACCTATCTTTTTGAGACCCTGCTTTCAATTCTTTTGGATATGTACCCAGAAATGGAATTGCTGGATCATATGATAATTCTTTTTGTTTGTTTTGAAGAATCGCCTTACTGTTTTCCATAGTAGCTGCCCTATTTTAACGTTCCTACCAGCAATGCGTAAGGGTTCCAATTTCTTCACATCCTCAGCAATACTCGTTATTTTCTTTTTGTTTGTTTGTGTTTTATAGTAGCCATCGTTATGAGTGTGAAGTGGTATCACATTGTGGTTTTGATTTGGATTTGCATTTCCTCAGTGATTAGTGAGGTTGAGCATCTTTTCAAGTGTTTACTGGCCATTTGGCTATCTTCTTTGGAGAAATGTCTATTGAAGTTCTTTGCCCATTTTTTCATTGGGTTGCTTGCTTTTTATTTTTGAATTGTAGGAGTTCTTGATATAGTCTAGATATTAACCCTTTATTAGGTATATGATTTGCAAATATTTTCTCCCTCTTCGTGGGTTACCTTTTCACTCTTTGATGCTCAAAAGTTTTAAATTTTAATGTAGTCCAATTTATCTATTTTTTGTTTTTGTTGCCTGTGCTTTTGGTGTCATATCCCAGAAATCATTGCCAAATCAAATGCCATGAGGCTTTTCCCCTGTTTTAAAAAAAAATTTTATTGAAGTATAGTTGATCGTCCCCCCCGTGTTTTCTTTCAAGAGTTTTATAGTTTTAGCTCTTGCATTTAGGCCTTTGATCCATTTGACTTAATTTTTATAGAGACCTTTGATTTTATTATGTAGCTAACAGATACAATGCTGTGAAACTACAGTACAAAATACAAGAGGAAGCAAATGTAGAGGTTTTTATGGGTGTCAGTCTCAAATCAGTTGTTGCTCAACACAAAGAAATAATGGTTCACAGTATTTCCATGATTAGGCACATTTTTTAACAATGTCTTGGGAGAGGTTGCAATTCTTACCCCTTTCCTGCTCCTGTCCACGACCTGCCCCCACCTCTTCACACATCCAGTGTTCATTATGGCTTTTAATTCTGTGAGCCTAGTATTTTCCTTTTTGCACCCTGAAGCCTCAAATGATCAATCATAATAATAATAGGTAATATTTGAGGGGATACGTTTCAGGAACAATGCTGAGCACTTCATATGTATCCATGTATTTCATTGCATCTCATAATGATCTTATAAGATGGTGCTGATCATCATCATCTTTAAGTTTATGGAAGTTGGGGTTCAGAGAGGTTAAGCCACTTGCTCATGTTGAACTGGACTCAAGTCCAGGTCTGTTTGGCACCAAAGCCTTTGTTCTTAACCACTGGGCTACTTGCTCCAGGCCTTCAGGACAGCACTGAAGACTTTATTGGATCTATCTGCTTAGGCAGCCACGAACCAGAAGGTGCTGGGCTGCTTAGTTCCACTTCCTCCCTTATATCTTTAGGGTAAATGTTTCCTCGTCTTCCAGGGTCCGTTTAGAGCCTGCTTCCCCTCAGTCCTTACCTGAGGTCTCCCCCAAGGGATCCTTCAATGTCATAGCCCTTTGGTGTCATTCCGATTTGCAGCTCCACATAAATATAGGATACCCTGGGGAGGACAGGGTTTTCAAGAATCTTGATTTTTTTTTTTTTTTTTTTTTTTTTTTTTTTTGAGTACATGGGCCTCTCCCGTTGTGGAGCACAGGCTCAGCGGCCATGGCTCACGGGCCCAGCCGCTCCACGGCATGTGGGATCTTCCCAGGCCAAGGCCCGAACCTGTGTCCCCTGCATCGACAGGCGGACTCTCAACCACTGCGCCACCAGGGAAGCCCAAGAATCTTGAATTTTATACGGAGCTACCATACGCTCCCTTTTCCCGCTTCCTTGACACCAGTCACTTTAATGCTAATAGTTTGAACCTGCTACGTAGCATGTGTTATATTTTGGTAACAGGAAATCGGTAAAGCACTCGGGAGGTCAGGCATCGTGTGCCACACAATGTGCCATTTTCTCATTCTGATGAATCTATTATATTCACGCTATTAACTTAACAATTTTTAAACACTACTGAGAGCAAGCAGGAATCTTAAAGGTCCATTGGTGGGTGACCCAGAGTCAGCATGACCAGAAGCTGCAAGTGTTTCAGTGACAAAGGGAGTCTTAGACCTTGTGAGTATAGATGATCAATTTCTCAAATTCCGTGAACAGACAAGACTGTTTCGTCTCTCACTTTCAGGTCTGGTTTCCCTCAAAGATCTTTTCTGCATATGGTCTGCCTATTGATCTGCTGTGACTAACAGCTACTACAAAAGCACATTAGCATTTGTTTTCTGAAATATTTTACTTTGACAAATTTTTATTTTTTCCTAATAATGAATTACAAATTATGTAATTTCATTGATCATTCTTTTCCTTCATAGGAATTCATTCATGGTTTAAACTTAGAATGAATTTGGTGAAGAAACAAAAACTGAAATGTTTGTGAGGAAAAATACAGTTGTTATTTCTGTGTGAATACATCAAACTCTGAAGTAGAAGAGAATCTCATATTAATTCTGACCAAAGGGATTAAAGAAAAAAAAATCTGGTCTAAATGAAGCTCAGTTAAAAAATTATTGGTTTTTCTCTGGTGGTATGTTGTGTCTGCACCTTTTTTGGGACTAGGAGTATTTATCAGCTAGTTTTCCCTTCCACTCCATCCCACATACTGTTTCCTGGGTGATCTTATTAAAAACAAGTCAGATGACGTTGCTTTCCTTCAGTGTCCTCCAGTGGCCACCCGTCATGTTGAGGATTGAATTCAGACCCCACGAGGCCATTGCCTCTTGCCATTCCATCACGCCACCCTGCGTTCCGACCAGAGCGGACACTGTAGTGTCCAGTGCATGCTCTGCCCTCTGCGGTGCCCCTGACTGGCTCCTCTGCTGGCACGCCTTTGCCCCCACTCCTCTGCAAGTCTCCTCTCCACATCTCCTCCCTGCCCCATTCGCACCGGAGCCTGCAGCCCCTGCCCGTCTTTCAGGGCTTCAGCCTCATTTCACCTGCCCTGGGAAACCTTATCGTGGCCGCTGGGCCCTTGTGGTTACACCTTCCCTTCTGCTCTCTTACTCCTTATTATATACCTCTGCCTGATACTCTCTGGCCCAGGACTCCCCCGACTCCAGTGTATTCTTGAGAACAGGCTTTTTATCGTGTTTGTCTCTGCGTTGCTAATGGCACGTGTAATGTGGGGCATACCAGAGACCTGCCATTTGCTGGCATCACAGAGGACCCTGGCTATGCATGGCCATGCTTGGTGGTACACAGTCCTCTGTTTTTAAGGCTTTTGAGCTTCTTCTGTGGCTGCCATATGCCTCTGGTCTTGAATTTTCAAACTCTATATCTAGAGGGTTTCCAAGCTAATGCTATGATGCCAAAATTCAGTTTCTTCTAATCTTTGGAAGGCAGGTGCTCTTTTTAGGTCTACCTCCATGTGAAGATGCAACAGATTGCTCTTTTGGGAGAGGAAGAGGGTATGGTTTTCAAATCCCAGCTCATTTTATATTAATTCCTTGTTAATATTTTTTTCTTTGCTTTTTTTCTCTCCCCATCTTTCCCTCAACTTCTTTCCTGTAGTTTTTTAAGAGCATTTAAAATTTTCTTCATGAATTCAGATTTGCTAATATATAAGCATTTCCTGGAAACACAAATAAATAGTAGTAACAACATGTGATATAAACGTCCTAGAGGTGAATTTTGACTCTGTTGATGTTTGAATAGAGGATAAGAAGTACATTCTTGTAAATCTCATGGAAAGTGTGCTCTGTTGGTGAGAATGATCTGTTCTCATTCTTACCCTATAACTAAAACCCAATCAAAATTATGCCTCTTTCAAAGGGCCAAATCCAAAGTGCTCTGACTGGCTAGTTGGTGGGCCCCATTACCGGGCTCTGTCTCTTAATACTAAGCAAGTAAGAAATAGCTGAAACTAAGATGACATCCTAAAACTATACTCCTTGAACTCTTATTCTGTAAAACTTCCACAGGCCACCTTGTTTCTTTTAAACTTTTTATTTGGAAATAATTTCAAATCTATAGAAATCTTGTAAAAATAAGAATAGTACAAAGTACACCCCAGTACTCTTTACACAGATTCACTTATTGTTAACATTTTACTCCATTTGTTTTATCATTGGGAAGTGAGTTGCATATATCATGTTTCTTTACCTCCAAATCCTTTGGCGTGAATTTCCAAAGAATAAGGATATCCTTATAAATAATCACAATATAGTTACCAACTTTAGAATTAACATTGATGTAGTATTTTCATCTAACCTCCCATCTGTATTCTAATTTCTGACCTCATAGTATTCTTTTTTTTTTTTTGGCCACACTGCACGGGTTGTGGGATCTCAGTTCCCCGACCAGGGATTGAACCCGGGCCACAGCAGTGAAAGCCCAGAATCCTAACCACTAGCCCACCAGGGAACTCCCCCTCATAGTATTCTTTGTAGCATTTTTTACCCTCCTGTAAAGAATTCAGTCTAGGACCAGGTATTATATAGTTCTCCTGTCTCTTTAGTTTCCTTTAATCTGGGATACATCCATAGCCTTTCTTTGTCTTTTATGACATTAACATTTTTGAAGAGGACATGACTCCTCTGCTCTTTTTAATCAAATATTTCTCACTTGGGGTTTCTCTGATGCTTCCTCATGGTTAGATTCAGGTTATGCTTCCCTGGCCAAAATGACATATGTGACATCGTGTCCTTCTCAGGGCATCACATCCAGAGACACATGATATCCATCTGCCCCTTATTGCTGATGTTGATTTCGACCCCTCAGTTAAGGGGTTACCCAGTTTCTCTGCTGTAGCGTTACTGTTTTTTTCCCTTGCACTAATAAGCAGTCTGTGGGGAGACACTTTGAAAACCACGCAGATGTCCTGCCCCCTCTCACAGTTTCCCCTAGATTTAGCATCCAGCAATGAATGACTCTTCACAAACCTGCCTTATGAAGAGCTTTTTGATGCTAAAGAATTCATGAAGCCCTGGATATTTACCCATTTCAAAGTAAGAAGTCTTAGCTCCCTCAGTCCAGGCTGTGGTTTTATGCAGACCACATTGATTACTGGTGTGCTTAGAGGTGGTGAGGAAAGGATGCTGAGCCTAGTCAGCAGACCAAGGTTTTAGTTCTGGTATCACCCCTCCGTGGTCTAACCCACAGAAAGCTGCTTCATTACCTTGAGACTCGGCCTCCCCCTGTAGCACGTGGGGACACGTGATAACGCATATATAAATAAAACATGGGAAACTCTGAAACATGAGCATGAAGTAAGGAAAGAAACTTGCATTTATTGACTATCTACAGTATGCCCCATGTCTTCACTTATTTTGTTATCTCATTTAAGATAGATGTTAACCTAGTCCCATTTTACAGACAGAAAGCCAAGAATCAATAGGAATCATGTAACTTGCCTAAGGTCAGTGAGTGCCTGCCACTGGCCAGCTCTTCAGCCAGGCAGGGAGGCAACGAGTGAGTAAGACATGGTTCTGACCTCAGGGCACCCACAGAGAGAGCCAGATATTTAAACACATTACATCGACAAGGGATAGTAAGTCCAAAACCAGAGGTGTATATTTTGTTCCACGTTTCTTCAGTCAAGAAATACTGAGCGGGGACTACTAGGGAGGTGGGGATGCAATAGCAAAAAGACAGACGAAGTCCCTGCTGTGTCAGAGTTTATATTTAGTGGGAAGGAGACAGACAATAGCAAGCAGACGAACACATGAATATGATTATTCTACATAGTGATCCGCTCTGTGAAGGACCTAAAGGAGGCTGCTGTGTTGGGTAATGTGGGGAGGTATGGGGAATTTAACCATCTGGATTGACCGTGAGGGTTTGAATAACGCCATGATCTGTGCTCTTTCTGCCATGCCCTCCTGCTTCTCCCTGGGGTGTTACTCTGCACCATAGTTTTCTTCCTTGGAGCTGCGAAGCCAGGTCTCTGGAAGTGCTGTCAACAAGGAGATCATTTGCTAACTGAAACCATCGCATGAGGTTTAGTTTGCCTGACCTTTTACCAGAGGAAAGGTGAGGACACAGGTGGAGACCCCCCCACCCCCAGACCCAGAGAAGGCGGGTGTAGGTTTCAGCCGGTCTGGCCTGAAAACGAAGGGGGCTTCTCACTCTTAGCACAAAGATTACAAAAGAATATTTACCATAATGGAGAAATTCTTTGGGCCCCGTTCTCTTAAAGTCCTATCTTCCAGTGCTTTGTTGCTTTTTGGTGATGAGAGTTGGTGGTTTTGCTAATTCGGTTAAAAATGTAGTTTTTAGTCAGAATAAATTTAGAAAACAAATCGGACAAATTGAGATGAGGGAGCAAGCAAAATTCCAGTTTATCTTGTTAATGAAAGAAGATATTCCTCGTTTGTATTTTGTTAAAACATTTTATCGCTTAGAGTAATCATACAGATCTACTGGGCTTCAAAGAGCTAGATAGCTAAACACAGAAAAATTCGCATCGGGACTGAAAACGTAAGTCCTCATCCATCTTTCTTGTTAATTGCCAAGGACAATAAAAGAAGGTAATGGCCTGTGTCTTTAGTGCAAATGGAGTCTAAATACAGAGAACTATAAAGCAACAGAAAGATTCTCACAGGAAATATTCATATCTAGTCAACTGCACCAACTTTGAGAAATGGCTGGAGAATAGTAAAATTAGTCCTGTTGGGATCATTGGACCCAGACCGCTTCCAACTAGGTGAATCCTCATTTTTGTCAGTGCTAATGGCTTTTTTCCTTGGCCTTTTACAGCAGTGTTATACCACAGGAACTAAAAACCTAAGATGTCCCTTAGTCCTTCAAAGCACATTAAATCTGTATCCAGAAAGGACTCAGATATCCAGCTGGTTACCACAGTCATTTTCTATAGAAAATGGTGTTCTTACCCCTCTTACAGGATATAAAAACTCAGCCAAGTTTTTTCTTTCTAAATCCATTCTGAAAATTATAAATATTAGAAAACTTAGAAAAGAATTCTAATACATACCAGAGTTTAAATCTCACACTCTTTAACTGACATTTTTTTTTTCAATCCTCATAGTAATAGAATAGGGAAGATGCTATATCCCCCAAGGAAGAAAATAAATCTCAGTATTTTGCTCACGATCTCACGACCAGTAAGTGGTCAAGTGGAATTTGAATCCAAGTCTGTGATTTCAAAGCTGAAGTTTTCTCCCCACCCCCCGTATCCAGCTTATTCTTTCTCTTACACCGCAGATTCAGTCCATCAGGGAATCTCACTGACTGTAGTTGACCCTTTAAACACATCCACTGTCTGACCGCTTCTCATGACTGCCACTGTGATCTCTTGCCCTGGACCTTTTGCAGCATCTTCCTATGTGGCCTCCCTACTCCCACCCTTGATAATAGCCCCACCCCCACCCCCCCACCCCAGTCTGTGATCTCTTTAAAGCATAATCCAGGTCATCTTACTCCTCTGCTGAAAACTCTTCTGTGGCTTTTCATCTCTTTCAGAGTAAAACCAAGAGTTCTTGTGACCCACCGTGTTCTGACTGCAGATGTTCCACATTAGCATGTGCCCCCCTACACACACCCCGCTATTTCTCTGGCCTCCTTGCAGTACTCAAACACTCTGAGCACACTCACACCTCAGGCCCTTTGCACTTGCTCTTCTTTCAGTCTAAGGCTCTTTATCCAGGTATCTTTTTGGCTTGCTCTCTCCCTTCATTGAGATCTTTGCTTATATGTGACCATATTACTTACATGTCACCGTTATCCCAGAGGCCTTTCTTGATCACCTGCAGGAACAGCCTCCATCACCTCCACCCTTTACTCAGGTTTATTTTTCTTCTTCCTTTTTATCATCACCTGCCAATATTGTAGACATTCTTTTAACCATTTGTTTGTAGGCTGTGTGCACCAGCCCCCCTTTCCCCCCACTAAAATGTAAGCTCAGTAAGATCAGGGACTTTATCCTTGTCCATAACTGTATTCTGAGTGCCTAAAACAGTGTTCTAGTAGGCGCTCAGGAAAGACTTGTTAAATACATGCTGTTTTGTGAGCTAACACTGTTTTCCCTTTTGTTCTTTGAATGTTAACATACGAATTCCACATATGTGGAGGCAGGTCATTTGTAAGATTATCAGCCAGCCAGTGTCGATCAAGGATTTTTTCGTGTAGAGCACAACATTTTAACTCCTTCATTTTGGGCTTAGGTGCTAAGGTTTATACCTAATGTTACTGTGGGGCCTTTGCTCATTGCCATGTTATCAGGGATCTCTGTTCCATCAGAATGATTCCTTTTTCCCAACATTTTCTAGTAAGGCCAAGGGTTTCTACCAATGAGATAATCAAGGGCCCTTTTGTGGAAATGCTCATCTTGTGGTCTGCAAGTGAAATAATACAAACTCCAAAACTAGGCTCTATGCATACAGTTATTCAGATCCTGAAATGGAGGATGAATATACAGACTGAAGGAGAAAAGATTCCCTGAAATGCTTCATAGGAGCCTCAGCCTCTGCCTTAAGAACACGTGCTGAGGCTTGTTCCGGGCAGCTTTCCCAACGACCTGAGTGCGGACTGATTGGGACCCGCCAGGTGGTGGGAAATGACAGGATAGAAATCCACTGAGGAGCTGATGACAGAGACTTCCGGGAAGATGGCGGAAGAGTAAGACGCGGAGATCACCTTCCTCACCACAGATACACCAGAAATACATCTACGCATGGAACAACTCCTACGGAGCACCTACTGAACACTGGCAGAAGACCTCAGACCTCCCAAAAGGCAAGGAACCCCCCACGTACCTGGTTAGGGCAAAAGAAAAAACTAAACAGAGACAATAGGATAGGGACGGGTCCTGCACCAGCGGGAGAGAGCTGTGAAGGAGGAAAAGTGTCCACACACTAGGAAGCCCCTTCGCGGGTGGAGACTTCGGGAGGTGGAGTTGGGGAGCTTGGGAGCCGCGGAGGAGAGCACAGCAACAGGGGTGCGGAGGGCAAAGCGGACAGATTCCAGCGCAGAGGATCGGGCCGACCGGCACTCACCAGCGGAGAGGCTTGTCTGCTCGCCCGCCGGGGCAGGCAGGACTGGGAGCTGAGGCTCCGGCTTTTGTCGGAGCGCCGGGAGAGGACTGAGGTTGCTGGCGTGAACACAGCCTGCAGGGCGTTGGTGCACCGCGGCTAGCCGGGAGAGAGTCCGGGGAGGGGTCTGGACCTGCCGAAGAGGCAAGAAACTTTTACGTCCCTCTTTGTTTCCTGATGCACGAGGAGAGGAGATTAAGAAAGCTGCTTGAGAGAGCTCCAGGGATGGGCGCGAGCTGCGGCTAAAAGTGCAGAGCCCAGAGACAGACATGAGACGCTAAGGCCGCTGCTGCCGCCACCAGGAGGCCTGTGTGCGAACACAGGTCACTGGCCACACGCCCTTCCGGGGAGCCTGTGCAGCCCGCCACTGCCAGGGTCCCGGGATCCAGGGACAACTCCCCCGGGAGAACGCACGGCGCGCCTCAGGCTGCAATGTCACGCCGGCCTCTGCCGCCCCACACTCCGTGACCCTCCCTACCCCCCGGCCTGAGTGAGCCAGAGCCTCCGAATTAGCGGCTCCTTTAACCCCGTCCTGTCTGAGCAAAGAACAGACGCCCTCCGGCGACCTACACGCACGGGCGGGGCCAAATCCAAAGCTGAGCCCCTGGGAACTGTGAGAACAAAGAAGAGAAAGGGAAATCTCTCCCAGCAGCCTCAGAAGCAGCGGATTAAAGCTCCACAATCAACTTGATATACCCTGCATCTGTGGAATACCTGAATAGACAACGAATCATCCCAAATTAAGGAGCCCTGTGGATGAAAGGCTCTTGGTGCTGCAGCCAGGAGTCAGTGCTGTGCCTCTGAGGTGGGAGAGCCAACTTCAGGACACTGGTCCACAAGAGGCCTCCCAGCTGCACATAATATCAAACAGCAAAAATCTCCGAGAGATCTCCATCTCAATGCTAGCACCCAGCTTCACTCAACGACCAGCAAGCTACAGTGCTGGACGTCCTATGCCAAACAACTAGCAAGACAGGAACACAACCCCACCCATTAGCAGAGAGGCTGCCCAAAATCATAATAAGTCTACAGACACCCCAAAACACACCACCAGACGTGGACCTGCCCACCAGAAAGACAAGATCCAGCCTCAGCCACCAGAACACAGGCACTAGTACCCTCCACCAGGAAGCCTACACAACCCACTGAACCAACCTTAGCCACTGGGGACAGACACAAAAAACAACAGGAACTACGAACCTTCAGGCTGCAAAAAAGGAGACCCCAAACACAGTAAGATAAGCAAAATGAAAAGACAGAAAAACACACAGCAGATGAAGGAGCAAGATAAAAACCCACCAGACCTAACAAATGAAGAGGAAATAGGCAGTCTACCTGAAAAAGAATTCAGAATAATGATAGTAAGGTTGATCCGAAATCTTGGAGATAGAATGGACAATAGAATGGACAAAATGCAAGAATCAGTTAACAAGGACCTAGAAGAACTAAAGATGAAACAAGCAACGATGAACAACACAATAAATGAAATTAAAAGTACTCTAGATGGGATCAATAGCAGAATAACTGAGGCAGAAGAACGGATAAGTGACCTGGAAGATAAAATAGCGGAAATAACTACTGCAGAGCAGAATAAAGAAAAAAGAATGAAAAGAACTGAGGACAGTCTCAGAGACCTCTGGGACAACATTAAACGCACCAACATTCGAATTATAGGGGTTCCAGAAGAAGAAGAGAACAAGAAAGGGACTGAGAAAATATTTGAAGAGATTATAGTTGAAAACTTCCCTAATATGGGAAAGGAAATAGTTAATCAAGTCCAGGAAGCACAGAGAGTCCCATACAGGATAAATCCAAGGAGAAATACTCCAAGACACATGTTAATCAAACTGTCAAAAATTAAATACAAAGAAAACATTAAGAGCAGCAAGGGAAAAACAACAAATAACACACAAGGGAATCCCCATAAGGTTAACAGCTGATCTTTCAGCAGAAACTCTGCAAGCCAGAAGGGAGTGGCAGGACACATTGAAAGTGTTGAAGGAGAAAAACCTGCAACCAAGATTACTCTACCCAGCAAGGATCTCATTCAGATTTGATGGAGAAATTAAAACCTTTACAGACAAGCAAAAGCTGAGAGAGTTCAGCACCACCAAACCAGCTCTACAACAACTGCTAAAGGAACTTCTCTAGGCAAGAAACACAAAAGAAGGAAAAGACCTACAATAACAAACCCAAAACAATTAAGAAAATGGGAATGGGATCACACATATCGATAATTACCTTAAATGTAAATGGACTAAATGCTCCCACCAAAAGACACAGATTGGCTGAATGGATACAAAAACAAGACCCATATATTTGCTGTCAACAAGAGACCCACTTCAGACCTAGAGACACATACAGACTGAATGTAAGGGGATGGAAATAAGTATTTCATGCAAATGGAAACCAAAAGAAAGCTGGAGTAGCAATTCTCATATCAGACAAAATAGACTTTAAAACAAAGACTATTAGAAGAGACAAAGAAGGACACTACATAATGATCAAGGGATCGATCCAAGAGGAAGATATAACAATTGTAAATATTTATGCACCCAACATAGGTGCACCTCAATACATAAGGCAAATACTGACAACCATAAAAGGGGAAATCGACAGTAACACATTCATAGTAGGGGACTTTAACACCCCACTTTCACCAATGGACAGATCATCCAAAATGAAAATAAATAAGGAAACACAAGCTTTAAATGATACATTAAACGAGATGGAGTTAATTGATATTTATAGGACATTCCATCCAAAAACAACAGAATACACATTTTTCTCAAGTGCTCATGGAACATTCTCCAGGATAGATCATATCTTGGGTCACAAATCAAGCCTTGGTAAATTTAAGAAAATTGAAATTGTATCAAGTATCTTTTCCGACCACAACGCTATGAGACTCGATATCAATTACAGGAGAAGATCTGTAAAAAATACAAACACATAGAGGCTAAACAATACACTACTTAATAACGAAGTGATCACTGAAGAAATCAAAGAGGAAATCAAAAAATACCTAGAAACAAATGACAATGGAGACACGATGACTCAAAATCTATGGGATGCAGCAAAAGCAGTTCTAAGAGGGAAGTTTATAGCAATACAATCTTACCTTAAGAAACAGGAAACATCTCGAATAAACAACCTAACCTTGCACCTAAAGCAATTAGAGAAAGAAGAACAAAAAAACCCCAAAGTTAGCAGAAGGAAAGAAATCATAAAAATCAGATCAGAAATAAATGAAAAAGAAATGAAGGAAACGATAGCAAAGATCAATAAAACTAAAAGCTGGTTCTTTGAAAGGATAAACAAAATTGATAAACCATTAGCCAGACTCATCAAGAAAAAAAGGGAGAAGACTCAAATCAATAGAATTAGAAATGAAAAAGGAGAAGTAACAACTGACACTGCAGAAATACAAAAGACCATGAGAGATTACTACAAGCAACTCTATGCCAATAAAATGGACAACCTGGAAGAAATGGACAAATTCTTAGAAAGGCACAACCTGCCAAGACTGAATCAGGAAGAAATAGAAAATATGAACAGACCAATCACAAGCACTGAAGTTGAAACTGTGATTAAAAATCTTCCAACAAGCAAATGCCCAGGACCAGATGGCTTCACAGGCGAATTCTATCAAACATTTAGAGAAGAGCTATCACCTATCCTTCTCAGACTCTTCCAAAATATAGCAGAGGGAGGAACACTCCCCAACTCATTCTACGAGGCCACCATCACCCTGATACCAAAACCAGACAAGGATATCATAAAGAAAGAAAACTACAGGCCAATATCACTGATGAACATAGATGCAAAGATCCTCAACAAAATACTAGCAAACAGAATCCAACAGCACATTAAAAGGATCATACACCATGATCAAGTGGGGTTTATTCCAGGAATGCAAGGATTCTTCAATATACGCAAATCAATCAACGTGATACACCATATTAACAAATTGAAGGAGAAAAACCATATGATCATCTCAATAGATGCAGAGAAAGCTTTTGACAAAATTCAACACCCATTTATGATAAAAACCCTGCAGAAAGTAGGCATAGAGGGAACTTTCCTCAACATAATAAAGGCCATATATGACAAACCCACAGCCAACATCGTCCTCAATGGTGAAAAACTGAAAGCATTTCCACTAAGATCAGGAACAAGACAAGGTTGCCCACTCTCACCACTCTTATTCAACATAGTTTTGGAAGTTTTAGCCACAGCAATCAGAGAAGAAAAGGAAATAAAAGGAATCCAAATTGGAAAAGAAGAAGTAAAGCTGTCACTGTTTGCAGATGACATGATACTATACATAGAGAATCCTAAAGATGCTACCAGAAAACTACTAGAGCTAATCAATGAATTCGGTAAAGTAGCAGGATACAAAATTAATGCACAGAAATCTCTGGCATTCCTATACACTAAGGATGAAAAATCTGAACGTGAAATCAAGAAAACACTCCCATTTACCATTGCAACAAAAAGAATAAAATACCTAGGAATAAACCTACCTAAGGAGACAAAAGACCTGTATGCAGAAAATTATAAGACACTGATGAAAGAAATTAAAGATGATACAAATAGATGGAAAGATATACCATGTTCTTGGATTGGAAGAATCAACATTGTGAAAATGACTCTACTACCCAAAGCAATCTACAGATTCAATGCAATCCCTATGAAACTACCACTGGCATTTTTCACAGAACTAGAACAAAAAATTTCACAATTTGGAAACACAAAAGACCCCGGACAGCCAAAGCAATCTTGAGAACGAAAAATGGAGCTGGAGGAATCAGGCTTCCTGACTTCAGACTATACTACAAAGCTACAGTAATCAAGACAGTATGGTACTGGCACAAAAACAGAAAGATAGATCAATGGAACAGGATAGAAAGCCCAGAGATAAACCCACGCACATATGGTCACCTTATCTTTGACAAAGGAGGCAGAAATGTACAGTGGAGAAAGGACAGCCTATTCAATAAGTGGTGCTGGGAAAACTGGACAGCTACATGTAAAAGTATGAGATTAGATCACTCCCTAACACCATACACAAAAATAAGCTCAAAATGGATTAAAGATCTAAATGTAAGGCCAGAAACTATCAAACTCTTAGAGGAAAACATAGGCAGAACACTCTATGACATAAATCACAGCAAGGTCCTTTTTGACCCACCTCCTAGAGAAATGGAAATAAAAACAGAAGTAAACAAATGGGACCTAATGAAACTTCAAAGCTTTTGCACAGCAAAGGAAACCATAAAGAAGACCAAAAGACAACCCTCAGAATGGGAGAAAATATTTGCAAATGAAGCAACTGACAAAGGATTAATCTCCAAAATTTATAAGCAGCTCATGCAGCTTAATAACAAAAAAACAAACAACCCAATCCAAAAATGGGCAGAAGACCTAAATAGACATTTCTCCAAAGAAGATATACAGAGTGCCAACAAACACATGAAAGAATGCTCAACATCACTAATCATTAGAGAAATGCAAATCAAAACTACAATGAGATATCATCTCACACCAGTCAGAATGGCCATCATCAAAAAATCTAGAAACAATAAATGCTGGAGAGGGTGTGGAGAAAAGGGAACCCTCTTACACTGTTGGTGGGAATGTAAATTGATACAGCCACTGTGGAGAACAGTATGGAGGTTCCTTAAAAAGCTACAAATAGAACTACCATATGACCCAGCAATCCCACTACTGGGCATATACCCTGAGAAAACCATAATTCAAAAAGAGTCATGTACCAAAATGTTCATTGCAGCTCTGTTTACAATAGCCCAGAGATGGAAACAACCTAAGTGTCCATCATCGGATGAATGGATAAAGAAGATGTGGCACATATATACAATGGAATATTACTCAGCCATAAAAAGAGACGAAATTGAGCTATTTGTAATGAGGTGGATAGACCTAGAGTCTGTCATACAGAGTGAAGTAAGTCAGAAAGAGAGAGACAAATACCGTATGCTAACACATATATATGGAATTTAAGAAAAAAAAATGTCATGAAAAACCTAGGGGTGAAACAGGAATAAAGACACAGACTTACTAGAGAACGGACTTGAGGCTATGGGGAGGGGCAAGGGTAAACGGTGACAAAGCGATAAAGAGGCATGGACATATATACACTACCAAACGTAAGGTAGATAGCTAGTGGGAAGCAGCCGCATAGCACAGGGAGATCAGCTCGGTGCTTTGTGACCGCCTGGAGGGGTGGGATAGGGAGGGTGGGAGGGAGGGAGACGCAAGCGGGAAGAGATATGGGAACATATGTATATATATAACTGATTCATTTTGTTGTGAAGCTGAAACTAACATACCATTGTAAAGCAATTATACTCCAATAAAGATGTTTAAAAAAAAAAAAAAGAACACGTGCTGACTTCACTGGTGAACTTAGCGCTCATAAAAGGCAGATTATACCCCGTCTTGAGAATTCCGTGTTGTGTAAATAGACTGGAGCCTGGCGTTCTCTGGACCCATGTTTCCCAAAGCATGGGTGTGAGTTGTCCTGGTCATTTTTAAATTTGAGAAGCCATATTTAGTACACAGATGACAGCATGAAGGATGTGCTACTACATGAAGTTAGAAGGGTCAGTGTTTGATTCTTGAATATCTGCCATGCAGCCCTGGGCATCCATCTTTCTCTTGTTCTGTGACATTAAGTTGTAATAACCTTCTTGTTCCTGAATCGAGGCCCCCTAAACTGTTCCCTAAAGACCAGATACCTCAGCAAGCTACTCAGTGGGTGAGAAAAAAGGATACCAAGTTTGTTTCCAGGGATCTTTTCAATAGGCTGAGCAAGGACAAAAAAGCTTTGCTTTATGGGCTGGTTAATTATTTTCAGTTTGGGATTCTAAGTGCAAAGACCAGGGCACTTGCCTGCATGGGCAGCTGTCAAGGTTCACGCTGTTTCCGAGCTGGCAGTATTTATAGTGGCAAATTGTTGAGCATAAGAAACTTTTAAAAATTTGTTCTGCCCAAAATACTCCCTACGAAAGTATGGGTATCTTCTTAACCTGTTCACTGTAATGTTTCCCTGAGTAGACCAGAAAAGTGGATTAATTATCATTTATTGGGTTTTTGTTTAACTGTTTAAGGATGTACCTAGATGACATTTTGACATATAAGATAAAGATATTTCTTTTAAAAAAAAAGATATTTCTTTATTTTTACATAACTTGAAATTCTCCTTCTTTTAAAATTCTGAGTAACTAAGACCTGTAAACTAAGACTTTGTTTAGATAGATAACCTTGCTTAAGCTCTAGAATATCTAAAATTGTGGTTTAAACTCTCATGCATTGTCAGCTTCCTCCTGTCATTAATTTTCTGGGCAGCAGCAGTAGAAAGGGACCCCAGTACTATATTCAGTGCTGTCCATAATGAAGTGTTCTGTTGCTAATTCATTCAGTAGATCGTCTTAGCACTCCTATTACATGCTAGGCAATGGCAGTGGCTAAGCATTGGCAACATAATGGTGAATAAGACTGTGTCGTCACAGAGCTTATGCTCTAGAAATCGATACTGTCGGTGATTGGATCTCGTTTTCTGTACTTAAGTTTAGCCTTCCTTCTGCCACTGCTTCACACATTTCCACTGTTTGAACCGTGCTGGCTGAACTACTGCCGTTCCATGAGAACATCCTGCTCTGTCTCCTTTTCTTTGCCCCTGCTGTTCCCATTACAAAATGTTCTTCCCTTATGTGTTTACCTGGCAAATTCCTCCACATTATTAAGACTTAGCTCAAAAGTTATTTCATCTCTGAATCCTTTCCATCCTCTGCTAGGCCATGTTAACTGCTTTGATTTTAAACCATTGTAGAGATAAATACCCTTTCCAGAATAGAATGTACATGCGTCTGTTGTCCCCACCTCAAGAGCCAGGACCTTCTCGACTAGCTGGATGGTTTAGCTGAATGATGAGTTTGTTAACTTGTGGCACCATCAAGTGGTTCAGCCAAGCAGTGCGACTTCGTTCTTCTGCAAAATCAGAACAGTCTGATTTATGCCACATAGAGAGGGAGGGGGGATTAGAATACCTACTTACGTAATTGGAAGGTATAATGAGTGGACCACCTTTATGTTGAGAAGCTCAATAATGTACAGTACTCTTGGCAGGCTTGTGATCAATATATGGGAAGGTTTTTGTTTTTGTTTTAATCTTTATTTTTTTTTGTAGCCAGGAAACCTGGGTCATAGAGGTGTGATGGGGTTTGCTTACGGCCCTTCACTGCCAGAGTCAGAGTATATGCAGACACTCTCTTTGCTTTGTTTGCTGCTCAGCTTGAACAAACTTTTCTTTCCCTACCCATTGGCAGAGCCTCATGAGCTCTGCATTTCATGTTGTACATTAATCTGGGATCTCTCTTTGGTTTGTGCTCTCATATACTGGATTCTTGCAGCAACGTGGGTTTAAAAATAAAGACCTGCTTGACCAAAAAAAAAAAAAATTGTTTAAGTGAGGAATAAGTGTAGAGTAATAATTCCAATATACAAATTCTCAAAACCAAAAGTCACCTAATCAAAGTTGGCCCAGGTATTGAAGTACTTTGGGGAAGTTACTTTACTTAGTGTGGGTTTGTGGCTGCAGGGACTAAGAAGGAGAAAGTTGGAGAGTAACAGTGGTTAGGCCCTTGGGTTCATGGTTCTAACAGGCGGGCTGAAGTTTCAGCTCACCTGTTAAGGAGGGTGACT
This sequence comes from Lagenorhynchus albirostris, assembly GCF_949774975.1. Taxonomy (NCBI): domain Eukaryota; kingdom Metazoa; phylum Chordata; class Mammalia; order Artiodactyla; family Delphinidae; genus Lagenorhynchus; species Lagenorhynchus albirostris. The sequence goes on along the minus strand of NC_083103.1, from coordinate 15,964,267 downwards.
CATACTTGGGAATGGGAAAAATACAAAATAAAACAAAAGAGATATGGGAACTCCCCAGCTCTTGGCAGGAAGAAAATCTATAGTTTGGAGTACATCTCAATTTTATTTCTGCCTTTAGTAATGAAGTTTTTGATTTTGACCACCATGTGTTGAAACAGATCCTCTTCCTTAATAGAAGTTTCATTGTAATTTATACCCCTTCCTTTCATACATGTCAGATAAACAGAATACATTCACTCCTTGGTGTACAACCATGCCCAAGTAATTTCAAACTACAGAAGGAACTGCTTGTGTCATGACTCAGGAGTCGTTGTAATAGGGTTTCCTTGCATTCTGTGTTGAAGCATATCCAAAATATAGCAAGCATAAGAAATAAAGAAACAGCTCCCCTAACCTAAAAGGTAGTGTCCAGCTTTGCATCCCACACCACTTCTGTGAAGCGTCTGTTAGTTACCCAAGCTGTTTCCATACTGTTATCCCGTCTCCCCCAACAAAGAAAAAAGAAAAGAGTGGTGGTCCTATCTTATCAATAGCAAAGTTTATAAAACTCAGAAGCAGAATGGTAAGAAACTAGGGAAGAAAAGTGGTAGCCCAAAGCTAAAATGAAATGTTTATTTTAGAGGGACCAAAACTGATAGAACAAGCTTAATAACCATAAAGTATGGAGGAAATTATTATTATCTCTTTAGGGGCATAAAATGTCAAAAATCTCCTATGTGGTGGTTCTGTAACTATATTGTTTAGTCAGAGTAGAAAGCACCCGGCCCCAAATCTCTGCTCTCTAGATTTGTTTAATGCCTTCTTTTTAAAGACTGAAAAAGGTATGTTTCTGCTTATCTTTAATACTTTCTCTAGTCTCAAACTCTGTTGTATTGACAGACTGTATTTTTTTGCGGTATGCAGGCCTCTCACTGTTGTGGCCTCTCCCGTTGCGGAGCACAGGCTCCGGACGCACAGGCTCACGGGCCCAGCCGCTCCGCGGCATGTGGGATCTTCCCAGACCGGGACGCGAACCCATGTCCCCTGCGTCAGCAGGCGGACTCTCAACCACTGCGCCACCAGGGAAGCCCAACAGATTGTTTTTATACAACTTGTTTTATGCTATCGTTTGTTCTATCAAGGTAGCTCTTAGATAGCTGCTTCTCTTTTGCTTCTCTCTCTCTAAAGATACAAACTTTAGAGTTTTTCAGAATGTTTCTGCCACTAAGAGCAATCAAACATCAGTGTGAATTGAGTTTGTGGCCTTCCTAATCAGTGGCATGTTTTTTTGGGGGGGGTATGTTGCCATTCTAGAGTGTCCTGCCCTACTTTGTAGCTACGAAACTGGCTAAAATTCGAAAGCCAACTTTGGATAAGCCCTCTTCAGAGACGTTTGTGAAGTCTGCCATTAAAACTGTTGGCGTGCAATCCCGAACCAACGGATACCTGATCCATTCTCTTATGGTATGTAGATTTTTAAGTTCCAGATCAGTACTTTGGTTTGGGGTTTTCTTTCCCATCGAGTCACAAAATAGTATGTGGTATATTAGCATATATACATTGTCTAGACTTACTAGCAAGGCATCTGTTTTCAACGTACACCCAAGAACTCTAAAATCTACCTATAAATAAAACAACAATATAGTAAAACATAAGATCATATGTTTCAAATGAGTTCAAATTGTAAGCCTTAATTGCATATCTCCCCATTTCTTTCCCTAGGCCTCAGTAATCTCAAGCCTGCCTTCCTGGTTGTATTTTAAATTGACCATGAATTTAGGCAACTCCACCCGGGCTCGCTATCTGAAGAAAATTAAGAAGAACTAAGCATTGGTAACTGTGTTGAGTAACTTGACCAGATGTTCCAGCCTAGGCATGTTTGCTGCAAGGTGCCCAGCATCTCCAAATCTTCAGTTGTCATGTTAATTAACAGTTACTGATAAAGCTAAATGTCATAATTGAGAGGAAAGCAGAGTTGCTTTCAGGAGTTCCTGACATATATTCTGGATGCTACCAGGAGTTATTTTGAAATGTAACATAAATGCCCCTATCAAATAGATACAGAACTAACATTAGCAAGAACTGCTTACTAGGAAGGAACAATTATAACAAATCACTGAATGATAGAGTCAGATGTAAGGCTTAAGATTTCATCTGGTCCAAAATGCCAGTGATGATTATGCTTGTATTTTCTCTGAAACATACTTTAAAAAGTAACGGCCAGCTATCCTTTTTTGTTTTGAACACTTTGAGGGAGTGGGGGTTAATTGATTTACTTATGGGAGGACACACTGCAATTTGCATAGCACTCTGTAAGGTTTTCTAAAAGTATGTCTTGGTTTGTACATTTATATGGAACTTTCCTTTCTCAAGGGTAGCTAATGACGTAAAAATAGTGATGAAACACAGAGTTATTTTTGACACATGCCCACTAAAATATGCTTTCCTCTAATACGTATGCCTTCTCAGTTTAAATGTATGTAAATACTGAATGCTATATGGTATGATTTATAAAGGTAAATGGGCCAAAATGTACATTGATGGGCAGCTCCATCAGTGCCACTAAAACTCTGACCCAGCAAGGTGGCCTGCTTGGACCCCAGCTTCTTTGTTTCTGCACTGCACCAATACTGCTCACATATGTGACACCAGGCTACTCTTAGAACAATGATGATATTAGAGTAGTGGCATTATACTTTTAAATAGGTACCCTATAGATATTGATACAATTAGTTTTAATAAAAGATGTTATAACCATGGTGTTGATTGAAAATATATTCCTTTGGTGCTTGAAATTAAGCCCATTTTTGCACTGGTTTAATATAAATTAAGACTTACTTTTATTCTGCTACATAACTTGTTTGGGAAACTTGCTAAGAAATTAATTCAATGTTGTGAAACATGCAACACAGAAGGTAGGTCTTTACCTAGGCTATGGTTCCCAGGCTCTGAGATTTAAGCATCAGGAAATCTGCAGATAAATAAATAAAATTTTTAATTGGGGTATTTAAGTGTTTCTAGCTTTTAAACTTGCCAGCTAAGGACATAAAACAAAAACAGAAAAACCCAAATTACCATCTGCTATTGGCATTATTATATAAAAGAAAAGACATTTTAGCATCCCCAAAATAGGAAGAACATAATCTCAGAATAAAGAATAAATTTAGCTTTACGAAAAACACATTGCCTTTCTCTCTCTCTCATTTTGTTGTAGAAATGGTGAAATCACAATGACCTGGGCAATATATTATTTGCTTTCACACATTTGTTGGTTAATTGTTGTGGTGGTGGTTTTTGCTGGACAGTTGGTAGAGAGGGGGAGGGATTGGTTTGCAAGTATACAAAATACTTCACCTTTTATCCCGTCTAGAAAATAGCTGTAATCTGGCTAGGAAATCCCTTAGCAATCTCAAAACTTGTGAGCTGTGGCTTTGACTGCTTCAGCTCAGCAAGTATCCTCTTGTATTCAACACTCAAGGTTGAAGATGATAACATGAAAATCTATGTTTCCAGGCACATGAAAGAAAAATTATACTAAAAGAGAAACCAATGTTCTCAAAAACCTTCAAAATAGTGAAGCATAATTTTTAGACTTAACTTTATATTGACTTGATTTTATAGTCTGATGTGTGCTAGATAAGGTTTGAACTCAAAGAGCAGAGTAGAAGATTAGTATTGATGATTACTGTAGAATCAGCTCTCCTCACAACATAGAAAACTGGGTTTTAATTTATTGTTCTTTCATTGTCCTTTCAGTACAATAGCATGGGGGAGGGAGGCCAGGAGAGGAATTGCCCTGCACACAGAATGATGTGTGCCATTTTGATTTGTCCTTATGTCAGGCCCATGTGCACTGGCAATAAATAAAGATGATATTGGTCTCTGTTTCCTCAAATGTGGTCCTGCCCCAAAGAGATGAATTCTGAGTTCTCACTTGATATTTATCGCATCAAAATACAATAGAAGTGAACTTTATATAGAGTGAACATCAATGCCAATACCAATACGAATGGTGCTGATTCAGTGTAAAAGAGGAGATTTACTGTGATAATAATACCTTATGAGAATGAAATGAGCTTAAGTAGTACTATAATTTCTGAAGTCTGTTGATACCAAAAATTACCTGATATTTTGGTGGTCCTGGATTTTGCTACTTTGCTCTGTAGTTTACCAGTATCAAAACAAATGATCAAAGCTTTTTATTTAATATGTTAGAAACTAATTAATTAAATTTTAAGGACTCACTACTTTGTGACATTCCAATATTTTTAGATTAGCATATTTGTTACTCCTGATGCAAAACATATAAGTATAGACAGAATTAAAGTTCCCTTGTGGAAATGTAATTCTTTCTATTGAGATTTATATGGAAACATCTAGAAATGGAACACTGTCTAGCATGAACACAAACTTAATAGATGAAAAAAATTTTAATGTGATAAACAGCATAGTACAACTTTGACCACTCTCCTTTACCTGTGTCACTGAAAAGCAAGCAAAATGGGTACTACAAAAGGTAATCCCAAAAGGATGTAAACCCAGCTTGTCTTCCCTGTTATAAAAGTTTCTAGACAAACTGTTGTGTGCGTTTATTGAATGCCAACCATGTCCATTTACGCTTCTGGATGCTGGAGAAACTACAATGAACAAAGCAGATAAAAAATTCTTAACCCCAGTTGAGCTTACACTTGCACAGGATGTGGGGTGGGGGAGGGACCTGGGGGGGGAGCAAATGAGGGACAGGTAATAAACAAAAGGAATAATAATAATATGCTGTGGGGAAAAATGAAACAGGGTAAGTAGGATGGGGAATCAATGTTTGTTGGGGTCGGGGTGGGAGGCTTGTGACATTAAATAAGGTACTCATGGCAGACCCAGAGAGAGGTGGCATTGAAGCCATCTTGCGCAAGACCTTTACCTCCCTGGGGGAAGAGCATTTCAGGCAGACCAGCCTGTGCAGAGAGCCCAAGGAGAGAGCATACCTGGTATGTTCCAAGAATAGCTAGGAGTACATACATATTGAAGCACATACTAGGTGAGCTATTTCTGGAAGAGTTCAGAGATCTTGCTTTAGTTTAGTTATGACTTTCTAGTATTAAATCACCTTTACATTCTTGATCTTATTTCACTATCTTTATTTACTGTGGAATTCAGTTTGCTGGTATTGTAGTTAGAATTTCTGCATCTATATTTAAGAAATGGGCTTGCAGTCTTTCTCATACTTGTCTGGTTTTCATATCAAGATTATAACTTCATTAAATGAGCTGGGGAGTGCTACCTGTTTTATTTACTGTGCTCTAGAAGAATCTGTAAAAGATTGGGGCAGACTTTCCTTTGAAAGCTTATAAAACAATCTGGTCCTAGTATTTATTTGTGGCAAGATTTTCAACTACTTATTATGTTGCTTTAAAAATAATAAGACTACTCAGCGTTTCTATTTTTTCTCGATTCAATTTTGAAAAAAAAGTTTTGTTCTAAGCATATACTCATTGTTTCCCCCAAATTTATGAGCATAAAGTAACTTGAGGAATTTTCTTATTTTTTAAACCTCTGCTAGATATATATACCTATTTCCTTTCCCAGTATTGTGTCTTCTCACTTTCTTTTCCTTGACCATTTTGCCAGAAGTTTGTCTATTTTATTAGTTTTTAAAAAACCAACTTTTGGCTTTGTTGAACCTCTCTGCCTTTTTCTTTTCATGCTCTCCTTCTTTCTGGAGGTTTATTCTGTTATTTTTCTTTCATAAATTGGACATTTAATTCATGTTCAATGTTTTTTTTTTACTCTGAAATAAACATCTAAGGCTCTAAGTTTATCTTTTACTACATCCCACAATTTGTGTGTTTGTGTGCACAAATATGTATGTACACAAATGTATTCTCAGTGCTAATATTAAAAATTTTAAATTGATTTCTATAAGCTATGAATTTTTTGTTTTTAAAAGCACAAATTTAAGTTTTTGTAAATGTATTTCCTTTAAAAAACATATTCGTGTCACCATTAATAAGACAACTTTATATTATGTGCATTCTGATATGATGGACTGAAGGTACAACGTCACTTACGTGGTATTCCTGGAAAAAATGTATAAACTGAACATAAGAAGAAATATTTTTTGGGCTTCCCTGGTGGTGCAGTGGTTAAGAATCCGCCTGCCAATGCAGGGGACATGGGTTTCAGCCCTGGTCTGGGAAGATCCCACATGCCGCACAGCAACTAAGCCCATGCGCCACAACTACTGAAGCCTGTGCGCCTAAAGCCCGTGCTCTGCAACAAGAGAAGCCCCTGCAGTGAGAAGCCCACGCACCGCAACAAAGAGTAGCCCCCACTCGCTGCAACTAGAGAAAGCCCGCGCACAGCAGTGAAGACCCAATGCAGCCAAAATAAATATAAATAAAATAAAATTTATTAAAAATATATTTAAAAAAAACTAAATTGAAGGATATTCTACAAAATAACCAGCTTATACTTGTCAAAAGTTTCAGATTAAAGAAGACTAAAGAAATGTGACAAATAATGCAAAACACATGATCTTGGATTGGATCCTGGTTAAGAAAAATTTTTTTTTGCTATGAAGGACAATTTTGAGCCAATTTGTGAGATTTGAGTATAGATTAGATAACAGCATTGTATCGATGGTAATTTCCTGAATTTGATCATTGTACTGTAATTACTTTTAAAAAAGTTGTTTTTAAGGAAATACACACTAGACTATTTAGGGATAATGAGACATATATGCAACTTAAATTCAAAAGTTTCAGAAGTATGTATACAGAAAATGATAAAGCAAATGTGTTAATATGTTAACATTTGGAGAATCTAGGTGAAGGGTACATGGGAATTTGTGCTGTTTTGCAAATTTCCTGTATTTCTGAAGTTATTTCAAAATAAAAAGTTAAATCTTTTGTTACTAATTTCTAAATAATTGCATTGTAGTCAAAGAACATGTGAATATGACATAGCTTGGGCAGGTTATAACCTTTCTCCACCTCAGTTTTACCTTCTGAAAATGGGAATAATAATAGCTCCTATCTCATAGATTGTTGAGAGCATAAATTAATATTTTAAAAGTGCTCAGAATCCAGCACAGCATAAGGTAAATATATATATATGATATATATGAGATAAACAATGGTCCCCAAAGGTATCAGGTCCTAATCCCTGTACCTGTAAATGTTAACTTATATGGAAAAAGGCCCTTGCAAATGTGATTAAGTTAGGGATCTTGAGATGAGATTTTCTTAGGTTATCCAGATGGGTCCTAAATGGAATCACAATATTCTTAATAAGAGTGAAACAGAGAAAGATTACAGCCGGAAGAGGAGAAAGCAATGTGACCACAGAGGCAGAGACTGGAGTATTGCAGCCATAAGCCAAGGAATGCCATCAGCCACCAAAAGCTGTTGGGGGCCAGGAATGGATTCTCCCCTAGAGGTTCTGGAGGGTGCAGGGCTCAGCCAGCCAACACTTTGATTTGGACTAGTAACTGAATTTGGACTTCTGGCCCCCTGAACTGTGAGAGCATAGCCTTATTTTAAGCCACTGGGTTTGTTACAGCAGCAATAGGAAACTTATACAAATGTAAGCTTTTTATTATTACCTTTTCTTAGAAGTATTATTACCTTTTCTTAGAAGTTTTTTTGTGACATTTTATGTCTTGGTACAGCCAATTTCTTTTCATGTGCCATATTTGCTTAAGAAGAATGTTTATTTTCTAATTGTTATTTTTCTATATATGTCCTTTAAGTCATTTGTTAATTGTATGCAGATCTTCCATCTCTTTATTAACTTTTGTCTGTCTGACCTGTCAATAATTGAGAGAAGTGTTTTGAATTCTCACTGTAATGACGGATTTGTCAAATTCCCCTGTTTTATCATTTTTACTTTATACATTTTGAGGCTGTCTTTTTAGGCAAATAAAGTTTAGAATTATTTCTTCCTGGTGAGTTGAACTTTTTTTTGTCATGTACTGACATCCTTATTGCTAATGGTTTTTGCCTTAAAATATGTTTTCTGTGGTATCAACTTAGCTACCTTTGCTTTATTTTGGTTAGTATTTAGCAGTATATATTTTTCAATTCTTTTCCCTTCTATCTTTCTACATATTTGTGTCTCGTAAGCCAAATAAACCTGGATTGGGGGTGGGGGATTGTTTTTCAATTTGGTAATCTCTGCTTTTTACAGGCAAGTTTATTCCATTTACATTTATTATGATTCTTAAAACATGAAGACTTCTATCATGCTATTTTGTGCTATTTGTTTCTTTTATGCTTCTTCTCACTTTTTGATTGGCTCAATTTTTCTTTTTTTAAACTCCATTTCCCCCCGTACTAGTTTGGAAGTTTTACACTATATTTTCCTTGTCTTTACTCCTGAACATTTTCAGTGCATATGCAGTACAACTGAAAGTTGTCTGGAATCATAACCCCTTCTTTAATAATATACGGTCTTTAGAACATTATTATTCTGATCAACCCTTTCCTGACTTAACATGTTTTTGTGGACCAGTATTTTAATTTGTTTTTTTAACTCTATAAATTGTGTTTTCATTATTTTATACAAATTTGTTGGCATAAAATAAATAACATGTTTATCACTTTGCACACCTCTTGCATCTCAGACCTTCCCTCTGGTGCATGTCATAGTTTAACTGGCACTATTTTTTCCCCTTTGTTGGTGGTATATTTAAAGTAATGGTGTGACTTAGAATTGATGGCATTTTAAAGTTCATGAAACACCTGATCATTCCACTGACTTCTGGCTTCCACTGTTAGTGTTCAGAAGTGTCAGTATGGCATTCTTCTGTAGGTGATACATCTCTGGCCAATTTAAAGACACCGTTTGACTTGTTCTTCAGTATTATGATAATGTATGCAAGTGTGGAATTTTGAAAATTTATCCTGCTTGGTTTATACTGTGCTTCCTGTATCTAAGAATTTATCTTTCTGAAAAATCCTCATTGTCTCCATCTGCCTCTCATGTGTCATATCTTTATTCTGTCTCTTAACCTCTCGTTCATATTTTCCATACTTCTTGTCTCCCTGAGCTGCATGCTGCATAATTTCTTTACATCTACATTCCAGTTCTCTAATTCTTTCTTCATATATGTTTATCTGCTGTTAAAGCTATTCACTGCTATTTTAATTTCAGTTATATTTTTCATTTTAAAAAGTTCTTTTTAATTCTTGTTTAAATTTGCCTGGTCATTCATAGTTTCTTAGTGTGTGCTTATTTTAAAAATTCAGTTTTAAAAGTTAATGAAAGTATTTCATACATTGGTTTTTTTTTTTTTTTTTTGCGTTATGTGGGCCTCTCACTGTCGTGGCCTCTCTCGTTGCGGAGCACAGGCTCCGGACATGCTGGCTCAGCGGCCATGGCTTATGGGCCTAGCCGCTCTGCGGCATGTGGGATCTTCCTGGACCAGGGCACGAACCCGTGTCCCCTGCATCGGCAGGTGGACTCTTAACCACTGCGCCACCAGGGAAGCCCCATACATTGGTTTTTTACATTCCACATCTGGTGATTCTTCCATCTGAAATTCTTAGGAGTCTAAATCTATTTTTTATATTTTCGCTCTTACCTGGATGTTTGTTTTCTTCTGTGTTTGATATTTTTATTTTGAAGTCTATTTGTTTGATTTTAATCTGGAGACGAATCCGGAGGGCTAAATTGGGATGTTCTGCAGAGATGAATGTTTTGTTTCTGTCTGTCAACGGCCTAGGCCCTCTACCGCGCGGCACCACTCTCTTTGAGGTACCTGACGATGCAGGAATCTCAGGCTTAGTTCTCTCACCTTGCAGTGATTCCAAGAGTTACTCTCCTCTTACTAATGCTGATTGGGCATTTCCCTCACTGATTTATTTTCCTTACTGCTCCCTGCTTCTAGCTCTGGTTTCAGTTTCTTACACTTTTTTCCCTTTTGGTTTGGTTTGTCTTCTGCCTTTAGAGATACCATTTTTATTTCTTGTGAGTCCAGCCTTGCATTAAAATGTAGAGTGGTTACAAATTAATTTTTAAAGAGTTCGCATAAACGTTCTTTTTTACATTTCTTCTAGTTGGGGATTCAGTATGATATAAGTTAATACATATATGACAGAACAACCCAGCGAAATTCAAATTTTCTGCAAAGAACAGAGGAGCCATACAGACAACTTACGACTAACATTCATAGGGATTTTGTGGTCACTCAGCATGTTTGTCCTAATTTAGCCAAAATCTAGTTGTATTAGTTAGCCGAACTGCCAGAATCCTCCATTAAGTTTTCCATTTTTTTCTTTCTCTCTGTGCTTGGATATCTTCTACTGACTGTCACTTTTTAAAATTAATAGACTGTATAGAGCAGTTTTATGTTTACAGAAAATGCGTGTGATATAACCACCATTATAGTATCATAAAGAATAGTTTCACTGCCCTAAAAATCCCGTGCTCCATTTATTAATCCCTTCCTTTCCCCCGACCTCCAAACCCTGGCATCAGTGGTCTTTTTGTTGCCTCTATAGTTTTGCCTTTTTCAGAATTCTATAGTTGGAATCATACAGTACATAGCCTTTTCAGACTGGCTTTTTTCACTTAATATGCATTTAAGTTTCCTCCATGACTTCTGAGGGCTTGAGAGCTCTATTCTTTTTATTGCTGAATAATATTCCATTGTACAGATGTACCACAGTTTGCTTATACTGAAGGGCATCTTGGTTGCTTCTAGTTTGGACAATAATGAATTAAGCTGCTATAAACATTTGCGTGCAGGGTTTTATGTGGACAAAAGTTTTCAGCTCATTTCGGGTAAATACCAAGGAGCGTGATTACTGGATTATATAGTAAGAGGGTTTAGGTTAGCTCAACTTAGCTTCTTTTCTGTTGACCATCTTTTTTTTTTTTTATTTTTGGTGGTACGCAGGCCTCTCACTGTTGTGCCCTCTCCCGTTGCGGAGCACAGGCTCCGGACGCGCAGGCTCAGTGGCCATGGCTCACGGGCCCAGCCGCTCCGCGGCATGTGGGCTCTTCCCGGACCGGGGCACGAACCCATGTCCCCTGCATCGGCAGGCGGACTCTCAACCACTGCGCCACCGGGGAAGCCCCTGACCATCTTTTAAGTTCACTAATCCTACCATACTGAGGATACATTCTGCTGTTAAATCCATGTAATATCAGGTATTAAACATTTCATGTCTGGAATGTTCATTGGATTCTTTCATGTAATTTCTAATCACCTATTTAAACACTCCCTTTTTCATATTTTGTCCGTTTCCTCTATTTTTATAAATATTCCAATCGTTGTTTTAAAGTCCTTGTCTGCTTACTCCTACATTTGGATTATCTGTTCATCTACTTGTTTTTTCTCTTGATGAGCAGTCACATTTTTCTGCCTCCTTGCACGTCCCATAATTTTTAAAAATTGTATGCCAGACATTCTATATAAAAGAACCATCAAGACTGAAGTCAATGTTATTTTTCTCCAGGGAGGGCTTGCCTCCTTGCTGGTAGATAGGGTGCGTATTGAGCTGAGCTAGGGTTAGGATGCCACTTTAATTAAATTCAGTGCCCCATAGTTTGAAATGTCAGCAGAATGAAACCTGTCATATGTTTCTTGTGGGCTCCTCTTTCTCAGAACTTGGTTTTTAAAGCATAGTAAGACTGAGAGGTTTTACCTTGTCTTTCCATCCCAGCCCTCTATCCTTCTGTGCTGCCCTAGTACTCAGCAAATGCCTTGTAGGGCAAACTGGTTATGCATTTGAGAAATCTTCTAGATTCCAATCTATCGTGCCATCCCAATGGCTGTCAAAAGGTCTGTTGGATTCTCTTTCCCCTTGTAGAGATGCCACTGTCTTTGGCAAACCCAATTCTCCATTGTCATGCTTGGAAAATGTCCCTGGGGAACACTCTTGCACTGCTGGTGGGAATGTGAATTGGTTCAGCCACTATGGAGAACAGTATGGAGGGTCCTTAAAAAACTACAAATAGAACTACCATATGACCCAGTAATCCCACTACTGGGCATATACCCTGAGAAAACCAAAATCCAAAAAGAGTCATGTACCAAAATGTTCATTGCAGCTCTATTTACAATAGCCCGGAGATAGAAACAACCTAAGTGCCCATCATCGGATGAATGGATAAAGAAGATGTGGCACATATATACAATGGAATATTACTCAGCCATAAAAAGAAACGAAATTGAGCTATTTGTAATGAGGTGGATAGACCTAGAGTCTGTCATACAGAGTGAAGTCAGAAAGAGAAAGACAAATACTGTATGCTGACACATATATATGGAATTTAAGAAAAAAAAATGTCATGAAGAACCTAGGGGTAAGACAGGAATAAAGACACAGACCTACTGGAGAACGGACTTGAGGATATGGGAAGGGGGAAGGGTGAGCTGTGACAGGGCGAGAGAGAGTCATGGACATATATACACTACCAAACGTAAGGTAGATAGCTAGTGGGAAGCAGCCGCATGGCACAGGGATATCGGCTCGGTGCTTTGCGACTGCCTGGAGGGGTGGGATAGGGAGGGTGGGAGGGAGGGAGACGCAAGAGGGAAGAGATATGGGAACATATGTATATGTATAACTGATTCACTTTGTTATAAAGCAGAAACTAACACACCATTGTAAAGCAATTATACCCCAATAAAGATGTTAAAAAAGAAAAGAAAAGAAAATGTCCCTGGGGAAGAACATAGCCAGCTCACCTAGCAAGGGTTCTTTCTTTAGAATTTTAGTTAAGCTAGTCCTCATTGCATCCCAAAATCTCCAGTGTCTTCAAAGAAAAACAAATTATAATTTACTTGTTTATTTTTTCCATTATAGTGACTGCTCACTACTACCACGTCCCACCCAGAAATAGAGGCTTCACTGAGCTTTTAATTTTAATTGTTACATTTGGTTCTTTTTAAAACCATCAAAAATTCAAAGCTATTTTAAAACTATACTTATGTTTTTCATTCTTTTATTTATTTCAACATATTAAACATCATTATGTTGTGTATCTAATAGTTCCAATAATTCAGTAGTTTTTGTAGATGTTTCTACTGTGTCTGCTGACTTTTGCTAATGGTGCTTCCTTTCCCGGTATTTTTCATGATTTGTGTGTGTGTTTGTTTATGTTCATTAGACCTATATTGGAAATTATTCAAAGTCTTACTGAGTATAAATTTTCCTGGCAGGATTTGTGTTTGTTTGCATCAGACATGAGGGCACTACCAATTTTCACCTGCCTTAAATTAAAATTCTCAGCCTATACAGTTGTTGGTTTTTGTTGGTCTTGGGTTTGGGGGAGTGGACAGGGGAATTGTATAAACGGTATTAATTCAGCCTTTAATCCTACGTAAAGTTAGGCTAGTGGCCATGAATTCTTAGGGAAGAGTTTTCCCTACCCTAAGTTAATGCCAAGACAAAAAAGTTTTCTTGCTGTTGGCCTCTGTGAGATTTCTTTTCTGCACCCCCTCCCGGTACGTACTCCCTTCCTAGGTCCCAGCTTTATGCAGAAGGTCTCTGCTATAACTCCCCTTCACGAACTTTGTCTCCGTCCCGTCCCAAGCCACCTACCCCCTCCCCCAGGAATATCCAAGCAGTTGGCCACCCAGGAATGTATATGTTCCAGCTTACTCATCTCTCTGGACTCATGTTCCCACATTACTCCTGGTCTCAGAGGAAATCTTTTTTGGACAGGCCAATTCATTATTGAAAAACATTTTATCTTTTATTTGTAGGTGTTTTATACCAGATACCCCTCGGGATCTCCAACCTAATTTCTAAAAATGGAAGCTCTATGTGCTTTCACTACATGGAGTCAGATTCTCCTACCTAGTGTACTATTGACTAGCTCATCTCTGCAAAGCCACTCTTCTGCCCCTGAGAGTACAATGGTGCAAGACCTGGAATAATCCTTTCAGACTCATACCTTATAAATGTGGTTTCTGCCCAGCAAGTGGTACTAGAAGTATGAAAGCTATAAGGCCACGTTTAACATGCCCAGTTTATCCAGAGTGTTATTCCATGCATAGGAATGATTTAGGCTTACTATGTTTTTTTATTCATGCACCCACCCTGATGCAGGTGTTGGCTGCATTTGACAAGTGGACAAACCAATGGTGGTTGCCAAGCACTACACAACCTATGGAAAAGCTGTAAGTGGAGCCTCAGATGAATACTCTGTTTAACAGCTATGTTGTCTTTCGTTCTTTCCGGGCAAAAGACAACCTAGGCACATCAATTTAGCTTTTATGCCTCTTTACATAATGGATTTGCTTCTACCAAGTGGATAATTTATTCCTAAGGCATTAGGGGACTTATTCCACTAATCGTTAACTTAATAATTTCCGGTACTTTTAACTTATTCAGTAATAAGTTTTTGTTGACTGTTTTCTGGCCAGCATCCTAATCACTTGAAAGAAAACAGTCCCTGCCTTAGGACACACCTAAGGACAAATGGACCAATACTCTGGTTTCTCTTTAGATCACATAAATCTTTCACCTTTTTAAAACAAATGGATTTGACAACCATTTCAGAGTATCCTATGAGATGGGAAGTAATGGAGAAAGGGCGAGTGAGTATTTAATGTTAATCATATACTTCATACCGTATATAAATTAACATTTAATGTTTATTATGCCTCTCAAGGCCTGCATGATCTGCCTCTTTTCTACCTCATCTCAAAAAACTCTTTCCCTGGGCTTCCCTGGTGGCGCAGTGGTTGAGAGTCCGCCTGCCAATGCAGGGGACACAGGTTCGTGCCCCGGTCCGGGAAGATCCCCACATGCCGCAGAGCGGCTGGACCCATGAGCCATGGCCGCTGAGCCTGCACGTCCGGAGCCTGTGCTCCGCAACGGGAGAGGCCACAACAGTGAGAGGCCCACGTACCGCTAAAAAGAAGGGAAAAAAACAAAGAAAAAAACCCAACAAAACTCTTTCCCTCACTCTCTATTCCTACAGGAACTGTTTCTCCGATACCCCCTATCAAGTAGTGTGGTGGAATGATTGCACAAATGGCCTCAATACTCTACTCCCCCCAGTATCCATACCCTTTGCAATGTGACTTTACAACAACTCCAATCAAGAGGTGAAGTCTATTTCCCCGCTCCTTGAAACTGAGCTGGCTTGCTTTGGCCAAGAGAGGTCTTGTGTGTTTGCACACACCTCCCCTGACACCACTATTAGAACATACCTGGTGAGCTTGTTCAAGGATGAGAGACCACATGGAGCTAAGGGCAGTCTAGAACAGCCAACCACCAGCTGCTAACCCACCATCTGAATTAGATCCAAATCAGAACTCCCAACCAACCTAGGACTCAACATACAATGGGGATATTACTCCACTAGTTCAGGTCTCCCAAGATAGAGTCTCATATAAAATACCACACCTGTAATATCTGTTTTTTAAATGTCTACCTTCCCTGCTAGACTATAACCTCCACGAGGGCAGGAACCAGGTCTGTCTTGATCACAACTTTGTCCCCAGCATCTAGCACAGTGCTAGCTACAGTCAGTACTCATTATTAGTTGATTAAATGTGTGTATCGGTGAATGTATGAGCAAATCTTCACACAATCCAACAGATGAGGAAAACTAAGGTTGGGAGGGCTTTAGTAAATTTTCTGAAGTCACCCACCAAGGAAGTAGTGAGGCTGAGACACAGTTCATACACTTGATATAATACAGTTCACACAGCTGTGAGGACTGGTTAACTCTAAAGCGGAATCTGCTAAGCCATCTAGATAAAGCCATTAAGAACGACCTATAACCCAGGGTCTGCTGGATTATATTGCTACCAACCCTTCACTTTTGAAGTCACTGAAAGAAACCAGCTATGAGGTCCCAGGAAATGGCTCCACGTATCATTCCAGGAATAGTCCTGCCTTTCTTAATTTGGCTTTCATTCTGCCATGTATTTGTAGAGTAGTGGCATGGTGGCATCATGAAGCATAGTGGTTCAGTTTTCTCCTTTGTAAATGGAACTAATATTTATATTACCTACAACACAAGGTTGCTCTAAAAATTACATTAGCGTAGGCATGTAAGTAATTGGAGCAGCACCTGGCATGCAAGAAGCTCTCAAGAAATGTTAACGAATAATATTACTTGCTACTATTTAGAAACAAGGACGTGGAAATGTAGCTTACTCTTTTCGGGGGTAATGTAACTATCAGAACATCTTTGAGCCATATGAATGCTACATACTTTAAAACCTTGACATAACTCCCTGTTTGCCATAAAGGTCTTCACTGATGCCCATAACCTCTAGTGGTCTCTCCTGTCCTGGATTTTTGTCTGCTCTCCACAATTTCACATCCAATTATACTGTTCTTTAATATCATTTACACTATGGTTCAATGGTAGATTTTATCTCTGGCAGCACCTGCAATCATGCTGGGCACTGAACAGGAGGAGTTCCTGTCTGGAGTCTGGGGAAGCATCCTTTCTCCCTCAACAATGTTTAAAGTTGACAGAGACTTGAAAACCTCCGCACAAACACCCTCCTCCTCCCTCAAGCCAGGAAATGCTAATAAGCCTTTGGCAGTTGAGACGTGAGCTGGGAATTTCTCTATGAAACCTTCACTGAGAACTGTTAGCGTGATGGTGGTTATTTGCCTTGGATTGGATTTTCTCAGGAATTCAGCAGCAGGTGATTGAATGTTTGGCAAGAGTCTGGTGTGAAAATCAGCAACTGAAAACAGGCTACATTTGTGTTGCCTCACCCAGAATCATTTCTAAGAGCTACCACCACGTAAAGTATCTATCAGTTTTGCCATCCAGGGGATGAGATAACTGTTGGGTGGAAAAGTAACCACCTGAATAAAGCAGGCAGCTGGAAAAGGTAAAGAGAACTCGTGAAGCTTCTTGCAAAATGAAACAAGGCACTGTTAAAAATGCAAATTGCTGGGCCCTGCCCCAGACCTACCGGCGGGGGGGGGCCTGGAATCTTCATATTTCCAAGCATCCCCTACGGACTCCAGTGCAGATGGTCTTCTGACTACATGCTGAGAAACGCTGATTTCAGCTTCCAGATTTGTGCCTACTGGGACTTCAGGAGGGTTGTCTCAGGTGAAGAGAATCAAGAAGGTAGTGCAAAAGTAAAGGGCCAGAGATAATAAGGGTCCAAATCAGAGGCAACCCCACTACTTACAGTTTAAGGCCCGCCCTGGAGTCAGCCATTTGCTACCCATTGCTCCCATCCCAATCACACTGTAACAGTCAGGACTTAAACAGGAGACAGAAACCATATAGTAATTTGAACAAGGAAAAAAAAATATTAAGTTACCTACAAGGGGAAAAAGAAAACTCTGATATACAGAAACAGCAGATATAGGGAGCAGCCACTACCTACCTCTATGTCGAGGCAGAACATGAAGGAAGGCACAAATCTGGAAGACTCCCACTCATCAGGAAGCACAGACCTGTGCTGTACTTTTTAAGTCGTCTGCTCCAGGTGAGGGTTTCACAGGGTTTTCAAGCAAAGGATGACCAGTCTCCTCAGACACAGGAGGGCAAGCTGCTTCCACTGCCAAGGGAGGCTCAGGGTGACTTGGATGTTCAAGATGGTCAATTTCACCTGGGTCCAAGCAGATGTTCCCTATTTCAAGTTTTGGGATCCCATTCCTTCCCAGATGATGTCTCAACTTCACAACAGATGTTAACAAGGCTGTAAATTCAACTAATTCAGCACACAGAGAGGTGCCAATCACAGCAGGCCACCATGCACTGCAGAGCCAGCTGAGAGAAGCACACTGGAGTGAGGGGAAAGAGCTCCTTCTCTCTAACATTTCTCCCTCTAATGTCCCTCCAGCATCCTCTACTGATGAAGCTTAACACCGAGCCAAATGGCAAGAGAGAAATGTTCTAGTATTGCAAGCAGAGCAGAGAAGTATGGGGCTGGGGCTGAGAATCAGGCTGGTGACTGGTAACGCACCCCACCTTCATTGTCTCTCCCATGGTCTCTGCTACCACCCCCTAACAAAAACACAAATACTGCAAATAGAAATGAGGAAACCCAGGATGCCAACACCCATCAAGAACACCTTTCGAAAACTATATACTCACGTGTATCTAGGGTGACCAACCATCTCAGTTTGCCCAGGGCCGTTCCAGCTTTAGCACTTAAAGTCCTGCATCCTGGGAAACCCCTCAGTCCCAGAAAAACCGGAACCATTTGTCACCCTACATGCCTCCCAAAGGTTTTCAAACATTGTGTGCATCAGAATCACCTTGGGCACTTGGTAAAAATACAGGTGACTCTGTTAAAACTGTTAAAGGTGATGCAGTTATTTTGGGTGCAAGCAGACCATGGATTGATTTTTAAGAAATGTTCTACTTGGAGGACAATCCAGGACTTCTTTGTTCCCGTTCACAAACCATAATCATTGAAAAGAAAGAAATGACATCCTTTGGAAGATACATACAAGGTTCCTGAACCAGAAGCAGACACTGACAAATTATTAGTTGATAGTAACAACAACATAGGGTCATTGATGGGGTATACTGAGCTTCTTGCAGGTAAGCATTATATAATACAAGGTTTATTTTAAAGACTTTCACAGAATAACTTGCACAGACATAGTTAATTTAGTGCTACTTTTGCTATTTTCACACTGTAAGGTACATGATTTACCATGGCCACTTTAAAGATGTTTCTCAAGAACTCAGATGGGTTGAAGAGAAGACACTCTTAACATTTACAGAGTTTCTACTGCATTCCAGGCATTGTGCTAAATTCTTTAAATATATTATCTCATTTAATCCTCCCAACAGAAGCTGTGCCCATTTTATAAAGAAGCAGGGTACGCGACCTAGATTATACACCTAGTAAATGATGGTGTATAGACGGAAACCCAGGTCTCTTCTCTCACGCAAAATTTGTTAGCACTGTAGAGCCATAACGAATAAGGCGTGGTCCCATGCCCTGGTCTAAGTGCTATGATCGAGGTATGCACAGGCTGCAGTGGCAACACAATGGAGGTGCATCTTAGACTCTGAATGGCTTTCGGGATAAAAGTCAAATCCTTTTGCTCAGTACATCAGAACCAGGTTCCCCCAACGCCTTCGCCCTTCTGCCAGGCCCGCTGGGTCTCAGTCGCTCTTTCCGCACAGACCAAAGAAGCGGGCTCTTGGACGTCTCTAGTTAGGGGTGTGCGGGGAATGTCCAGAGGGACTTCGGCCTAGTTAATACGTCTTCATTCCCACCTTCGCCATATCCCGGCCCCGCACGGCGCCCCACCGCACGCTCAATCTCTGTGCTCCCCTCGAACCCCGGCCCTACCACCTGCACCTTCAGCGAGTCGGCCCTCCAGGCGCGGGGAACGCAGAGCTGCCCGGATTCCAGGAGGTGGCGCCGGAAGCGGCGGCCGCGGCACGTGACGTCAGAGGAAGTGCCTGACGCCGCGGCCTGTGGTTGAGAGTTGCTGGAGTCGGTACCCGGCGCTCAAGGTTCGCCGGACCGCGGGCGGCGGAGCAGGTCGGGGGCAGCGGAGTTTACTTTAGGACGAGCGGCTTTGAACCTCTGCGCCCGTCTCCGCCGGCAGGTGAGGGTTCCAGGCCTATCGCTGGGTGCCCGGGGCTCCGAGTGTGGGGACCGCCCTGAGGTCCCTTCCCGAGCGACCTCCGGGACCTCGTTCAGGGCCTCCCAGGAAAGAAGGGTCTAAAATAGAGAAAGTTGCTAACCCTTATCGTCGGGACTAGGCTCTCTTACCTTCGGGGAGCGCTTAACCCGCACTTGGACCGTGAGAGAAGTATTGGTTCTTCTGTTTACAGAGGAAGAAACAGGCTCAGAAATGTTAAGTCGTTTGCCTCAGGCCATGCAGCTGGGACGTGTCAGATCTGGCTGGCTCCAGAACCCTTGCTGTTTGCACTGCAGCAGGGTTCTCACACTTAACTCGAGTAAAGAATCTCAGCATGGAAGGTGGGGTTAGTTAACCGTGTCTGGGACTGCAAATTCAGTAGGTCTGGGATGGGGTTCTGGAATCTGTATTTTCAACAGCCGTACTGTGCATATAATAGTAACACATCGCTCCCCTGTGAACATAGCAAGAACGGTAGCTAATTGTTGTGTTAAGGTTTTAAGGCCTCACTTGAGAGAAAATGTCACATGAGGGCTTACTCTGCAAATCATGTGAGACTGGAGAGTTGGTATTTGGTTCTGCCATTAACTTTTTGGGCAGATGACAGCCTCTGTCCTCTCCCCACCTATTAAATAAGAAGACTTACAGACTTATCATTTGGGGGAATTTGTTAAACATACAGATTCCCGGGACCAGCTTTATTCTACTGAATCAGAAGGTCTGGAGGTGGAGCTGGGAATCTGTAGGCTAAATAAGCTATCAAATGAGCCTGTTACCTTTGAGAACTTGAGATGGAAATGGATTATAGGGTTGGAATACTCCCCCGCCTTCCCATTTTTGTTTTTTTTGTAGCTGTGCATGCTCCTGTATTTGCTGTGGGCTAGACTTTTATTGTCAAAAATGTCAAATTAGTATTACTGGCCATGACGAGGTGGATTTTTTACTTAGCTGAAGACTGGAACGTAATAAAATTTGAATGTTAGTCTACCTACTGTTGATTTCCTGAGTGACACTGGGTGAGCTGCTTAACTTTGTGGGCCTTACATACCTGTTTATCATCATCTCCTACAATGCTTGTTATAAAGACAAACACCTGTGTCTATCCTACATCACATCCTGAGACAGGCCATAGGTGTTTTTAACAAGCTTCCGTGGAAGTTTGATGCAGCCTGTGATAATGGAATATGGCAATGCCCTGGGAAACTGTGTCTTAGCCTATTTCTGAATGTTCATAGGTGGAGTTTTACAGTTTCTCTGTGTTCTGCTCTTGGGGGACTAATAAGAGTAATGTGGTTTTTGATAGGTCCTGGTTTTAGAATTTCTTAACATCTCCTTTTTTGCGAATGAAGTGAAAGTACTGTGATAACATAAACATTAAAAGATAAACATTGCAAAAGATAAACATTAAAAGCAGCATCCCCAAGTGACTTAGTAGGCTCCTTGACTGAGATGTTGTGATGTCAGATGTTGATTTCATGTAGAAGCTCTGATTGCTATTGAACCATCTCGTCTGCTTGAAAGGATTATAATTACCCCTTGATAGTCCAAGCTCTCACAACCCCAACTAAAACATCTTTTTTTTTTTTTCTTTAAACAGATACCATTGTGTAGTTTGAATCAGGAATGAAATATTCTGAAAGCTGAGAGCAGAAACCTTCTCGATCAACATGGAGGACAAAAGACGGCGAGCCCGAGTGCAGGGAGCCTGGGCTGGCCCTGCTAAGAGCCAGGCCATTGCTCAGCCAGGCAAGAACCTGTGGGGATCTCGTGTGTGTGTGTGTGTGTGTGTGTGTGTGTGTGTGTGTGTGTGTGTGTGTGTGTGTGTGTGTGTGTGTGTGTGTGTGTGTGTGTGTGTGTGTGTGTGTGTGTGTGTGTGTGTGTGTGTCTGGACAAGTATCATCCTATTTTATGTATATCCTTTTGGTTTATAGTGGACTTCCATTTCAATTGATGTTAAGGTTTGAGTCTCTTCTCTCTCTTGCTTCAGCTCCCACTGCTGAGAACCATCTCCAACAGAGACCTGGCCAAACCTGGATGAACAAGGAGCATCGTCTGTCTGACAGACAGTTTGTGTTCAAAGAACCCCAGGAGGTAAATTCTTGTTTCTTCTTCAACAGTAACAAAGATTTATTTATAAAAGCAACAGTCACATAGTAGACACTCAAATAAATAGTGACAGAATAAACTCACTAATAAAAAGAGAGTTGAAAGTATTATAATAATAATGAAATATGGAGTATCAGTTTCTTAGTATGTCTGAGGATTCTTTGTAGTCTTCCCCCAATTTGTAGGCATATATAGTTCCCATTTTTTTTGGCAAGGACGTGTACCATGACTAGAGGTTAGAGGTTATACCATGACTAGAGCTTGCATTAGTTATCTAAGTTCTAATGGTCCTAAAAATTGCTAGTATAACACATATCTCTGGAATTGGATTGAAATTTCAGCTACTACAATGCCTGATCTTTTTAGCTTTTTCTTCCACTGGGAAGGATGTAAGAAAGGGTGAAGAGTCACTTTTTAATAACATGGGGAAAAAGAGCTAAAAATCAGGCATTTTGCTGTAGTAATAATTATATAAGTAATATTAAAACCCCTTATTTCCTAGTATATCTTCTATTTTAAAAAATCCCTTGGAAAGATGGTTTTTCCAGAGCTGCTGACTGCTAGGAAAATGTATTAATTCTAATTTTGTCATCTTTTACTGCCCACTAGTAACTGTGACGTAGTTCTAAGAAGAATAGAAACAAGAGTTTCTGGTGGGATAGTGAGAGCTTAGGATAAAAAAGGGAGAGGTTTAAACCTGATTTATTTTGACTAGAAATGAGAGGATACAGTAATCCTGCAAGTAAGCCTTCCTGAGGATTAGGAATCATTCAGAAATCAGACCTGGCTTTTTCCTTGCAGGTGGTACGCAGAGCCCCAGAGCCACAAGTGATCGAGTAAGTAAATTGCTGCCCTCCTGTAACTATTGCCCACAGTGAAAGGGAGAGTCCAGGATCTTTCCCTCACCCTGGTTTTTCCATCTGGAAAAGATAATGGCCAATGTGTGTAAATTTTAGGCTGGGATACTCCTGTCTCAGATGTCTTTAAACTTGGTCTTTTGAGAAGCCTTTCTGAATTTGCAGATGGTGTGGGAAATGCAACCAGATATCTGTACATTAAACTCTTGGCTCTGGTGTAGATTTCCAGACCCTATTTCACTAATATGTCTGCAGATAGTAGTTAAAACATCTCCTAGGTAAAGACAGAGAGGGATTTTTTCCTGAGTCATTGAAACATGGCTCTTTGAAAAACCTGTAAGTATCATTTTACTAGCAATGCTTAAGAAAACTGCTAGAAATTTAGATGCTCTTACAGTTCATTTCTTAAAACCACATAACTCTTCCAGAGCAATTAAATGATAGTAAACATTTCTCTTATAGTGATCTGTGTCTAAAATACTCTTTTCCAAAATGATGAAAGATGCTTTGATTCCTCTTTTCCTGCTTCTCAGTTTCCATCTGATGCAGATAAATTATCAGTAGAAAGCATCCTTTTATTTTAGCAAATTAGCATTATGTGTATGCTATTGCTCGTGAACAACTGTTAAGCTGTTTGGCTGTTTGCAGATTGACTTGTATATCTTAAAAAAATTTAAAATGAACACAGATGTCATCATACTTTCAAAGAGGGTATGTAGTTGTGACCTTGCCATTAGTTAGATATGGTAACTTACCTAGTCCTTAGGTAAGTTATTGCTATCTCTCTGGACTTTTGTTTCCTTGTCTGTAGTATTAAGGGTTTGGACTGTATAATCACTTAAGACCCAGTATGGTAGCTCTAACAGTCTTTGTTTTGCAAACACAAATGTGATACTGCCTCCATTTGGTGGTAAAAAGAAGAAACAAAACCATGAAACCTGTTACAGATAGGACATTCAGGTTGAAAAAATGGACAATTGTGAATTTCCAAGTCAGAAGAAAATGACAGTACTCATTCCTCGTTGACCATAGGGTTTGTTAATTCTGTTTATCTGAAGCTAACTATGCTAGAATTTTTTTTTTGGCCTCACTGGGTCTTCGATGCTGCGCACGGGCTTTCTCTAGTTGTGGTGAGAGGGGACTATTTTTCATTGCGGTGCATGGGCTTCTTACTGCGGTGGCTTCTCTTGTTGTGGAGCACGGACTCTAGGCACGTGGGCTTCAGTAGTTGTGGCTCACGGGCCCTAGAGGGCAAGCTCAGTAGTTGTGGCGCACGGGCTTAGTTGCTCCGTGGCATGTGGGATCTTCCCGGATCAGGGATTGATCCCGTGTCCCCTGCATTGGCAGGCGGATTCTTGACCACCGTGCCAGGAAGTGGAAGGGAATCTAGGGAAGTCTCTAGATTTTTTTTTTTAATAGCCAGAAATGTCCCTCACATTTGAAGTGAGTGTTTCTAAATGTGGCCCAAAATATATCACACTGAAATATTATATTCACACTCTAGGAAGCTTTATAGGCAGCTCATTTTGAAATGTGCTAAATGTTTACGATAATAACTCTGCCTACATTTTGGCTCAGAGTGGCTCACACATCTACCTAAGAGCCCAGCTCAAAGATCATGAACTGCTAACTCACGTGGAAAAGGGTGATGGAAATACTGTCCCTTTATGTTATTCTCTATAACTTATCTCTGTGAGAAGAATCTGACACAGTTATCTTGACAGAGGTACCTCTCCAGTCTGGGTCACTTTTCTCACCATGGTGGGTTATAGACCTCACTACCCTGCCCATCTGTAACAGTTTTGTACTGTTGCACATTTGATTAAGTTCAGTAAGCTTTTTACTGCTCATCTGTTATGTGCCAGGCACTAGGAAACAGAAAAATAACCCATTCCAGCCCTTCAGGAGCCCATAGTCTAGTAAATGAAATAGACATGTAGTCAGATAAGGTGTAATCCTAGATATCTTGGAAGTGTAGACTTGTAGGTAATGTGGTGTGGTGACAGAGGATGAGATAGCTAACAGTATTTGCCTGGATTACAGGTCAGGAAAGGTTTAGAGAAGGTGATGCTGAGCTGAGATTTTGAGGGATGAATTAGAATTTTCCGCTGGACCAAAGCTGGGGGTGGTGGATTGGGGGTGCTAGATGGCGGGGAGGCATGCCAGCATGTAGAAAAGCATGGGGTTAGACATGTGGTGTGTTCAGAAGATTCCCAGCAGTAATTACTGTGGAAGCTGATGCGTCTGTGGGAACTGTCAGGAGGTGGAGCTAGCTCATGGGGACCTTGTACTTGCTTCTGTTCAATGTATCTCTATTCCAGAGTCTCCAAGGGGGTACTCTGTTTGCCACCCCTTTGTGTGATAGATTCCTGCACCGCATCAGCCTGAATTATGGGTGAAATATAAAGGGATAGCACTAGAATTTATATGGTCTTGGTTTTTGCCTCCATGGCCTGATTTTGTCAGGATTCCAATCCCAGTGCCATTAATGATTACCACACTGTTGCCCCTTACCTAAGTGTTAGAAGAAGGTGGGGCTGTACTTCCCTCGTAGTGCGCCTTCGTCGTGAAGTGATTTTGGTGAGCTAGGACTTTGTGAACTCTGCAGGACAACCCTTCCTTCTGCTACGTGCAGTATATTGCTTTGCTAGACACTAACAAGTGTTTGTTTTCTTTGTTTCTTTAGTAAAGAGGGTGTGTATGAAATCAGCCTGTCACCCACAGGCGTATCTAGGTAAGTGAATCCTCACTAGAAAGGGACTATAATTATCACTGAGTTACAGTCTCTTAAAATATTCTACTCCCTTGATTAAAGTAATTAATGTGGTAATATCTCCTTTTATACTAGCTTCAAAACATTTTCAAAGCCTCTCAGGTATAGTAGCTTACTTTTCCAGTTTTTCAGGTGAGGAAATGAGGTCCAGGGAGATTGAGTACTTTTTCGTAGGCTACAGAGTAATTTAATATTAGAGTTGGGTTTGGCCTCAACTTCTGTGCTGTTTGTGTTACATTATTATTATTATTGTTAGATTACATTGTATGTATTGGGTTGGCAAAAAGATTGTTCGGTTAGTGAATACGTTGTTCAATAAAGTTCTTGGTGAAAGTGGAAAATGTGTCTTTTATTTTTATTTAAAACTGAACGAACTTTTTGGCCAATCGAATATTATTACATATTATGTTAATCATACATTATTATATATAATATATATTAAGTTATGTCATATTGCTATATAAAGGTAGATTTCAATAAAATTAAAGCATATATGATTTAGGGTATATTAGGCATTAGTCATTGTTTCAGAACATTTTGAAAGCATCACCTTAATGCATGTCACTATAAAATAATGAGACATTTAAATAAATCAGAACTTATCTATCTAAATGAATTGCTTAGAAAGAGTTGCTGTTGGACTTGGAAGCCTCTATAATTAGTCCGCTGGCACTGCTATTGTTATAGCCTTTTTCAGAACTTCCCTTTTAAAGCAAGTTTAATAGTCACACAAGAAAACCAGTTGCATTATTTTGGTCACATCTCATTGTTAACCTGGTATGGCTTCAGGTGAGCTTTGGCTCTTTCACAAAATCATTTCACAATATGTGTAAGCCAAATCATTAGGCTGTACACTGTAAACTTACACAGTGCTGTATGTCAATTATATCTTAGTAAAACTGGAAAAAAGTAATAATTCAGATCCAAACATCTTAAATTGGACAACAGGTTAAAATTAATTAATAAATTACTTGTTAAAAAAAAAATGTACCTTTAAAGAGTGAAAATTTACTACCAACAAGGCTGTTGAAGAGAGTGTTCCATGGGCTTTCAGAACATTTCTTAAGAAAGGTATCCAAAAAAGCCAAATGCATTGTTAAAATGAAATAGTATATTAGGGACACAGAAATCAAAACCACAATGAAATACCACTTTATATTCACTAGAATTTCCATAATCAAAAAGACAATAATAAGTGTTATTATAAATGAGGATGTGGAAAAATTAGAGCCTTCCTGTATTGCTGGTGGGAATGTAAAATAGTACAACCCTTTTAGAAAAAAGTTTGATGGTTTCTTAAAAAGTTAAGCATACATTTACCATATGACCCAGCAACTTCACTCCTAGGTGTCTTACCCAAGAGAAATGAAAACATACATCCACACAAAGACTTGCATGTGAGTGTCCATAGCAGCGTTCATAGTAGGCAAAAGTAGAAACAACTCAAATGTCCATCCGTTGGTGAATGGATAAAGAAAATGCAGTATGTCTATATAATGAAATATTTTATTCTACCGTAAAAAGAAATGTTCTGATAATGTGCTACAACATGGATAAACCTTGAAGACATTATTCTTTGTTGAATTTTACAGCATGTAAATTATACCTCAATAAAGCTGTTTAAAGGAGAAAAAAAAAAAGATAGCCAAAACAATTTTGAGCTGGCTTGGCACTGTTGAAATAAGTGTATATTCAATGAGAGAAAGAACCCTCATTTGGATATGTTTATTTTGATAGTTATAAATGATTGCTTTCCCTACAATTAGCATAGTCTTAGAAGACTACCAATTGTTAAAGCAACACAGGGCCAAGCATTTTATTAGTTATTCTACATTTCACAGTGATGCTATAAGGTGGAGATCATCTTTGTGTTACAGATGAGAAAAACCAAGGTTCAGAGAGGTTAAGTAACTTGTCCAAGGTTTCACAGCTAAGCAGTGCTTGGGTAATATTTGAACCATAGCTATGAAAGCTGTCATGTACCTCTTTATCCTTCGTTGCCTCTTTTATTTGTCTTAACTTGAAAGAGGTTTATTTTACATCTGGAGCATCGTGATCTGGGTGATATTAAGCTCTGGAGGTGTGGTAAGATGATTTCATCTCCCCACGAAAGGAAGCATCATCCAGATTAATTTATTCTGCTAATGATTAGAGTCTAACTCATCTTTTTCTGTGTTCTTTAGTTAATAACTGTTCTTTCTGCATCAAGGGTGTGTTTGTATCCTGGCTTTGTTGACTTAAAAGAAGCCGACTCAGTATTTGCACAGCTTTGTCAGGATGTTCCCTGGAAACAGAGGACTGGCATCAGAGAGGGTAAGTAGATCTCTGAGATCACAGTTGTTGATGTTTGGTCTTCCTTTCCGGAATGTATTCCAATACCGTTGCTTCTTTGCACCGTTGCTTCTTTGCACCACAGCCAGATTTAAACAGAGATTCAAAACCTGACTGGAAGCCTCAGGATGAGTGAGAATTAGCCTGTCAAAGGGGACAGAGAAGAGTGTACCTGGCAGAAGAAACAGCAAGTGGTTCTCAGAACATGGCAGAAGATGGGCGTTCAGGGAAGCAAAGGACGTTTGGTTTGACTGAACTGTGGTTGATATGCTTATCTCCTTTTGTGTTTGTTCACTATTTATTACTGCAAATGGTGCCAGCTTTCCTCTTTCTTCATAGAAACTTCCAGAACTTTTTTTCCTGATTCTATTTGGCATATATTCTTTTGTGATCCTTTTTATCAGCTTTTTATTCTCATTTTAGTTTCACTAGAAGAGTCCAGTCTCCCTTAGCTTCAGCATCTGTAGTGTTCTACTGAGCTTGTTGAGATTACCTGACTTGGAACAGGCTCCTCTGTGGTCATCCACAAGCAACAGTACCTGCTATACCAGAGGCGGTCACTGGGGAGCGCCTGTGCTCTAGCATAGAATTTCCTTTGTGGCACATTGAGTGAATTTAAATTTTCTGTGGAGAAAGAGGCAAAGTATACTGGCATCATTTTTGTAACTCAGGTGTCAGAATGAGAGTCAGCTCTTTCAGGGCAGCCTTCTAATTCCCAGCAGTTTCTACAGCAGGGCTTTTGGTGACGGACTTGGCTTTGATTGCTGGCTCTGTCTTTCAAAATAATTGTTAATTTTAAACAAATTACAGTTAAATAATTTTCTGATTTTCTGATCTGTAAAATAGAGTGAATAATAATATTGATACCTATCTTACATGGTTGTTGTGATAATTAAATGAGATAGTGCATGATAAGTACTTAACAGAATGCCTGCTACATAGTAAGCCTTCAGTGAATGTTAGCTGCTTTTATTATTGTTGTTTTTATTGTTGTAGTGGTTGAAATCAATTGTAGGAAAAATAGCAGATCTATGGGTAACTCCCTCTCTAAATAAATTGGACATCAAAACCTTCTGACTAAAATTAGCTACATGCTATGATTGGTCAGAGCACTTTTTTCTTCATTTGGAATCAAAAGGGCTTACACAAGGGTGGCACATGGGTGAACAGTTTGTCTTGTTTTTTGTATGGACGTTGGTGCCACAAGTTCCTACCTACAAGGATTCAGACTCCATAGCCTGCATTTTAGACCCTCCCTAATCTGCGCTGTGTCTCCTTCACTCTTGTTTATGTCATCACTGACACAAATAAGTCACACACATTCTCCCCTCAGAGCTTCACCCATACTGTTTCTGCCAGTGTACCTTCTCTTGTCGTCCTCCTTTTAGCTGTCACCATTCTACTCCTGAAATCCCACGCTCTCTGTGAAGGTGGAACCTTGGGTCAGGGCCCGTCCTTACTCTTCCTTTGTATTTCTCATAGCTTCTTATACATTGCAAGGCATGGTGTTGGCACTCAGTAGGTACACCTTAAATAGCATCAAACCATTTCAAAGGCCCTATATTTTCTTTCTTAGATGTAACTTACCAGCAACCAAGACTTACAGCATGGTATGGAGAACTTCCTTACACTTATTCAAGAATCACTTTGGAACCAAATCCTCACGTATGTTGGAATGTTGTTGTTGGTTTGGTTTTATAGATTGTATACTATAAATGTAGAGTACTATAAAATAACAGTAAGAGCTTGCAGAGCTGCATGGTGATTCCTAGTTCAAAAAATCCTCTGGGTTCACACGCTGAGTTTTTGGGCTTATTACGCTTGATGTGCTTTTGATCCATAGATAAAGACAGAGGATGAGAAAAAAACTGGAACTAGAGTGAACTAGAACCAGACTCTAGGATTTCAGAGAAATGAATCATTATTTTCCTAATCTCCCCTTCCCCAGGCTTTTCCGGCCGTAGCCCTCTGTGTGCCTCCTGATACATATTTGCTGTGGGGTCTAAGCCTTATGACTGACCAGTGAGGTCAGAATGTTTCTTCCCACTTCTCAGGCTCTTTTGCCATTTGTGAAAAAATCCGTGCTTTTCTTGTTGACTTTGCATTCATTCTGTGGTTGCAGTTCTCATACTTCTAACTTACCATTGCTTTGGCTTGTCTCTGCTGCTTCTTTTGTTTTTAAAAATTTCCATGACAGACAGAGAGATTCTAGTATATAAATTAAGCTTGCCCAGATGATGGAATTAAGATCCAAGAAACAGCACTCTGTTTAGTCCCTGGAATCTTGCCTTTGGCAAATAATATTATGTTTTTATTGAAAGAGACTTTGAAGAAAATGGAGTTTTGCTTATGGCATTGGAATAAAGAGAAATATGACACATTTAGAGCGTCTAGTAATTTGTTATCATAAACTACCATTTTACTAAAATGTTCAGGGATAAAATATTGACTGAAGGGAACATGGCTTTTTCACATAAAGAGATAGCTGTATGCTCTGGTTTCTACAGCTGCATTTAGAATGTGATCCGGGGAAGCATTGAGACCCTCTATATCTGAAGTTGACTTGGAAACGTGAAGAGAATCGAATTAGGCCAATCCAGCATAGACTGCTGGCCGTGTTTCTGTCAGAATTAGTTTATCTTCTTGTCAACAGTCATAGCAGAGAAGCTGAGGATTAAACAGCCTGTGGGGAAGAAGTTCTTATTCATTCTAGTTAATCTTTCAGAACAGGATTTCTCAACCTCGGTATTACTGACATTTCAAGCTGGATAATTCTTTGTTTTTAGGGTTATCCTGTGCATTGTAGGATGTCTAGCAATATCCATGACTTCTGCCCACGAGCTGCCGTAAGCACCCCTCACTCATTCGTGACAGCCAAAAATGGCTCTAGACATTGCCAGACATCTGCCAGGGGTCAGAATTGACCTTGGTTGAGAACTACTGCTTTAGAATAAACATAAGGCACAAAGATCTGCTCAGTTGAGTGTCCACTTATGCTTGGAGACATTTTGACAACTCTTCAAAAGTATTTTTTAAATGATAATCCTTTTCTTATAATGGAAGTAATATGTGTCTGTTATTGAAAATCTAGAAGCTACAGATAAATATGAAGAATATTAAAATTTTGGATAATAGTTCCACCTGATATTTTGGTTCCAGTCTTTTTTTTCTTTTTTTTTAGGCAAATATATGTAGAGGATTTTTCTATAAAATCAATTATTTATATACTACATTTCATTTTACTGTATCATTAACATATTTTAGTATCATTAAATATTCTTCTACAACATTGTATTAATAGGTACATAGTATTCCATAATCTATGTGTAGCATAATTTATTCAAGCAAGCCTCTTTTGTTGGATATTAAGGTTGTCAAATTAGAGTTTTTTAATTTGAATTTGGCTGGCTTATAACTTTGCATTTATTGCTAATTTAGTTTGTATACCATCTGGAACAAAGTCAAAAGTGATGCCTCAGATTTTTTTTAAGGGGGGATTCCCTAATGTGTATATATGTGTTGGGGGTACTAGTTTAAAGTTGTTATTATCTCAAGTTTAGTATCCTATAGCACAGGAAGAGATTCAACCATAGGTAATTAAACTCCTTTTAGTCTTTTTTCAAACTAAATCTTGTATGAACCCAATGTATGAAAATAAAAGAGTATCTCGACTGACTGGCAGTCCTACCAGCTTGACCTCTCCTTTCTCCTGCTGTGATCCCAGAGACATCTCTGTGGT
This sequence comes from Lagenorhynchus albirostris, assembly GCF_949774975.1. NCBI lineage: Eukaryota > Metazoa > Chordata > Mammalia > Artiodactyla > Delphinidae > Lagenorhynchus > Lagenorhynchus albirostris. The sequence goes on along the minus strand of NC_083103.1, from coordinate 15,932,926 downwards.
ACCTACGTCTCTACAAAACACTGTTTGAAATCCACTGAATAGGTCCTTTTACATTTGTGATTCATATTTTCTCATACTCATTTCCTCAAATGTCTTTTAAGGATAGAATGTATTCACTGAACAGTGAGATGACTCTGAATTTTAATATAGACGTTCACTTCTGAGGGATCTGTATATAGAGTATTGGTTGGAGAGTCTAAGTTAATCCTCTAGTTCATTATTTCCTTTTTTTCTCCTTTTCTCCTTCACCACCAAAAATAACCAAGAAAAAATGTATATCCACTTAGAAACATAATGCAGACTTGGTGTTATCACAGTGCTCAGTCCCTAAGCAAGGCAAGGAAGTGCTAATTAGTTTCTCAGTCACATTGCCGAAAAGCTCTCATCCTCCTCCTTTACATTCTTGTGTTTCTTGTTAAGTGTATAATTCTAGCATCTGATCTTTATCGCCATGAAGATAAGCTTAAGTCATAAAATAAATAGGAAATACAGCTTGCTAACATTATTATGGAATTTTACTTTGAAACTTATTCTCTTGAACTAACCTGTGTTAGTTTAATAACATTTGTTTTCTTGTTCTAAGTTTTGTCTGTTATTATTGCTGTTTATTTTTTAAAATCCTCTTCTCAGAGGAGCTGAAGAGACATTTTTCCAAAGAAGACATACAAATGGACAACATGAAAAGATGCTCAGCATCACTAATTATTAGGGGAATGCAAATCAAAACCACAATGAGATATCACCTCATACCTGCTAGAATGGCTGTTATCAAAAAGGCAAGAAATAACAAGTGCTGGTAAGGCTATGGAGAAAAGGGAACCTTCTTACACTGTTGATGGGAATTGTGCAGCCACTATGGAAAACAGTATGAAGATTCCTCAAAAAATTAACAGTAGAGCTACCATATGATCCAGCTATCCTACTTCTGGTTATGTATACAAAGAATATGAAAACACTAATATGTACACCCCTGTGTTCATCACAGCATTATTCACAATAGCCAAGATATGGAAACAACCTAAGTGCCCATCAACAGATGAATGAATAAAGAAGATATGGTATATATATACTACTCAGCCATTTAAAAAACGATGAACTCTTACCATTTGTGAGACCATGGATGGACCTTGTGGGTATTATGTTAAATAAGTCAGGTGGAGAAGGACAAATACCGTATGATTTCATTCATATGTGGAATATAAAAAACTAATAAAATAAATGAACAACCAAACGTAGATACAAGGAACAGAGTGGTGGTTACCAGAGGGGAAGGGGCAGAATGGAGGGCAAAATGGATGAAGGAGATCAGCTGTATGGAGATGGATGGAAACTAAATTTTTGGTGTTGAGCATGCAGTATGGTATATAGAAACAGAAATTTTGGAAGAACCCGGACGAACTTTTTGGCCAACTCATATAATGTTGTACACATTAAACTTATATAATGTTATAAACCAGTGTTACTTCAATAAAATAAATAAATAAAATCCTCTGCTTAGAATAAAATGCTAATATCCATAACAAGGAATGCCAGCTTTTTTTTTTTTACATCTTTATTGGAGTATAATTGCTTTACAATGGTGTGTTAGTTTCTGCTTTATAACAAAGTGAATCAGTTATACATATACACATGTTCCCATATCTCTTCCCTCTTGTGTCTCCCTCCCTCCCACCTGGAATGCCAGCTTTTACCATGATTTCCATGTGACAGGGAAGCTGAGTGATTTCCACATATACTCCCTGGAAGTGTTACCTGACAATAGTCACGGGATATACCTTATAAGGACATTATGCTTTCCTTTGCTGAACATCCATTTCTTTGCTTTCAAACATAGAACGTGGACTTTGAAGGGGTTCCTTATTTTCATTTTTTAAATTTATTTTTTTAATTTATTTATTTATATTTTTGGCTGCATTGGGTCTTCGTTGCTGCGTTCAGGCTTTCTCTAGTTGCGGCGAGCGGGGGCTGCTCTTCGTTGCGGTGCGCGGGCTTCTCGTTGCAGTGGCTTCTCTTGTTGCGGAGCATGGGCTCTAGGCATGCGGGCTTCAGTAGTTGTGGCACACGGGCTCTAGAGCACAGGCTCAGTAGTTGTGGCTCACGGGCTCTAGAGCGCAGGCTCAGTAGTTGTGGCTCACGGGCTGTAGAACGCAGGCTCAGTAGTTGTGACTCACAGGCTCTAGAGTGCAGGCTCGGTAGTTGTGGCACATGGGCTTAGTTGCTCCACAGCATGTGGAATCCTCCTGGACCAAGGATGGAACCCATGTCCCCTGCATTGGCAGGCGGATTCTTAACCACTGTGCCACCAGGGAAGTCCTTGAAGGGCTTCTTTAAAGTGGTAGTTCTTAAAGTAGAGTCTGTAGATCCCTGGAGGAAGTCCCCGAAATTCTTCCTGGGAATCCACAAGGTCAAAGATATTTTTATGGTAATGCTAAGACTAGGTGACATTTTTCACTGTGTTGAATTTGCACTAGTGATACAAAAGTAATGGTGAATAAAATTGCCGGTGCCTTAGCATGAATCAAGACACTGCTACCAAACTGTACTAGTAATCATTGTTTTCTTTACTACCTGCACTTCCAGTAAAAACAAAAACAAGAAAAAATGCTGATTTCCTTTAAGGATGTCCCTTGATGAAGGAGTAAGCACTATTAGTTTTATTAAGTCTTGATCTTTTTTAATTGTTTGATGAAATGGAAATTATGCATAAGGCATTCCTACAAACCAAGTATGATGGTTGTCGAGGAAAAACACTTGTGTGATTGTTTAAGCTGTAAGCTGAGCGAGCTACCTTTGTCATGGACCATTTTACTTGGAAGAGCAGCTGGCACACAAACTAGTTATTCAGACTTGAGTGTTCAGCAGACATTTTCTCAAAAATGAATGAAGTGTCACTGCCAGGAAAATAATGGACAAGATTTGTCACTAATGATAAAACTTGAAGTTTCAAGGAAATATTAGGAATTCTGGAAAAACTCATATCCACCACCTTGAGCCTGACCTCTTCCCTTTACTTAGCTTTTTCTGAAGAGATCAGTGGTTTTTTGATTTTTTGATATTGGAGATGTTTTTTTGTTATTGTATAACGAAATAGGTCAGTATTAAAAGGGTCTGCATAACTCAGCCAATATTTTCCAAATGACCAATGCTTGATGTTACAGAATCATGCAAGATTAAAACATCCATTCAAAGTGCACTCTAGACCAGTGGATTTAGATGTAACAACATGAAACGTTTGTTGATATAGTTTCAGATTCCCCATTGCATCTAACCTTTAAGAAATCAGTTCAGTTGAGTTTTGGTGTAATGCCAAAGAATATTTACAATTATTTGAAAAGGCTATAAAAGATTCTTCCTTTTTCTAACTACATACCTGTGTGAAGGCAGTTTTCTTCGTATGCTTCAACAGAAACAACATATTGTAACAGATTAAATGCAGAAGCAGATATTAGAATCAACTATTAAGTCAGACATTAAAGAGATTTGCAAAACAGTGCCACTCTTCTCACCAATTTTTTGTATTGGAAAATAGTTAATTTTCATAAAATAATACGTTAACATGTAATGAGATTATTTTTTAAATGAATTAACCAAAAATTAAAATTTTTTTTAGTCTTAATTTTTAATATGGTAACTGTTGTAGCTGTAACCCATACATACAGAAGTTCTTTGGGGCCGTCAGTAATTATTATTTTTTTGGCCGTGCCTCATGGCTTGCGGGATTGAACCTGGGCCCTCAGCAGTGAAAGCACGGAGTCCTAACCACTGGACCTCCAGGGAATTCCCACCTCAATAATCTTTGCTAGTGGTGTGAGAACTCCTGTTCTCCAGGAAGCTCTGTAAAGCACTTGAGGTTTCCTGGAGGCAGGACATAGAGTTCTAACAAGAACCACAACCAGAGCTGTGCTCATTGTAGCCCCCCAACTACAACCCAAGCTTAGAGGTCATAGCTTCCTAAAGTATGTGTGGCAAGATGCTGAGCTCCGCATACAAACAGGGGTGAACTCGGTGCTCAGCAGGCAGGGCTGTGGTCTCTGTTTAAATCTTCTGTAGAGCACAGCCATGTTATGATTCCATTCTGTAGAATGTTTTTCCCCTCTAGGTTCTGTTTTTAGGAAGTTTGCCACTCTGGAAATATTAAATACCCTTTTTAAAGAGCAGTTCTGCCATTCCTGATAAAATAGGAATGGAACAGAGGGCCACCCAGCAGGAGAGTTGTTTCACTCCTCAGGCCTCAGTCTGCATCTGCTAACTCTTGGTGGCCCGTCAGCTGTGGTGACAAACCAGGCTTACTGCTCCACACGATACCTCAGTGACTTACTGAGGTGACTGCCCTGAGTGTATTGACAGTTGCTTCTCTGCGAGCGTCATATATTTAACATGGAAAGGATGAGATGGGTGGATAGGCCTGGTCTTCATGACATTCTATACCAAATTTAATACCTTAATAAAAGTGTAGAGGTCAGCTTGCTTCAAAATAGAAATAACAGGAGAGAATTAAACTACTCTTCTAGCCTTATGTTTATTACGTTTCCGCTGGTTTGCTTATTTCATGCCCCTGTTTATAACATGACTGATTTTGCCCTTCCTGTTTTTCCACGTGGCTGCCACCTCGTGTCTTAGTGAACTGTCTCTGCCCCTTTTCTTGGCCTGTTGATTGCAGTGGCATCCTGTGCTGCTCATGCTGAAGAACCAAATTGAAGAGAACACTGGCCACACCTTCAACTCCTTGCTTTGCAATCTTTACCGAAATGAGAAGGACAGCGTGGACTGGCATAGTGATGACGAACCTTCGTTGGGGAGGTGCCCCATCATTGCTTCACTCAGTTTTGGTGCCACACGCATGTTTGAGATGAGAAAGAAGCCCCCACCAGTGAGTAGTCTATTTATTTTATGTTCCTCCTGCCATCTAATATTCTGTGAAAAAAACTGAGCTCTAAAAGGCTCCTATTTTCGGATTTAGGGGATTGGAGTATGTGTTTTGTTGATGAAACATTTTCAACTGATTGCTTACCCCATGGTTAACTTTTGACTTCCAGAGAAGCCATTCGTTCATTTACTTATGCAACAGAAACTGCCTGCCGCGTGCCACATGCTAGAGGCTTATTTGCATTGGTGGAAAGGACAGACATGGTCCCTGTCCACATGGAAACGGGGGTATACAGATACTACTAATTACTCAAGTAATTGGAATTATGATAAATGCTAGGAAGGAGGGCTTATAAAGGCAAGGTTCAAGTTAGTGGGGGCAAGGAGGCAAAGGAAGGGAGTCTCAAGGAAGATACCCCTGAAATTTTAAGTAAGTGTTCTTCATGGCAGTGTTGCCTCTCTTTTGTGAGAGAGCATCACATGCATCCTCATTGCCTTCTTAGCCTGTTCCTGAAATCCAGATGGCTCTGTAACTCTTTCAGAGAGGAAATTCAAGCCAGATTATCAGACAAGCAGTGGCTAAACTGTAGAATAACTTTAGTTGTCCAGCCCAGCTCTTACCTATATTACAAGACATTTGAGGGATACGAGGGCTGTTAGTGTTTTTAAATCAAAAAGTATAGAACTTTAGGACTAAGGTAGATAGAAGGATAGTAGAAACACTAAGAAAAGAGCAAATCTCTACCAAATTATCTTATTTCCAGGATTTGTGGTTTTTTTCTAACCAAGGTTCCCAGTCATTTTGTTTATAACATTAAACCAGACCCAGTCAGTGTGGAAGGCCTACAAGGCTGTGTTTTGAGTATGACCTAATCCAGACCACATAATTATCAGGCAGTCAGTGCTTGTGTCTGTTCTGCATCAGATATACTTCTTTGGGCTGTTTTTCTGACACGTATTTGGGTTTCCAAGCATGGAATTTTGAAGCATATTGTGTTGTTTTGCATTTATGCCATTAAGCACCCTTCATTGGTATATTTTCTGTTGACTGGGTTTTCTTTGCTTTTGTTTGCACAGAAACTTTAGTCTGTGTTAGTGAGGGATTGTCAGTTGCCAGTGACTTACTGAGGGAACTTGCTCCCTGAGCACTTTGAATACCTTCACGGTTTCACTGGCAGGCAGCCTTCTCATGTACCAGGGAGTACCACCTGAGAAGCAAGGTATGGTTATGCTTTCGTATGTAGGCTTCCACTCAGTTAAATCCCAGGTTCACACATGTGAAGAATTCATCCTGCCCTTAGTAAGTCTCCTGTTGTATGAATAGTGGAGAAACACCACGTGTCTCATTTTAAAGTTCAGACCCTCTTCTCAAGCCAGGCATACAGAACGCAAACTTTTTGCCAGGCATGGTCCTGGGAGCTGGGGCTATAGCAATGGATAAGTAAGGTGAAGTCATCTTTCCCCTCCTGGAGCTCCTGATCTGTCCCGTGCTAGTGCTCTGCCCCCCTCCCGGAGTTATCCGTCCAGCTTTCTGATTGGAAAACAAGCTGTAGTGTGTCCAATATAATCTTTGGTGTAATCCGAGTCTCCAAGTCTTTGCTGTTATTTTCTTTGTTGCCAATATTTAAGTATTCAGTTACTGCTTCTCTGTACACGTACATTCACCACCACCACCATCATCCCTTTTTAAAAACATTTTTGGCCTGTTTATAGATTTTAAGCTTAAAAATTCCCAAAGCATGCTTTCTGGATAATTAATTTTGCTGTACCAGCAGTTTCCAACTATTAAGCGTTAACAGTGTTCCGGTGCCCAGAATACCACTATTCTTTTTCCCCTCTAGGCAGCTGAAGGTCTTCATTTTCTCATATAAAAACGTATTCATGGTGATCAAGAGCTATTTCTTGGTAATATAATTCAGTTATGTTATAGGTTCGTGTGTGGATGGAAAATGTAACTACCACTTAGCATTGTTTCTGAAGGCAACCATTTGGAACAAAATCTCTGTGACCATACTTACTGAAACATTGTCTTCTCAAGGCTTCTTAGAGTCTATTTTGGTGAACATGAGTGAAAGCACAGGCCATGAAACACTGAAAATGTGGTTAAGTCCCTTTAATTGTCCACTAGTAGCAGGGGAATCTGCACTATAACTATGGTAGCTGATTTGATGAAAATACAGATCTGATAAGTAAGAAAATTTGTCTGAAACAAAGTTGACTGAGGAAACAGATTTGGGAAGAAATATAAATGTGTCAGTATGTCAGGTTACTGACTCTAGTAAGTTTTGGCTTCCAGCATAGTCTTAACTATGATTGAATTTGATGCAGTTGTGTATTCCTTCAAATCTGGCTTTTGTTTAAGATGGGGATATTATAATCATGCATTAATGAATACAGTTTAAAAATTACTTTTTTCCTCCAGAACCCATAAAGTCCATTCTTGGATAATCAAAACCCAAGTTTGAACTTTTGGAAGGATTTCTTCAAGTTTCTTTAACAGATTTTACAAATCATGGGCTCCACAAATCTAGCTAAACTTAAAGTGCAGAAGCCTTTCTTTGAGTTGACATCCTTGGAAATGTATCTTAGAGTACATCATCTTTATCACAGGATAATGATCCCTTTTCTGAAGGATTGAAAGGAAAAGTTTATTGCAAATCAGTCTACTTTTCTTTCTCAACTGTGGTGATAGCTTTGAGAACATGGCTCATGATTCATATTGTACAACTCAAAGTAAAAGCATAAAATAGAAAGTATAAATTAGTCTTCTGTGTGGAATTTGTAGGAATCTTGACTTTCTGTAGCTCCTAGGAACCTGTCTCGCTATGCTACTATAGATTGTAATTTTCATGTCTGTCATCAAGACATTTGGAGTGTGCTAGAGGTTGTGGGAGGGCATCTCTTTCAAAATCCAGTTCGTTTTAAACTATCAGAGGAGAAGAAGGTAATACCTGCTTGACTTGAGTCAAAGTTTCTCACCTAAAGCTGACACAGAGGAATCGTGAGATTGCCTGTACCTCATTCAAGTATGCAGTTTTGAGACAGAAAAGCATCTGTTTGGGGCCACTTTCAAACAGAATTAGCCTTTTTTTTTTTTTTTTTTTTTTTTTTAACATTCAAACTCCTCCACCCCTGCAGCAGCTGTTTGTTTTGCATTCTGGCACCTTAAGTAGTAGTTCTCTATAGCTGCTGATCTTCTGAAAGCTGCCCCAGTTCCATACACTGCATTCCTAACAATTTCTCGCTGTCCTGAGATGGTAAGGAGATCTTTGTTTCCTAAGCATCAGTGCCCCTCTGGTTCATGCAGATGGCTCAGGCAGCTTCATGCATGCGTCACCCCTAGGATTAACATTCACTCCACTCCAAGATGCTGATCCTCGTTTCACTGTCCTCTGGTCCAAGTTTGTCAACTCCTGCTCATTCATTTTGATTTTAGAGTCAATTACCACTTCCTTTAATGATAATAAGGTACTTGGGGGCATAGTAGACTTGCTCTTGCATTCACCCCATCCCTTCTTTTGTTAATTCAGTTCAACCTGAATGAATAGCATCATATCCATCTTCAGGCCAATGTCAGGATACACTGTCTTAAGACAAAAATAAAGCTTTCCAAATATACCTCAGTAGACATTTTTTAGAAACTAAGAACCTTTTATTTTTTGTAAATTTATTTATTTATTGGCTGCATTGGGTCTTCGTTGCTGCGCAGAGGCTTCCTCTAGTTGCAGCGAGCGGGGGATACTCCTCGTTGCGGTGCGTGGGCTTCTCACTGTGGTGGCTTCTCTTGTTGCGGAGCACAGGCTGTAGGCATGCGGGCCTCAGTAGTTGTGGCTCACGGGCTCTAGAGCGCAGGCTCAGTAGTTGTGGCGCACGGGCTTAGTTGCTCCGTGGCATGTGGGTTCTTCCTGGACCAGGGCTCGAACCCATGTCCCCTGCATTGGCAGGTGAGTTCTTAACCACTGTGCCACCAGGGAAGCCCCAAGAACTTTTTTTTATTCTCCCAAGCTGGGCTCGTTAAAGCTTTTCTACGCTCGTGTCCCAAACCCAGTTGTACTTTTCAAACTGCATCGTGTCCCTGTTGTAAAGAGTAGTCTGGTCCTTTTCCCAGTATAGTTTTAATTCTATACTGAAAAACAAGCTGGAAAAGGAACTACAAAAGCCATTTGGCAGGCTGCTGTTTCTCTGTCGGTTACCATAGAAACAGTGATGGCTGAGTTGGGGGGTGTGGGTATTAGATAATAGGAAGTTTGTGATGCACTGAAGGTTTGGATGCCAAAAGCCTTGTTTTCTAGAAAATTACCCGTTCGTAAGCTCTGTCCTTCAGCTGAATCCTGAAAACGTGAGGGGCTTCTATCCATCTCGAGGTGATTGAGTTGAGGCCAGTTGGACGTTTCTCTAACCGTTCCTCTTTCTAGCACTTTCTGAAGGATGTGAACTCTGTTCATATCACCAAAAGAGATGGTTGTAAAACTACTTGTAACGGTAGGGGTTCTGAGAGTTCCCAGTGCGTTTGGGTTCCTAGTACCTCCCTTGCTAATTGGTTTTTTACACACTACTGGGAAGAGTGGAGTATGAAAAGGTCAGTTTGATCATAAATACCAATATTTTTCCAGGACTGTGGAAGAAGTGAGGATATTGGAATCCAAAATAATATAAACTGACTAGCTTACATTTGAAAATTGGATGAACTGGACTGTGTAGTATTTCATGGAGTGGTGCTCAGCCAGAACCCCCGCTGCGGCTCTTCCGGGCATCCACACTTCTCATTAGTCCATCTTCTGATTACAGCATCTGTTCTGAGAAATTACAAGACCTACTTGAAAGAAATTGTTGATAACCATCATCTTTTTAATACATTCCTTAATGAAATTTAGAAAATCAGGTTTTGTTTCCTATTTACTGACGTTTGTAAAAAGCACTTATCCGCCTCATTTATACTTACTCCTTTTTTGTAAATGGGGATGATAATTGGTAGGTACTTTATGGGAGTAACAGAGAAGTTTTCCTGTGAAAGGCACTATGAAAGTCGTTGCAGTAATCAGTGAATTTTTAAGCTGTTATAAATGGTGGATGCTACGGTGACTTTTCATATGTGGAAATCGAAAAAGAAAAAGCCAACCTCCAAGTTTGCCTTGGACTGTGAATGGCATTCACTGAGGGAGTACAAAGGAGACTCTGAGAGGGTAAAGTGGCCTGTGGGTCAGGAATGGTGGCTGAGTTTTTGAGCTCCTATCTGTAGGGTCATGCAGTGGTTTGGAGAGCATAAGTGAGTGAGTGGGAAATTAATTTGTGCATGTTTAAGCAGATAAAGATAAATAGTCCTGGTAGGACCTGAATTCTCTACCGACACAACACCTTTTGGGAGTTGGAATCATCATTTGCTTCCTTGGGGCCTTGTCTCAGGCTAGAATCCATGTCCTGACTGCCACTGGGAATAATTAATTTTTGCAGAGAGCCTCCCAGTTTCGTATTGCCACTGATAGTACTTTTCGTCTTGGGAGAACAACCTTTTCCAAAGTGATTCGTCAGGTTTCTGTGTGCCCCAATTAGGTATGGGTTCTGCTTGCAAACTTTTTTTTAAACGTTGTCTCAATGGTAGAATTTTTTTCCCTCCACTTTGCCATACTCTAAAAAACTGTTTCTAAGCCTTCTGGTAATTTTTCCATCTTTCATAAGCCACATTTTCATGGTGGATGACTGCTTAGCTGAGGCAGAAAAGAGCTTAGTGAGTTTGAGGAAGGAGGAGAAGGCCCCACAGTGGAGCAGAGTGAGCAAGCGAGCAGAGTAGCAAGTGATGAGATAGGAGGAGTGGGGCAGGGCCAGATCACGCTGAGACTCCTGAGCCTCAGGAAGGAGCGGATTTTATTTTAAGTACATCAAGAAGCTATTGAAATGTTTTAAGCAGAAGAGTGACATGTTCCGATTGAAATTTTACAAGGTCAGTTGCTACTGCGTGGAGCTCGGGCTAGATAGGAGCAAGAGTGGAAGCCAGGAGACCAATTAGGAGGTTGTTATACTTCCTGGGACCAAGGCAGAGAAGAAGGGAGGTGGACAGCTTTAACGACAGGAGCTCAGAGGAGCAGGTATTTTTAAGAGAGGCATGGGAATAATGGTCTGAAAGTGTTAATAAGGAGTATCCCCTGACTCTGTAGATATGAGAGACGTGATCAGCTTCCACAGGAGAGAGAGTTTCAGGGAATTTGAAATCTTCTGGAGAGACCTAGTTCTTGATTAGGACAAGGAAGTAGAGGGAACCTTCAGAGCACATGAGGTTGCGGATCTAGGGGGGTGTTTGCTCATCATTGAATGAGAATTCCAGCAGACACAGTGGAAGGGCGCAGGGGTGGGTGTGGGAGATTATGTCTGATCAGGTTATGTCCCGGAATGGTTTGGGAATGAATGTTCTGATTTAATGGATGACTGGAGAACCCTGCACTTTTGCTGGTGACTGGGGTCAGCTGAATGTCAGGCTTCGTGGAATTTGTTCTGTACGCTCTTTGAGGAAGGAGAGTGTTTATTTCTGGTGCTACAGTGTTGAGTGGAAGCTCTTTCAAAATAGCAGTTCCTTTAAGTTGCATTGCTTGGAAACATTATATCACCAAGAATGGCATCTTCATTACATTAAGGCACATTCAGTGTGGCTAGAATGACCGTAACAGTCAGTGTAAAGCCAAGCTTGTTTTTGCTTAAATTCAGTAACTTCTGACCCACACCCCACCACTGATACTATATCAACAACAAATCTGAACAACAAACACTGTCAGCAGGTGTTTCACTGTAAACTGCATTTGCCTTTTACAATCACTGGGTTCGCCCGGTATAGGATGATTGATTGCACGTGCCAGTCCCTCGTACTTAGTATTCTCACTCACCTCGCTAGAACCTTCCATGCCAAATCCATGTCAAAAGTCAGGAAAAGAGTTTGATAAAAACCCAAAGATTTGTGTGTGGCAAGCGAGTTCAAAGCTGTTTTGAACAGATAACCTCGGTCATTTCAAATCTATGCTTTTCCAGTTAGCCTCTTCCTTTAGCAGATCTTATTTCAGAAACAGCTGCTTCTTTTTCTAAAGTAATGTTTTCCAGATAGATACCGAGGATGCCATCTTTGCAAGCGTGGTTTGAGTCAGCAGACTAACTGTAGAGATGACTTTGTGAGGTCCTAGCTTTATTCTGTCTCCATAATTTCCGTAACTAATATGTTTTGTTTATGTCAGATTTAAAAGATACATTACCACTATGAACAAAAAGTCCAGCTGTGTTCTTACATCAGTGCTGTAGGAACAACTTTTCTGTCCAAATATAGCTGCAAGCTTTGATGATCGATGAAGCTGTCTAGAAGCCAGCCAGGTTCTCAAGGGCAGAGCAACACCACAATTTGATTGGGAAAACAAGCTGGAAAGAAATGATTAAAAAAGAGGAGAGGGGAGCATTTTGGCATGGCCATAAGTTGGGAGGTAGGGTAAGTAAAGGGACACTTGGCTCCAGCAGGCTAAGTAGCTGTAGCACATGCTGGCATTTAGTTTTCAAATATCATTTCAGTCTGCAAAAAAGCCTTGACCATCCTTGTCAAGCAGCTCTACCATGTATCTGATTCTTGGGCTGGAGAGCTAGGGAAATTCCTATTCTATCTCTTACCATCTTGAGAAAACCCTTTGCTTGATTCTGCAGGCGCTCTAACATCTTGGTTTTTTCTTGATTTTGAAGCACGGATTCTGGGATAAGTTGTCTCTATCTGCAGTTTACCTTTCCTACAACTTAACTTACTTTTGGAACACCTGCTCTCTAGCTCCATCCCACCACAGTGCTAATATACTATACCACTGTCCTAAAGAGCGAATACTCTGGCCTTTTCTCAATCATCATTCTCCTCTTCTTTGTAACGTTGGTCACCAGTGTCCAGCACCTCTCTGCCTGAAACTTAGCCATCTGTTAGCTGTCTTTTCTTTCTCTTAATTGGCTTCTGAAATATTGTATTATCTTAGCTATTCTCACACTTTTCTCATTGCTACTTCTCTGCCTCCTTTGAGGTTTTTTTCCCTTTACACCCCTTAAATATGGATATTCAAGGTTGTCTTCGATTCTGTTATCTTTGTCTACATTACTTTTTAGGAAAGTATGAGCTAGCAGTAGATTGTAAATGCTGTATAGGCAAGGTTGACTTCTGTCTTGTTTATCATTACGTCCCAGCCTTTAGCAGTGTGTGTGTGTGTGTGTGTGTGTGTGTGTGTGTGTGTGTATTTTATTTAAAAATAAAATAAAATAAAAAGGTTGTTTCTGTATTTTTATATTTTTATTTTGTTTTTTGTGTTTTTGCGGTACGTGGGCCTCTCACTGCTGCGGCCCCTCCCGCCGCAGAGCACAGGCCCCGGACGCACAGGCCCAGCGGCCACGGCTCACGGGCCCAGCCGCTCCACGGCACGCGGGATCCTCCCGGACCGGGGCACGAACCCGCGTCCCCTGCATCGGCAGGCGGACCCTCAACCACTGCGCCTTTAGCAGATCTTATTTGGGAAGCCCTGTTTCCGTATTTTTAGTGGGAGACTGCTGATTTGGACTCAGGTGGTGGCAGTGGGGAAGAACAAAGTGAATGAATTTGAGGTATGTTCTAGAGGGTGAACCAGGTTTCTGGCTTGAGCAGTTGGTGGATGGAGGTGCTGTTTACTCAGAGGGAGAAGGAGCAGGGGGTTTTGCTTTTTATTTTGCTCTTATTTAGGGAGGGTCTGTAGAGGGAATCAAGAGTTCCTTCTTCTACATGGTATGTTCGAGATACTTGAGACTTCCAAATGTAAAGTAGGACATTGTCTATGAAGTTTGGGCTTCACATGACAGGTCTGTGCTAGAGGTATCATTTGGGAATTGTCAGGATAACAACAGCAATAACAACAGTAAAGGGATGGTGATCAATAACAAGTGTATAGTACTGACTCTGTGCCTGGCTTTGTTCTAAGTGCTTTACATGCAGCCTCCAGTAATCTTGTCAGGTTGATAGTGCTGTTATCCCCATGGTCCAGGTGAGGTGGCTGAGGCACCGTGTTCTGTCGCTTGCTGCACATTGCACAGACAACTATTTGTTGAACTGAATTGAAACTAATAATCTAGATAATATGTAAAGCTATGGAATTGCACCATTGTCAATTCAGGGCAAAAGAAGAGAGAAAGAGGCACAGAGAGCCAGGATTGAGCTCACTGCTTTCATCACTTTGTTTTCCAACTCAAAAGTCTTTATTTGCTCCTACTGGAACAAATCGTAAATGTAAACTCCTCAGCCAGACTGTCAAATCTTTACATAATCTATGCCCCACCGACTTTGGTGTCTCACTGTTCCCTGTGTGATTGCACTATTCTGCTGAACTATCTCTTTGCTCCTTAGGCATGCTCTCCACCTTCTCATTAACTTAAGTCTTCTCCAGGCTTCAAGGGACCACTGTAGCCTCGAAGCCTTTCCTGATGCCTCCAATGAAGAAACTAATAATAGTTAGTGTATGTCGGGTGCTTCTTGTGAGTTTGGGAAATGAGAAACAGGTAGAGGGCTTCTACTTTGTTTTGTTTGACCTTTCTACTCGTGTTTTGTTTTTATAAGCATCTTCTTAGTAAGAAGATGGAAAAATTTCTAGTAAGTAGCTCACCTAGGAGATCAGAGATGACTTGGAAAACCAAATGTCTCACTGTTGACTAAGGTCATTAATTTGGAAGCATATTTTGCATCCATGGCCTTTTCTGATTGCGTTGGGATCACTGAGATTAAGAATATGATACTTGAAGCAGCATATCTGTCCTGAGCTTTGTTTCAGGCACTACCATGTGGAATGGCAAAGGGGCATCAAAGAAGCGTGGCAGATAACGTGTGGCCTTGCTTGGGAGCTTACATACGATGATAAGACATGGGCATAAAAGAAGGAGTCATGTGAGGGGTCCACCAGCGGCTCAGTTGGGTAGCTCTTAAGCGGAAACTGGTCCTCAGACTTGTTTTGTTTATATACTTCCCAGGGTTTTTAAAGAAACTGAGTTAGTTGCCAAAATTTATAACTCAGGAGATTTCATATAAAAATCCCGTTATCAGTTTCCCTGGAAAACCCAGAAGGTCGGGCAACTCCAGGGGAACGGTGAGGGAGCTGCAGAGCGGCTCCCACCTGTGTGCGGCCCTGTGCTCTCCACTTCTCCTGGTCCCCGCTCCCCACTGGGTTGTGCCTGGCCCATGCCCCTTGTTCATGCTGCTTGCTGATGTTTGTGACCCTTACAGTGTAGTCGGGGTGCCATATAATTCAGATAGGAAATAGTTACAGGATGTCAGAAGAAAGAGAGAGAACTTTGGAGAGCACAGCACGGTGGAGAAAACACAGGCTTTAGAGCCAGGCAGATCTAAGTTCAAATACTTGCCTACATGCCTCTAGCCAGCCTTTTGCCTTAGCCTTTTGCCTCCAGCTTCCTTTGCTTATAATACAAAGGAGAGTATCATGTCCCTTACAGGCTTGTGGTGAGAATTAGCAGTACTGGGTGCAAATGGTCCCTAACATGCCTGGTACTTTAGCAGCGTACACCATGGTTGATCATGTCCAGAAAGCCTAGCAGGATGCCTTGGTTTAAGTACCTGGAAATTGTTATGAAAAGACACTTGGGGCAGGAAAGTGGGGAGCCAACTCTCGGTGGATTAAAGAGTTAAATCTAAAAAGTATACTTTTTTTTTTAACTGAAAGGAATTGCAGTTGTATATTTAAGTTTCTTGAAGACGGGAAAAAACCATGAAGGAGAGCCAAAGAAAGATCAGTAGAGTTGACTGTAAAAATTTTTGAGCTATTCTGTGTTAAATATCATAAATGCAGTTAAAACGCAAATAGCAAATGAGAAAAATATTTATAGAAAGTATAACAAAGGGAAAATATCTTACTGTACATGGTTACAGATCAATAAGAAAAACATTAACACCCCATAGAACGACGGACAAAAGACACGAACAGAGTTTACAGTAGAAGCAATGCAAACAGCAAATAGCCATGTGAAAAAACGGTGGACTTGGTTAGTAATTAAAGAACTCTAGGTTTGAAGAATGAATTGCCATTTTTTCCCTAATTTTTTTTGCCAGTTGATAATGTTCCAGTACCGGTGATGCGCTCAGAAGGCAGGTGCTGTCACATTTTCTTGCTGGAATTATAAATTGCCACAGTTTGATGTATAAATCAAAGTGCCTTCAAGTTCATACCCTTAGATCCAGTTATTCCACTTTAAAGAATATATCCTAGAAATATATTCAGAGATGTTTAGTCCAAGATCTACTTGCAGTAGGTTTTTCTTTCCTTTCTTTTTTTTTTTTTTAGAGTGTTACCGGTATATTAAAATCTCTGTTTCCAACCATGTGTACCTAACTGCTATGTCCTTAGCACTAGCGTAGTGCCTAACATATGTAGGTGGTCAAAAAATAATTTGTGAGTTTAAAGGAGGAAGGATGTGTTCATACAAAGGAATATTATACAGCCATATTTTTAAAATACAGTACATCTAAGATGTAGAAAATGCTCACAGTACAATGTTAAAAATGAGTGCACGATTGTATGTGTAGAATATTCCCTGTGTATGTGTTGTATGAATTCTGGATGACGGGATTAAAGGTGATTTCTATATTTTCTTGGTGCTTTTCCTCAGTCATTCAGGACATATTTATTGATATGTGTGTTAGGCATTGAGTGTATTTCAAAAGGGAAAGACAGCATAGCCCTCCCCTCATGGAGTTTATTATCAGAGATCAAGAAGGCAGACATTGAACAGGTAATTACAAGTGTGTCAGTTACTCTAGTGAACTTATGTTACTTTTATAGTAGGAAAAAAAACTATGCCAATGATGATTTTCAAGCACTGATGTTTGTATTGGCTTGGTCAAAAGGTTCGTTCGTTTTTTTCCATAAGATGGCTCTAGTAGCGCTTAGTTGTCTTTAACTTCATTTGAAACAATTTTGTTAGATTGTATTGTGACAGCTGTCATGTCAGTGTGCATTAAAAAAAAATCAAAATTGGTGAATTTTTGTGTAGCCATTTTAATATTAATGATGGGGGAAAGCAACATTTTCAGCATATTATGCTTTATTATTTTAAGAAAGATAAAAACACAACTGAAACACAAAAAAATATTCATGCAGTGTATGGAGAAGGTGCTGTGACTGATCGAACGTGTCAAAAGTGGTTTTCGAAGTTTCATGCTGGAGATTTCTTGCTGGACGATGCTCCACAGTTGGGTAGACCAGTTGAAGTTAATAGCGATCAAATCGAGATGTTAATTGAGAACAATCAACATTATACCATGTGGGAGATAGCCGACATACTCAAAATATCCAAATCAAGCATTGAAAATCATTTGCACCAGCTTGGTTATGTTCATCGCTTCGATGTTTGGGTTCTACATAAGTTAAGCGAAAAAAACCCTGACCGTATTTCCGCGTGCAATTCTCTACTTAAACATATGGAAATGTTCCATTTTTAAAATAAATTGTGATGGGCAGTGAAAAGTGGATACTGTACAATAATGTGGAACAGAAGAGATCGTGGGGCGAGCAAAATGAACCCCTGCCAACCACACCAAAGGCTGGTCCAAAGGTGATGTTGTGTATATGGTGGGATTGGAAGGGAGTCCTCTATTATGAGCTCCCCAGAAAACCAAGTGATTAATTCCAACAAATACTGCTCCCAGTTAGACCAACTGAAAGCAGCACTCGACGAAAAGTGTCCAGAATTAGTCAACAGAGAACGCATAATCTTCCATCAAGATAGTGCAAGACCACATGTTTCTTTGATGACCAGGCGAAAACTGTTACAGCTTGGCTAGGAAGTTCTGATTCATCTGCTGTATTCATCAGACATTGCACCTTCAGATTTCCATTTATTTCGGTCTTTACAAAATTCTCTTAATGGAAAAAATTTCAATTCCCTGGAAGACTGTAAAAGGCACCTGGAACAGTTCTTTGCCCAAAAAGATTAAAAGTTTTGGGAAGATGGAATTATGAAGTTGCCTGGAAAATGGCAGAAGGTAGTGGAACAAAAGGTTGAATACGTTGTTCAATAAAGTTCTTGGTGAAAATGAAAAGTGTCTTTTATTTTTACTTAAAAACCAAAGGAACTTTTTGGCCAACGCTATAATTTCTAAGACACCTTTTTTAGGACAAGAAAGGCGCAATTACATGAAAAATCTACATAGATCTCATACAGTGTGACGTTTCCTTTCCAGTGAAAAGAAAAATGTTTAGATTTCTTATCTGTTGGGTGGTTTGTAATGATATAACAATATACACCCAGGCTTTTTTTTTCCTAAATAGCATTTTTAAAAAAATTATTTATTTGGCTGTGCCAGGTCTTAGTTGTGGCACGCGGGATTTTTATTTGCGGCGTGTGGGCTCCTAGTTGCGGCATGTCGCATCTAGTTCCCTGACCAGGGATTGAACCCTAGCCCCTTGCATTGGGAGTGCGGAGTCTTAACCACTGGACCACCAGGGAAGTCCCTAAATAACATTTTTCTAAAAGAAACTGAATAGGCTGAGATCTTCGTGAAAGTTATGGAACTTTGGAAAACCCCAGTATTCACTGGAAATTATAATTAAGCATTCAGATGAATTGGCTCTGGTTGAGGAGGGAGTGAGAATGTTAACATTAATATAAAAAATTTTTTTTTTGCTTTTTCCATCTACTTGTGAGGTTTCAAGTGTGTGGAAAACCAAGAATATCAACAACAAAACCCACCCTGTAGACTGACTGTGACCCTAAAAGTTTCTTTTATCTGGGATCAGGAATGGAAAATTTTATCCTAAGCCATGGCTTTTTAATGGGTGTGTTTTGTTTTGTTTTGAAGAAAGACCTGAGTAAATCAAAAGGGTTACAGAGCAGTGTTTGGGTAACTTAACCATGCTTAATGGCCGTGAGTGCATTCCTCTAAACAGTCTGAACTGTGCTTCCACTGTCGCTTATCCATTTATCAACTGAGCCCTTATGCTGAGCCTCATGAGCTCCTCTGGCCTTTTACCTGCTTCCTCAGTGGAAAAAGTCTCTGTGTATCTTGGTTAAGTTAAAGCGTGGCTCTTTGGTCTGTTGCTGCTCTGGTCTCGGGAAGGAAGTATTCGTGAGCTCTGTGTTGCCTTGATAGAATCCCCTGCCCTCCCTTCTGTCTCCTTCTGTGAATTGGGAATGTACTTCCTAAGCCAAGGGTGTTGGAAGGAACGAATAACAAGCAGCAAAGTAGTGACATCACCTCTCGCTGTAAGTGTGCTGGTATCACTGTCTCCTTCAGGGACTGATGAGAGTAGCCCCCTGCCAAGTGAAGGCTCACCCTCTTTTGCCCTTTGGTACAACTAATGGTTATACTGGATGTAATGTGTTTCAAACCAACCTGAGGCTTTCTCTCATTTGAAAACCTCAGATCTTAGGAATAGTGAGGGAAATGTGGCTCTGTTGACCATCACTTTCCGTCCATGCTGATGTTTCCCTCTTGCATTTGGAATTCTCTTTCACTTGCTGGGTCTACTCCTGCTTCATGTTTCCAGGTAGAGTTACAGTGCTCCCCTCTTCTCTTCCACTGGCCTTAGCGCTCCCTCCTCCCCAATAATGGTTTTTTTTTTTTTTCATGTTTGGAAAACTGTAAGTAGTTCCATTCATTTGGAGCACAGCGTGCCCGTGAGAGAGATGTAGGAGCTGAAACTAAAGAGAAGGAGCATGCAAGTCATCAGGAGCCTTGGGTGCCAAGCTAATGGATTTGAACTTCATCCTGAAACCTTTGGGATGTCATTAAAGTATTTTAAGCAAGGGAGAGGAATTCTGAGATCAAATTTGCATTTTATTACAGTGGCTTTGGCAGAGCAACACTGGATGAGAAAATGCTGGCTCTTAACTTTTCTAACTTCTCCAAATTACTCCTTACACGTGCTCCCTGGTCTCACAGACCTGTGTACACAGGATGGGGCTTGGTTTCTTGGCCTCTGGGCTGTTGCATATACAATTCCTTCTTCCTAGAACATGCTTTTCCTCCGTAGTGTATTTTTTTTCTTTTTTTAAATTGAAGTGTAGTTGAGGTACAGTTATCCCAATAATGTTTTAATGTTCTAAGAGATCTTCATCTCAGGATTCTCTTCCTGTTGTGTTAAGTGTCTTTCCTGTCCACTGCACTCTCCTGTTTTAGTGTCTGTGCTTGGTTTATAGATTAAGGCCCCGTTGTACTTCTGGAGTATATAGAGGGCAGCAACAGTTCTGTTTCTAGCTGTGTTGAACCTTGATCTGGTAACTGACTTTACAGCCTAAATCAAGGAGCCTTGGACCCTCTGATTTCATGAACGATGCACTCCCTTCTGATATCTTTTCTTCAGTAGAACATACATCTCCTCTGTCTGGAATACTTTTTTCAGAGAGCAACCTTTTGCTTTTCTGAGATGGAGCTGGGCTACCTGAGGACAGGGTCACCTTCCCACTGGTTGGCTGAGGGGTCAGAGGTAAATGTTTTGGTGCTTACTTATTACTGGAAGGCAAAAGGTGGCAGACACAAAATCAGTCACTGAGACCAAAAGTTATTTCAAACATTGTGTATATCTTCTGCTTATAAAGGTATGACAGTGCTTGACAAAGTCACTGCCAAGGGCTGGGGGCAGGAACCTAGACTGTTTATGGAAGTTCATTTTGTTTTGATTTTGATTTTCCTGGGAGAAATCATTGTAAACAGTTACATTCTCAGAAGCACCCCTACGATAATAAACATAAACACAGCATTGCAGTGAAATTAATCCTGTAGTAACCCAAATGTAATCTCATGCGTTGGAAGTGAAGCAGATGAATGGACGAATCTGCCCGGAATGGACGAATCTGCCCGGAATGGAGGTGAAGAAGTCAGGAAACTTGGGTCTGTCCCTGTCTCAGTTCTTGACGTGCTCTTTGTTGCTCTGAGCAAGGAAGTTGTTTAATGTGCCCCTGTGACAGCGGTGGAGGAGGAGTGACACCACCTGTTGGCCATATTGCAGCCCACCCTGGGAGGCTTCATTATGGTGTTGGACGTGAATTGACTTTGAGCTCTGGAAGAAAGGGGCAATGTAAATACAGGCATTTGTATCCTGGGTGCTCCGGAGTTGCAATCCATTCTCAAAGGCTTACACAGCCAGTCTCAGTTTAGCAACACTGTTCTGGTCACAGCAGAGCTCCCTTCTTTGAAAAAATCTTGTTGTTGACTGTTCTGGAAAGAAACAAGAATATATCTCCAAAATACCAAAATAGCTATCGGAAGAGTTGTGGCTAGTTTTAACATAGGTACCAATTAGTGAATTAGCATAAATTATGAGAAGGGGGTCAAAACTCATCACACCATGTCTTGTTTGAAAGCCTATTCTCCTAACACTATGTCAAAACACAGGGCACAGAATAAGGCAGATGTAAAGAATTATTGTATACATGACTTTGAATTCCTTCATAGGCCAGAATGTGCTTTTCTGCATTTTGAATGCTGATAATACTAATACTAATAGCTGTTATGCTGTACCTAATACATACCAGTCTGCAAGTAATTCTCACATATGTAAGTTGAGGCTCACAGCAGCCCTGTGTGGCAGGTACTCTCGTCATCCTCATTTTACAAGTGAGTAAATTCAGGAACAGAGAGGTGAAGTAACCTGCCTAAGGCCAGTCAGCACCAAGTGACAGAGCCAGTCTGGCTGAGTGGAGGCTGGCATCTCTTCGACCAGTGTCGTGTTCTGTTGCAGCATCTTGATCACACAAGCAAAAACAATCAGTGCAATGAATGCTGTTTTCTAGGAAGAGAATGGGGACTACACATATGTGGACAGAGTGAAGTTACCCTTGGCTCACGGAACCTTGTTACTCATGGAAGGAGCCACCCAAGCAGACTGGCAGGTGAGAACATGCAAGTAACGTGGATTTGCTGTCATGTAGAGGCTGTTTCCTGACTGGCTTGCGGTTATTAATTTCTGTATTAGACTTGGTGAAAAGCAAGTGGCTTTTATAATGAGCAAGAGGCAATAAACTGACATCATTTCCAAGGGGTTTTGATTGTACTGACAGTCAAAATGGCCCTCTACAGCAGCGGTGTCCACTAGAAATTCCTGTGAGGATGGAAATACTCTGTATCTGTGTAGCCCAATGTGGTAGCCACTATACACATGACTGTTGATCTCTTGAGATATGGCTAGTGTGCTAAAGAACTGAATTTTTAATTAATTTAGAGCTTCAGGCAGCCAGTGGCTAGCATATGGGGCTGCACAGCTCCATAGCTTAGGCCAGGCCATTTTTAAGGTGTGCAAATTAAGAACACTTAGCATGAGAGGGGAATCTCATGCCTGTCTGTGATCTCAGCCATTTATGTGTTTTCTTTTGAGCTTTGGAAAAATGGCAGGAGGCTGAGAGGAAGAGCAACACTTAGAAAAAATGAAACTGTCTCCCTGTGAGGGTGCTGACATATCACAGTGAGGGTGGTGGTGGAGATTTGTTTCAGAGAAGGAGACCTTTCTCCACAAGACTTAAAAGAGCTATTGCTGCTTATTGACGGGAGATAAAATTGAAACATGTCTATGTCCTCATAAATAAGTTTTAAATTGCTTTGGAATAAAAGTGTAAGTGTGTGTATGTCAGAGTTATTCATATTTCCATTTAGCATCGAGTGCCCAAGGAGTACCATTCTAGAGAACCAAGAATAAACTTGACCTTTCGGACAGTTTATCCTGACCCTTGAGGGGCGCACTGGTGATGTGAGGTCTTGGAGAGGGAAGCTGTGCTGAGACTGAGCAAACCTTCCACCATGAAGAAACTTCCGGAGACTGGTCCAGCTGCTCTCATGGTGTGGCTGTTTGGAAGATGTGGATGGGATTTGCTTCCCAGCTTGGAGTCCTATTAAACGACAGCCTACAGTTCATGTTTGTAATATGTTTACTGTGGGAACAGTAATCCCTAATCATGTTTTGAAATCACATATTTTCTTTAGGCAAGTTAAAAACTGCTGTGGCTGTGTTCACAGATGATTTTGTCCATAAGCAGTTATTTTTCTGCCCTCTCCCGCTTCATTTGAAGAAATATGAATGTACTTTGCCTCCGGGGTAAATCCACACATGTTTGTTCCTTGTGCCTTCAGCAAAGTGGAGATACAAACATGAGTCAGTGACTCTGGAGCCTTGCGTAGGCAGACAGCTGCTAAAACCCAAACAGAGCTTTGTTGAAGTCTGCCTTGACTCCTGAACATCTTGGCTTGTGTGCTATTGTAATGCAAAGCTGCATATTCTGGGAGCACTTTATTTAACTGAGTCTCCTTGCCTGTCCATCTTCCCAGGATATGCTCAGACAGGTTACAGGCCTCTGAATAAAGAGCAGAGGTGGTATTCTCCAGTGCATCTCCAAGTAGCCACCTGGACTACTTGAAATACAAGAGAAAACTGTCCCCTCAGAGGGAGGAAGAATTGAGTGATGTCATGAGACATTTCGGCTGAAGAGCAGCAAATGCCCTGCTAGTGGCAGCTGTTCTACATAGATTATTTCCCCCTGGAGAATGACTTGAGTCATTTAAACCCTAGCCAGATAGGAGCGGGAGCAGTCCTACAGGGAACAGACTCAGTTACCTAAGAGTCCTGTTCACTTTAGATTTCAGTAGCCCTATGACTAAGGCTTTCTTCTGACTCAGTGTTTTCTTCTACACATGTTCCCGAGATGAAAGCCTTAGTCTCTGATGTCACCAGGGTTCCCAAAGCAGACAGAGCGACTGCCCCTTGTTGCATCATAAAAGCACGTGTCTTCCTGACCCCTTGACTTAGGAGCCGCATGCCAATTCCGAACCAAGGCAGGGAAAACTGGAGAGAAAGAGAACGGATTTAAATGGATGAAAGTAGGGCGAGAGAGTTGGAGTTTCCCTTAGCTCCCTGTGGGGAAAATTTACCGAGCCTTCTTGCTTTTGATCTTGTTTTCATTCTGTGCTGTAAGATTGATGATCTCCATGATCACAATAAAATGCCAAAGGCTGGGCAGGCTCTTCCCCAGAAGGCAGATGAATGCCATGCCTGGCCAGGCGCTGTTCTCTGACAAGCTCTGTAGCTTCTTGAACCAGAGTCTCTTAAATGTTGTTGCCTGTGTGTTGTTCCTTTCTCTAAGAAATGCTAAATGCTTTATGAAATCTGAACATCGTACTGACTGAGCCTTCCTGTGAGGGAGGTACAAATCACCATAACTATAAAATGAAACCTACTCAATCCCTAGCTTTCCTCCAATTCAAACAAACACAACCTGGCCAGGGTGGTGCAGCCAGCTTTGGCTATGAGCTGGCTGCATGACCTGGGGAAATTCCTCTTCTGTTCCCACAAGTGACAGGGCTGGCCGATGACTCCAGGTCTTAACCACATCCCTCCTGACCCGGGGTCATGCTCTCCCCTCGCATCAGCTCCGATTTCACCTCTTCCCTCATCACTGCCATGTCTGTCAGGGAAACTAACTCCTACTCTTCAGCAGACAGCCTGGACCACCACCTGGGTTTCTTCACCTGAGAGCAGCAGTCTTAGGTTTTGTTTCTTGCTGTCAAATGCCGGAACTGCCATTCTTTCTACCACTAAGATAATGTCCCTTCTGAAATGTCAAGTAGGTACTTGCCATAGAATAAAAGTACAGGGTTAGGACCGGACAGGAATTCCAGACCCCAGCAAAGGAGGCCCATGCTCAGTGACTGCACCAACCTGTTGCTGTGTTTTACTGGTGGTAGATCTTAACTAGGAGTTAAGGGCGAAGCTATTTTTGCCAACATTACTTGTAAAGCAGCGGGAGCAAATATAACGGCTGTCGCATGAAGAAAAACAGGTCTAGCTTTTTAGTTGCCCGTTTTTTGAGCTTTAATAACCTGCCAGAACAATTTAAGAACCGTCCTAGGAGCTTTTCATACATAATTCCTAATCCTCCCGGAAGCCCTGCCAAAACAAGATGCTGTTCCCACTGTAGGGACGAGGCAGCTGAGCCTCCAGGAGGCGAAGTCATTTCCTAGGACCTATGAACGGCAGAACCAGCACATACAGCACCGGCTAATGCCTAGACTGTGCTTTTCCCTCTGCCATGCAGGATTTAGGCAGAATAGTGGGCACCCCCAGGCCCATGAGCCTCAGGGCTTGCTCATGCAGAGCGGGCAACCCAAGCTCACCCTAGTGCCCTGCTGGCCAGGCTGACTGCCAGGCCACTCTGTTTGTCCCCTGGCTTTCCTGTGAACCAGTGCAGGTATCTGCACCTCATCTCTCCTTAATCAACATGAGCATCTCCTAGTCAGAAACTCTGCTGCCAACTGGACTAGAACTGTCCAGTTTACTGGGTGGGGGAAGCTCATTTTGGGGGGACACAGTCCAATTTATGACAAATTAGACAAATTCTCATCTAACCTTCCTGGCAAGTGACTGAGACCATGTTTCCTGACCATATCCAAGCCAACTTTCAGAGGTAGACAGGTGGTCCCTTCCTCCCCTCACTCTTACCTGTGAGTACATTTGGGGACCCTGATGCCCAGACTCAGCGTCAGGCTTGCTCACGATGCTTACCAACACCACGACTCCGACCAGCAGACAGCCCGAGAAGCAGGGTAAGCTCTGCACACTAACAACATGTTGACAACAGGCACCTTGCCTCAAAGCATGGGTCGGAGCAGTCTGACACAACATCAGCTTGTATCCTCAGTCTACAGCTAACCACTAACTCACATGGCATCGATGATTCCTAATAAGTTTGGGTCACAGCCCATAAACCTGCCGTTTTCCTGTGACACTCCCTCCCTGCTGCCTCCATGGCTGGTATGACCTGCCCTCGCGAGTGGCAGGTCTGTCGGGACCTGGTCAGTAAGTGGCACTGCCTCCTGAATTGTGTCATGGCAACCCCAGAAGAGTTCAGTGGGCACTGCAGTGAGCAGAGCGCTCCAGCTGG
The DNA here is from genome assembly GCF_949774975.1 of Lagenorhynchus albirostris. Classification (NCBI taxonomy): domain Eukaryota; kingdom Metazoa; phylum Chordata; class Mammalia; order Artiodactyla; family Delphinidae; genus Lagenorhynchus; species Lagenorhynchus albirostris. The sequence continues at coordinate 15,907,165 of NC_083103.1, read as the reverse complement.
GCGGCTTCAGAGGAAGCCCTGACACGTGGGTCCCTGCCCTGCTGGGAATAGTTCTTTCTTGAGTTCTGGCAGCTTTCACTTGGCTGCAGAATATCTAAGACCCACTTTGCCTTTTCTGGTCATAAACACTTGTAGTGTTGAATCTGAAGTCTTGATTGCTTTATGTTCTTAACCAGGCCTTTGAAAAAGCTGAATGTTTCCATAGTGATGCATTCTGTTTGTTTAAATCTTTACATATATGTGGTTCCACCCACGCTCTCCTCAGAGGGATTTAGTTCACAACTGTCTCCTTACCCCCTCCCAGCTTCCCTTTGCAAGGAACCCCAGTATGAGACCCCTGTCAGTTTTGTGCTGCTGGAATCCATTCTTAGATATGATGACTCCTGTGTCTCGGGGTCAGCAGGGAAATTATTTTGATGTTTACTAATGAGGGTGGAACACAGGCTAATGGTGCCTTTTCCAGCTGGCTTAGTACTGCTGTGATAAATCAGAAAAGCCTTCCCCAGCCTGTGACCAGAGCCCCATGCTGGGCTGGGCTTTCAGCTGGGCGCGTAGGAAAACAGGATAAATTAGGTAGTATTTTTGTAGCTAATGTTACCCAAAAGATCGTTTTCTCAGATGAGCCAACTTGGAGATGACCAAGGCATGTGTGACACTGTTATCATTACAGTTATTTGAATGCTATCACTTCCCCTCCATGTAATGGTGATGTCACACTCCCTGGACACCAGGGACAGTCCCTATTCTCATGTGGCCTCCACGAGCGTGGACGTGCTCAGGCAGGATCCTGGCCTCTGACCCTACTAGCTTTTAACTCTGGACACAAAGTCTAGGTTTCTAAAAGGGAAGGAAAGGTGAAAGCCAGGAGGAAGTGTAGAGTATTTACTGGACCTGTTACATACATAATCTGACTTATTCTTAAAAGCAAACCTATGAGGCGGTTGGTTGGTTTTTTAAACAGCTGAGGAAACTGAGGTACCTAGAGGATAGATTAGATCCTGAGACTGGGTGTCCCTGGTGGGCAGGCTCCTGCGTGGTTACTTGTCTGCAGGCATTTAGTGCGATCTCTGGGCCTCCCCCGGCCCTGGCGTAGGGGGGATGGGGGAAGCGGCAGCCTGAGTCTCCTGGGGCTGGAGGGACTGTGCTTTTCTCATCCCCTTTAGCAGCCGGCAAAACCTCGGGTCCTTGCCTGGGAGCCTGGAAGCTTCTCCCCAGGGGGCGGGAAGCAGGAGGAAGTGGTGGGCCAGGCGTGGGGCTCTCGAGGGCTGCGTGATCAGGTTGCAGTTAGCCGCCCACTGCAGGAAGGGTGTGGGCGAGCGCTGTGGCCAGCGCCTGCCGCACAGCGGCTGTGATGCTCCAGACGCCCCCGAGAAGGCGAGCGCGAGCCTGCAGGGCAGCATTAGCCGCGGAGACAGGACGGCAGCCTCGCCTTCCCAGGAGGCTGCAGCGGGGAGGCCCTCCCCCGGGCCGCCCTGTCGCTCTGAGGACTGAGTCGGAGCCTCTGCCACCAGGTCCCTCCCTGCCCCCACCCTTGTCTGCATGAGGATGGGACCATCTAGGAAGGGAATCCACACCCTCCAAAAAGCGATTCTGGGTTGCGGGCTGTGTCCTCCCTGCCTAAAGAAAGTTTGTGGGATGGGTGGACGAAGGATGCCGTGAGGGCCTCCCAGACTTGGGCCTGGGGTATTCAGGCTGCTGCCCACCCGGTCGGGACTCAGGAGAGTCCAGGAGAGGAGGAGGGCCCCGCAGAAGTGTCTCCCCCATGCCCCTGTTGGTTAGAGAAAACTTTTCTGTAATGTTTTCTCTGAAAAATATATCAAGGGATTAGCCACTAATTTCTTCCCTGAACCCTGTCTCTGATGTTAGCTGTGAGCCTCTATTCACCCCGTGTGAAGGGGAAAGGAGGACAGTTAGCCTAGAGGCAAAAATCTGGGGAGGACTTCTGAGTGTGTGGCTTCCCGCTCGCCCCCCAGTCGGCCCCCTGGAGGGCCTCCCGCCCTGGCTCGGAGAGGAGAGCCAGAGAGGAGAGCTGGCGGACTCTCCCCCTGCCTTGCTCTTTGTCTCCACAAGTCCTGTGAGGGTGTAGGCTAGGAGCTGCTCTCCCCGTTGGACAGATGCTCTTCTGAGGGCCACCCAGGGCCATGCCGGCAGAAGCAGCGTGAAGAGCCACAGCAAGTGCCTAGGCCAGTGTTCTTTCCACCGCTCTGAGGTTCCGTGACCTCTTCTGAGATCCCCAGCTGAAGGCAGACCCTGGTGACAAGAGGGAACATGGGCACAGACAGCCCCAGAAGGTCGCTGTGCCTGTTGGGGCAGCCGTCCAGGGACTGGTGTTGGCGATCTCCATGCCGTCCTGGCCGGGTGGCTCGGCACGTGGCCAGGATCCCTGGCGCAGCTCGAGGGAGCATCTTCCTGCCGAACATAGAGCAGGCCAAGCTCTGCACCAGCTGCTTGGGGGACTTAGCTGGACAACTTCAGGCAAGACTGGTCAGGCCCCCTTTACTGTCACAGTGCTGCCTGCAAGGGTGGAATTAGGAAAGAGCTTTGACACACCCCCTCTGTCCCAGGCTCCACATCTGGCAGACTTACTGCAGAGCCCCCGTGGGTCTAGCCTCAACCTGAGCCAGGCTGACCTGGCCTTGAGTCCCACTCTGTCCTTCCTAGCTGAGTCACCTTGGACCCGTCTGTCAGCCCCCAAACCTCAGTCTCCTCAGCTGTGAAGTGGACACAGAGGCAGCCACCTCTCTGAGGTCTTGTGAGGGTCGAGCTCATGAATGTGACATGCCTGATGCTAATGTGCCTAGCAATGTAATCGTTTTAAGTAGAACATTCCACATGCCCTGCTAGCCCCAACCCTAACCCCTCTGCTGGGTGGGCAGTGCCGCTGTGACTGACAGATGGCCCTGTGACCCTACCCTTCCCCTTGCCCGGCTCCCTGGGTGCCTGCACCTCTGTTGTGGGCAGCGAGGGGAGGCCCAGTGGCTGTGGGAGGAAGAGCAATATGGAAATTGTGCACAAGGAGGCTGATCATATTAAGATCCAGCTGCACTTAAGCGTCTCCTGGGAAGCTCTTTACAGCGCACTGAAGAGAGCTCCCAGATGTCAAAGCGGCCTTGCTTCGAGGCCCGGTAGCTCTTAGCGGCCTCGACACATGCTCCCCAGGTAATTGGTCTCCTAATGCACCAGCCCTGGCCGGGTTCCACCGCCTCTTCCCCCTCGGGTCAGTTCATGATGTTCCCCAGCCTGGCAAGCGGGTCACAGACCTGTGTGACACACCCCCGCCATTGTTTTCTTGTCCTTGCAGGCCACTTCTAGATTCTGTACAGGATGCCTTGGCCTGGAAGAGTAAACAGGATTGCCAGGCAGTGTTGAATCAGGAATTCTGTTCAAGACCAGGGCTTTTATGTCCACAGTTGTGTGTTAGATGCAGTGGGGAACATATAAAAGGGAGACACGATCCCTCCTATTACAGATAGAAGTAAACCAGCATGGTTTTCATTTTCTTCTTCAACATTAGTTTTTATTCCTAACTACAAAAGGGATACGTGTTCTTGGTAAAAAATTTAAAAGAAAGATAAAAGGAAAATCATTTATAGCTTCACACCGGAGATGACAGCTCTTCACATTTTGCAGTGGATTTCTTCTCTACACGTTTGTATACTTCAACAACAACAAAAAAAAGCAAGCAACTTCATACTGAACTCATCAACTTGTAGCCTTTTGCTACTTATTTTTTAAATTGACGCATGACATTAATTGTTGTTCCTTAAGAAGTGGCTGCATAGAATGGTATATAGTTGTATCGTTATGTACCCAGTCCATTGTGTTGGATAATTCAAGCATTGTTCGGGTTGGAGTTGCTTTTGCTATTTGTAACCATTCTGTTGATTTTGGAAATCATGAGAGTGGATGGTGGGGCTGCAGTGTAGCTAGGAGTCCAGGATTTGGCCTCAATCAGACCTCAATTCAAATAATAAAAGAAGAGATAAGTAACATTTTTATAGAGGCTGAATATTGTGCCAGGCACTGTGTTAAGTGCTTTACATACCTTGACTCATGATTTATGAATCCACATAACAGGCCGTGGCTAGGCATTATTTTTATTCCCACTTCACAACTGATGAAACTGAAGCACCACCCCTCCACTTTTGCAGCCGTCCTGTGGCTAAACCTTTGTGCACGTGTATGATTGTTTCTTAGAATATATTCCTGAAAGTGGGGTCCTGGCCCAGATTTGGAAGGCTATACGTATTTTTAAGGCCTTGAATACATAATGTGAATGACTTTCCAGAAAGGTTGCCCCAACTTCTCCTCCCACCAGTGTTTGTGTATATTTGAGAAAATCGTGCCATGCTTTGAGCAGCAATAACGTGCCAGGCCAGTGCTCTAGAAAGCTTCTCTCCTTGAAGGAGAGGCTGTGCCTGGCCTAGAGTAAGCGAGCCCTCAGTACCTCTTAGCCAGTGTTAGAACTGTTGTCTCATAGTGTGTCGTTTGTTGAGAAAACAAGACGCATACTTGAAGAACCTCAATAACAAGGTGAATGTGGAACAAGGGGTCCTGACAGTGAGTGCCACACGTGTTGGAGGAATATGGGGCGTAATTTGGGGTAGTGGTCATGGAACGCTGCATGGCGGGGGAGGCACTTGGAGAATGGGAAGGAGGACCCTGAAGTAACAGCCTGAAGGCTCATGAGCAGTGGAGCCTAGGTGGCTTGTGTCCAGGGCTTGTGTAGGGAGTGCTGAGCTGGAGGAGAGACAGTGAGAGAAGATGGGCCCAGATCAGACCTGGGAGCCGCCCCAGGCCAAAGGCTCTGATGGTGGGGAGCCTCCGAGGGCTGAGACTTTCAGGAAAATGTACTTATCAGGAGGGAGCGAGGGGATGGGACTCGAGGTGGGGAGACCTGGACGGGAGCCCAGGCAGAGGGATCTGCATGTGTGGCCTGGTAGGCACTCTGGGAGCAATGAGGAGAAAAGATGTTGGGTTTCCTGGTGCTGGTAACAACCCTTCTTGCCGCGAGTCCTGAAGCAAAAGCAAAACAGACACAGGGCTCAGCTATGAGGTCAACATGTCTGACAGAGCTGGATGGGAGACCTTGGCTTCTATCCATGACCATGGTCAGACTCTTGATACTCCCTCACCAAGTCTGGGCCCTGAGGCACCCTATTCAAGGAAACAGCACAGCAGGCCCTGTCCCCGCCAGCTGCTGGGAGAGTCGCTGCCAGCCCCGCCGCGCCAGCGCGTGGAGAGCCAAGGAGGTGGGCCTCCAGGCCTGCTTCCAGCAGGTGGACGCTGGCCCTTCCCGGTGTCCCTCCCTCCCAGGCGGGGGGCACAGGAGCCGAGCAGCACACTCCCTCTCTGTGGGCGGGCACATCTGCAAGTGGGCAGGAAAGGGACTCGCTGTTCCCCCAGGCCACTGCCTTCTCCAAGTTCCCCTGTCAGAGAAGTCTGTCCTCCCCTCCTGGAGGAGGGACTCAGCGGGCTTGGGAGAACATTTCCAGTATTCTTCCCCCGCCCCCCGGGGCTGGAAGGTTCCTTTCCTGGTTGCAACTAAGGTAAGAGATACTCCCCCCTCCCCGACACGGTCATCCTGCCCCATCCAGAATCCTTTGGAGGAACGGCTGCCAGGAATCAGCCGGGCAGGGGAGTGTCCACGTGTCAGTTTTGGTGCCGTGTAGACCTGGTTCTAGAGCCAGCTCCTCCGCTTACTGCTGTGTGGCCTTTGGCAAATTTCTTGGCCTGAGTTTGTCTGCCAATAAGACTGGGTTGTTGCGAGAATTGAGCGTGACAGTGTAGACCCGTCTCGGTCTGCGTAACTGGCATCATCGAATAATGTAGATGGGGAGGAGGCTCCTCCAACCTGCGGGCTTGGGGCGGATCTCACTGTGATGGAGGTGGCGTGACTTCTGTGTAGACAGGTCTAGGACGAGGCCTTGGGGGAGAGAGGCCCCAGCCTGGCCAAGAGAGACTTGGGAGGCGGCTGTATGGGGCCATTGGGGGAGCAGTGGGAGGGAGTGTGGAAAGGGACCTGATTCTGGGGTGTTCCCATGGAGGGGGGCTTGGGAGGAGGGAAAGGAGGCAGGGAGAGAGCCAGAGAGGAAGGAGAAAGGTCTTTCACGACACCCCATTGCCCCCCACCCCAATACAAAGCACTGTATTCTTCCCACTCTCGCCTGGGAGCAACATGGGGTAACAGTTGGCAAGGCTGGTTGTGTCTAAGGTTAAAAGGTGAGTAAGAAGTTGGGCCTCTGAAAGGTGGCCCCAGGATGTTGGGGCAGTAGTGTCCTGGCATCCTGTCTCTGGGCCCTGGGCCAAGCCCTTCTGCACTTGGCCCCAGTTTTCCCATCTGCAGAATACAGGGGTTGCAGCAATTTAATTTTTTGTAGCTGTTTTGACCACAGTTCATGGTTAAGAAAAAAAAGTTTCCACACACATTTAACTAAAACTAAAGCTTAATAGAACAACACTTCATTACACGTCTCTACTCTGATGTTGTCTGTTCTGCGTCATTCAGAACTGCTGGTGACGGCTCCCTAACTGATTGTATGGCCCACTAATGAGTCACACCCCTCGCTCTGAACACTGACCCAGCTCATCTGGAAGTTTCCTTCCTGCGCTGGCAGCTGGCAGTTCTATTCCATTTCCTCTGGCCTCATGACCCGCATCAACCAAGCCTTTGTGGTTTTCTTCTTCGTGTCTTCAAACAGTCATCTCAGATGCGGGAGGGAGCCCCTGGCCTGATGGCACTGCTCCGAGTGCCCTCTCACCTCCGTGGGAGGTCCTGGCGCGCCCACTGTCTGGCTGGGCCCTGCCTGCACTGCATCAAGTGCCGGGACGTCCGTGGGTGGGGAGGGCCCTGTGCCATCACCACGGGCAAAAGAGTGGGTTTGGATGTCATCCACACTCCTCTCCCCACCCCACCCGACCGCTGCCTGGGCCAGAGGACACCAGCCTTCTCTCTGGAAAAGTTGTTGGGGGGCTTCCCTGGTGGCGCAGTGGTTAAGAATCCGCCTGCCAATGCAGGGGACACGGGTTCGAGCCCTGGTCCGGGAAGATCCCACATGCCGCGGAGAAACTAAGCCTTTGCGCCACAACTACTGGAGCCCGTGTGCCACAACTACTGAAGCCCACACGCCTAGAGCCCGTGCTCCACAACAAGAGAAGCCACCGCAGTAAGAAGCCCGCGCACCGCAATGAAGAGTAGCCCCCGCTCACCACAACTAGAGAAAGCCCACGCACAGCAATGAAGACCCAACGCAGCCAAAAATAAATAAATAAATACATTTTAAAAAAAGTTGTTGGGAAGTGGAGCCTCCCAGTTGGAATTCCAGACTCTTCCTCAGGCACAGCCGCTTCACCGTGTCCCTCCTTTCACTGAACCCCTGTCTGGGCAGGTCCAGGGGGCCACCATCATGAGAGCTGCTGATGGATGATGAGATGAGCTTTGGCAGTGATAGACCTGGGTTCAAACCTTAACTCTATCTCTGCCTGGCTGTGTGGCCTTGTGAAAGTTCCCTAACATCTCTGAGCCTGTTTCCTCATCTAAAGTTTGGAGATAGCAACACCCATCTTGCAGGATAAACTTAAGCGTGAGATGATAGGTAGGTACCCAGTGATTTGTGTTGGTGCCTGGCCTGAAGAAAACTCATTCCTTGAAATCCTATCCCCTTGGGTGTCCCTGTGAGGGAATGGCTGGAGAAATAGCAGTTGTTGCCGCCTTAAAGAAAGAAGGGGGAGATGCCTTCCATGGGCCAGTTATAGGAGAGCAGTGTTGGAGAGAGGCTGCCTTGAGTGGGCTGTCCTGGGAGTGACCTGCAGCCCCAGCGTGTCCAAAATGTGCAAAGAGACTGGGGTGCAGCAGGCATCTTGTGTCCCCTGGGCAGCTGGAGACAATGTCTGAGGAGGCAGCCAGGCAGGGACTGGGGAGGATGGAGTCTCTGGGCCCCCATGGCGGGCCGGGAGCTTTTCGCGAGGCTGATGGTGTGTGCCAGTTCAAGGCCAGGCTCACATCACATCACGCAACGGGGCATCGTTTCAACCCTAAGTTTTTGGAATACATCTAAAAATTCACCCTCCTGCAGGGCAAACTCTACCCCAGTATGTTCCATAGAACAATCTGGTTTGACCCTCATAACCGCCACCCTGGGTAAAGGATGGGGCAGGCACAAGGCCTCCGCCTTCACAGGGTAGCAAGAAGAACTTTCTGGCAAGCACTAGAACCAGGGTGCCCAAGCAGGCAGCCTCGATACGCTGCTTGCCTCTTCTCATGCTGTTACCCATTGCCGAGGCTGCGTGAACGTCTTCTTTGTGGGTCGTCTTCAGAACCCACAACACTTTCTTTTTGGTGCCCCCCTCCCATGATGATAATTATTGAAACATCCATATCCGGGCTCAGATCCGAGTTGTTAGGGATCTGAGCCAAGCTGGAGACAGGCACGAGGGCACCTCTATCTTCAGAGACTGCTGTTCCTGGGCAGCTGCTTCCCGAACACAGAAAGCCATTCCTCCCAGGGCTCCTGTGCGCATTGGCTCTTGATAGCTGTAGACGCCGGGGCTCTGACAGCTGAGGCGACTTGCCCAAGGCCACACAGCTCCAGTAGCAGAGGCTAGGGGCCCTTTGAAATGCTGCCTTATGCAGCTGGGGCTTGGCACTAACTGGGAAGACCTCTGGCCCCTCACCTCTGTGTTCTCGGCCAGCTCCCGCTGCCCTCTGCTCTGTTTTGCCAATAACCAGGAGACTCTCCTTCCAGGGCAGAGACTGGCACTTTAACCTTGGAACATAAGTTCCTGGGGTTTGCTTTGGGGAGCACATGGGGCTGGCTCGTGGTTCAGTAGAGGCGGCGAAATTTCTCAGAACCTGAGGTTGCATGCGCTGCTTTAGGCTTACTAGCTGGGGGGTGTCTCTGGGCCTCAGTTTCCCTGCCTATACGTGAGGGGCAGTGCCAGATGGACCCCTTCTGGAGAACCTGTCCTCAGGCCAGCGAGGCTGGACTAAAAAGTTCAGGACTGGGTTCCATCCTTATTCTGCCACCACCTTGCTGCTTGCTGTGTGACCTTCATCTAGTTCCCTCCCCTCTCTGAGCCCCTGTTCTCCACTCAAAAGACAGCAAAGATATCCCTGCTTTGCTGAGGTCATAGAGGGGAAACTACTTTGCCAAGCTCAAGTGCCACAGATGGTAATTTTATCATTATCCACGTAGTGATCCCCTGGCCAGCAGGGAGAGGCGACACTCAGGCCTGCAAAAAAGCATGCAGGAAGGACTGGGCCACAGACCCTGGGTTGCCAGAGCTGTGCCATCTAGCAAGCCCTTAGCAGGGAAATGCATTCCCATTACTCACATCAGCAAGCCAGGCCCACAGCCTGGGCACGATTGTTGGGAGGTTTCCCTGGGCTCTGCCTCCCTCTGGGTCCCCAAGAATCTCCCTGCTCCCCAGTCCAGGATGGTGTTCCCTGGAGCTCATCCTGGGAGTGGGGGGTTGTCAGGGTGCCTCCCCCAGTGGGACGAGCCCTGCCATGCCAGCTCCAGCAGCCTCCCTGCCAGCAGCTGGTATTCTGTTGCACTGCGTACAGTGAGGCCCAGATTAGACAGTGAGCTCATCGTGACATGAATGGGGCCACCAGGGTGGGGGGGGGGACTGGAGGCTGAAGATCTGCCTTGAGGGTACCGCTGGGGATCTCCCTGCACCCTCTCCCTTCTCTCTGTCTCTCAGGCTTGCTGTCTCTCCCCGCGCCCGTGCACACACCAACACCCTCTCTTGGAGCTTGCTGGGGATTGTCATGGCAACCGTCCAGCGAAATTACCAAAACACTTTTATGCTCACAGTCGTACCAGACCAAGAGCTCATTCTGAGTGAGGCAGAAGCAGGTGGTTGGATGCTGAAGCCACGGGCTTTGTGCGGAGGGCCCACAGTGGGGAGAGGGCGCAGCAGGAGGGGAGGGTGGGGCCAGGTGGCAGGACCCCTGGGGAGAGGCCTTGGCACTTGTTCCTCCCCGCCCCTTATGCCAAATTCACATTTGTATTCCATCTCCGCACACCTGGATTCACACACACACACACGTAGACAAGTGGTCGCTGAGCCAAATACACCCAGAATACAGATGGATCCAAACAGCAACATCTGGAATAACCATGACCTCATTCAGCACTTGAAGGCCTGAGATCCACTCTGGGGAGACTTCTGGGTGAGCAGGAGGGCACAGCCAGCCGACCCAGGCTTCTAGCTGGCAATAGGTCTGTGCCAGGGCAGCAAAGCAGCCACAGGAAGAGGCCAAGCCCTCTTGTCGGGAAGCAGAGAAGGACCTGTGACCAGAACCACTCTGACCTGGTTCTTCCCACCTTGCTGCACAGCCTCTGTGGCTCACTGCCTCTCTGCATCCCGGAACGGACTCAGCATCCCTTCTCCCTTCTGACCTGGGCCAGGGTACCGCAGGCTCCCTTGGAAACAAAGCCCTGCTAATAGCCGAATAACCGGTGGTTTCTATTTTCAAACCCTGGTTCTGCCCGAAAGCCAAAGTGTGGGTGAGGATGGTGGAGGAGGTGATGGCACAAGCCCCTCCCCAGTCTGCTGCCATCTTCCTGCCCCATCTGCTCCCCCAGCATCCCCCTCCATGGAGGGGAGCCTTCCCCTGCAGCCTTAGCCCGGGCTGCTTGCCACTCTGGCCCAAGAGGAAACATCTGCTTCCTGCAACTGGGTCCCCCCATCTGTACACCCTTCCAAGGATTCTAGAATATTAGAGCTTGAGGGGCCCCCAGCAAATCCGAGTCTAGCCTCCTCACTTCATGGATGGGGAAACTGAGGCTCAGAGATGGGAAGCAATGGGTTCAAGGCCACAGGATATGTGGCTGATGGAGCTGTTGCTGCAACCTGGGTGTCTGAATTCTAGTCCTGTGCTGTTCCCGTCACATCAAAGCGTTGGTGAGATGCACTGTTGCAAACAGTGAGCGCTGATTTCTGAGTCAGGCAGACCTGGCTTGAGTGGCGGCTTCAGCACTTAACACCCAAGGTGACCCCGGTAAGCTGCAAAGCACCCTCAGTCCTCAGCTGTAAAATGGGGTGATAGTAGGGTCCCGCTTAAGGGATGCCATGAGGATGATTTAAGAGAGGCACGTGTAAAGCACTATTGGCACAGAGTAGGTGTTCCACAGATGACGTTCTCTGTCCTCCCTCTGCAGTTCCAGGGCTACAGGCCTGCTGAGAAGAGGGACCATCCTGCATCCCCGGTAATGGCCAGCCCGTGTCCCAGGGTGGCCAGGGGAAGCAACCTAGCCTGTCCTGGAAAGACAGAGTCCACCGGGAAGGCAGGCCACACTGACAAGTACGAGTAAATAAGAAGGCCTTGCAGACAGCGACCGAGGGGGGAACCTTGAGGAGGGTGGCCAGGAAGGCCGCTCTGAGGAAGCAGCAGGGGAGCTGAGACGTCCTCAGTGCAGGGAAACAAATGGCTTGGCCCAGGCCTCACAGTAAGCTCAGGTGGAGCCAGGCTAGGACCTGTCTTTAGACTGCCATTCTAGTCATCTCCCTCCTTCTAGAAACATCCTTCTCTGGGATTCTGACATGTTCGTCTGGTGTCGCTCTTACCCTGTTGGACGTTTTGCTTCTCTGAGTCCTTGACTGGCTCACACTCCTCCCAGTGTTTGCTGGTCCCAGCCCTTCTCTGTCTGGAAGGTGGGTTTTCACCCGCTCCCCTGTCTACACCCTGACGAGTCCCAAACGGCCACCTACATCCCTCGCCTCTCCTCTAAGTTCCAGTGTCCTGCTCGACCTCTCCACCTGGATGTCTGGTGGTTCTCTTGGTTAGGACAATCTAAGTCGATATAATAGAGACCCCAAATTAGAGTAGCTTAAACATATTCAGTTGGTGGCTCTCTCACAAAATAGCTCCAAGGGAAATGTTTCAGGTTGGTAGAGAGCTCCATCCCACAGGGTCATTTAGGGACCCAGACTGATGACGGCACTGCTGTCTTTAACACGAAACCTCCAGGGCTTCCAGCCAGTGAGAGGGCAAGAACACGGAAATCCCGGGCAGGAATTTCTTCTTAAGCAAGTGAGACAGGAGTCTGACTTCTGCTCACTTGCACAGATGAGAGCTTAGACACACAGCCCCACGGAGCTGCAAAGGAAGCTGGGAAGTGGGCCCAACTGGGCGGACAGCTAGCAGTCTCTACCATGCTCCACCCCCTAGAATGGTGAGGCCTTCCCGCCTTGGTGGGGGGGGACCCCCTTCTCTGGGGGCACTCCCTCATCCTGTGTCTCCCTGGCCCCCGGCTTTGCCTTTGGCACATTCCTCCTTGTCTGTGGCTCTCGACCACCACCCAACAGGGTGTTCAAAGTCTGTCCTCCTTGAGCGCTTATTTAGGCTGGGACAATCATGGGCTTTTGAAGTCTAGCCTTTCAATTTGGTTGATAATAACAATCCCTTCAGAAGCATAGTAGGCTTTGGGTCTTTCTGCTTCTAGTCAGTTCCATGGGCAGTAACCACACCCCAAGTTCCTTTCTTGATGGAGTTACTGTCTGTCTGTGTTGCCCAGCCCACCTCTTTCTCTCCCATTTTTTTAATTTATTTTTTTTGCGGTACGCGGGCCTCTCACTGTTGTGACCTCTCCTGTTGCGGAGCACAGGCTCCAGACGCTCAGGCTCAGCGGCCATGGCTCACGGGCCCAGCCGCTCCGCGGCATGTGGGATCTTCCCGGACTGGGGCACGAACCTGTGTCCCCTGCATCGGCAGGCGGACTCTCAACCACTGCGCCACCAGGGAAGCCCTTTCTCTCCCATTTTAAATGAAAGTTTAAAAGTCCCTAAGGACATCTGAAATAATAGACTTGGATGACAAGGCTATACCCCTAAGAGAATACTTTGCCACAAGGGTGATTCCTTTGTTTGGCTTATTGTTTGGCCTAATAGACAGGCTTTGAGAAAGGCTCTGAGCGCGTCTGATCTCCTGTTCTTTGGGCAAAACCAGTTGGTTTTTCCAACCCTGAGGACGGTGATTTTCTATGTTATCTCCTTTTCTGTTCATCTCTTCTTGCAAACCAGCCAATCTCTTTCTTGTAGTATCTTTGCTAAAGGCAGCATCGAGCAGCCAACACATGCAAATGTTTTTGGTTCTTTCCAACCATTTCTCTAGAATTAGTGGCTCAAGTAGGCATGTGGTCTGCCTTCCAAATTATCACAGGTAATGTTTTTATTAAACGTTTTGTCACAACATAACAAGGGTCACTGGTTTTCCATTCTCCAGTATGTGTTTCCATGTTGCTCACCACCTGTTGGCCAAGCCAGTGCCACATGTTTTAGGGTTGTTATACATGGAAGCTTTCCATTCCTGGTACCAATTTCTGTATCAGAGTATTGCTAAGCTGCTATTAAAAGGAACTCCTGGGCTTCCCTGGTGGCGCAGTGGTTGAGAGTCCGCTTGCCGATGTAGGGGACACGGTTTCGTGCCCCCGTCCGGGAAGATCCCACATGCCACGGAGCGGCTGGGCCCGTGAGCCATGGCCGCTGAGCCTGCGCATCCGGAGCCTGTGCTCTGCAACGGGAGAGGCCACAACAGTGAGAGGCCCGCGTACCGCAAAAAAAAAAAAAGTAACTCCCCAATACAGTGGCTTTAGGATTAGAGAAGTGAATTTTTCTTTCACATAATATGGTTCTAATATGATCATTTCAGGCATCACCCTGGTGGGTAGTGGATTTTGATGGGTAACCTGCAGACCCCAACCCCACAATGGCCCTCCCCTCCCCAACCTTCTCTTCCCCACACCCCTCCCCTGTATCAGTGGCACCACCATCTAACATTTGCTGAGGCCAAATACAGAGATGTCGGCCTTGATTTCCACCCCCCTCCCCTCAACACCTCCTCCCGCCATCCAGTCCATCAGCAAGTTCTCTCAGTTCTATCCCCAGACAAATCCCAAATCTGACCACTTCCCTACAGCTCCATTTTCTTCACTCTCATCCAGGTCCTCAGTGTCTTACATCTGTGGGTTATGTAACGATCTTCTATGTGGGATCCCTGCTTCTTCCCCTAGCCTTTCCAGTTACTCTTCACACGGCAGCCAGAGTGGGCTTTTGAAAACGTAGAACGGAGCTCCCCTGCTCAGAATGCTCCAGTGCCTTACCATAGCCCTTAGGACAAAATGCAATCTCCTGACATATACACACTACTATATGTGAAATAGATAACTAATAAGGACCTCCTGTAAAGCACCGGGAACTCTACTCAGTACTCTGTAGTGACCTACATGGGAAAAGAATCTAAAAAAGAGTGGATATATGTTGATATATCACTGATTCACTTTGCTATACAGCCGAAACTAACACAGCATTGTAAATCAACTATCCTCCAATAAAGATTAAAATAAATAAATAAATATTTTAAAAAGAAAATGCTAACTCCTTAACATGGCCCTCAAGGCCTTCCGTGAGTGTCCTTACTTCTCATGCCCCTTGCCCCCTCTACTTTAGCCACATGGGTCTTCTTGCTGTTCCTGGAAGAAGCCAAGCTCCTTCCTGCCTCACTGTCTTTACACCGCATTCCCTCAGCCCTAAACATTCTCCCCGCACTGGTCACACACCGGTTCCTTCTTTGTCCTCCACGGGGCAGACAGCTTCAGTGTAGTGTGTAAGCGAGAGGGCTTAGGAGCTAAGTCGCCTGGGTTTGAATCTCAGTTCTGCTGCTTACTAGCTGTGTGACCTTGGGGAAAGGTGCTTAGCTTCTCTGTGCCTTGGTTTTCCTATCTGTAAATGGGGATAGTAAAAGTACTTGTTATCCAGGGCTGCTAAGAGGATTAAATAAAATAGTGAACACATTAAATGAGTTAATGCATAAAAAGTGCTCAGAGCGTGGCATCTATTAAACACTTGGTGGTGCTACAATTGTCCTTCGGGGGGCACCTTAAATATCACCCACTCTGGGGAGCCTTTCCTTGCTCCCTCGCCCCCCCCCCCGCCTCTCCATCTGCATCGCTATCACACCACCCACCATACATTTCTTGTTTAGGTGTTTATTGTCTGTCCCGCCCCCTTACCTAGACTGTCACTTGCATGAGCGCGGGCACTTTCCTGAGCTGGTACACAGTAGGTTCTCAATAAATCTTTGTTGAATGGCTATGGAAGGAATGGAGGCCAAATTCCATGGATCCCCTCCTTTCCCAGCAGCCTTGTGAGCTGGCTGCTGGCACCCTAGGGCCCTGTGTCAGAGCAATGCTCACAGTTTCCTCTTGGGAGTCTGGGAACCCCGGGGCAGGGGACCTGCTCTTGGAAGCCAGCCATGGGGGCATTGGTAGGTATCAACCCCTACCAGGGGACTATGAGAGCATGGACTCTGGAGTGGAGCCCACTTTTCCCCAGCAGTCTCTAATGCGCTAATTACTTATCCTCTCTGTGCCCCCACTTTCTCATATGTAAAACTGGGAAAATACGGATTACCTCACAGGGCTGTTAGGAAGATGAAGTAGGATAATATATGTAAAACACAGCTCACTGCCTAGCTTGGAGTAAAGCTCTCCAGATGGTTAGTTATCATTACTGTTGTTGTTAGTGCCATATCTAAGTGTCATTTTTCTGACCACGAATGAGGGTGCGCGAGGGACTTGGGGGGTGCGGGTAGTGAGGAGACAAACAGAGAGAAGACAGGGAAGAGAAGTGGACTGGAAAAATCGGGTGTGTTTGTATTCGTGCCCGCGTGTGTGTGTGTGTGTGTGTGTGTGTGTGTGTGTGTGTGTGTGTGTGTGTGTGTGTGTGTGTGTGTGTGTGTGTGTGTTTGGGGAGGGAGGTGGCATGGACCCAAAGAGGACATCCAGTCCTTCCTCGGAACTCAGTTTTGGGGAGCCCGGGTGGCCTGGCTCTCCCTGCAGCAAGGAGACTCGGGGCTGGCCCCAGCGCTCAGCGGCCAAATAACCAAGCGCCTGGATTGTGCGCCTCTGGGATTAGGAGGCTGGAGAGGCGGACGTGCGCCCCCGCGCCCGCCGCGGTTGGTCCAGACTTGGGGATCCCAGGGCGGGCAGGACCCGTGCTCCGGGGCCACCCTGCGCCCCCGCTCCGCAGCGTTCTCCGGAGCCTCGGATGCTCCCGGAACCCGCGCGGGCGGGGCCCGCCTTCCGGAGCCGGGCTGGCGGGCGGCGCTGGGGAAAGAGCCGCGACTTTCCCAGAGTGGCGGGGCGACGTCAGGCGGAAGGGCGCGGGGCGCGCACGCTTTAAAAGGCATTCGCTGTCATCCGAGCTCGCAGCCGTGGGGGCAGGAGCCGGCTATATAAGCGGCGAGCCGGGCCGCCGCGGGGCAGACGGCGACAGCAGCGGCGGCGAGCGCCTCGGAGCGCAGCGGAGCAGCGCCCCCGTAGCCCCGCACCCCTCGACGGGTCCGCCTGCCCTCCCGAGGAGCGCCGACCCGGGCCCGCGAGGGCCGCCGCCACCCCGCAGCAGATTTGGATCCCCCGCCCGGCGAGCCCCAGGCTGCTGCCTCCCGGGGGGCCCCGGCGCAGCGGCCGCCCCCGGAGAGCCCCGCCGCCCCGCCGTCCGGCCCAGAAGACGCCGGCAGCGCCATGGCGGCCGCCAAGCCCGGCGAGCTGATGGGCATCTGCTCCAGCTACCAGGCAGTGATGCCGCACTTCGTGTGCCTGGCCGACGAGTTCCCACAGCCCGTGTGGCCCGCCAAGCTGTCCAAGGGCAAGGGCCGGCTGCGGCGGCCGCGCCAGTCCCGCTTCAAGACGCAGCCGGTGACCTTCGACGAGATCCAGGAGGTGGAGGAAGAGGGCGTGTCCCCCATGGAGGAAGAGAAGGCCAAGAAGTCGTTCCTGCAGAGCCTGGAGTGCCTGCGCCGCAGCACGCAGAGCCTGTCGCTGCAGAGGGAGCAGCTCGGCAGCTGCAAACTGAGGAACAGCCTGGACTCCAGCGACTCCGACTCGGCCCTGTGAGGGGCGCCGCCCGCAGCCGGGACTCGCGCGCCTCGGCGGCCCGCCGGGGACAGATGTGCGAACCCCTAGGGGCCCCGCCCCCCGGGGTACCCCCGAGAACCGGGGGCCGCTGCCCCTCGAGCGCTTGCACCCTCACCCGGCTACGAACTGGTCGGGGCTCCCCGAGCTGCGCTCGCCCTGGGCGGGAGCGCGCGCCGGGGCGCCAGGGAGGGGGCCCGCTTTCTCTGCCCTTGTAAATGTTTATTTTTTAACTCCTCCCAGTACGAACTCTGCTGTGAGTGTGTGCGGGGAGGCGCACCCTCGCCGAGTCGCCCCGGGTCACCAGGGCTTCCCGGAGAGCCGCTCCATGCCCTTGTCCGATGGTTTGCAACTCCGATTTTGCACATGGCTCCACCGTGCCCCCCAGCGCACACCCGTTCACACTCACTCCCACACACTCTCGCTGAACACTTTTATAATTGTTAGGCGCGGCCGATGGGACTTGGGGTGCAGCGCAGCTGCTGCTGTGGCCGGAGGATTGATATTTATTTTTGCATTGCGATGGCTGACGGCGTTTATTTAACGCTCTTTTTACCTGGATATGTCTGTGAGACTCCCGAACGGAGACAAATAAAGTCAATATATTTGCACACTGCATTTCTCAAGGCTCTTGACTTCTTGAACCTTGAGGGCCCAGGCTCCCAAGACTGGGGGAGAAGTGGGGAGGATTCGCTTTAACGGGGGCCGGGAATCCCCGGGTGGAGGCAACTCCACAAGCTTCGCTCGCCGGAACGACGTCGCGTCCCCGGTGCCCGGGTGCATTACCCGCCTCCCCGGTGGATCCACCCGGCCCAGAGCTCTCCTGCCTCCCGGGTCTGTTCCCCATCGCCGGTGTCCAGGGTGGGGTGGAGCAGCTAGGGAGGCGAAGGTTGGCGCTGTGAGGACGAAGAGCACCTGCCTGGCGCAGCTGACCTCTCAGGGAGACCCGGGTCAGGGTCATCGCCCGGTACCCACCACAGAAGACCCCACTCACTCCGAGCCCTTTCCAGGCGACGGGTGGGGAGATGCCTGAGCCAGCGATAGGAGACCCAGGCGGGGATATGTGGGTGGTGGGGTCCGAAGCAGGGCTGGGAGCTGGCGAGAGTGTGGGTACGCCCTCAAAGTCGCCTGCGGGTGAGGGCCCCGCTGCCCCCGCGCTGACTCAGCGTGATGCCAGGCGCTCCTGCGCTGGGGGAGCAAACGGCGGCTGTTTCGGTTCTTTGGTCCTTTTCTCCAGCTCTTCCCTTTGCCCTCTTCAAGGTTCCTCAAGGAATCTGTCTTTGGTCAGAGCTTGAAGGGCGCTTGGGTACCACGGAGTCCCCCTCACCACACACACACACACACACACACACACACACACACACACACACACACACACACACACACACACACACACACACACACACACACACACACACACGCCTTTGCTTACAGATGAGAAAACAAACCTAGCAGAGAGGGAAAGGTCACATGAAGAGCAGGGGCCGCGCAGCGTGCTTTCCTGACTCCGCGTCCAGTGCTCCTTGAGTCACAGGACTCTGTCTTTCCAGTGCTTTCCAGCAGCTGTCTGCATCCCTGTCTACGCCCTGAATCCTCCGGGTTAGCAGTGTAAGAGGCTCCTCCGGCCCGTTGTGGTACTGGGGGTAATAAGCCACATTCGGTTGAGGAGCGCAGGTCCTCACACTTGGGGCCCCCTCCCAGCCCACCCCTCCAAGAACACTCCAGACTTGAGCCACCAGGGCCAGGCTTTCCGCTGAGCAGTTTAGAGAGACCCGGAGAGGATGGATGCCCCCTGGTGGTGGGGGCCTGGCGCTCAGCTCAGCCCAGCCCTGCGGGGCATCTGAGCTGCCTTTTACTCTTCACCCTGCACGTCTTGTCACCCTGGGCTCTGTAGAAAACGAGAAGGCAGAGGAAAGAAAAAAAAGAAACAAAAATAGGACACACAGGGTGTAAAAGAATGTCCTCCCCTCTGGCTCACACAGAAGGCTGCGGGGCTCAGGGCCTTGGGGACTGCAGCCTTTGGTGCTGCCCTCGCCCCTGGGAATACACAGGCCGTTTCAGTCCCCAGCAACAGCCAGTTCCACTGTGAGGGCACGTGTCCAAGGCACTTAACTGCAAAGGCATCGGCGTGGTGAGGCAGCCGTGGGTCCATGTTTTGATTCCCGTCTCTGCAGTGGCCGTGGCGAGGCTGGTTTGAGCCCCTTGGGGTGGGAGGAGGGTGGCCCAAGCTCAGAACTTCCTCCCCGAGCCCCCTCCCCATTCTCTTCCCTCATCCTGACCCCCCTCACCCCCATTTTATCTTACATCTTGGGCGATAGCTCCTGTTTCTGCTCTTCAAGAGGCAGGTGCTGCAAGCCTTCCTATGGGTTCACCCTTCCAGACTGACATCCTGGCTAGGCGTCCCCCTCTGGGCACCACGGCCCTGCCAATACCCTTCGCCCTGCTGGAGAGCCTCCTTCTCCAACCCCCCATCTTCAGCCCATACCCCAGCTAAAGGCCTCCCTGAAGAGTCTCCTTGAGTCATCCTGGCTAATGTCTGGGGACGTTGTAGGGGACCACATTCGATCGCTCCAATTCCTGCTCAGCTGCTGGCAGGGCTCAGCGCCCAGTAGGTGCTTCCAAAAAGTTTGTTGGGTTAAAATGAGTAAGGGGGCAGTGAGGAAGATTGATGCTCATTTTGCCTACTTCCTGATTTGTTTTTAAATTAATGTTTTGTTACCCAAGAACTATTTGTTCATTATATTAAAAACAAGTCAGTCATACTCCTACCACCCCCGAGATAAATATGTCAACATTTTGGAGGTTATGCCTGTATTATGTGTGCATGTATATGTATATATATGTGTGTATATATGTGGATATATATATATATATCCACATATATTTTTTTTTACAAAATGGGTTTATGCTCTAAATACTATTTAGGATGCTTTTTTTTTCTTACTTGGATTTCTGTTTAACATCAGTATGTATCTATCTATATCATGATTTTTATGAACTTCTCTTGAATAGGTACTCCACATTTAATTCAGCTCACTTCCCACTCTTTGGTATAAAAGTGATGTCCCATTTGTTTCAGTTTCTTACTTTTGCCTATACTGGCAGTTCTAAGGATTGAACATGGAAAGAAGTTTGGAAGAGGTGGTGACATGGAGAGAGGCTGGGGGTAGAGATTGGGATGCTATCATGTCGGGGGCATGGCTGGGTCGGGGTGCTATGTATGGCCCCTGCGCTACACGGGCGCACTCTCTGGTTCCAAGCATCTCTGCTCTGCACAGAGGAAGAAGGAGGGGAGACAGGAGGGGCTGCTCTGAGGCCCCTGTGTAACTCCTGGGACTCAGCTCCTCCCTGTGGCTCGAAGGGAATCCAAGGCAGCACGGGCTCCAAGGAGGCGGCTGGGCTGGGCTGGGCTGAGCTGGACCGGGAGGCCAGATGGTGGGAGAGGAGGAAGAAGAGGGAGACATGAGCTGAGGGAGCAAGAGAGCATGAGAACCAGAAAGATGGGAAGGAATGAGGCCCTCGGGGAAACGGGGAAGCTCAGAGACAGAGAGAGATGGCGAAATACAGAGTCGGGAGCCAGAAAATGTCAGGAGACTGAGAAGAATAGAGGCCACCCTTAGAGAGAGAGAGAGGAAGAGAGAGAAAGGGGTCTGTAGAAAGTAGTGGGGAGGGAAGGCGAGGTAGAAAGTACTCTGGAGACTGCGCATTGGAGCAGAGAGAAAACCGGGGTGAGAGCGCCTCTCTGGGAGCTGTAGCGCCGGCATGTGCCAGGGGTGGGTGGAAGCCTGCCCAGCCGTCTGGCTTTACAGCCGTCTGGCTTTACAAGCTTATCCAAGGAGACGCCTCCTTCCTTCCCTTCCCCACCTGGGCCTTAGCCCGCAGTCCTAGCCTGGGTGATGAGTTTTCAAACAAGCTGGAGCTCAGAGGAGGTAGCAAGTCGCCATCCCAGCCCTGGCCGGCAGCCTCTTCTAAACATTCCTCTTTGGCCCTGGGGGAGATAATTATCAGGGTGTTTCTTGGACTCGTTTAAATGCCAGGTTGTCCTTTGCAGTCTGCTGTGTGCCACTCCTGGGTCTGCTTGGTGGGGGCGGGGTGGTGGTGAGAGGGAGGTGCTGTCTGTGACCCCAGGGAATCGAGGTCAGCTGTGGACTTGGGAGTCCTCCGTCAGGGAGCACATTTGGGGTAGCTCTTAGGCCCACCGGGCTCTGCGAGATGGGGGGAGGATAAAGACCACCATTTCGTGAGCACCTCCTGTGGGTACTCTGATTTCATCCTGAGAACCTTACCCAGGTGTTTTACAGAGGAGAAAACTGAGGGTCAGCAGGGTTAAGTTTCTTGCGCAATGGCATACGGCTAGTCAGTAGTGAGCTGGATTGCCACAGGTATTTTCTTTTCTATTTGAAAGCCTACACTCTTTCTAGAATATGATCGCAACTTCTTACTGTACCCCCTGTGGCAGCGATGAGAATGGGCCTTGCAGACCTCTGGTGACAGGGGTGTAACTGACCAGTACAGAGCAGCTCTGGCTTTGCAATCCATCCCCTTCTTTGGCGGAGGCTGTGCCCCCCACAGGCTGCTCCCCACCAACGACTGTGTACGTGGCTGGGATTCTAAGGCAGAACAGTTCTTGGGAGACACGAGATTTCTTTGTTGGTGGACTTTGGCTCAAAGATTTCCCGATGGCAATGCAGAAGCTTCCTCAGATTGCAGCGCTGTCCACGGACACCTTTTCTCCCTCTCTCCTTCTCTGGGGTCACTCCTGCTTTGCAGCCTGCTGGCTGGCTTCCCTCTGTATCTCACGTCACACAAGCATGCCTCCCCGTGAAAGCCTTGCACATTTAATCCCACCTTGGAGTCTGCTTCTCGGAGAACCCGGGCCTGCACATCATTCCATCTCCTGGCAGCTTCGTGGCGCAGCCCTGCATCTCCCTCAGGCCCCCACTGGCACAGGGTGGGATGGCAGGCATCGCTTTAGAGAGAACTGTAGGGACATGGCCAAGTTTACCAAACAAATATGTGTTGGGAGGTCTGCTGGCCGTGTGGTTCTGGATGGGGAATAGCACGCTGCAGACTGTGTGTATATACGCCGTGAGAGGGTGAGGGACTCCCACGTGGACAGTCCTCTCAGCCACGTGACTCACAGCAATGGCCATCTGCCCATTCAGCTCCCAGGCCCGCAGTGGAGACTGATAATTGTTCACCAACATTGATTTCCCGCTTCCTCCAGGGCACACAGCCAGCCTCTGTGTCGCAGATGCTCTTGGACTTAGATCTATCGAGGTGCTAAGTTTTTGCCAATGGCATATATTGGGAAGAGAAGCATGTTTTTCCCAGACCTCGGCCTTAATGTGTACCCTTCTCCTGCCATGCCCACCGTGCTCTCTGTCCCCTACCCACAAGTGACAACATGGATGTGCCTGCAACCCAGTGATCGAGCCGACAAGGCCAGTGGCCTAGGGGATGGCAGAGAAACAAGACGAAAGGACCCCAGGCCCCTGGATGACCTTGTGGAACCAAACAGCCTGCCGATCTGGAAAGATCACTGTGGACAATTACACATGAGAGAAATGCACGTCTATCTTCTCTGAGCCACTAAATCATTATTGGGTCTCTTTGTTATACCAGCCTTCCCTTACCCTGAATAAAGAAATATTAGCGCTGGCAGTGGGGTACTGTCCTAACAAAACTTCTGCAGTACTAGGCGTTGACTTAGTGATTTTGCTGCAAGCGGGGAGCGTATAAACGTTGCAGGTTGGAAAGTTAGAGCCCCTTGTTATACTTTGGAAAAGCATTTGGTAAAACCATGTTTATGACATTTTGGAAGGCTGATCATGTATTGACCGAGAACATAGCTCTAGGAGAAGTGGTTGGAAAGAGACAGAATATTTGTGTGCATTGGCTACTCTCTGTGGCTTTTAGCAAATTATTACAAGACATGAATGATGGAAAGGAATAAGGAGTATCTAGAAACATGGGGCCTCACAGCGGTGAGAGCCGCCCCTCTTTGTAACCCACACAGAAGGAAATCATCAGTTGTGGCTCAGAGCCTTTCTCGAAGGCCACCCAGGAAGCCCGGCCCGGGATCCAGCCCTGGAGCAAGGTTAGACTAAACGTCTCATCTGCCCACTCAGACTTATTGTGGGAGAATCCACATTCCCCTCTCCTCCCCTTCACCTGCCACCCCATGTAGCCCAAATTAAAGTGAGAGTGTTACGGACCACGGTTCTTGGCCTCCTTAATCGATAGAAATTGATCAGAGGCCAGACAAGAAATTCAGGCAAAGCTTTATTGGGGCCCCTGCTGCAGCAGCGGGGAGGGAGAACAAGTAACAGGTGCCCTTGCTCGCTTGCTCACCGCGGGGTGCGGGGTGAGCTGATTCCTTATATGGGGTGAGGGTAGGGGTGTGGCCAGGGGTCGGGCCAGAGGGGCTTAGGCGTTTGGCCCACCCTTTGGGTGGTATTGTGTACAGGTATTGGGTGGTATTGTGTATTGTGTACAGGGGGGCCATGCACAGTATCCTGCTTTTGCTCCTGACCCCCTGCTTTTGCTCCTGGCTCCTCAGAAGTGGCAGTTAGGGGCTTCCCTGGTGGCGCAGTGGTTAAGAACCTGCCTGCCATGCAGGGAACAAGGGTTCGAGCCCTGGTGCGGGAAGATCCCACATGTCACGGAGCAACTAAGCCCGTGCACCACAACTACTGAGCCTGCACTCTGGAGCCCAAGAGCCTGTGAGCCACAACTACTGAGCCCGTGTGCCACAAATGCTGAAGCCCACGCACCTAGAGCCCGTGCTCCACAGCAAGAGAAGCCACTGCAATGAGAAGCCCGTGCACCACAATGAAGAGTAGCCCTCGCTCGCCGCAAATAGAGAAAGCCCGTGCACAGCAGCAAAGACCCAATGCAACTAAAAATAAATAATAAATTAATTAATTTAAAAGAAAAAAAAAAAGAGAAGTGGCAGTTAGGTTTTTTTCTTTTTTGTATCTTGTTGTCCATAATTTGCCCACTACCTTACAGTTTCTTTGTGTTTTGTTGCTGGAGGAGACATTTGTCCAGGTACAAGCACTGCAGCAAAGGGTCCCAGGTCCCAGCCTGTCTCAAGAGGGCTGGGCCAGAGCAGGAAACAATGAAATAAAACAGCCTTCAGAATTATGCTGAGAAATGGTCTTTGCTTATGACTCTTGGCTCTAGAATCAGCTAGAAGCGCCTTGACCACAGCTTTTTGAACGAATAGCCAAGGCAAGTCGCAATTGGCCAGTGATCAGGATTGTTTGAGCCCCAAAGAAACCTTCAAGGAAGCCAGACTATTTAACACCTGCTTCAGATGTAGCCACAGAGGATGATGAGGAAAAGAGAGTCTTCCAGCACCAGGTTGGCCAGATTAGATTCCTCACCGTTCATGCCAGCGAGATTTGCCTCCCTCTGTGCACCAGCGACTTCTGAATGTTTCCTTTCCTCCCTTTTCCCCATGGGAGTCTGTGCTGTGGTTTTCCTATCCCTGTCCACCACCGTATTTGGGTTGGGGAGGGGGACGCGGCCGGGATGGGGGAGGGCAGATGAATTGTCTTGCAGTTTATGTCACTGAAGTGGGAGGAGCCGTGTGGGGCTCAGGGGGGGATTTCCTTTCCCCCAGATATCCTGCACTTTGATCGGGAAGCATAACCAGATGGAGTTTGGGATCCACGTCCTTGGAGAGGATGTGAGTGTGTTCTGTTGTGGGAAGGAGGGTCACAGGGATATCTGGTAGCCAGCTGAGTAGTGGGTACTGCCAGTAGCCCAGTGAAGTCCGTTTTCAGCATCTTCCCCGGCACAGGGCCAGGCTGCCGTCTGCCTCCTTTGCGGCGAGCAGGGCCTCGTGCTAAGTGCTCCGGAATGAGCAAGCGAGCGGTGCGTGTCGCCGTGTCACGCTGGGCCTGGGCCTTAAGACCGCGGGCGTGTGGCTCTTGTTCTTCCCCAAGGACCAATGTGGGCATTCCTGTGGCCTGCATTTGACCAAGCATGAGGGCGGTGCTGGGGACCTCAGGACATGCAGCTGCCTGTGGAGGTGGAATGTCGACTCAAGATGGGCCATTCGCTGAGAGAGAAATGAGCTCCGGTCTTCCTTAAATAACTCTGCCTTCCTGCTGGGTCTCTTTGTATTCAGCCAACTAATACAGAGGCCTTTCCCTCAGTCCACAGCAGAGTGGGGCAGAGGGGCCCTCCAGGAAAATGTCCCATCCTCCGGACCGGAGTGTGGACATCAGACTCTCACCCCAGATGTACTCCAGCGGTGGGGTGGGGAAGATATAAGCGGCTCAGGACCTGGACTCGCGAGACACTCGCCCCAGCTCTGCTCCTTGTCCTGTGGCCTTGAGCAGGTCCCTTCCCCTCTTTCCCTGAGAGCCCTCCCAGCTTTAATTGCTGAAGCTTATAGAAGACCCCAAGCACCTTGGAGCACCTAGAACCTTAGAATCCTGGCCCTGGGGGACGTGTGGGTAGGCAGTGTGCTCAGGGACCAGACCTGCAACGCCAGCCTGTACAGATGGGGAGGCGGGGGCACAGAGGGACAAGGTAGAGTCTTCTCTGAGACGACAGCACCTCCACCCCACTCCTCTCTCCCAACCTTGGGGAGAGTCCCAGAAACTCTAGGCTGGGCTGTTCTGTGCTGAATAATTCATGCCAAACCCAAAATAACAGCCTGAGAGCCAACCCACCGCAAGCTGGGACCCCAGCCAATGCGCCGTTGCCCCACGGCCCTGATCCTGCCCTCGCCAGGAGCTGCTCTGGACCAGTTGGTTGGCCTTTAGGAAACCTCTGACCTTCCCTCTGATCTTGTGTGGAGGAGTCTGACAAAGCTACCCCTGCCCCCGTTGTCCTAGATGTGTAAGATATTCCAGGAAAGGCCAGCCCACGTGAGCCTATTACTCCCAGATCCATGCCTCATAAACCCCATTTTACTGGCTGTTATATGTGCTCTGAGGTTTATTGGTTAGCTGTTCTTTGGTCTGCTGTAGAATGTAATCCCGTAGAAAGCTTCTGGGTACGCTGAATCTGTTTTGGACCATCAATGAGTAGCCCAAGTGTGGGACTGAGCCCAGTGGGGGGCATGGTCCTTGGCCCTAAAGAAGCCTGATGGGGACACACACATGCACACACACACACGGATATATTCATAAAACAATTCAGGATGGGGAGGAAGCTCTCAACTTGAGTTGGGGTGGAGGCGGGGGTTTAAATCTTGACTCTGGCCCTGAGTCACCTAGGTTGTATTTGGCTTCAAAAGTGTAGCACAGAGTGGCCATGGCTCAGACCACAAAGGCAATAGTTACTGCTCAAAGAAAAGACAGCTGAAGGAGGGTTGAGTGGCTCAGTGATGCCATCAAAGACCCAGATTCAAAAAGAATCTTATGGATAGGAAATACAACCAGACCCAGCTTAGTGAAAGCTGGGTCTGAGGATCAGAAAGCCACCAGGGGCTATGCCGCTCTCTCCATTTCCAGGAAAATAAATTAAATAAAGCCAGGTGTCAGGGTCTGGGCACTAAAGATGAGTAAGGCTTAGGGGGAAAAATAAAGGACCCAGATTCTGACCATGTTCTCTGCCATCTTTGACAATGTCTTTTCCCCTCATGGTTACAAGACGGCTGCCACAGTACCAGCATCACATCAGCCTCCCAGCACGAAGGATGGTGCTGGCAAACAAAGAGCCTTCACCTGGTAGTTCTCTTTTATCCTCTTACAGCATCATCTCAAAATCCAGAAATCTTCTCATCTAAATTATATCCAAGTTCAATGAGGCTCATCAGGTACAGTTCCTCAGGTACAGCTCCCTACCTATGGTTCCTCTTGATCTGAAGACCTGTAGACTATAGGGACAAATTATCTGTCCCTCACACATCCAACATACAGTGGTAGAACAAGCATAGGATAGCTTATATAGACCCTTCTTTTCAAAAAGAAGGAAAATAGAAGGTACACAGAAGGCACTGGTCCATAGCTATTCTGAAATATAGCTTTTCCTAACAGTCTTTAAGTTTTTACTAACAATGTCCTTAAGATCCTTCCAGCTTCTGTCTACTACCTGGCCCCAAAGCTACTCCAAATTGTTTAGGTTTTTGTTCCAGTTACCAAAATCTGTATTACCATAGAACTAATTACCCCGAAACTTGGTGGTGTAAAACAACAATAATTATTTAATATCTCTCATGAGTTCTCTGGTCCGTGTTTGCGAGCACCTTGGCTGGGTGGTTCTGACTTGGAGTCACTTATGAGGCTGCTGTCTGACGTTAGCTGGGGCTGTAACCATACGAGGGCTTGACTCGGCTTGGAGGGTCCAAGGTGGCACACTCACATGGCTGGTAGACTGGCACTGTCATTGGCTGGAAGCCTCAGCTCCTCTCCATGTGGTCTTTTCTAGAGGGCAGCTTGAGTGTCCTCCTGACATGGTGGCTGGCTTTCCCCAGAGTGGGTGATCAGCCTGATTCAGTGGGAGAAGATTACACAAGGGTGTGAATCCCAGCAAAAAAGGATTACCGGGAACCATCTGGGAGCCTGGCTACCACACAATACCTCTGTTAAGAATGGAATAGTATGCAATAGCAAAAAATAAAGAAGTTATGTGCTGATATGGAAAAGTCCTTAAGATCCATTTTAATGTAAGAGAAGCACGGTGAAGAACAGTGCATCTGTTAGGGAGAAGTTTGTATATGCATAGAGTATCTTTGGAAGGATGCTTTATGGGGTTGGATGAAATGCTGCTCAGTCCGCCTTCTTGCAAAGATAGGGAAGCGGAGGCACCAGTTGGCTAACGGACTGTCTAAGCAAACAGTCTTCAGGTAATTGAAAACCAGCACAGACTTGGCTCAGTGGCGTGGGTAAAATGATCCCACATCCTTGATGAGGCCAGGGGACAAAGACTCATTTGCAGGTACTACAGGGGAGCCCTGGTTTCTCTCAGCTGGATCTGCTGTATGTTTCTCCTCACCTGGGAAGAGAGAACCAAAGACTTGGAGACAGGGGTGTAGGGCCTTTCTGTGTATTTCATATTATGCAGATGATATGCAAATTACATACATGCCTCCACTCCTCTTCTTAGCGGAACCAAAAGCTTTGGAAGACTGTCAGCCAAGATGGAGCAACAGCACTGAATTTACCTTCCTTCCTGGAATAGCCCCAAAAGTCAGACAATACGTATATGAAACAACAATTTTCAAGTCACCGGGCATCAGGCAGTGAAGGACACTGATTCTTGAGATAGGAAATAAATCATGTGAGCCTTGCATTGCTCTGGATTTCTGTCTTGAGAGACTTTCAAGACTGTGGCTCAGGAAGGGGGGTTCAGATGGAGCCTGGCACACTCCCTGAATTGAGAAGAGGAAGCTGAGAGCCTGGGCAGACCACGGCGTCTAGAGTTGGCAGGGCAGTGTGCCCGAGAGGAGAGAGCTGCAGAAAGAACGAATTCCAGACATCTGCAGAGGGTCTCCCTCCAGGATTCAACAGATCAGTGAATGCGTGCGAGGCTGCGGAAAGAAACAACCAGAAAGGATTAGAGGAAACCCTACCTGGTGCTCACACAGGACTGAGAATAACACCTGTTCCCATCAGCCAGACTGGAAAACCTTATGATTCACCGGGCATTGGGAAGAGTACTCAGAAGGGGCTTGCCTCAGTAGCGGGGGTAATCCACCCTAGACTCAACATGGCTCTGGTCCTGTGTAACAAATCCTAGAAGAAACACCCGAAAGGATACTTTAAAGCAAACATCCAATGATCTCTATTTTATTGAACGCTTTTATAAAGAGTGGAGGTGAATGTTAAATGTCTTTCTGGCATCTATGGAGATGACCATGATTTTTTTTCCTCCCTAGATCAATTACTAAAATAAATTATACTAATAGATGCGCTAAACTGTACTTGAAGTCCAGGAGAATATTCCTATGTCAGCATGGTGTACTGCTCTTTTAATATGCAGCTAGATTCTGTTAGATATTTTATTTAGGTATTTTGAGTTGTTTTTCGCAAATGATGTTGGGCTGTGAATTTTTCTTTTTTTGGTGCTACCTGAAAATGATAACCCTCGACATTTTTCTCTATTTCCTTGATAGAAATGATCTGTTTAAATGTTTTTATTTCTTTTGGATCCATTTTGACACATTATTTTTACTGAGGAAATTATCCATTTCATCCATATTTTCAAGTTCATTCGCATAACGTGAACCAATTAATCTCACGTGAGCCTCCTAATCTCTTCCGTTTCTGTGGAATTCCCCCTATCATTTTAGATTGTGTATAGTTTTCATTCCTCTGCCTTTTGCTATTGGATTTTTTTCAAAGAACCAGCTTTTGAGTTTATATATTAGTTACATACTATTTTCTATTTTATAACTTTTATTAATGTCTGCTTTTATCTCTTATAGTTCTTCCTTTCCTTAGTTTTCAGTTTATTGTCTAACTTTCTGAATTGGAAGCTAACTTTACTTCTTACCACTCTTTTCAAAAAAAATTGATATAGATATTTAAGGCTATGAACTTTCCTCCAACTACTTCTGTAACTATATTTCATTTTCACTCTTTTATGGTAATACTGCAGTTTTAGATTGCATTTCCTTTTGACCTGAGTTGTTTAAATACCAGTTTAAAATTTTTCCAAGCAGAAGAATATGTATTTTTTCAGATTTAGTTATTAATTTCTTTTTCTTTAGTTTCAGTGTGGCCAGATAATGTTTTCCATACTATTTCTCTTTTTGGGAAGTTGTTGAGATTTTCTCTATGACCTTATGAAAGCTCCATGGTCACATGAAAACACAGTGTGTTTACAATTTTCATATGTCAGATTTTCCCAATAAATTATAATGTTAGTATGTTCTGTGTCTGGGATACAGACTAACAGGTATTCACTGTAATCTGTTTTCCTATTCTACCTGGGGACAGGATTAGACTACATTTACTAGACCTTCTTATAGATAGGTATGTCCGTGAGACTAAGTTCTGTCCAGCAGAATGTAGGTAGACACTTGTGTGCCATTTCTACACCTAGGTCTAATGACTGTATATATGCTTCTCCCACATTTTCTACCTTCCACTTGCCAGCTGAAACCTATATATGGTGGTGGCGTAGCTTCTACCATGCTGATGAAGACACAGCCCTAGAGATGGTGGACTAGACATTTGGAAGGAACCTCAGCCTGGCATGCTTACCTCCTTCTACTACATTAGAAAGAAATTTAGTTCTTTAAGTCACCATTTCTTTTCTCTCTCTCTCTCTCTCTCTGTCTCTCTCTCTCTCTCTCTCTCTCTCTCTCTCACACACACACACACACACACACACACACACACACACACACAGCGTCAACAACCGTTACCCTAACAAATATCAAAATTGGCACCAAGAGTAGGGTCCTGCCATAACTGAAACCTAGTGGGCAGGGAGCAGGTGGCAGGAACACAGATACTGTAGTTTTGTATGCTGGAAATCTGGGGACTCTTGGCCAAATAATAGGTGAAATTGTTTCCTGCGATGGTCTGAAAGGCAGATTTTGTACTTTCCAAGGCTGTAACTCAAGGAGAAGTCGGGAAGGGCTAGATGGTGAGTGAATATTGGCTGCTCCTTGTTACTTTTACCAAGATATTCAAAGAAAAGAGATGACATCCACACACATTGGACCGATTTCAAGCAAAGATGAAAGGGAATAATGTCTTAAAATGTCGGGGCCTCACAGGGTTGAAAAAGCCGTCTGCTTCTGTCACCTAAGCAATAGGAGATCTGACAGTTATGGCTCAGAGCCTTTCCCAAAGATTATCTGTTAAGCAAAACATTCATTCAAGGCATCCAGCCCCAAGGCAAGGATCAGACTAAGGGCGTTGCTTCTCAGTAAGGATCAGACTAAGGGCCTTGCTTCTCAGTAAGGATCAGAATAAGGGCGTTGCTTCTCCGTAAGCCTCTTATTTCAGTAGAACTCCAAATAGCTGCCTTTAATGTGAGGAAAGAGGTGTGGCTAGAGCTAAGAAGCAAAGGAATGAAGTAGACTTGAGAATCACCTGAGCATCAAGTGTGGTTGCTGGCTTATGGTATGACTGGAAGCAGATAGACTTTGATCTCTAATACATCTTCCAGGGCATTGTCTTTCCCAAAGAAACCATAAAAACCCATAGTTGTTTAGGCCCTAAAACAGCCCCCAAGGCAGATGTATTTTCTGACACCCACTTCAGAAGAGGGCAGAAGAGAAGGAAGAATGTTCCAGAGGGCAAAACCAGAGCAGACAGAACATCCACTGCCAGGGCAGGGGTCCTGACAATTCCTGCCCTGGGATTACTGTGTATTTGTCCATGCTCTGTCTTCTGAATGGGGGTGTTTATTGTGGTCTCACTTTCTCTCTTTCATTACTCTCTCTTGGTCAGATAGGTGGAAAAAGAATTGTCCTTTAGCTTACAGGCCTTCGGACCACAAGGAACCACATCTGAACCTGGTGGAGAGGTCTGTGTATCACTGAGAGATCACCAGTACGGTAACTGGACGGACTTTTTGGTGTGTCCCCCATGGAAGAGGATTGAGTGTGTCCTACTCATGGGGGAGTGAGCACCCTGGGGAACGGGCTTTGGCACAGATTGGTAGTGATCCCCTGAGGTCTGTTCTATCCATTTTCCTAGGCGTGAAGCTGGGCCACTACCAGCTCACCTCACTCTTTGTTTAGGTTTATACAGTGACAAGTTTCCTCCAATAAAATGTGAGTGCAAGTAGTATTTGCCACTCACAGACCCAGGCCTGAGATTATGGGCTCCACAATCTCTCCTCGCTTCTGCCAGGAGCAACGTGAATATGGTGGTAACTCGGATTCTACCAAGCAGAGTTGCTGCAGTCTTAGGGGATGGTGGAGCCACAACTTGGAAGGGATTTGGGTCCCTGAACTATTGAGTGAGCAGAGCTGTCTACCGTCCTGGACTGTTACAGGAGAGAAAAATAAAGTTGTTTCTTCTGTAGGTCTCTTGTGTTCAGCGGAGCTGCCTTACGTGATACACTATCCTTGCTTTTCTGCCCCTGAGACCCGCCATGAGAGATGAATTCCAGTCTCCTACTTCTCATGTGCTCTGATTTTCCTTGCGCTGCAGTAATTAGTCCTGGTGAATGTAGCTGCTGGGTTATCTGCTGCACAGACATTCATAATAGTTATATCTGCATTTGAGTGGTGCCCTGATAGATAACACAATTCCTTTCCATTTTGTTTAGTGCTTTGGCCTGAATTGCACTTTGTTTGATAATGAAATAATGACTTCTGCTAACCATCATTATTATTATTTATTTGACTAGAATGCCTCTGTTTGTCTCTTAGTTTCAACCTCTTTGTATTAGGTATGTCTCTTGCATACAGTGAAGAGTTGGTTTTTATTTTACTTTGAGATTTAATCTAAATATATATATATATATATTTTAAAAATTAGTTAAATACAGACCTATAACAAGTAAAGAGATTGAATCAGTAAATCAAAAACCTCCCAACGAAGAAAATGTTTAGGCCAGGATCTGGCTTCACTGGTGAATTCTATCAAACATTTAAAGAGGAATTAACACCAATATTTCTCAAGGTCTTCAAAAATTAGAATAGGAGGGAACACTACTTAACTTATTCAGTGAGGTCAGTATTATCCTGATGCGAAAGCCAGACAAAGACACCACAAGAAAAACTACAGACCAGTATCTCTTATGAATATAGGTACAAAAATCCTCAACAAAATGCTAGCAAACTGAATCCAATTTAGCCTATTAAAAGGATTTACACCATGACCAAATGAGATTTATCCCAGGAATGCAAAGGTGGTTCCACAAATCCAACATCTTTTCATGATAGAAACACTCAGCAACTAGGAATAAAAGGGAACTTCCTCAATGTGGGAAAGGACATTTATGAAAAGCCCACAGCTCACATCTTACCAGATGGTGAAAGACCGGAAGCTTTCCCTGAGATCAGGAACAAGATAAGGATGCCCGCTTCTGTCCTGCTAGTCAACATTGCACTGGGAGTTCTAGCCAGAGCAATTAAAAATCTTATTTAGGAAGGCTTCTTCTTCCTTTTTTCTAGTGTTTACCTTCATAATTATAGCATTATATAGAACAGTTAGTTCCCTACTTGATTAGACAGTATCTGTTAGTGTCCCAGAATGAGCAATAAAAAAATCAGTACATTTCCCCACCTCCCCATCTCTTCCCTCAACACAATGCAAAATGATCTCTATACATGTTTATCTTTGTATTCTTAAGTATGCTATATTAAATATATTAAACATATTGCTATTATTTAATTTCTCTACTTGCGATGATCTTCCTTATCTCCTAGCTCTTACAGACAGGGCCATCAGAGAACATACTCTATTCTCATCTTCTTTCACTCCCCCCACCCCATTTTTTACTAGATATGTCATTTCTACATTGTCATAGCATATACAAATTTACACTCAGATGTCCACATTTCTTTTTGCCTCCACTCTACATTTAAGTGCATTCAGTGCTTTCTCCTGGTCCTCCTTTTGCTGTGGCTTCCCTAGTCACCACTTGGTGGTTTGCAATTTGTCCTCTGGTAGTTTTCTCAAGAAGAGTTCATGGGAACAGTACTCCCTGAGTTCTTGCATGTCTAAAAAATGTTTGGAGCTTTTATACTTGAGGAACATCTTGACAGCATATAAAATCCTTGGCTTACCCTTTTTTCCTTAAATATTCCATGAGTATTGTGCCACTGTTTTGGCACTGAAAATTGCTGGGGCTAGCCTGATTTTATCCTTTAATGAGTGATGTGATTTGTTTTGTGGGGCCTGTCTGCTCAAAGGATATTTTTGTTATCTTTAAAGCCCAGTAATTTTATTAAGGGAGTCTTGGAGTTTTCTGTTCTAGGTCAACTTTCTCTGGCACACATAGTACCTTTTACGTAATTGAAATCTTTTATTTCAAGAAAGTTTCCGTTAATTCTATTTTTTAAGTATTTTTTGTGTTTCATTGTTTTGTTTTTCTTGTCCAGGGACTCCAATTATGTGTATGTTGGCTCTCTTTTGTCTTTTTTTCTATATTTATCATTTTCTCTCTAATTAAAAACAAAACACTTTGTACCTTTTGCCTCCTTCTATTCACTTTCCTTATTTATACCCTCCTTCTTATTTATACCTCCTTCTGATTGCTTCCTCATTTCTGAAATTTCTGAATTTGTGAAATTCTGCCCTCAGTTCTTCCAGCTCTTGTTTCACCTCCTCCCGTTGCCTTGCCATCTCTTCACTGAGTTGTTAGATGTCTGCTTTGTGTTCTTCCTTCACAGAGGCAATTATTTTATTAAGATTTGTTAATTCATGAAACAACGTTTGGTCATATTTTTCATCTATTCCATGGTAACTTTTTTTTTTCTAGCCAGTGTTCTTTATTGGTAGGTTTAATGACCTTTCCCATCCTTTTGTGAAGTATCTTTGTATTGCTTCTGTGCTAACTCAGTGTTAAAAATTACATCTCTTGGAATGAGTTGGATTCCTATGCCCCAGCTATTGTAGAAGTTTCTTTCAAGCAGTGTAATTTTGCTGGCTTTTCCTGAGATTTGCTGTCACTGGGCTACTGTGCTATTTTCTCTGTGCATTAGTTGCCTAACTCCACCTTCCATCACCCACAATGAGGCTTCTCTGTCTCTACTCTGTGCTTCTCAGCTCTGTATGTAGCTTGTGTTGAATACAAGGGATCTAAGTTTATTATTTTAGACCAGTGGTTCTCAACCAGGGACAATTTTACCCCTCAGGGGGTATTTAGCAATGTCTGGAGACATTTTTGGTTGCCAAAATTTGGAGCTGGCAGTGATGCTGCTGGCATCTAGTGGGTAGAACCCAGAGATGCTGCTAAACATCTTACAATGCATCAGCCTGTACAACAAAGAATTATGTACCCAAAATGGCAATAGTGCTGAAGTTGAGAAACTTTTCTTTAAAATGAACCCTCAACTAAAGGTGAAGTATTTTTTGCTGGAATTGTTTGAAATTGGCCACTCCTGGGCTGGCTTGCTATTCTGCTCTCCCACAGCCTCCACCAAACAATTTCTGTTTCACTTCATCTTCATAGCTTTTGTGTGAAATCTTTGCTTTTGCTAGTCTTTATGTATTTTTGAGGGATTGGTTAATATAATAGAGTCTGCATTATTTTTTCTGTTTACTCTTTTTGCTTTTGAACATCCAGGAAAAGAAGAGGGAATTTGCTTCTTCCTGCTTCTCCATTCACACCAAAATCTCTGGGTGGATACTTTAAAACTTCAGCTTGTGATGTTTCAGTCTAATGTGAATTCAGGCTTCAAAACCACTGAGAGCCCATGTGGGATTATGAAATCTCAGGGAAAATGCTTTTCCCCTCAACTCAGTGCTAAGATTTCTTTCTAGGTTTTAGTGGGGATGGTGAGTGGTGGCTTCTGCCTTTAGTTTCTCCTTAACCTAGTGGAGAGGCCACTGGAGATCCAGCTTTGTGCAGGGCTGTTAGTGTCCCACCTTGGGTGGGTTCTGGGAGTTCACTCTTCTGTTTCTCATCTCTATCAATCAGCCCATGAGAACCAAAGCCAAGGTTCATATGACTTGGCAAACGCTCTCAAGGTGAAAGGCAGCCTCCTTCCCTGCCCAGCTCTCTGGGTTCCTGATTTCACCTATTTTTTTGGCTTCCGAGTGTTCCATACTTTCTTGTGAGATCACCGATTAATTTTTAAAAAATTCTTATTTTAACCAGCTTTTAAAATTGCTTTCAGCATAAAAGTCAGTTAACAGATCTATCCCACTATAGTGCCCCAAACAGAATTTCTCTCCTTACCTCTCTAAACCTCTATTTCTTCATCTCTATGGGATGAGGGAATAGTAACAGAGGTTATCTCTAAACTTTCTGTGAGGATTAGTCAGGTTAGTATATGTAAACCACCCAGAACAGTGATTGGCAGATAGGAGGTGCCTGGCCAATATTAGTTTTTCCCCTTCCCTACTTCCCAGTCCCTTCCAGTCCCTCATTCCCCTCTCCCTGTGGTGGGAGAGAGCCCAGGGGCAGTGAATCTCCTGTCCCCAGCAAGCCCTGCTGGCCCACAGATCCTGCCAGGACCCCACCTCCTGCCCACGCCTCGGCTTCCCGGCACCAGTCCTCAGGGACCAGCTCCTCAGCCTTACAGAGCTTTCACTGTTTCCTCTTGTTGTTTCCTCCTGCCCTGGAGAAGGGCCAGAAATAATGTTTCTCGCTGTCGGCACCCTTTCCTGCCAGCCGGAAACAACTCTGTCTGCACAGAGGCACAGCTCCCTGGGTCGGTTTGGCAGTTCTAAGATCTGGCCTTGGATCTCTCTCTCTCCTCTCCCTCTGCACACCCCCCCCCACCCTGAAACAAGCATGGGGGGAGTTTTTCTTGATTTTTTTGATAACTTTTAATTTTAAAATAATTTCAGGGCTTCCCTGGTGGTGCAGTGAGAGTATGTAAGTTAGAGTTTTGAGAGTATGTAAATATTCCATTCCTCGTCAAACTCTCACCCAGTGGTTTTAGCATCCATTGATAATACCTGCCTGAGTCAGTTATTGCTATGATATTTGCCAACTCGTTTTTTTCTAAAACTCCATCATTTCTTCTACATTCATTAGTTGGCATTCTTTTTTTGTTTTTTGGCTGCATTGGGTCTTCATTGCTCCACGTAGACTTTCTCTAGTTGCAGTGAGCGGGGGCTACTCTTGTGACGCACAGGCTTCTCACTGCAGTGGCTTCTCTCATTGCAGAGCATGGGTTCTAGGTGCTCAGGCTTCAGTAGTTGCGGTGTGTGGGCTCAGTAGTTGTGGCTCGCGGGCTCTAGAGCACAGGCTCAGTAGTTGTGGCACACGGGCTTAGCTGCTCCATGGAATGTGGTATCTTCCAGGACCAGGGATCGAACCTGTGCCCACTGCACCATCAGGGAAGTCCTAGTTGGCATTCTAACATAGCAAATAATTCCACCACCACCCCCATTTATTTATTTATACCAGTATGGACTCATAAATTCCTGCTTTATTCAACCCCTTATAATTGTTGCTATCATTATTTATATGGAGGCTCAGATTGTCCCAGACTTAGTCAATGGGAGCCCAGTAGTATTTTAACTGTTCTTCCTGTGTCTAGGAGCAGGGCCTGTGTTTGTTTTGCTCACTGCCAATCCTAGCTCCTAGCACAGTACCTAACATATTTTTAAATGAATGCCTGAACTCTTATCTAAAGTGTAATTAGCAGTAACTATTATAGGTTTTTTGCAGGAAGTAAATGAGCTATTACATATAAAGTGCTTAGAACACCAGTTATATTAATAGTAAATATTTATTCCCCACTTACTATGTGCCAGGTACTGTTTTAATACTTTGACATGTATTAATTCACTATACTGATTCTGTGAGGTAAGTAATATTGTTTTCTTAGTTCACAGAAGAGGAAACCGAGAGATAAAGCATCTTGCCCAGAGTCACAGAGGCAACATGCAGTGGATCCAGGATTTAAAAGCAGGTCCGTTTGCTCCAGAGCCTGCATTCTGACCATTGCACCATATTGCCCCCTTATCCCTATCATGAGAGTGAGACAGATAAATTAATGAGCATACAGTAGGAAGGGTTTTGATACATTGAGGATGGAAAGAGGGACCAGCATGAGGGATGTCACACCGATGGCAGAGTGCAAGGTCCAGACCCCCAAACAGCAGCTCTGGGTCACAGCCCTCACCAGTGTTCCTTGACAGTTAGCTCCCTGCCCACTGGTCCATGACTTTGAACATTGACCCTCTGCTTCTTAGCAC
Source organism: Lagenorhynchus albirostris (assembly GCF_949774975.1). Lineage (NCBI taxonomy): Eukaryota > Metazoa > Chordata > Mammalia > Artiodactyla > Delphinidae > Lagenorhynchus > Lagenorhynchus albirostris. Next base: position 15,869,493 of record NC_083103.1, on the reverse strand, counting down.
TGATCACTGTTGCAACTTCATAGTTATTTATTTGGTTAGTTAGTTCATGTCTGTCTATCCTGGTAGACTCTGAGACCCATGAAAACAGACATCATGTCTGCTTTTGTTGCCATTTTATCTCCTGAGCCAACCTGACACATAGTAGGTACTCAATAAGTACTTGTTGAATGTATGAATGACTGTAGCCCTTTACTTTCTTTTCTTTTTTTTTTTGTGGTACGCGGGCTTCTCACTGTTGCGGCCTCACCCGTCGCGGAGCACAGGCTCCGGACACGCAGGCTCAGCGGCCATGGCTCATGGGCCCAGCCGCTCCGCGGCATGTGGGATCTTCCCGGACCGGGGCACGAACCTGCGTCCCCTGCATCGGCAGGCCGACTCTCAACCACTGCGCCACCAGGGAAGCCCACCCTTTACTTTCTTACCCACTCTTTCATTGACTTTACCCCAGAGTTTTGCAACAGAGCATCCTCAGCTATAAAGAATGAAGGTATTCTTGATGATTCAGAGAAAAAAATGGGCCTGTTTCCAAAATCCCACACCAGGCAAGTAACAGAGCTAAAACCCAGGCTCATTCTACCTTTGTGACTTGTGTCTCCCACTGCCCTTCACCTCAGTGTTCATGTTCCCAGCTCCATGGAAATAGCTCTGGATTTCTAGAAACCCATGCAGAAGGACTCTGGGTAGTAACTAGTTCTCAGGAAAATGAAGTCATTTATATTCCTAATACTTGTTTTTGAAATTTGTATGATTAAGGTGTTTCTGGTGATTCACACTGACACCAAGAGTGGCCTTAGAACCCATCTCAAACTGACAGCTAGACTTGGCTGTGCAGTCATGCAGGTGACCAGAAGAGACCTCTCTGGGCAGATAGTCTCACACCTCCCAGGAAGTCTGGACCCACCTGGTAATATTAGGTGTCAGGGCTAAACCCAGAAGATTAGGAGTATACCCTGGGATACAGGTGATTTGCTGTCACTGACAGGCACAAGTAGAGAGTTTCTGTATTAGGCTTACCAATAATCCCAAGTACAGACTGAATATAAATTAAAAGGGAAAGGTCCCATGTGACCCAAGCAACAAGCCAGAACTTGTGGAGAACAGCCAGGAGCAGGGCTTCTCTGCATCAGAATCACTTTGGGAGCTGGTTAAATGCAGACACCTCAATAATGCTAAATCACAACCTCTAAGCAGAATTTTTATCTTTTATAAGCACCCAGCCGCACAAACTGATGTTGATGACACTGGACTTTGAGATCCAGTGTCTTAGAGAAAAGACTGCACAGTGTGACCTGGAATGAGACACAATTAGTGCCAAATATATGGGTGTGGACACAGATTTTGCGAGATAATCCAACACTATTTATCCCAGGCACTAAGTAATTGTAGTACATGTTCTGTGCACAAAATGATTCTGAGTGGTAGGTTTAATGTGTGAGTGTTCCATTTATGGCTTCCATATGCATATATCATGGAAGTTTTTAAAAATAAATGTAGATGCCTTGTTCCTTGGTGTTTTTTTTTTGTGGTACGCGGGCCTCTCACAGTTGTGGCCTCTCCCGTTGCGGAGCACAGACTCCGGACGCGCAGGCTCGGTGGCCATGGCTCACGGGCCCAGCTGCTCCGCGGCCTGTGGGATCTTCCCGGATCGGGGCACGAACCCATGTCCCCTGCATCGGCAGGCGGACTCTCAACCACTGCGCCACCAGGGAAGCCCCCTTGGTTGGTTTTGATATATATGCTAGAAAAGAAACTTCAGTATATGTAATCATAGTTTGCAAAACAATAATGCTTAATCAAATACCATTCACCTGTTATTAATATTCTAAAATATTACTTTGGTCTGCCTTCAACCCCTGCAGTGGACTGGAGTAGGGCAATTTGATTGCAGTTGATATAAAAGGGGACTCCCAGATCAGGAAAGAAAAGAGAAACATCTGATGAAAGGAAAAATGTGGAGGAGCATTGAAGTGGTTTCAGTGAGTGTTGAGAGAGCTGTTCTTGAATCCTCACTTAAAGAATGAGGTCCTAAGGATAATTCACTCCCCGTGTTTCATTTGAATTAGGCAATGTCATAACATTCACTATTTCTTAATTTATTAAATGCAAACTCCCACCTCAGAACTTTCTGTCTTTAGTTTTCCTCCAGGGGAATGTATAGGATCATTATAACATGGGGGGTTTGAAGGACCTTAAGTACCAAGATATTGAACTGATATTCACTAGAATGAAAGCTCCATGAAGGTAGAGATTTTTGTTTCCATCGTTCACCGTGGTGTCCCCGGCACTGAGAACAATGCCTAGCAAGTGGTAGGTGTTCCATACATATTTGTGCAATGGCCACTATGAGACTGCAAAAGGCAAAAAGAGGAGGAGATTTATAACTCAAGATACACAGCTTTGAATTTAGAGCAAGAATCACACTGATGGGCTGACTTCTTGTGGTAGCCAGCTGTAGTGGAGTCCTCAAGCTGCTAGAAATTAATATGTTGGCAGGGTAGGTTCCTTCTGAAGACTGTGAGGGAGAATCCATTCCATGCCTGTCTCCTAGTTTCTGGTGACTTCCAGGAATCCTTGGAGTTCCTTGGCTTGTAGACACCTACCTCTAAAATTTATGAGAATACAGATAAACTTCCATTTCTGTTAATGGCAAGCTAAATAGTTTGGATAAATCCTTCTACTGGTGACAACTTAAAAAGCTGGGTGAAATATAAATTAATTTGTTAAAAGCATTAAAAAGTTGACAAGATAATGACGAAGTATTGAGCCTAAATCTAGAAGGTGAAAACTCAAAGAAGTAAGCCCAGCACTCAAAACTATCTTCACAATGAGGTCATTTGCTAATCTAGCAGAATCACTTACAAAACTGGTAACTCTTTTCCTTCAAGTTGGAACCTCAGGTATCTATAACTTCAGGATAAGGGTGAGCAGAAGTAAACCAGTCCTTGAGCAGATTTGCAACTCAGATTTGCTTGACTGGGTAGCCCAGGAAATCTCAATCCTTGAACTCAATTAGGGTAATCTCAGACTGTTCATACCTCCAGGTGCCCGGCAGAAGTAAACAAAAATATTTTCTGAAGGAAAATCTTTTATGATGAAGAGCACTGCCATACTGTTCTCAAATTATTTCTACAATTAATTTTTCATATACAATGTCCAGCATGCCAAGATAACCCATTGCATAAGGAAATATGAAACAATGAGTGAGAACCAACAGAAAGAGACCTCCCAAAGACTTGAGATGTTGATATCATTAGACCCAGAGAATAAAATAGTGATGCTTACTGTGTTTAAAGAAATGAAATGTGAGTTGAAAATCTGTGTAAGAAATAAGAAACTATAAAAGTATTATAGAATATTTGAAAAAGAACCAAATAGAATTTTTAGAAAGGAGAAAATACAGTAACTACAATTGATTAACTCAATGAATAGTTTAATTGTAGATTAACCACATCAGAATAGGGAATTTGTGAACTCAAGATAAGTCAGAAGAAAATATGAAGACTTTAGCAAGGAAAGATGAAAAATATAGAAGTAATGATAAGAGATATTAAAGGGTGCAGTTGGAAGATCTAATGTATATTTCATCAGAGATAAAATGTAAGAAAAAGAGAAAGAGTAGGAGGCAATATTTGAAGAGAGAATGGCTGAGAATTTTTCAGAACTGAAGGAAGATACCAATCTACAGATCTAAAAAGTCCAAATAATCTCAAGCAGGATAAATGAAAAGAAATCTCTATTTAGACATATCATAGTGAAACTGCAGAAGGCCATTGAAAAAGAGAAAAGTTTATTAAAAGCAGCCAAGGAGAAAAGAAGGATTACTTTCAAAGAAGCCATTTAGACTGTTCCCTGTGCTATACAGTAGAACCTTGTTGTTTATCTATTTTACACATAATAATTTGTATCTGCTAATCCCAAACTCCCAATTTATCTCTCTCCCCAGCCCAATTCTCCTTTGGTAACCATAAATTTGTTTTCTATGTCTGTGAGTCTGTTTCTGTTTTGTAAATAAGTTCATTTGTATCATATTTGAGATTTCACATATAACTGATAGTGTATGATATTTGTCTTTCTGTCTGACTTACTTCACTTAGTATGATAATCTCTAGGTCCATCCATGTTGCTGCAAATGGCATTACTTCATTCTTTTCTACGGCTGAGTAATATTCTGTTGTATATATGTACCACATCTTCTTTATCCATTCATCTGTTGATCCATTTATCACTTAGGTTGCTTCCCTGTCTTGGCTATTGTAAGTAGTTATGCTATGAACGCTGGGGTGCACAGAAGTAATTTTTTAAAAGGAAGTAAGTGATCTGGTAGGTCCCACAATGCGCAGACACACTTCTAGCTTAGAGGTAGTATTTGGCATCATCCCTGGCTCAGGTTATCGATCCTGTGGCTCTCCTTGGGTCACCACCAAAGGGAAGGGTGTTATATCTCCAGTGAGCCATTCCCAAGTCAGGGGCTGCTATCAGGTAAGTCAGGTGCGTGTCTGGGTGGGAAGATAGTGTGGACTGTAAGGACAGCATCAAGATGCCTTTTGTGTGCATCAGTCCTGCCTGAGCTAAAGTTGATGGATGGTGTTAGTAAGTCCCTTGTTCACACCTGACTTGTCTCAGCAGGCTTTGGCAGAGATCAGGGGCTGTCAACCCAAAAGTCTGCTCTGAACTGTCCTAACCCAAGCCAGACCTCAGTGCAGTAAGCCGAGCTGGATCCTACACCTTCTCTCCTCCCTTTTGGCATCACCCTGTGGTTGTGAGGCCAGGCCTCACCCTGACCCATGGGCTGATGCTTCACTGGACCTGCTTTGCTTGCCAAGAGAAACAAGAAGCACTGGAGGACACACACAGGTGGTGGAGAGGAGGGTACTGACGCTGCAGATGAAACTTAAAGCAGCCGCTGGCTAAACCCCTCAAGATCACTCTCTCTGCCAGGGCCTTCTAAATAAGTTCCTTCATAGCAACAGATTGGCGGGTGCCAGTACTTAAAAGGTTATCTTTTCAGCCAGCACCTGCGTTAACTAGGAAAGATCGGTGCTTAACCCCAAGAGCTGAGTCCTAATTAATTTAATGCAGCTTTCTGGATCCAAACCTTCAATTGTTCCTAAATCGTCTACTGAATTCAGTACAGACACCTACTCTGGCATTCAAGGCCCTTAACCTACCTTTTCAGCCACATCTCCATTACTTCCTACATCAGCAATGTGTTCTAACCTAGCTGGACCACTAGCTCCCCCAGGCCCAGGCATACCTTCTGCATCACACACACCTGAGTTCCAATGCCAAGAACCCTGTCTGTTCACAGTGGGACCTTGGGAAAGCCATGTCAAATCTCTGAGCTTCTGTTTCCTCATCTGTAAAGTAGGAATAAAATAGAACTGAAATGTCTTGGGGAGGAATCCCTGAGATAACATCCAGGGTGTGGAAACAGCCCAGAGCCTGGTGTGTAGTTACTGTTCACTCAGCATGAGTTCACCCTCCCCACATCACTTTCTGTTGAACTATCTCTTCACTTCTCTCAAAATCTGCACTTATTGCCCACGCTTCCCTTTACCTGGTTGGTATTTTTCTCATTGGAAACTTTCCTTTCTTCCCTGACTGTTGCATTTTATGCGGTAGCCATTGGTACTAGGTTTAGCCCACTCTATTTGCCTTAAATTTTGTTTTATTGTGGTTAAATATACATAGCCCGAGTCACCATTTTAACCGTCCAAGTGTCCTGTTCACTGGCATTAAGTACATTCACAGTGTGCGTCCATCACTATCAACTATCTCCAGAGTTTTTCGTTTTCCCAAACTGGAACTGGAGCTATTACACACTAACTTCCCGTTCCTCCCTCGCCCCCAGCCCCTAGCACCCACTGTTCCACTTTCTGTATCTATGAATTCAACTACTCTAGGAACCTCAGAGGAATCACGTAGCATTTGTCATTTTGTGGCTGGCTCATTTCACTCAGCATAATACCTTCAGGGTTTATCCATGTTGCAGCAGGTGTCCAAATTTCCTCCCTTTGTATGTCTATACCACATTTTCTTTATCCATTTATCTGTCAGTGGACACTTGGGTTGCTTCTAATGGTCTCTGAAGGACCAGGGTTGGGTCTCCTGGCAGAGCCTGGCACATAGTAGGTATCATCAATCTTTCAGAGTTGTCAAGATATTTTCCTGGAACTGGAGCACAGAAGGTGAGAGAAGCCACTACCACCCTGAGGAGGAAGCCAGGGAAATTCAAGGCAAAAAGTGGGTGAGAGCAGCTTTCCAGCTGGTCCCACTGCTTCCACTCAGCCCTCCAGTCCCTCCTGTCCATGGCGGCTAATGCAGAGATCACCATGTCAATCCGTTTTCAGACCTTCAATGGCTCCCCAATGTCCTCGGGATACAGTTCAAGCTTTTGATGATGGTCCACAAAAGCCTTCATGCCAGCCTCATCCAGTCTCCATTCTCATCTCTTAGCACTCGCCACACCAGCTAAATTCAACTTCTCCTAAGTCATAAAACAAATCATGGGCAGGTACATGCAACTCTGTCTGCCTGGAACACTCTTGTTGGGGCTTAACTCCTATTCATCCTCAGAATCTGAGTCTGCCATTTGAATCCTTGCCTCACTGGGTGAGGGTTAAATGATAAGAAGCATGTTTTCAGTTGCAAGTAACAGGAGACTCAATATACAGTGGTTAACCAGGAAGGAGTGTTTCTTGTCATCACGAGAAGTCTAGGGTTGGTTAACCCAGTGGCTCAGGGATGGCATCCAGGGTCCAGATAGCCTCCATCTTTCCTTTCTACCATCCTCAGGCAATCGACTCATCCTTCTGGCCTGGCTGTCCTCCTGGTGCCAAGATGCTTGCAGTAGCTCCAGGTAGGCTCCAGACTTGTGTCTCTTTTTAGACACAAAGAAAACCTTCTCAGAAGCCCCCTGTCAGATATCCCTGAACATTTCATTGGCCAGAATGATGTCACATGCCTTTACCCCAGCTAGTCACATGGCCCAGGGAATGAGATCATGTTGAATACTCAGGCAGACAGGGACCTGCTCCCCGCGTAGGATGGGGAAGGACTCGGCACCGTGCTGCATGATGGTTGAACAAAATCATTGTCTTTTAGCAAGGAAGGAGTGCAGCAATGGCTTTTTCTTAGTCTCTCTCCTCTGCATCCCCAGGACCTAACCAGTGCTTGGTACACAGTAGGCATTTAATAATCATTTGCTAAATGATGTCACAAGCCCCAAAGGAAGGATGTGGCATCCTTTACCCTGCTCTAAGCAGCACGAATATATTGCCACCAGATGCAGGCTCCATGGTGGGTCAGGGATAGTCCTTTGAGTGTTTGCATCCCATGGATATCCCTCAGGATCACCCATTCCCTAAACCGTTGTACTGCGCTCACCGAAATACTTCATCCTGTAAGCAGAAACACAAACGACCATTATATCTCATTAATACTCATGAGGGGCTGTAAGCCATGCCAAGAGAAATAAGCTACCATTTCTCTTTTTTTTTTCAAAATTCAAAAGTTTTATTACTCATCTATTAATTCTATTACATTTATTTATTCAGTTTTATTGGGGTTTTTTATCCTTTTTTTTTTTACATCTTTATTGGAGTATAAGTGCTTTACAATGATGTGTTAGTTTCTGCTTTATAACAAAGTGAATCAGTTATACATATACATATGTTCCCATATCTCTTCCCTCTTGCGTCTCCCTCCCTCCCACCTTCCCTATCCCACCCCTCCGGGCGGTCACAAAGCGCCGAGCTGATCTCCCTGTGCTATGCGCTGCTTCCCACTAGCTATCTATTTTACGTTTGGTTACCTAACACGCTGGCAGAAATGAAACAGTTGGTGGCACATAGTACTGACAAGGGTTTGGGAAAACAGGTACTTGCATTCGCTATTCATTAGAGTTGAAATTGGTACAAACTTAGGGGAAGGCGATTTGATGATAATCCTTCAGAACGGGGGTATGAGTGAGCCTTTGGCCCCAGCAGTTCTCCTGGTGGGAACACAGCCTTCAGAAATCTACACTAGGCTGTGCAGAGGTGGATGTGCAGGAACATCCATGGTGCACGTTATTCATAATATCAAGAAACTAGAATCATTTGAAATATCCATGAAAGGGGGACGAGCCAGGTAAATTACAGGACAACCTTACACCAAGAAATTTGATAGCGTTAAAAAAAACTAAGTAGCTATTACACTTAATCTTAGCCAAAAGTCTGAGAAGCAGTAGTGTCCTGTCCATAGTTAACAATATGGTATTGTGGACTTCAAAATTTGTTAAGAGGGTAGATCTCATGCCAAGGAAACACACACACACATACACACACATAAACACAGGAAACTCTGGGAGGTGTTGGATATGTCTATTATCTTGATAGTTTTCATATGTCCAAAGGCCTGTCCTTGGCCTGCCATTTTGTCTAATGTTTCGTAAGGCCTTCATGAAGTATGGTTAGAAGACATAAGCCTCAATGTACTACAAGTTCAAACAGATCACTGTGTAACAGAGGCTCTCCTGAGGTTCTGGCATTGTGGAGAGGGAGGGGCCCAGGAGCTCCCTCCTTGGCCTACCCCTGCCGGGGTCTCTTCTGCCCATGCCTACAGGTGGGTTTTGTTCCCACCCAAGCAGGGAGGCACTGAGTCTCCCATCACCCCATGCTTCTGAGGTGGCGAAACTTGTTTGTCTCTCCTGCTTGAGACTATGGTCACCAGGGTTGCTGAAACACCTCATCTACTTAATGCCTCAAAAACCCACATGACTTGGATGAAACTTCCTGGTGGAGAAGATGGGGTTTTTAGCAATAAAAGGGAGACTGCTCTTCTCCAGGAATGGTGCCCCTCCTGCTTTCCAGTGCCAACTGCTCTGGTAAGGAGTTTTCATTCCTTTAATTACCGGGCACAACTTCAGCCCTGAGTGGGAGAGGCTGTGATTTGGGGTTACATTAGGAAAGCCTTTTGGTACTAATTATTGCTGTTATGGTCATTTCTGGGTAAGGAGTGTTTACAATTGTTGTCCTTGAAATCTGGGTGAGGGGCCAGGGAGGAACCCTCACGAGCAGGTTCTGGGTGGTTTACATCTGGCCAAAGTAAAATCACTCACCGTTTCTATTTCATCAAAACCTAATCGAGATTGAAGTTTGGTGAGACACAGGCCACCTCGTGAGGGCTGTGGGATGAAGGCCTGGTTGTTTGTGGCAGTTTGGGCTTTTTATTACTAGTAAAAAGGCTGCAGGCGCTCAGAGAAGCTTTAGATCCATCTAAGGTGTCCTCTGATCTACATATTGGTATATAGTGATCATTTTTTATTTTATTTTTTTTTGCGGTACGCGGGCCTCTCACTGTTGTGGCCTCTCCTGTTGCGGAGCACAGGCTCCGGACGCGCAGGCTCAGTGGCCATGGCTCACGGGCCTAGCCTCTCCGCGGCATGTGATCATTTTTTAGAACGTTCTCACTTATCCCCTAAAATTAGTTGAGACCACTCCAACTTGATGACATCTCTTTTCAAATCCATATGCTTTGTTTCTACTTAAAAAGTAAATATTTTCTCATTGTAGAAAACGTGACAAATATAAAACAAGTAGAAAGAACAACCAAAAAAAATCACCAATGTGCCACTTCTGTCAATATTTTGCTCTTTTCTTCTTCCAGTTTTTTTCTTGATATTAATAGTGGCCTTATTAATTAATTGTTAATTCATGAGTAAGGTTAATTAACTAATAATATATTAAAATATAAATTAATATTAACTTTATGGTGCATGTACCATCTTATGAGCTTTCTAAAAATGATTCTGTCGTAGGGCTCCTCCTTGGTGTTTAGAATTACACGTGGTCTGGGGAGGTGGGGTGGTACTGCTTGCACCGTGTCCTGCTAGCTCAAGAGAAGAGGGAGGACAGATTGGCATGGATTTTTCTAATTATTTGCCCGTTTCAAAATTTTAAACATTATAGAAATGTGTAACTTATATATACAAAACCCCTATAATCTGAACCTCGGAAATGATCTCCACTACTTGGTATATGTTATTTCCAGATTTATCTATCCAATTACAAAAATTTACAGGGATATATAAAATTATTACTTAATCAGGGGGCTTCCCTCGTGGCGCAGTGGTTGAGAGTCCGCCTGCCGATGCAGGGGACGCGGGTTCCTGCCCCGGTCTGGGAGGATCCCACGTGCCGCGGAGCGGCTGGGCCCGTGAGCCATGGCCGCTGAGCCTGCGCGTCCGGAGCCTGTGCTCCGCAACGGGAGAGGCCACAACAGTGAGAGGCCTGCGTACTGCAAAAAAAAAAAAAAAAAAAAATTACTTAATCAGAAATATGATCTTGCCGTCCATGGAATTTTATGACTTCTACCTCATAATAAATCTCACCTCGACAACACATGTAAATCTCTCTTTCTTTTCAATGGCTTCCTCTTCGGTTGTTTGGATATACCATAATGCATTCATTTAATCCCCTATCAACCACATTTGGGTTTTAGAAATTTTTCCTGTAATGAATGTTGTAATGAATATTCTTTCACCCGAACCCTTTTTTGCACAAGTGTGGGATTTCTCTTTGAGGAATTCCCACAAGTGGTTTGTGAATTTGAAACTTGAATCATAACTGCCAAACTATCCCACAGAAAGATTGGAGCAATTTGTGTTTTCATCAGCTGTTTTTGCCCCACTCTTATCATCATGGGATATTATCAATCTTTTAAAAATGTTGCCAACTGGATAATTTTTATGTGCTTGAATTACTGTGAAGTTAGGTTGCGCATCTTTTTTTTTTTTTTTTGCGGTACGCGGGCCTCTCACAGTTGTGGCCTCTCCCGTTGCGGAGCACAGGCTCCGGACGCGCAGGCTCAGCGGCCATGGCTCACGGGCCCAGCCGCTCCGCGGCATGTGGGATCCTCCCGGACCAGGGCACGAACCTGTGTTCCCTGCATCAGCAGGCGGACTCTCAACCACTGCGCCACCAGGGAAGCCCAGGTTGTGCATCTTTTAGTCCATATATTGGGTACTTTTATTTACTCTTCTGTGATCGCTGATTCATGTCCTTTGACTAAGAACTTTGAGTCCTTTGTTAATTAGGGATAATAATCCTTTGCTTGTCTGTTGTAAATATTTTTATCGCCTGTTATTTGGCTCTCTGTTTTATGACCATCTATTAATTACAGCTAGTAGTTTTGGAGTGTTTACCAAGTACTATTTACTAAGAAAATTACTTTACATGAATTATCTCATTCAATTCTTTCAATAAATTGTTGAGTTCAGTACTGTTATTATCACCCTCATCTAACAGGTGAAGAAACTGAGGCTCAGAAGTGTAAGTCACCTAGCGAGGAGGGGGTGAGGTCAGGATTTGAACCCAGAACCCATTACATGATTTTGTTTACAGAACATCATCTATGTGGTTACTTTAGCTTCCCCCCAGAGGTAAACCCTGAGACAGGATTTGAGTGCAGTTTATTTGGGATGTGATCCCAGAATAAGGTAAGGGGTCAGGGAAACGAGATAAGGTCAGAAGGACACCAACACAGAGTGCATTATGGCTTCAGTCGGGCTGGGGACCTCTGAAGGACTGGGTAGTATGTCACATAGGCCCACAAGAGGGGCAACAAGCAGGGTATTTATCCATCGATTCCCTGTAGCACTGACTGAGGTCAGCTTCTAGGGCCCATTAACCCCCTGCAGCTTCTGGCCTGCCCCAAACACTGTTTTCCTTGCGTCTGGAGGGAAGCCGCAGCCAGAGAAGCACAGATACTTTATGAAGCTGCAAGTCAGGGTGTATGGGACACGGGCAGGAGAAGAGTGGTCTACCACAGTAGCCAAGTTTATCTTTTTCTTTTAAAAAAACAGGGTCATTTTTGATTAATGTTTATACAATAAAGGCAAGTCCTTTTCTCCCAGTGTAACATTATATATGCCCTTCCCAATAGGAAGGAGACAACAACAACTTCCTATCACCCCTGGTCCACGGCATTACCTGGGAAGGATTTCATCTTTCTTGCTCTTACTCCGGGTACTTTGCCTTCCGAGGTCCAGGAGGCCAGCCCAGCAGTTAGGCTCTAGGGACCCTTTGCTCACGAGCCTCTCCTGGGATGTCTTGGCCAAACGCCCAGGCGGGGGAGGGTGCAGCCTTGGTGCCTGTGGCCGCAATCAGTTTGGGTCAAGATTTTGAGGGAGAGAAGCTGGCTTCCCTCTGCCCTAGCCGCTCTCCCTGCGAGGACACCGTCACCATCTCCTTTTCTCTTTTCACCTCCAGTCAAAACATTCTCCCTGCAAAGGAGCTGAAAGAGGAGGGTCAGTCGCTGGGTCTTGGTCTGTTTGTGTCTTTGAAGGTGTGGAGTACTCAGAATCCGTTTGCTGAGAAAGCTTTGTTTAACCCTGGTGACATAGGCAGCTCACTGGAGCAGACGGGGTACCATCGGTGGGCCTGAGGGGGGCTCCAATAACCCCCCTTCCTAATTCACAGGGTGACAGAGCCTGAGCTCCGCCCATGGTGATGGTAGCCAGGGAGCTGTGGATGCTCGGCTGCCCCATCCTCTCCCTTCACCTCCCTCAGAGCGGCCTTCTCAGGACCACCCATCTAACCTGCCTCTCCCACCCCAAGACCCTCTTGACCAGTTCCCCCTGTTTCTAAACTTTTCTTTATACAACATATCACCACTGTATATTACTGGCTTGCTTTATTGGGGTGTGTGTGTGTGTGTGTGTGTGTGTGTGTGTGTGTGTGTGTGTGACTCTGGCATGGGGGAGGGAGTAGAGATGCATCTTCTGAGCACACATGTCCCCCACGCTCAGGCCTGGACCTGGCGCACAGTAGCCTGAACTCTGTAATGGGGACCTGGGAACCAGGCGTCCCAGACTCTGGTCTGGACTTGGCCATGGGGTTGCCGGTGGACCTGGAAGTCTATCCTGTCGTGGTCAGGTCCCCCCGGAGCCAACTCTGAGAAGGAGATTCGTGTGCAGAGCCACAGTCAGGGAATGATTCAGGATCCACACTGCGGGATGGGAGGGAAGAAAGCAGGGAGTGGTCAGCAGAGCTGTGGGTACCACCTGCCCAGGTCACCCTGAAGATGGGTGGCCTTGCGGACTGAGGAACAAGACTTTACCCCCTTGTGAGTCAGACTATGGGCGCATCACCCAGGAAGGGGCAGGACGCTGGGAGGAGGCCCTCTTCAGCTGGGGCGCTCCCCAAAGACAGCTGGCCGTGAGGTTGGGGGGATCAGTCCCCCAGCCTGAAGGGGGATCTGGGCGGCAGCTTCTACCCACAACCCTCGTGCCCCGTTTGGCCCATCCTTCTATGGGGATGGTTGTATCTCCTCTTCCCAAGCGTTCCAGGGACGCGAGAAGGCAACGAGGGGAAGAGCGTAGGTTAGAAGGTTTAGAATAAAAGTGCTCCAGGGAAAATGCACTTACTGCTTGGAATTAATTAGAAATGGGAGCCCAAGTTTGAATTACAGACAATTCTCTCTAAAAAAAAAAAAAGGATTTCATTGCTTTCATTTAATTCATTCGTCTAGAAATATCTATCGCACACCTTCTATGTCCCTGGAGCAAGAGATGTGGTCCTTGCCTACGTGAATGTACATTTTAGTGGGGGAGACAGACAATCATCAAATCAGCGTACAGGATCCGTTTGGGTGTTGGTCACCGCTATGATGGACAGAGGAGGGAGTGACGAGGCTGGGGAGCTATTTCAGATGCTGGGGAGGGAGGCCTCTCTGAGCAGATCCGAGCAGAGGGAGGGAGGGAGGAGCCAGCAGGCGCGTGGGGAAGGGGAAGGTGCAGGAACAGGATGGAGCTCGGGGTCACCGGGCGGGAGGGCAGGCACAGGGAACGCTTTGGACTGAGATCACGAGGGGACACGAAGAGACACGAGTAACTTTTTAAGGAACACACGGAGCAGATGGAGGTCAGGGTCACTTGTAAATCACACGTTAAATGTTCTGAACGATAATCATAAGGGGCCTGGTGGAGGGCAGGGAGACTCAGCCCTGGCCGGGATACCAGCTTCTTAACCCACTAACTGTGGCTCGAGGGATTCTGTAATGTGATGGGGCCTCAGTTTCCTCATCTGTGAAACTAAGAAGAAGAAAGAACACACATGACCAGTATAAGGAATGAACGAGTGGACATAACTAGAGACGCTACAGACATCAAACGAGGAAGGGGATATTATGAACAGCTTTATGCCAGTACACTGAAAGTGCAGATACAAAAAGTTCTCCGCGAGGCATAACTTCCAAACGGTATCCAAGAAGAAAAAGAAAATTTCAATGCCTTTAATCAATGAAAGGCATTTTTAAAAAAACCTGATTCCAAGCCATTTCTGGCACATGGTAGTTGTCTAACACACACAGCCATTATCATGCACTTACTCCAAATAATGATGCAAATATTTCATCATCGTCAGAAACACCTTACAGTATAAGAAAAAAATACTCTATGTAGTTTCACCATTAAACCCTCTCCTATACCTACTTCTGCCCCTACTAGCCTCCAAAGACATTACTGCTTTATTTATTATACTTGATACAAAAGACTTTCACTTGTTACTAAAAATATGCTATATACTTGCTTGTCTCGGGAGACGATGCCCAGATAAATGTACTGCAGGCTTAGACCACCTCTCAGTACAAACAAGAGGTTTGGGTGTGCAGAAGCCAGAAAGGTGGGTTACGCACTGCCCCTGAAATTCCACATGTACTCCACAATGACCTAGCAAGGCTCTGTATTCAAGGATGCTGCCAGGACATGACGCTGTAGCCAGGGTCTGAATAAATTAGCAGTGACCGGGAGTTAGTGGCGCCCAAAGGACATTTGTCTGTCGACCTTGCCAAGATATTCATTTCAAAGAAGGCCCTGGCTCCTTCAGGCGGCTGTTCCCGTCGGTCACGTGCCTCCCCTTGCAGGACTGTGTTGCACAATTGGCTTTCCAAGCAGAGGTCAGGTCTTGTCCCTTTCCTGTCACAGCCTTGCCCAACTGAGGGAAATTGTTCCAAGCCCGGGCCATGGGACTTAGACGTGGAGAGCAGGTGGTGTGTGTCTGCTGGACTGACCAGAGGCTGCTGGGAAATGGCAGGGGCTCCTGTGGTAGACTCAAAGAACTGCAAGGTTGCCAGGGACCTGCCCAATTGCATCCAACTTCCCGTTTATCAGACGGGGAAACTGAGGCCCAGGGAGATGAAGGAGTCGGCCAAGGCAGCACAGTGGGTTCTTTCCAGCCTCCTCCCACAGATGGGCACAGATACTGCCTGGGGCCTGGGCCACCTCCATGGCCTGCGAGGAAGCTCGGCTAAGAGGATGGCAGAGCAAGCCTGGGAATATGGGTGTCTCTATGGAAGAGGCTGGAAAGAACCTGCTGGTGGGCGCTGTTGTCAGGTAGAGCGTGAGCCTGGGTTGTGGAACACGGAACAACACAGAGGGAGGCTGGCTGTCCCACAGAGTCCTATTCAACGTGGGGAGGGGCTACGTGGAGAGGGTGTCCGTGCATGTCCCCAAGGGTGCTTTCCCCAGCCTGCACTCCTTTTCGGCCAGATGTCACAAAGCCTGGCATGCCACCGCCCACACTCCTCTTTGGGGCCTTCTCTGCCTTCCTGTTTTAAATGCAACGTCCCAGGGGAACAGAACACTCCAGACTCTTCACGAATTCTTGTTATGCCAACAACGCCCTAAATGCTTCCTCCCTTGTTTCCTGTGGGTAGCAGCAATCAGGTGGGCCCTGCCTCTGCCCACCTCCCAGGGTAGTTTGAAGGACCACTTAAGATAATGGCAGGCAAAGTGTTTTGAGGCCTGAAGTGCAGTGCCTGTGCGGGCATAAGAGGTGGTCCTAGTTAATGATTTATGCCTGGGGGCTGTGTTTCCTGGCGGGAAGCTGGCAGAAGAGGAGACCAAAGTGAGAGATGGGAAAGCCGGAAGCCAGCGGCCGAGTTTCCCAGGGGACCAACCTGGACAGTTTCCTCAGGCAGTGTCTGTCACGGGGGGCTCGATTTCCAGCTCCATCGACACACCCAGCAGCCTCTCCCCGTTCAGTTCATTTCACAGAGATTTACTGAGCACTTCCCTACCTCCCTGCCCACCAGGCTCCAGCCCAGCACTGGCCTCAATGCTGAGAACAGGGTTAGGAGCCAAGCCAGGCTCAGCTCCTGCCCTCGAGGGGCGAAGGGAACAGGAAACAGAAACACAAGTCATCATATATGAGCATCACAATTATTGTCACTGCTGTGACTATCCAACTGCCTCCTTCACATCCCCTTGGATGTCTAAAGGCATCTCTAACTTAGTCTGAAGCCAAGCATTTCATTTCACTGTCCCCCAGTCTTATTAAATGCCATCCGTCAGGTTACTAGAGCCAGAAGCCATTCTTGTTTCTCCCCCTCTCACAGTCATCAACTCCTCAGCAAGCCCTGTCACTTCTGTCACCCAAAGCTCTCTTCAGGCAGTCCGCTTCTTTTACCATCAACACTGCCACCCTTCAGGTGACAGCATCGTCCATCCTGATCATTGCACAGCCTCTTAACCAGTCTCCCTGCTGCTTCTCTCTCTCTCCCATCTCACCCCCATCCGCCCTTTATTCAGAGCAAAATATGCTCTTAAAACATAAATTGGATCCCATCAACCCTCCTGCTTATAACCTTTCCCTGGATCGCTGGTGCTTTCAGAATAAGACTCAAGCTTTACACCCTGGTCATGAAGCCCTGTGTGACCTGGCTCCAGCCACCCACTGTGGGCTTTTTTGTGTGACGGTGCTGAGATCTTGCTGACCCCAGGGCACTTGCACCTGCTCTTTCCTCTGCCTGGAAAAGCCCTTTCTCTAGAGCTTCACCAGGCTGGTTCCTTCTCTTTCTGTGGGCTCAACCTAAATGCCACCTCTTCAGCGAGGCAATGCAGACCCCTCCGTACCCTCCTTTCCACCAAGTGCATCCCAACCCTGTTTGCTTCCATCACACGGGTGTTGAAGTTGGTCATCCCTCATTCCTTTGCTGGCTTGTTGGTTGGTTTTCTCTCCCACAAGTGCAGGGACCTTGTCTGGATGGTTTGCTGGGCAAATTCCCCAAATTAACTTTTGTTAACTGGATAAAGGAATGTGTTCCCTCACCACTCCCATCCCAGAAGAAGTGAGTACATTCTAGCCATGCCCCCACTCCAAGAACTGGCATGGTGTGGGCACTGCAGGACCCCAGAGCTCTGCCCACTCTCTAATGTCCTGATCCCCTAGATTCTTCTTCTGAAGAGCAGCTTAATGGATTCTTGATTCCCCTGTCACTGTGGTAGGGGCACAGACATCAGGGTTTTCACACATTTATTCAGTCACGCATGCATTTCTTCTGAACTTCCTGAGAACCTGGAGTCAGAAGACCTGGGCCTAGTTGTGGCCTCTGCCACCAACTCACTGTGTGTAGCTTTGGTCATGTCTCTGCCGCATCCTGTGTTCAGTTTGCTCTGGTGCCAAAAGGGAGACGATGGAGGCTGGACCTGATGGACAAACTCTTCAACTCCATCAGAAAGAGCGGCCCAGGTGGGACCAGGTGGGCTGCATGATGCCTGACTCCTAGCTGAGGCGAAACCTGAGTCTCAAGGCCTCACAGCAAGGAGACGACTGTTGGCTTCCTGCTGGCCTGTGGTCTGTGTCCAGCCCCAGCTGGTGTCTGGGAATGGAGGGAAGCGGGACCGGAAGTGCAATGTGGGTCACCAGCCCACCCAGCCTCCCCATTCCACCACCCACGTTCCCAGGCTCGCTCTGCCTCCGTCTGAGCCAAGCTTCCTCACAGACCATGGAGGTGGCCCAGGCCCCGTGCAGCATCTGTCCCCATCTGTGGGAGGAGGGAACACAGGGCAGGAGGCCTAGCCAACTTCCCGCAATAGGCCCACATCTCTTCCCAAGTGAACAGAATCCAGATAATGCAGCCTTCTGAAGTTCAAGGCCAAGGCAGGGCGGAGGTCCCAGCAGAAGCGGGTCTGAGGCTGGGATACGGCAGGAACAATGATGTGCACTTGGCAGGCAGAGAAGATTTTTCCTTTCAGGCACTTTAGGCGGATGCCTCTTCCCCTGCCCCCCACCCCAAACCTTCTGCAGGGAATTTCCTTGGGCCAAGGACCAGCAGACCCTGGAAGAATCTGAGTGGAAACTGGTCTCCCTGGTTTCTGTCCCAGAGGTCAGATCTGCATCCTCGCTCCGATTCCAACAAAACAAAACAGGATGGATGAATTCCCCTGACGCTCTAGGCTCAGGCGAGAGTTTTCCATGGTGTGAACCTCTTTCTCCTACAGACTTGATCTCGCTAGAAACTTCCCTTCCCCCTTTCAGAGACAAGTGGTTTATGAAACTAATTCATACTAAGGTGTGAACAGCACCCTGCTGGCTTTCACCTGCCCTGTGTATTTGACTATGAACTCCTAGAACACAGGGGCTGTTTTACGTCTCTTCGTAGCTCCAGTGCCAAGTACAAAGTCGGTGTAGCGTGGATAACCATAAAGATGACGGCAATGGCAATAATAAATAATAACAGCTAACAAGTACTGAGTGTTTTCTAAATGCCACACAATCTGGTAAGGGCTTTATGTGGGTTACCTTATCTTCACCCCAAGTGGTAGGTACTCTTCTTATTCCCATTATACAGAGGAGGAAACCGAGGCTCAGAGAGGTTAAATAACTTATCCAGAATCTAAAGCGATGGAAGTAGGGTTTAAATCAAGGCAGTCTGACTCCCAAATGCACACTACTACCTCACAAGCTAAGTTCTAACCAAGGTTAATTAGGCTCGCTCTAAAGTTCTTCTATAGCACTTAACACGCCCTCCCCTCCGAGATGTGTCTCTAATGATGAATTTTAGGCTTCCATGAGTGTGGGGGAGTGTAGTTTCTTCCAGGAAGTCCCCAAATCCCCATCAGAGTGATTTGGGAAAGGACTGGAAAATGTCAGTGGATACGGTTGTCCTCCCTACCCTGCCTCCTGCTCCCAACTGCCTGGTGAAAATCCGGGAGCGCCTGGGATGCCCAGCTTCACGGCGGGCCTGGAAAAGGCTCAGGGAAGCCAAGCCTCTGCTGGAAGGTGGGGAGCCTCACTCTGGGTTTGCTCTAAGCCCCCATTTTCCAGAGGGCCCCTGTTTTCCCTTTTCATGGCTCCGTGGTTTCCCTAGGCTCACTCAGCACAGGCGTTCAGTCAGTCATGCCTTTACTAGATCGTCTCCCTCACCAGACACTGTGCTCCACAAGACCAGGCTCTGTCTAGTTCACCAGAGGATCCCCAGGCAGGGGCACAGGGTCTGGTGCACAGTAGATCCTCAGAAAGTAGCAGCAATTTTGAGAACTGACCCTGGAGCCCAATGCTCCCTACCAATTCCAGCCCTCTCTGAGGCCCCAAAGCCGGGAAGAAGGTCCTAACCCAAACGATCTTCACCTAGACCTCTCATTGAAAGGGAAGCCCGCAGACACGCAGCCGCAGGGCGAGTGTACCTGCAGAGGCTGCCACCAGCCCCGAGCCACAGCCTCCATGTCCATCTCCATCATCTGGGTCCTGGTTCCCCTCCTCCAGGAAGCCCTCCCTGATGAGCCCCACCCACATGCCCTGCTTTTGCAGCTCAGGTTCCAGGAATCTCAGGGCGGCCACACACACCCTATGGGGAGAAGACTGGAGAGAAAGACTCAGACTTCTTTAGGGTTCAGAAGTGGGCTTTCAGTTCAAGATCTCAGTTTCTGGCCTCCTCTCTCTTTTTCTCACACAGAGGCTCTCCCATTCATCCTTCCTTTTCCCTCTCTTTTTCTTCCTTCTTTTCTCTTCTTGTCTCTTTCCCTTCTCCTTCCACCTCCCCCTCATTTCCTTCCTTTACTCCAGCTATGTTTCAGGGAAGGCCTGAGGCCACTGTTACCTCCAGCCCACCTCCAGACCGCTGGGTGTTCAGACTGGCCCGAAGTCTGCTCACAGGAATGCCAAAAGCAACACCAGCCTTAGGTGCTGCTGGTACTTCCTCTGGGCTGAGGGTCGCGACAGGGCAACCTTGGGGGTAACACTCAGCCCCAGCAGCCCACACCCTACCACCCACCCTGCTGGGCCAGCACTGGAACCAAGGCGCCCCTCCTCCCACCCCCCGGCAGGTGCATGAAGGAAAACTGGGGCCGAGGAAAGAGCACTGGAGTAGGCGTCCCGAGACTGAATTCCCTGCACGCGTGGCCCCCATTTATATCCCCGGGCACAGCATGCAGCCAATAGATATTTGTGGAGTGACTGCATGGAAGCCAGAGACTGAAGTCCCAGCGGGCTGCCTCATTTCAGGTGCATCCCTTCACCTCTCTGAGCCTCAGGACCCTCGGTTAAAATGGGGAAGGATGGCCTGGCCCTTGTCCAGCAGGTGTGACGGTGCCTCCAGTTGTAAAGCCCAGGCCAGCAGGTTGTGTGGGTGACAGTGGGAGCAGGTGGGAGAGGGCTGAGCCGGGGCCCGGCTTTGGGGATGGAAGAGGATCGAACACTCCGTGCTGAATGATCCCAAGGAGACTACCGAGCATGGAAGAACTGCAAGTTTCACGTTAGGGACCCCTCCTTCCACCCCAGCAGAACCCTTGCGGGGCCTGCCGGCAGCGCCCCCATCGCTCTTCCCTACCAAGCCTCCCATTGCCCCGGCCCTCCCAGGGCAGGCGGGCCAGTGCCACCTGGCTGGTCCTCGCTGGTCTGTCCCTGGTGAGTCACGAACTCGACTTTCAGGAGGAGCTGGTCTAGGTTAGATTTAGCCAGAAGGCAGAAGGCTGCTAGCAGGCTCCGGGGTGGGCAGGCTGCAGACCCATCAGGCCTCGTGTCTCAGCCTGGGACTCAGGCCTACTCAGCTCTGCTGCTTGCCAGCTGTGTGGCCTCGGACAAGTCACTTTACCTCTCCGAGCCTCAGCGTCCTCACTTGCCACGTGACACGCATCCTTGCCTTGGCAGCCACGCCGTGAGTGTCCACAGAAGATGAACAGAAACCTGGCAGGGAGAGGCACTGGGCGATGGTGGGTGTCTGCTTGGCTCGGGGGAGCCTATCCACGCTCCGCTCTCCCCTCCCCCGCCTCTCTTCCGGCCCAGGCTCGGCCAGATGGTGGGAGCAGGGAAATGCAGGCGAGCTGCGTGCTTCTGGTCTATTTTGAGACGCCTCCTGTTTCCTTTACTGCCTGGGGCCATGTGGTGGCTGCGGGTCTCTGCTCCCAGGATGGGCTCAGAGATGGACCTTGTCCTTCCTCTGCCCTTCACCCCCAGCCCTTCCCTTCCACCGTGGCCTGGGCCCTCTGAGCCTCCACATCCTGGCTCCCAGCTCAGGCACCACAGCCTCACCCAGTAGGGGCAAAGGTCAGGTGCCCAAAGGGGCTTTGGGGTGGTGGCTGGTCGCTTGTCAGCAATATGGAGAAAGTGGGGAGCTGGAGCTGGCCCCTCATTGCCAGGCCCAGCCCCTGGCAGCTCAGCCCCCGCTTCTGTAAGCCTGGGCCTCCACGGCTGTCAGCATCCTCCGTTGCCCGGTAGCAGTTATCACTGCTGGGGTTGAGCGTTGGGTGGAGTCGTCTGTATTCCACACACAGCTCCCTTCTGAGCCACCTGGGGGGCCCCCAGAGAAACACAGCCACCCAGAACGCTGGCCCGGCCAGGAGGTCGGGCAGTCCCCTGGCTTGTGGCCTGGCTCGTCTGAATTCCAGGCCAGCGGGGAAGCCGAGGACCTACATCCCTCAGTCACCTTGCCAGAAACCTGGGAGCCACGCTTACCTCCGCTCCCACCCTTCCTCCTCCCTGCACAGAGCTCTGACGTGGGTGTGCCTGGCTTTGAGTCCCACATCCCTCACCTATTAGATCCATGACCTTTCACCTCTCTGTGCCTCAATTTGCTCATCTGTGAAATGGAGCTAAGGGGAGTCCCTATTTCATGGGCCTGCGGGGAAGAGGTATTGAGTTAATACTGGTAAAATGCTTAGGACAGGGCCTGGCACATAGTAATTGCTCAGTAAATTGTAGCTCCTGTTATCTGATTGATCAACAAAGTCTTCCCACTCCAGTTCTCTTACGTCACTTCCGTCTCCTCTACTGCTATCCTAGTCCAACCTCTCCCGGGGCGTTGCCAAACCTTCTCGCTGGCTTCGCCACCTCTGTTGTCCATCCCGCTAAAGCCAAGGGCATCTTTCGAAATAAAAAGTCTGATTAGCGCTGCAGGGTTTTGAAATTAGATTCATTCATTCACCCCCAAAATATTTGAGGGCCTCCTCTGTGCTGCTGCAGTAACCTAAACAAAGTAGGACTCATATTCTACTGAGTTCAAGTCCCGGCTCGACAGCTGGGTGGCGTTGGGCCAGTTGCTAAACTCTTGGAGCCTCAATTTTGCCATCTGCAAAATGGGATCACAGAGAACCTGCCCCATGGGCTTGCTGTGAGGATTCAGTGTTAGCAGAGTACGCGGCTCTACAAACGTCGCATGTGAAATATTTTCAGAGTGGTCGCTCTGGGATGAGGATGGTAAGGATGGTGTCATTCCATTCCTCACAACCTTCCAAGGTTCATGCTGGACTCAAGCATGGCGTTCAAGGCCCTCCATGATCTGATCCCGGTAGATGTCTCCCCCGTCCCCCACCAACCCTTTCTCTAACATGCTGCTCATGGTATTAGGATGCTTGGGCCACCCCAGACTTCTCACCACTCCCGCAACAACTGGGCCCTTTCTCACCCCTCTGCCTTTTCCTGAAGCTTCCTCCTTTCTTGGAATTTCTCCCTCCCTCCCCTTCTTTTCTTTTCCACTCCTTCCTCTTTTCAAGGCAGCCCCAGTTACCTGCCACTGCTGGGTAATGTCTTTCCAGCCTCTCAGACAGGACGAATCCCTCCTGGATCTGGGCTCTTTCCGCCAGGTATTCACGCCCCCAGTACATCCCTTCCCGTGGTCAGCTCAGCCCCTCGGCAGGAATGTGTCACATCTACCTCGTGCTGTCAGAGCCTGGCACTGGCTTGGCATATCGTGGCACTCATTGACATTGGATGAATGTATGCACGGCTGCCGAGATACCTCTGAGGATCAGCCTCAGGTTAGCCAAGTGGAAGGTGGGGTCAGTGTTAGAGATTCACACTCTGCTGGAAGGGAAGGACCCTGACAAATGCCGTCCCCACTGCCATGTGCAGCAGAGGTGACCTGAGAGGCTTCTACATGCGGTATAATGGGACGTGTTAGCGAGCACAGACCACAAAATGTCTGGTGGTGCGCACACCATGGAAGGCTGAGGGGCGTGCTCCGGTCTGCCTGTGGCTTCCTCCACGCCGGGATCTGGGGATCCTGGCTCCCTCCATCTTGAGGCCCCCCCATTATTTAGGTCCTTGTCATCTGCATCCAATGGGCAGAAAGAGAAAGTGAGGATGTGGAGGCGGTATACAGCTACTCTTCAAAGCCTCAGCTCGGAATTGGTACAGGTTGGTCCCATTGCCTAAAACCCCATCACATGGCCACCCCGAGAGCAAGGGAGGTGGGAGATGGAGGCTAGTGTGTGCCCTGGGAGATGGGGAGGGTGCGGATTTGGGTGAACACTGACCATCTCTGCCAACGCAGCCACCAATCTAACTTCATTTTTCTAGCTCCTGTGTTTGCGTGGAGACCGCAGGGCAAACCCTCAGGCCACAGTGGAGGGCGCTGGGCTACTAGCCTGGCTGCCCGCTGTGCCAGGCCACGCTGGACTGGAATAACTTGAGCAGGTCGTGGATCCCAGCCCCTCCTGGTCTGTTGGGCAGACAGAGACAGAGGCTGCGCATCAGTCAGGGCGGAGGGGTGGGTAGCTCAGGGAAGCCTGTCGGGTTGGAGGGTGTCTCTAGGTCCAGCACCCTTCCTGGGGGCCTGAGGGCTCTCTCGGGGGTTCTGGGACAGGGTTTTGCAGCTGCAGGAGTCCAGAGCCCGGCAGGCCGCAGCTCTCCTTCCTTCATGGCGTGGGCCGGGCTGAGTCCTGAGTAATGTCCCGGCCTCTCAGAGGGTCACAGCTGCTTAGAGGGCAAATTTCTGCCGCCCCAGCACCAGCCAGTGAGCTGAGACCAGGCATGTTTCCACAACCAAGTGCACTCAGCTGCAGTTTGAAAGGCCCTTTGGAAGCTGAGCCTCCCTTTCCCCCAACACTTGTAAGCCACGGAGAGCAGAAGGAGCCCCCTGGCCAGCGCCTGCCGGGGTGAGCAGCATGGCTTGGCCAGGACACCCGGCACCCCGCTCGGCTCCATGGCTTCCTGCCCTGCCTCCTTCTCACTCCAACGCCTGTCCCCTTCTCAGCAGGTCCCACGCCAAGGTCAAGAATCTAAGGAAACCTGGAAAGAGAGGATTCCTATTGACCATCTAGTCCAGGGGTCTTTAGCAGGGATGTTCGGAACTCAGTGGGTACATTTTGGATGGCTGCAGCGACGGGGTGGGGGGGCGGTGGGCACTGGCCAGGGATGCTCTGGATTCTGGGCTGGGTAAGAACTGTCCTGCGTCCCACACAGCCTCTCCGCACGCAGCTGCGTGCTCCTGTAGGGAGCCTGAACACACAGGGCCAAACCTGAACACACAGGGCCTGAAAACGCAGATCCCTGAGCTCCACCCCAGGTTCCTGATTCATCGGGTCTGCGGTGAGTGTGTGTTTCTAAGAGTACCCAGGGGATGCTGACACTGCTAGTCCAGGGACCACACTTTGAGAACCACTGTTGTCGCGGGAAAGCTGTTTTTAAGCATCTGAACCTGGAATGTAATTCTGTTTAACACCTAAATGTACTTTTTGCAAAGCACTTTTTGCATTTTCATATTCACTTAATTTTCCTGGATTGCAGCTACCATATATATTAATCTTTTTTGTTCTGTTTACCAGAAAATGGAGTCCTCCCTGGCAATGCCACTGGAGGTATCTGAGTCGCTGATTTAACTCTCTGTGGTGGTTTGCATTTGCAGCTGGGATGTTCGCGGTCATCTCTCAAATGTATACCTTCATCATGCCTTTAGTGTAGTCATACCATTACTGAAATGGTTTTGAAATGGCCATGACTTTAGTATAAAATATTTTCCTTTTATTCTCCCTTATATTAGCATTAGAGCAGTGTGTGTGTGTGTGTGTGTGTGTGTGTGTGTGTATTTCAGTTTAGTGAGTGGATAGTTTTTTGTTTCCAAGAATTTCATCTTGGGAGGTAAAGGGGATGTTACTAAATATTTACTATAAAAAGGGGGGCATTGGGCTTCCCTGGTGGGGTAGTGGTTGAGAGTCCTCCTGCCAATGCAGGGGACACGGGTTTGTGCCCTGGTCCGGGAAGATCCCACATGCTGCGGAGCGGCTGGGCCCGTGAGCCATGGCCGCTGGGCCTGCACGTCCGCAGCCTGTGCTCCGCAACGGGAGAGGCTGCAACAGTGAGAGGCCCGCGTACCGCCAAAAAAAAAAAAAAAGGGGACATCGCATCCGTATGTCAGAATTGAGACCACTGCTTTAGTCCAACTCCCACACTGGATGGGGTAAAATACACCCCAGACAGAGGGAGAGGTGGGGGCACGGTGGTACCGGAGTCCCTGCCCCTACCCGGACCCCTAGTGCTGTAGTCTTTCCAGGCAGAGGAGAATGAACCCCCTTGAGAGCTTGCTGGGCACGGCGCCAGGTGTTAGTGGGGAAGGGAGTGGGTGTCATTAAGCCCATTGTTCAGTGAGGACTCGTGCTCAGGAAGGTTAGGTGACCTGCCATTTCTGTTCCGTTGTGGCATTGGGATGCCAACCTGAGACTCTGATCCCACAGCCACTAAGAAGGCTGCTGTGCCTCTATATGGGAGGACGACATCTTCATGTCGTACGTGTGATACTCAACACACATTGAGGACATGCACGCGACCCCAGACAGCTCAACAGAACTGATTTCGTGCCTGTCCTCAGGGAGCTTACCTTCTGGTAGAGAAAACAGAGCATAAATAGCTCGTTGCCATGTAGATGTCCTAAGAAGGTATAGAGGACAAGGAGCGTGTGTCCCAGGGAGCATGACCTGACCTGGGAGTGAGGGCGTTGGGGCTGGGAGCGGATTGGGAGGGCCGGAAGCAGCTGGTAAGTGAGGAGGCGGGAAAGAGAGGTGAGCTGAATTTAAGAGGAGGGAGGCCAGGGAGTTTGGAGCACAGAAAGCAAGAGGGAGAATAAAGCAGGAGAGGTGGCTGGGCCAGACCTCAAAGGAACAGAACGGCCATGGGAAGAGGTTGGTCTTTATTCTAAAAACAAAGAGAAGCCTGTTTAGGGTTGAATTGTGTCTCCCCCTCCCCCTGCAAAAGATGCTGAAACCCTAACCCTTAGTACACGTGAATGTGATTTTATCGGAAATAGGGTCTTTGCAGATGATCAAGTTAAGATGAGGTCATTAGGGTGGGCCCTCATCCGATATGACTGATGTCCTTATAAAAAGGGGAAATTTGGACATGGAGACAGACACAAGGATGGGAAAGACCTTGTAGAGACATGGGGAGAGCCATCTGCAGACCAACAGATGCCCAAGGATCCCAGAAGAGAGGAGAGGAGAGGCATGGCACAGATTCTCCCTCACAGCTCTCGGAGGGAACCAACCCTGCCCACACCTGGTCCCAGCCCTATGGCCTCCAGAATGGTGAGACAATAGATATCTGTTGCGTAGGCCTCCCGGCTGTGGTTCTTTGTAATAGCAGCCTCAGGAAACGATACACCATGGGTGGCTTTTAGCGGAGGAGCAGCATGACTAGCTTTGGTGTTTAGAGATGGTCTTGCTTGGTGTGGACCATTCTCCATAGAGAATGGACCTGAGGGACGTAAGTGGCTGTGGGGAGACCTGTCAGGAGGAGACTGTCACATTCTACTGACAGTTGATGGTAGGTCGGTGTGACTGGGGCAGATGGAAACGACCAAGTGGACAGATGTGGCAGGCAGATGCTCAGAAGATAGAGTTTATAGGGTGCGTCAAGGATGAGTCCTAGGATGCTAGCTTCTGCTAAGGAGTGGACAGCAGTGCCAGTCCCTGAGCTGAGGGACAAAAGGGCCAGGTTTGACGATAAGGATCATGAGTTCGTGTCGGATTTGAGGTGCTTTTAAGGCATCCAGTGGAGCTACAGGTTCTGTCCCTCAGGAGAGTTTGGACTGGAGATAAAGTCAGGGTCCTCATTTCGGATGTTTCCAGAAGCCTCTGGCTTGGGGACTCAGCTAGGGCAGCTTTGATGGGTCTCATTGGGGAGACTCATGTGCTCAATAGAAGTTCTCTGCCTTGGCTTCACAGTATACTCACGTGGGGAGATTTTAAAATCCCCGTGTCCAGGCCATCTCCTGGACCATTAAACCGGAATCTCTGGGGGTGGGACCCAGGTGTCACGGTTTTGTGTTTCGTTTGTTTTACTTTTTTAGCTAAACAAAGGGTGCCACATTGCTGTTTCACTGTGGGCTGGTCTGGTTGAACTGTTTCTGGGAACCCCTGGTGTCAGTTTCTTTTGGTTTGTGGGAGTTCCAGAGAAGATTCTTCCAGGTTCCCTGCATCTTCTGCTAGGGTGGGGTCAGGTGGGCGGGGCAGGTCGAAGGGAGGTTGCCCAACAGCTAGGAATGGGAACGGGATCAAGGACTCCACCTGCTTTTCTACAAACCGTCAACCAATCCCTTTATTTCAGTCCACCTCTATCCTCAGCCCCACTCCCTCTTCCAGAGACCCTGGGGGCTGGCCATTCCCAGTCCTCTAGGGGATTCTGCAGTGCCAATCAGGTTAATTCTCTGCTTTTCCCCAAGTGCTGCCTTAGGATGCAGCTTTCTGGGGGTCTGCTGAGTCAGCTGCAACCTGTTTGCCTGCCTATCAGCTGCAGCCTTTTTCATGCCGTTTTTCCCTCTCCTATTCGCCCTGTCCTTGTAGTTTTATGGCTAAAAAACATCCCTTGACTATCGTTTCAGTGCGGTTTGGGGAAGAATGAAAATTAGAGCGATGTGTTTAAACTTCACCCAGCCAAGAAACACGTGTGAACACCTTGAGATACAGATCACCTTTTGCCAATGGGTCCTCGGGAAGCCTTCTGGCTGCGTGTACTAGGAACCCCAAGGAACAATGGCTAAAGCAAATGTGTTATCTCACACAAGAGGCTAGACTTTAGCAGCTGAAGACTTCGGTTCAGGGGCTCAGCAGTGCTGGTGGCTGCCGCTCTTGGCCTTGCCTTGTGCGGGGAGAATGTGTCCCTTCTCCATCACCTCTGGAGGAACAGGCAAGGGAGAAGGGGCCGTGATGTGCTGGGTTAGCCATCCAATGGCGTCTCTCTCTTGCTCACCAAATCGCCGTCAGCATTGCATGGTGGTTAAAAGCATGGCATTTGGAGTTAGACAAAGCTTGGTTTGAACCCAGTTCTGCAGTTTCTTAACTGTTTTGAGCCTCAAATCCCCCACGTGTGAACTGGGGGTGACAGTAGGCCTCCCAGTCGTGATGGTTGAATGAGACAAGGTATGTGAAGAGTTCAGCTGGGAACTGTCCCATGTCAGTGACTAAACAGATGCAGGTGCCCCATGTCATCCTCACCAGCGTGTGCAGACGTGAGCCTGGTTAGAGCTGGATTGCCACAGCCCTTTAATCCTCTACTTGACCGTGTGAAGGAAGTGCAGTCAGCCCTCCATATCCGCGGATTCTGCATCCACAGATACGGGGGCCCCCTGTACTACGCCACTTTATAGAAGGGACTCGGGCATCTCGGATTTTGATATCTGCAGGGGCGGGGGTGGGGGAGACTGGACCCAGTCTCCCATGGATACCAAGTCATGACTGTACTGTCAGCCCATTTCATAGATGAGGAGGCTGGGTCACAGGGAGTTTAAGAAAATAGAGCCTGGATTCAAATGTGATCCTGGAGCTTGTCCTTATAACCTTGACTTAAGCTGCCCCTTCAAGATATAGTTGCCATTATTATCGTTATTCAAACATTAACTAATCACCTGTTTTGTGCTAGGTCCTGTCCTGGTCATGGGGGTCACAGAGACATATGTATAAGATACAGTCCCTACCGTCAAGGAGCTCCCAGTCTTGTAGGGGAGACAGAAAGAGAAACAAACAGTACTGAGCCATGTGGAAACCAGGAACCATTTCACCAAGCAGAAAAGTTGGTGAATAATACTCATTATTTGTATGCAAAATGAAATCACAACCAGGAACTGTACTTGCATCCAGGAACAAAGGAAGCTGCCCAGCCCTGGGTGACGATTTGTTTCCAAGCTTCCCCAGAGGTTTTTTTCCAGCTGTTCAGTCTTGTGCTATCAACAGCAACAAGCATCCAAAGTTTAAAAAAAAAATGGAGGAGAAATACCCAAATTATTAAAATTGGGAAATGTTATAAGATTCTGGGGTGAGGCTGTATGGAAAAGAATGGAAGTGGGAGCTTCGTCTGCTGTGACTTGCTGGTGGCAGAGTCTAGCCTCAGTTTGTCCATCTGTTCAATGGGATTCATTCGTGCATTCCTGTATTCATTCAAGAAAATAGGAGATCCGCTCACCTACCTTCAGAGCTGATTTATAAATCTAAACTGTAAGAGGACAGACAGGAGGAATTATACAATGGAGGCTTGGCTTCTGCCTTAGAATCATGGCTGGGGTGGGAAGGAGGGAGGTGGAGGTGAAGGGGTGAGCATGAGAGTGTGTGTGTGTGTGTGTGTGTGTGTGTGTGTGTGTGTGTGTGTGTAAGGAGGCCAAGCCCTGCTTCCCCAGTCTCCCTCCCCGACCCCCTGGGTGAAAGGGCCCAGGAGGTACCAAATCCCTTTTTCCCCAGCATCTCCTCACCCCACTACAACCTGGTGACAGATCCTCTCAGAGCCAGAACGGCTCTTCCCAATATTAATGGCTCAGGAAGGGGGCCTTGGTGGCCGCTGATCAGGGAGAAGGAAATGGGTTTGCAATTATAGGCTTTGTTTTTCTTTTATCTGCAGGCAAAGGAGGTGGGGAAAGTGTTCCTGCTTCTTTGTCCCTGCTCCTTGGTCCCTCCTGTGTCCTGTGGCCCCAGGCCACTTGGGGTGCATTCCGGTGGGCGCAGAGATGGGGGCAGGGTGTGGGACTGAGCCTCCCCACACTGCTCTGGGTTGTGTTTGAACCTGGCCTTGAAGACTCATCCCTTCAGATTCCTCCGCAGACTGTCCCCCACCCCCTCCATGCTTTGTCCTGCTTGCACCCAAGTAGAGGACATAGGACCCCTGGGAATGACTCACTCATAGGAAGAATTTGCATCCCCAGATGGTTTTCGAGCAAAGCTGATGGCATGAGGGTCTCTCTGTTCTGTTTATAACTAGTCCTGACACAGGAGGGCCAAAAGTCATCCCTGGGGCCAGTCCATGGTTTTACCACTCATTTCCCAAGAGACTGGGCCTTGGGAACTTCCAGTGACTTCGGAGTCTATAGTCAGGCGATCACTCCCCAAGGGCCACTGCCCCCTTACTCGGGTGGGAGGGGCTCTCCTAGGCCCTAACTGGCACCTGGAAAAGGGCGGTTTGGGAATCTACCTTCCATGAGTCTGAATGCTGTGTGACATCAGGCAGGCTATTCAACCTCTCTGAGCCTCAGAATCCTCACTGGTAAAAAGGGGATAGTCACCTTACCTGGAGTGATTTTTGTTGTGGAGACTAAATGAGGTAATATGCAAAAAACCCTGACAAGGCCCCTGGTGGAGAAGCTACTCAATAAAAGGGAGTGGCTGCTATGGCCTTGCTGGGGGCTGGAGGAGTCCGCATGGGGCACTGTGATAGTGGCCCGTCCCAGTGTGGGATATAGCATGACGTTCCGGGTTTCAGCAGAGAAAGGCCCTGGAAAGAACTTCTCAGGGCCTTTTCAGCCGTTGCCAGCTTCTGCCCGCTGACTTTCCACCTGTCTTTGAAGTTCGCGGCATGGAGAGGCAGCCTGGGAAGTTTCCAGGAGCTCTGACCCTGCTGCTGCCCGTGGGCTGTGGGTCTGGGTTCTGCTGGGGGGGGCACCTGTTACCCACCAGGTGGTGACTGTCTCACTCTGGAAGGCTCTCACCCTGTAGGCAGCAGCCCGTAGCAGGGAGCTCCTCCCTCCTGGAGAGAGGAAGGTGAGGGCTCCTGGGAGAGGCTGGGGTCAGGGTCACCAGAACCAGACATCTGGGACCCTGAGCAGAGACTGCCTAGCTCCCTGCAACCTTTAGTTCTGATTGGTACTGAGGACCAGGGATAGAGCTGAGCCTGCATGTAGGAGAGGGAAACTGAGGCAGGGGGCTCCCAGGAGTGAGTCAAGTGCAGGAGGGAAAGTGTCCCAGGCAGCTGGAAGCACGTGTGCAGAGGCTTGGAGCCAAGAGAACCAAGCAGGTCAGTCAGGGGATGGGCATCGATCGGGCTGTCCTGGGCCAAACTCTTTTTCTTGGTGCCTGCCCATCCATGTGCCTCCCTTGGGGACCCCCAAACCACCCACAGACCCCAAGATTAAGAGGTGGGAGAAGCAGTCTCACCAGCCTGTTCTAAAATTTAAGCTCCAGCTGATCCCTACCCGCATCCAGGGCTTTCTGGGCCAAGCTGAGGTCCGGCCCACTCCCCATAAATGTGGTTTTGCAGCTCCCAAGGGTGTGTTCACAGCAGTTTCCCATTCGTTCTCAGAGCAGCCCTGTGATGCAGGCATGATATCCCTCTTTCCCGCGTTAGGATAAGGAGGCTCTGGGAATTGAGCGGGCTTGCCCAATGTCACAGAGCAGGAAAATGACCCCAGGGGTCTTCCCCTCCCTTCGCCCACCACATCCCCAGAGATGCACTAAAACCTTTCTCCTCAAAGTGTGGTCCAAGTCAAGGGCACCGGCAACATGTGGGAGCTGGTTAGAAATGCAGAATTTCAGGCCCCTCCCTGGACCCCCAAATCAGAATGTGCATTTTAGCAAGAACTCTGATAATTTGCAAGCACTTTACAGTTGGAGAAACACTGCTTTAGAGAAGTTCTTTCCCCGTAGGGTGATGCAACTTCCTGTTGGCAGGAGAGGGTACCTACCTACTTCAGCAGGGTCGACCCCTAACGCAGGACATTCGGACACTCGCAGGAGATCTGTTTTACGGGGACACACTGGGGTGACGAGGGTGGCCTTGTCTTCAAAGACCCTTCCCTCCTCGCCCACCACTTCTCCCCTGTGCCAGCCTGCAAGCGCACCCCCAGCCCTTCATTGTACAGGACAGCTGGAGAGGCGGTGAGGGGAGCCGTTTCAATAGCTGCCTCCCCAAGACTCCCAGTCTTGCCCTGCCCCCAGCTCCCTGCCTGGTGAGGCTGATTGTCCCGTTCAGCACCCCTCCCTGCATTGGCTGATGGGCTTTCAAACCCCCTCGCTGCCTAATTACCGCCGATCAGGGGCTGCACGTGCAGGCTTCTGTGAATAAGTGATTCTGTAATTACTGCTTGCACCCACTCTGCCTCAGGCGGGGGCGGAGGGGAGGGTTCTGAGGACAAAGGGATTTCACTGCGGGGAGAGGGGGGGACCTGAGGGCAGCACCGGGCTTTGTTCAGCTCCTGGGCTTGGGGGCCCAGGAGGCAGATCCCCTGTGCTGAGCCCGGGCTGATGGAGGGAGCCACAGCTGAGGAGGGGCCGCTAATGCAAAAACAGCTTTTGTGCATTGGGTGTGTTCTCGGCCAGGGTCTGTGCTCCGTGATTTGCATACCAGATTTCATGCCAACTCATCCTGATTGCCCTGGGACGTTCTCAATATTCATGCATCCCCAGAACCCACCCACCTCTACCAGTTCCAGCAAACCTGGACAGATGCTCACACTACAGCTAATTCTCTCAACAACTAGAAGAGACAGCAGGCCCCTTAACCCCATTTTACAGATGGAGAAACCAAAGCTCAGAGAGGTTGAGGATTTTGATCAGGGCCAAACAGCTGCTAAGTGCCGGAAGCTGGACTCGGACCCAGGCTTATCTGATTCCAGAGATCCAGAGGGCAAGGAATCTGACCAAATGCCCAAGTGCAGAGGAGGGCAGGCCCTCGGGCCCAAGTATGCAGTGCGTGGCAACTGCCCCATCTTTTCTTTGAACCCTGGCCTAGGCCTGTGGCCCTCACCCACCCTCCGCTGGCTGCCCATTAGAATTTCCAGCCTTTCTCTATACAGACTGTCTCTCCTGGACCGAGGACTGGGCCAGACTCAGAAGGTGTGGACTGCGCAGAGCCGGGACCTGACTAGACCCTCGGGGACAAGGTGCTCAGGACAAGGGGCAGAGCTCTGGCCTCAGAGTCTGGGTGATCGAGGCCTGCACCTACCACCAAAGTGCAGCACCAGAGGCCCAGGCTCCTTTATGGGGAGGAGAGGTGGGCTTGAAGGCAGGCAGGCAGAGGCCCCTTCTAGGGCTGCGCGCCAGCTGGACGCAGCTCATCCGAGCGGCTGAGAGTCCGTGTGCCTGGCTTTGCAGCCCTAGATGACTGTGTGACCTTGGGCAAGTTATCTATCTCCTAGGTGCTCCCCAAAGAGGGGATAATGATGTCGCCTGCCTCTTTAAGGTCTTAAAGAGACAATGCATGGGGCTTCCCTGGTGGCACAGTGGTTGGGAGTCCACCTGCCGATGCAGGGGACACGGGTTCGTGCCCCGGTCCGGGAAGATTCTGCATGCCACGGCTGGGCCCGTGAGCCATGGCCGCTGAGCCTGCGCGTCCGGAGCCTGTGCTCTGTGACGGGAGAGGCCACAACGGTGAGATGCCCGCGTACCGCAAAAAAAAAAAAATAAATAAATAAAATAAAGTAAAAAAAAAGAGACAATGCATGGAAAACTCTTACTATGATGCCTGGCGGAAATAATAGCTGGTTGTTGCTATTCTTGTTGTTATTATTTTTAGTGATCTCCTTCTCCCTGGGGTTGGGGACTCAACCTAACATCTCCTCATCCCCACCCCCAGGCTGCAGCAGGGTCCTGGCAGGCCTGGCTGCTGTTTGAGCCAATGAGAGCTGAGGGGAGAGACCGACACTGGCCCAGGGACTAAAATAGAGACAAAGCTGTCTCCAAAGCCAGGCTTTCCAGGACAGTTTTGCCCATACAAGGCCAGAGTCAGTGCCACCTGGCAGCCCCTTGGGGCAGGGAGCTGCGGGGCGGACTGCCTCAGGCCTGCTCTGGGTTTGGCCAGATCTGCCTGGGGCCACCCCAGTCACATGCTCCTTCTCCCTCAGACTGACGGCTCTCTGGGGGCTGAGTTTTATTGGAAATCAGTTTGAGAGAAGCAGCCCCAGGCTCCAGGCCCCCCTCCTGGCCAGATATGCCAGAGCCTGGATGGGAAAGAGGCCCTAAGGCCCAAGATGCCCCTCTTGGATGTGGAATTTGCAGCCATTGCTTCTGGGAGTGTCTGGGCAAAAGCCGGGGCTTCAAAATCTCCCCTAGAAACAGACTTCCAGGCGGCTGTGCAGTCATGGGCCACCTAGGTCCTCTTAACCAACTCCTTGATTTTTTAGAGACAAGGCCCTGGACTGAGTTCAAGAAAAGGCACTTGAGTGTAGTGGGAAAGACAGCATTTGAAATCTGCCTCTGCCACGCAGAAGCTGTGTGACCTTGGCCTAGGCACTCAACCTCTCTGAGCCTCAGTCTTGATTTCTGGTAAATGGGGATAATAATGCATGCCTTGACAATGTGTGGTGAGGATTAAATGAGATGATGGCAGGATGGAATGAACAAGCCCAGGGCTGGCATACAGTAGGCCTCTGCGCACGCTCACCCTTGGTCACAAGACGGTATGGGCAGGAGTTTGGATGGTGTAGTGAGATTGGTCTCAATTCCTTGAAATAGCACATAGGATTCACCTCCCCCTCAAGGTAGGTCAGGCACCTGAGTGTAGGAAGAAGGTTCTCGCACAGACAGCATCCACCCAGCACTGTGTATGTACGCGGGACACTGGTCCAGCCTGGAGGGGGATACGGCAGTGGATTCTCCAGCCAATTTCCAGGCTACTGTCTCATTGCCCCATGGAGCTGGACATGCCAATACTTCAGTGCCCCAAGGGCATCTCCCAGATGCTTCTCACACCCCAGGCTGAGTCATCCTCTGTGGCTGCCACTTACTCCAGACCATAAGCAGATGCTCAGTGATTGCTCTCGGTGGTGGTAGTGGGGACCCTGAACACTGCAGGAATGAGACCCTTCTTCCCTGCAGGAAGCTAAGAGGTGGCACAGCAGCCATGGACAGCATGGCCGAGGAGCAGGACCTGGAATACAGGGGCCTGTTCATGCTCTGGTCGGTGGGCAGCTTGCCTCTCGGGGACCTCCTTCAGCTGTCAGGGGACCTGATCAGCACCATGGGGACCATCCTTATTCTGTCATTGGGATGAGCAGGGCTCCTCTGAGCCTTGTTTTTCTTATCTGTGAAAGGGGAGTTTGTCCAGACAGGGAGTGCAGGGGTTTAGAAGGTGGGCTTGGGGCCATCCGCATGAGTGTTGAGTGTAGACCTCCCACATGTGACTTGTGTCCACCTGGGCAAGGTATTTAGCCTCTCTGGGCCACTGGGTATGGCAGTGGTGATAACACCTGTCTCCTAGGTTTGCTGCTTTAAATGGTCCGAGGCACCTGGTAACACTGCTGATCACCCCCTGGTGCCAGGCCCTGCCCGAGCGAGTTACCTGTACCAGCAAGTTCCATCTTCCCAACAACCCCAGAAGTAGGTTCCAGTATCAGCCCCGTTTACAGAGGAGGAAACCGCGGTCCAAGCTCCCATAGCTAAAAAGTATCGGGACCAGGATTCAAAGCCAGAGAGTTTGGCTCCAGAGCCCACACGCTTAACAAATAAATGTCAGCTCTCATTGTTATCGCTGTTGTGTTATTAAAATTAAGCACGATGCCTGCTGCTCCATAAGTGCAAGCTTCTGTTGTTAATGAACAAGACACGAGTGACATGGTCTGAGTGGCCCCAGGCCTTTGCTCCCCCAGCTGCTGGAGAGGTTTCCGACGTTTCTTCCCTTCCCCAAACACACAGGAGGGTCTACGAGTGCCTGGCCTGCTCCTTGGGTCTAGGCTAGGACTTGGTTGGAGGAGGGGGATTAGAAGAGCCAGGAGAGGATTGCCAGAGAATATAGGTGTGAAACAAAATTGGGGGAAGACAAAACTGTACGTGGAAAGTGACACGCAGAGCTTACGAGTTGGTTCCTCTTAAGCACCCTTTAAGAAATGTGAGTTTTAGGGACTTCCCTGGTGGTCCAATGGTAAAGAAGCCGCCTTCCAACGCAGGGGACGTGGGTTCCACCCCTGGTGGGGGAACTAAGATCCCACATGCTGCAGTGCAACTAAGCCCACACGCCACAACTACTGAGCTCGCGTGCCTCAACTAGAGAGCCTGCGTGCCGCAAACTACAGAGCCCATGTGCCCTGCAGCCTACGTGCCACAACTAAAGAAGAGAAAACCTGCACGCCACAACTAGAGAGAAGCCCGCACGCCACAACTACTGAGCTCGCGTGCCTCAACTAGAGAGCCTGCGTGCTGCAACTAGAGAGCCTGCGTGCCGCAAACTACAGAGCCCATGTGCCCTGCAGCCTACGTGCCACAACTAAAGAAGAGAAAACCCGCACACCACAACAAAGAGCCCACGCGCTGCAATGAAATGTCCCACATGCCTCAACGAAGGTCCCACGTGTCACAACTAAGACCCAAAGCAGCCAAAAATGAATAATAAAATAAATAAATAATAAATAAATAAATCTTTTTTTAAAAATGTGAGTTAAAAAAAATCTATTAAATGAATTGTGAACCATTGAATTGTGCCATTTGAATCCAATACCACTTAGAGACTGAGCCCTGTGGTCCCGCCATCAGCAGGGTCATGCTTCACGTTGAGTGCAAATGTATGCCCAGGCTTCAGGGGACGCTTTGGATGCACAGGGAGATGAAGGAAGAGGGCTGACCTTTGGTGCCTCCAAACCACCCTTGAGTCTTGACACTCTCATGAATACCTTCCCCCTTAGTGAGACTACACACTCCACCTTCCCTTGTTCTACAGCCTTCTGAGGTCTCCGGGGGCTCAGGCCCCTCCCGGGGACAGTAGACATGAAGGAGTATCAGCTGCACCCCGGTGAGGTCTGAAGCAAAGGCCGTCTCCAAGCAGCCTGTGGTGGGCAATGAGGGCTGGAGTCCAGGGCCGCTGGGGGGAGTACAGCCCCATCAATGTCTGGGTCGAAGGCCCAAAGAGCCCTTGTTCTTAACACTCTGGTGGAATCAAGAGGGGACTGTGAAAGACAAGAGCCACTGGGCAAGCGCAGGGCCTAGGAGTGGTCAGGGGAGCAGACAACAGAGCTGACCACTAAGGCCGGCGTGCCTGCATCCCCAGTGGAGGGCCACGGTGTCTCGTAGGGGTTGATGTGCTGAAACGGGGTGACTGGTGGCATAGTGTTTTAAAAGTGGATCTAGGGGCTTCCCTGGTGGCACAGTGGTTAAGAATCCGCCTGCCAATGCAGGAGACACGGGTTCGAGCCCTGGTCCTGGAAGATCCCACATGCCGCAGAGCATCTAAGCCCGTGCGCCACAACTACTGAGCCTGCGCTTTAGAGCCCACAAGCCACAGCTACTGAGGCCCGCGCGCCTAGAGCCCGTGCTCCACAACAAGAGAAGCCACTGAAATGAGAAACCCACGCACCGCAACAAAGAGTAGCCCCCGCTCGCCGCAACTAGAGAAAGCCCGCGCGCAGCAACAAAGACCCAACACAGCCAAAAACAAACAAATAAATTTATTTTTTTTAGAAAAAGGGAATCTACTATCTATTTCCATCAATTGTAAGATAAACTATTGACTTTATCCTAGTTCTTTGGGCGACTAAAAAAAAATGCTGCCTTTTATATGTGCATATAAACTGGAAGGCCCAGTCAGATATCCAGACTATTACCATGTGAACAGATCACGCATCTTGGAATCTGGGGGCTCTGGCTGCTCGCAACAAGGCATCCCTGTGAGTGACGGATTTAATTTGTTATCTAAACCCAGAACCCTTTCCATGTCTTCCTAGAAGTTATCTGGTCTGGAAAATGGCAAAAGAAAACTGGAATATAGAAGAGAGAGCAAGAGGTACGAACAAGAGGGGCGTTTTGCTGACGTGAAAGCCCAGGTTGAGGAGTTTGCACTATATTTTTAACAAGAATCTGTACACATATCCATGTACGTTACCTCTATCCTTAGTCTGTGAAATGGTGACTCAGGCAAATTGCGTGATGGAAAAGCTGGGAAATAAAAGTCCAAATAAGTTGAAATATCGTGTTGCCCTCAGGGTCTGTAATCTGGGGCTCTTCCAGTCTCTCCACCCTTTGGAGAAAGAAACACAGGAATCCCCTACACCTCCCTTGCCTGTGATTTGACTTCTTAAGTATCTCTCAGAGGGTTTCCCATCTCCCCATCTGCCCTGAGAGCTATTTAGTCCCTGCTGCCTTCACCTCTTGCCTGGACATTTGTTCAGCTGGCATCTTTGCCCTGACCTCCCCCTCTCAACCCCCCCCCCCCCATCAATTAGGCTAAATCCCCCATTGCTGGCTCTGACACTGGCTCTTCTTCATAGCACTCATCGTGGTCCTAACTGTGGATTTATCACTGAGCTTGTTTAAGTAATGGCTGCCTCCCTCCACTTCATCAGTGTCCTTGAGAGCAGGGACTACACCTGTTTTCGCTCATGATTCTGTCCCCTGCACTTAGCACAAAGCTAGGAAGGGGTTTGAAATGTGTTTTGACCAAGACTTTGTAAACATGTCCATATAAGTTAGCTCTGTCCTTACACCTGGCCTCTATCTCTCCTTATCCATAGCCATGGAAAGTGCTCGATAAATATTTGTGGAATGAATGGATAAATGAATAAACAAGCTTTAAACATAAAAAAGAAGTAAATAATTTTTTACATGTATAAAATCAGTTTTTCTCCTCCCCACAAAACAAATGCTGCAGAAATATTTCAAGACCGTCCATTTGGAAGACATATTGGCCTGTTCAGAGCTCACATGTGGGTGGTGGAGACCCTCACAGACCGTGTGTGTGTATGTGTGTGTGTGTGTGCGTGTGTGGTTGAGAGGCTAAAAGAGTATTCCCTGGGGAGTGTAAAAAAGAGGAAGACAGTGAAGATTCTATCTCTATCTCATTACCTATTAAGATACAAATACATCCAACCAAGAATCCTGGAGCCTTATACTAAGTAGAAACCTACTAAATATTTGTGCAATGAGTGCAGATGTGAGGGAATCGCTCCCCTGGTGCTGATCCTATGCGAGGGTGCAGGAGAAAAGAGTCTCCCTTACAGTCTTTTCTCTCTCCATCTTGCCAAGGTCTTCTCCTGGGTGACCTGTGGGCTCCTGTGAGGAGGTGATGGCCCAGGCAGTGGTCAGTGGGGCTGGTGTTTGGCTCTAGATATATCCCCTCTTTATACCCACTTTGTGCTCAGTCCTCCATAAAGACCTGGTGCTGGCTAAGTGTGGCAAACAGGGTCTCTTATATACTCTTTTTGGGAGTATAAATTTGATCAACTTTTTGTGGGGCAATTTAACAGTATCTGTCAAAAATTTAAAGACATATATCCTTGATGGGAGAAAATTCCCTTCCATGAATCTATTCCATGGTTATACCTGAACTTGTGCAGAGATGGATATATAAAGATGTCCATTGCAGTGTAAATTATGCTAGCAAAAAGTCAGAACAATTAAATGTCTAACAATAGGGAAATGGTCTAATACATTGTGGTCCAGCCGTACCGTGGAATATTATAAAGCTGCAAGATGGTTTTCTCCATGTTACACTCTCTTGGTTCTTCCCAACTTAAGAATGTTGCTTCTTAGTGTCTTCTTTTTGAGTTCACCTCCTCCCAAATGTCAGTAGTGCTGAGGTTGAGAAACTTTAGCCTAGAACAGTGCCTGGAACAGAGGAAACATTCACTACATATGTGATGAATGAACAGAGCCTGATATGTAGTAGGTGGTCAATAAATAATTGTTAAATGATTGAAGGAAAGAGAATGAGGTAGATCCATATGTGCCAATAAGAAAACGAGTTTAAGACACATGTAAAAAAGCAAAGTTAAAAACAGTATGCATATTACTATCACTTTGATGTTAAAAAGAGACATAAACAAATGGATATGCTTGTCTATGCATAGGAAATTCATGTAAAAGAACATAAATAAGTCTCCATAATGGTTATCTCTATGAGTGGGACAGAGTTTGGAGTGGAGAACAAGGGAAAATATTGGCTTTTCATTTCATAGTTTTTGAGCTGTTTAAATTTTCTATTATGAGCATATAATGATTCTAGAACAACCACCACCACCACCAACCCCAGTTTAATTAAAAAAACAAAAACAATACCACAGGACTGCTTGGTACACCTTGGTTGCAACAAGACCTAGATGTAAAAAGTGACATTTGAGGCCTTGCGGAATGAGCCCTCTAGGTCAGTAACAGCTGAATGTGAGTTTTTCATAACCTGCAGCTGTTCAGAGCCTGTGACCCACCCCCAGCTCTGAACTCATCTCTGTAGGTCTTCATATCAACTCTAAGAAGAAGGCCTCTCTGTCACCATTTTTACTGCTAAGGAAGCTGAGGTCCAAAGAATTTAGTACCTTGCTGAGGGAGAAACATCAGAAAAGCACCTTTGCTTTGACGCAGTGGGTGCTGGTTGGGGAGGAGGCATGTATTAGTTAGCTAGTGCTGTGAAACAAAATATCCCCAAACTGTATCTTAAGATAACAAACATTTAA
Source organism: Lagenorhynchus albirostris (assembly GCF_949774975.1). Taxonomy (NCBI): domain Eukaryota; kingdom Metazoa; phylum Chordata; class Mammalia; order Artiodactyla; family Delphinidae; genus Lagenorhynchus; species Lagenorhynchus albirostris. The sequence continues at coordinate 15,828,900 of NC_083103.1, read as the reverse complement.
TATCTCACAGTTTCTGAAGGTCAGGGTTTCAGGAGTGGCTTAGCAGGTGATTCTGGTTCAGGGTTTCTCAGGAAGCTGCCATCAAGCTGTGGGTAGGGGCTGCCATCATCTGAAGGCCAGACTGTGGGGGTGGGGGGTGGGGATCTACTTCCAGACTCACTGTACGGTCATGGGAGTCCTCAAGTTCTCAATCGCTCTTAGCCAGAGGCCCCAATTCCTTTCCACATGGGCCATAGGCTTCCTAAATATCATTATGACATGTCACCTGGCTTCCCCCAAGGGGATGAGCTGAGAGAGAGAGAGAGAGAGAGAGAGAGAGAGAGAGAGAGAGAGAGAGAAACCCAAGACAAAAGCCACAGCCTTTCATAGCCTAATCTCAGAAGTGACATGCCCTCATTTCTGCCATATTCTACTGGTCACACGCACAGTGTGGGAGGGCACCACGCAAGGCTGTGATTCCCAAGAAGTGGGATCACTGGGGGACATCTCGGAGGCTGGTGACCACAGGGCAGCTCCTGGCAGAGCCTTATGCTGAAAGTCTGGATTCCATCCTTAGGTGGCCCCTGGGGCAGGAGCCTAAGAGGACCCACCTGGATGAGTCCCCTGGTACAGTGGGAGGCACCATGGAGAGACACCTGGGAGGAAGGAAAGGTGTGGGCCTGGGCCTCCAGAGCCCTTCCCCGACGTGGGCTCCTGCTCCAACCCCAAGAGATCACAGGCAAGTCATTGTACTTCTTGGGTCTCCGCACCCTCCACCCAGAGCCAGTGATGACTCAACTGCCTACCGCCTTCCCTCCTCTCGGGGATGTGGTGATACAAATGCAGGGAGCACACTGGAGCCAGTGGGCACTGTCGGTGCCATAATCACAGGCATGAGAGAACTGCTCTAGACACAGTCTCATCACGCTGGCCGTGTGACAGGTGCTTGATAAGCACTTGGTAATGGACTAATGGCTCCTTCTGTAAACACATGTATTGAATGCTTACTGCATACCAGGTCCTTTGATAGGGCACAATGCATGCACTATACCAGTGTTTGTCCCCAGCACACCCAATAAGGTTGGTAACCACAGTAGTCCCATTTTGTAGACGGGAAACTGAGGCTGGGAAGGGTAGCACGTTGCCTGTACACAGGACTTGCACCCAGATCAGCCTGGCTCCGAAGCCTCTGCTCTTGCCTGTGATGTGGCCCTTCCTCCTACCTACTCTCCTCTCATGGGAATCAGGGACTTCTGATAGAAAACATGAGCCTGGGACCTGAAAGGCACTTTATATAGGCCTCCAGGCCCTCTATTCCTCACTAAAGAGGAGGAGAAGGTGCAGTCCCCAGACAAGAAGCACCTTCCCTCCTTGAGTGGGGAGGAGAGCCCAGACCCAGAGCCTCTTAAGAGCCAGGCCAGTGGTCTTTCACTTCTGTCTGCAAGCCCAGACCTGATAGCAGATCATGCCTGGGTTCACTTTCAAAGTTGGAACTAATTCCCAGAAGGGCAGCATGCTAGAATGAGTCTGGGCTATGGCAAGAGGCAGACACTTGTTAAAATCCCACTCCTTTGTCCTTGGGCAAGGAGTTAATCTTTCTGAGCCTCAGTTTTCCTATCTGTAAAATGGGGAAGTCACACTCATTTCTGAGTTCATTGTGAGGCTTAAATGAAACATAAACAGTAAAAGTACCTGGCATGTTGTAAGGACCAAATCATATTCATTTCTTTGTTTCCTTTGGTCTTTTTTTGGTCATATTGTAGAAGCTCCAACTCTCCCTGCAATAAAAACGTTCTTTTTTGGGGTTGAAACAGGGGCCCTCAGTCTAGCCTGCTAGGTGTTTTTCTCTGTGGGGTCCTAACATCCCCAAACACCTCTTCCAACTAGTGAAGACCTGTACAGCATTGATGGGAACTTTGTATTCTGTGCCTTGATTAAAGCCAGGCCTGAAGCCCCCAGGAAAATGGGGACTTGATACAGCTGGCTTAGTTTCAGCCAATTGTCCCTCTGGTGGACCGGGTCAGGGGAGGTTCCTGCAGTATTTCTGGAGTGGAAAAACCCCAGGTTGCAGGCTGGTGCCTGTGACAGCACTGCTGGCCAGCTTAGTCACTGGGGGCAGGCCTGGGAGGTGGTTGGATTCCAGCAACAGAGGTCCCTTGGGGAGTCTCTGCTTCTGTCCTAGCAGAGCTGGGAGAGGGGCCACGGGAGAGCAGACATTCTAGAGACACTCAGCTAGTCCCCAACGGCATTGGAAAGGGTCCTAAATCCTCTCCTAGCGACTTTGACCTGAGGTTTTAGGGAAAATCAGGGTCCTATACTGCTTGCTCGCTCACAGATGGTTGAGTTAATAGAACCAGAAAAGGATAGTTTCCATTCGTGTGGGAAGGCTGGCTCTGGGCAGAAGGTGGGGGGCGGCCCTCAGTAACTGAAGGGTGGCTGCACCAGGCCTTGAAGGTCCTTTCCAATCCTGAAAATACCAGGATTCGCGACGCAGGGCTTTCCTAAGGTCAAGCAGACAGGCGTGGGCGTTCAGAGACAGACCTGCTGCAGCATTTCTGGGGGAGAAGCGGGGCCGAGAACCAAGACCCAGGGTGGTCGGTGGAAAAAGCACTGGGCGGGTAGTCCGGGCTCTGACTGCCCTTGTGACTCAGGGCAAACCACTTTCCTCTCTGAACCTCAGTTTCCCCACTTATAAGATGGGGAGGGCGTGCTCTTTCTGAGAACCCCTCCAGCTCTGAAATCTCTGATTTGTTTCTGGGGTTTTTGCTTCATCCTTGGTAACCTGGAGACCTGCCAAGGCACAAATATTTATAGAATCCTTGGCATCTTGTCAGGTGAGGTGGGAGAAACAAGTAATTTCAAAGCCAGCCTCTGCCCTCCTGGAGCACTTCAAGGGTGCTCAGATATATACAGGCTCACCCACAGAAGTGGCTACTCAGTACCCAATGGACAGTACTTATCTATGGGGGACCAGAGGAAGAGAGATCAAGGTGGCCTGGGGTGGTCCAGGAAGGCTGCTTGGAGGAGGGAGAATTTGAGTCAGGCCTTGGAAGATGGACAGAATTCACTGGGTTAAAAGAAGGGAGCAGGGTGTCCCATGCAAGGCCTGGTCAAAAGTCGGGGCTCATATAGACATACAATTGTGTGGTATGTGCACTGCTCAACTCTTGGAGTCACCAGTCACATGTGGGCCATGTGACTAGCACTGCCTGTGTACAACCTATATGGCCTCACGAAAGTCCCTGGAAAAATTGCTGGGATAGATGTCTTCCAGGGCCACAGGAGTGGGGAAGAGTCTCTGCCCATTTGCCCCTTGGCGTGTGAGGTGGTACTATTCTCCCAGCCTTGGGGATCAGCCCTGCTCATTCACTGAACAAGGCTCCAAGTGTCATGAAAAGAGTATATATAGAATGGATACACAACAAGGTCCTACCGTATAGCACGGGAAGCTATGTTCAGTATCCTGGGGCAAACCATAATGGAAAAGAATATAAAAAGGAATGTATATAAGTGTATAACTGAGTCACTTTGCTGTACAGCAGAAATGAACCCAACACTGTAAATCAACTATAATTCAATGAAAAAACAAATTAAAAATAAAAAGAGTACAGTCAAAGAGATCAGGTTCAGATATTTCCTCCGCTGCTTCGTGGGATCCTCAGTAAGTGACTACCTCTCCAGGACTCAGTTTCCTCCTTGAAAGCAGGCATCCTAAGAGTCCGTCCTTACTGGGTTGTGGAGGAGATGAAAGCAGATCGTGTACGTGAAGTGTCCAGCCCTGGGCTTGATAAATGGTACACGTTATGGTGACTGACTTGGGGGACAGAGTGAGAGAGGATGGGTGGAGTGGTGTCTGGAAGCTGCTGGGTGCTGGGGAGGGACAGGGTCGGGGTGAGCAGCTCACGCTGAGGTTGGGCATGAGCTATTGCCAGATAGCGATGATTTTGCCAGAAAGTTTTAGATGGTTTCCAGGGCAGCATCAGGGTCTCCCGGGAGAAGGAAAAATGTTTTGTGAAGAACCTTGGAGCCAGGGACCCAGGGGACCAGAATTCTTTTCCTCACCCACCAGGGACCTTGGGCCACTCCCTGCATCTAGGCCCCTGTCTGTCCCCCACCCCTACTAGGGGAAGGACCCTCACAGTGGCTGGGCCCCTTGGATTCCCTGAGCACTGCCCAACCCAGGCTTGGTTAAGGAGACTGAAGATGCAGGTGCCTGGGAGAGGTGAGCTTCCCAGGGGTATCACGATTCCAGGCAGGCGGCTCCGCCAGACTGGGATGTGAACTCACAGCAGCGGGGTCTATAACGGGAGTGTTAGCTTCACCCCACTCACACCAGCTCTGAAGACACAGGGCTGAGCAACAGGAGGCCCCAGCTCGCCCCAGCCCACTCAGGTTTGCCCTCCTGACACAGGAGGCTATGGCAGGCAGCACAGAAGCTTCTCGCATGGGCTTGGATTCAGCGCAGGCTCGCCTTCCTCTTTCCTGGCCTGTGCAACCAGAGATTGAGGACACTTCGCCTGGTGGGGGCCACCAGCACACTCAGTCCTTTGAGGCCCATTATAGAAGGGTTTCCAGGCTTGGGGACAGGATAATAATAGTAACTAATCATCTTTTAATAAAGCAGCTTTATTGAGATATAATACAGATCGCAAAATTTACCCTTTAAAAATATACAGGTCAGTGGTTCTAAGTATACCCATGAAGTTGTGCAACTGTCACCATGATGTAGTTACAGAACATTCTCTTCACTCTAAAAATAAATTTATAATAATTTTTAAATTAAAAAAAAATTTTTTTTTTATTTTTTGGCTGCATCACACGGCATGCGGGATCTTAGTTTCCCAACCAGGGATCGAACCCAAGCCCCTTGCCGTGGAAGTTTGAGTCTTAGCCGCTGGACCACCAGGGAAGTTCCAGAAATTTGTAACCATTAATAGTCATTCTCCATTCCTGCCTCCCTACTGCCCCTGGCAACCACTAATTTACTTTCTGTCTCTATGAATTTGATTATTCTGGGCATTTCACATAAATGGAATCATACAATATGTGGTATTTTATGACTGGTATCTTTCACTTGGCATAGTGTTTTTAAGGTTCATCCACATTGTTGCATGTATCAGTACTTCATTCCTTTTTATTGTTGAGCAATATTCCATTGCATGGATATACCACATTTGCTTATCCATTCATCAGTTGAAGAACTGCATTGTTTCCTCTTTTTGGCTATTATAAATAACGCTGTTATGAACGTTTGTGTATAAGTCTTTGTATTCACATATGTTTTAAATTCTCTAGGATATATACCTAGAAATGGAATTGTTGGGTCATATGATGACTCTAAGTAAACTTTTTGAGGAACTACCAAACTGTTTTCCCAAGTGGCTGCACCATTTTACAATCCAATCAGCAGTGTATGAGGGCTCTAGTTTGTCCACATCCTCACCAACGCTTGTTATTGTCTGTCTTTTTCATTCCATCCATCCTAGTGAGTATAAGCTGGTATCTCGTGGTTTTGATTTGCATTTCCCTAATGACTAATGATGCTAAGCATTTTTTATGTGTTTATTGGTCATTTTTATATCTTCTTTGGAGAAAAGTCTATTCAAATCATTTGCCCACTTAAAAAATTGGGTTATTTTCCTTTTATGATTGAGTTGTAAAAGTCTTTACATCTTCTAAATACTAGAGTCTTACCAGATGTATGATTCGCAAATATTTTCTCCCATTCGGAAGGTTGTTTTTCACTTTCTTGACAGTGTCCTTTAGTAGCACAGTTTGTAATTTTGACGAAGTCCGATAAAATTTTTTTCTTTTGTTACTTCTGTTTTTGGTGCTGTATATAAGATATTGTTACCTAACCCACGCCCATAAAGATCTATGTCTAAGTTTTCTTCTAAGAGCTTTATAGTTTTACCTCTTAGATTTTGGTCTCTGACCCATTTTAGGTTAATTTTTGCATATATAAATTAGGGGTCCATTTTCACCCTTTTACATGTATATATCCAGCTGTTCTATATCATTTGTTGAAAAGACTATTCTTGTCTCATTGAAAAAAAATCAATTGGCCATAAATGCAAGGGTTTATTGTTGGAGTCTGAATTCTACTTCATTGATCCATGTCTACCTTTATTCCAGTACCACACTGCCTTGATTACTGCAGCTTTCAGTAAATTTTGAAATTAGGAAGTATGAGTCCTCCATCTTTGTTTTCTTTTTAAAGATTGTTTTGGCTATGTGAGGTTCCTTGCATTCCCAAATGAGTTTTAGGATCAGCTTGTTAATTTCTGCCCAAAAAAGGGGGTAGGGGACAGCTGCGATTGTGATAAGGATTATGTTGAACCCGTAGCTCAGTTTGGGGCTTGTTGCCATCTTAACAATTTGTCTTCCAATCTGTGAACATGAAATGTCTTTTCATTTATTTAGGTCTTTTTACATTTCTTTCAGTGAGGTTTCATAGCTTTCTGTGTACGAGTCTTACACTTCTTTTGTTAAATTTATTCCTAAGTATTTTATTCTTTTGTATTGCAAAAACAGTTGTGAATTTATTTTCTTAATGTCATTTTTGAATTGTTCATTGCTAGAGTGTAGAAATATAATTGATTTTTGTATGTTGATCTTGTAGCCTGCAACCTTGCTGAATTCATTTGTTAGTTTTAATAGTGTTTGTGCATACGCGCACACGCATGTGCATTTTCCTTAGATTTTCTATATATAAGATTATATCATCTTCAAATAGAGATAGTTTTGCTTCTTCTTCTTTTTTTTAATAATACAGATGTCTTTTATTTCTTTTTCTTACTTAATTGTCCTGGCTAGAACCTCCAGTACAATGTTAACAAGAGATGGTGAGAGCAGACATCCATTTCTTGTTCTTGATCTTAGGCGGAAAGCTTTCAGTCTTCACCATTAAGAATGATGTTTACTGTGGATTTTTCGTAGATGCCCTTTATCAGGTTTAAAAAGTTCCCATCTGTTCCTAGTTTATTGAGTGTTTTTACCATGAAAGCGTTCCACAAGGGAATGACATATTCAAAGTGTTGAAAGAAAAAGACTGGTGAACATGAATTCTATACCCAACTAAACCCTCCTTCATAAATGAAGGAAAAATTAATATATCCCTAGATTGAAAACAAAATGCTTTTTCTGTTTCTATAAGACTATCATGTGGGTTTTGTCCTTTTTTCTATTAATATGGTATATTACACGGATTGATTTTTGGATGTTAACACAAACCTGCATTTCTGGCATAAGTCTCACTTGGTCATGGTGCATAATTCTTTTTATATGTTGCTGGATTGAGTTTGCTAATATTTTGTTTAGGATTTTTCCATCGATATTCATAAGGCATATTGGTTTGTAGTTTTTTTTCTTGTGCTGTGTCTGGTCTTGGTATCATGATAATACTGGACCCTTGGGATGAGTTAAGAAGTATTCCTACTCTTCTGTTTTTTGGGAGAGTTTGTGTTGATTCTTCCTTAAATGTTTAGTATAATTTATCAGTGAAGCCATCTGGGCCTGGGCTTTTTTCTTTGTGGGAAGTTTTTTGATTACTAATTCAATCTCTACTTATTATAGGTCTATTCAGATTTTCTATTTATTTCTGAGCCAATTTTAGTAGTTTGTGTCTTTCTAGGTATTTGTCCTTTTAGTTTAAGTTATCTAGCTTGCTGGCATACAATGTTCACAGTATTCTCTTATAATGTTGTTATCTTTTCAAAGAATCACCTTTTGGTTTTGTTGATTTTCTCCAGTGTTTTGCTATTCTCTATTTCATTTCTTTCTGCTCTATTTTTTATTATTTCTTTCCCCCTTCTGTGTTGGGTTTAGTTTGTTCTTCTTTTTCTAACTTCTTAAGGTGGAAAGTTAGGTTATTTATTTGACATCTTTCTTCTTTTTTAATATGTGTGCTTACAGTGGTAAATTTCCCTCTAAACACTGCTTTAGCTGCATCTCATAAGTTTAGGTATGTTGTGTATTCATTTTTATTTCTCTCAAAGCATTTCTAATTTTCCTTGTGATTTCTTCTTTAATCCATTGATTATTTACAAGTGTGTTGTTTAATTTCCACATATTTGTGGATTTCCCAAATTTTTTTTTTTTTTTTTTTTTTGCCGTACGCGGGCCTCTCACTGTTGTGGCCTCTCCCGTTGCGGAGCACAGGCTCTGGATGCGCAGGCTTAGCGGCCATGGCTCATGGGCCCAGCCGCTCCGCGGCATGTGGGATCCTCCCGGACCGGGGCGCGAACCCCTGTCCCCTGCATCGGCAGGCGGACTCTCAACCACTGTGCCACCAGGGAAGCCCTCTTTTGTTATTGATTTCTATTGATTTTCATTGCGTTTAGAGAACATACTTTGTGTGATTTCGATAATTCTAAATTTACTGAGACTTGTTTTATGGCCTAAAGTATGGTTTATGCTGCAAAATGTTCCGTGTGGGCTTGAGAAGAATGTGTGTTCTGTTATTGTTGGGTGGAGGGTTCTGCAGATGTCTGTTAGACCTGGTTGGTTTATCGTGCTGTTCAAGTCTTCTATTCCATTGCTTATCATGTGCCTACTTGTTATATCCATCATTCAAAGCGGGTATCAAAATCTCCAACTATTATTGTTGAATTATGTGTTTCTCCCTTCATTTCTCTCATTTTTTTGCTTCATGTAATTTGGGACTCTGCCGATAGGTACATATATGTGTATAATCATTATGTCTTCATGATGGATTTATCCTTTTAATCATTATAAAATACCCTTCTTTGTCTCCAATAACAATTTTGTCTTAAATTCTATTTTGTCTTATTTTAGTATAGCCACTCCAGCTTTCTTTTAGGTACTCCTTCTATCTTATATCTTCTTCCATCCTTTTACTTTCAATCTATTTATGTCTTTGAATCTAAAGTGTGTCTCTTATAGACAGCATAGAGTTGGATCACGGTTTTTTTTTTATCCTTTTGAGTGTTTAGTTCATTTACATTATTTTAATTACCAATAAGATAGGGTTTACATCAGCCATTTTGCTATTTGTTCTCTATGTGTCTTATGTCTTTTTCTTTCTATATTCCTCCATTACTGCCTTCTTTTGTGTTAAATAAATGTTTTCCGGCATACAATTTTAATTTTCTTCTTGTTTCTTTTACTGTATATCTTAGTTATTTTCTTAGTGGTTGCACTGTGGATTATAATTAACACCTTAACCAATTTTAAAACAATCTAGTTTGGATTAATACCAACTTAATTTCAATAGTATATAAAACTTTGCACCAGTATATCTTCATTACCTTCCCCCTCCTTTCTACTATTATTGTCACATGACTTACATCTTTATACGTAAGATCTTCAATAGTTTTGTAATTATTGCTTTATACAGTGTCCTTTAAATCAGGTAGTTAAAGATAAGTTATAAATTAAATACAACCTTTATGTTGCTTTTATATTTACCTATGTAGTTGCTGGTGCCCTATATCTTCATGTGGATTTGAGTTATTGGCTAGTGCCCTTCCATTTCAGCCTAAAGTGTTCCCCTTAATTTTTCTTGTAGGGCAGGTCTGTTGGCAATGAATTCTGTTTTGTTTTCAATGTAGGGATGTATTAATTTCTCCTTCATTTATGAAGGAGGGTTTAGCTGGGTATAGAATTCATGTTCAACAGTCTTTTTCTTTCAACACTTTGAATATGTCATTCCCTTGACTTCTGATCTCCATGGTTTTTGATGAGAAGTTAACTGTTAAATCTTATTGAGGACCCTTTGTATGTGAGGAGTTACTTTTCTCTTGTTTTTAAGATTCTTCCTTTATCTTTTGACGATTGGACTATGATGCGTCTAGGTGTGGAACTCTTTGAGTATATCTTACTTTGAACTTGTTGAGCTTCTTGAATGTACAGATTAATGTTTTTCATCAAATTTGGGTATCTTTCAACTATTATTTCTTCAAATATTCTTTTTGTCTCTTTCTCTTCTCTCCTCTTGGACACTCATTATGCATATATATTGGCATACTTTATGATGTACCACAGGTCTCAGAGGCTCAGTTCAGTTGTCCTCATTCTTTATTCTTTCTGCTAATCAGACTGGATAATCTCTATTGATCTGTTCTCAAGTTTGCTGATTATTTTGTCGGATCAAATCTACTGTTGAGCCCCTCTCATTTCAGCTATTGTGTTCTCTACTTCAGAATTCCTATTTGGTATATACACAATTTCTATCTCTTTATTGATAGTCTCTATTTGGTGAGACATTGTTCGTATACTGTCTCTTAATTCTTTATAGCTGGCTTCCTTTAGTTCTTTGGCCATATTTATAATAGCTGATTTAAAATCTTTTGTCTAATGCTATGGTCTGAATGCTTGCATCTTTCCAAAATTCATATGTTGAAATCCTAATGCCACTTTGATGGTATTAGGAGATGGAGCTTTTGGAAGGTGCCTAGGTCATGAGGTAGAGCCTTCATGAATGGGATTAGCACTCTCATAAAAGAGGCTTGACAGAACGCCCTAGCCCCTTCTTCCATTTAAAGATACAACAAAAAGTCTGCAACCTGGTAGAGGGCCACAGCCAACCATGCTGGCACCCTGATCATGGACTTCCAGCCTCCAGAACTATGAGAAATAAATATGTATTGTTTATAAGCCAGGCAATTTATGGTATTTTGTTATAGCAGTCTGAACAGACTAAGACATCTAATCCAACATCTGGGCTTCCTTAGGGATAGTATTCGTTGACTGCCTTTTGTTCCAGTGTATAGGCCATGCTTTCCTGTTTCCTAGTGTCTTAGGATTTTTGTTGTTGTTGTTGAAATGTAAACATTTAAAATAATATATGACAACTCTGCAAATCAGATTCTGTCCCCTCACTAGTGTTTGTTATTGTTGCTGTCTGTTTCCTTAGTGACTTCCCTGGATCAATTCTTTAAAGCCTGTATTCTTTATCATGTGTGGCCCCTGAAGCTTCTGCTTTTTGGCCTACTGGTCAGCTAATAATTGGACAGAGATTTCCTTAAATGCTAGATCCAGTAAGTCTCTCAGCGGTTGCCATGGGGCTCTGCAAATGTGTACTGGAGCATGTGTTCAGTGCTCTGGCAGGGAGTTTACAGCTTGGCCTTAGCCTTCACTTCCTTCTTGTGCAGAGGCTCAAAGTCAGCTAAAGGAAAGAGGTTAGGGCCTCTTAGATCTTCCCTGGGTGAGCTAACAGCCCTATGCATGTGTGTGGATTTCTAGATTCCCAGGGATACACTGGCGCTTTTCACAGTCCTCTGTGGACACGCCATTCCTGTTTTTACTTTTAAGCTTCTGCTCTGAGTGGGACTGGGGGAGGGGGAAAAAAGGCGGGAGGGAAAAGGAACTACGTTTGATAAACACTTACTGTGTGCCAGGCTCAGCTTTCATTATAAACCTCTTTACCTGATTTTTATAAGGATTCAGTTGGTTCTTTATTGGAACATTTACTTTACCGATAAAAAACTAGGATTCAGAAAAGGTGAAGAAATGTGCTTAAGGGCACATAGCTGGTTAAAGGGTGAAGTCTTTTTCTGCTTCCAAAGCCCATGTCTCTCTACCAGTGTTTCTCAATCATGAGATGATTTGAGGTAACATACAGACAAGCATTCAACCACTGTCATTGCATGTTTGTGTGTATGTATAATTTGTACACCCAACCCATGACTTTGTGCTTAGGACGAGGCATAAATCAATATCTAACTTTTAAAAGTTAGTCATTCTAAAAACAATTATTAAGTAATATATGGTTCATGTGGTATGTTGTCAGGGCAAAAGCTGGGAATGATGGAAATTGGCATGACACCACATACTACCCATAAGCCCTCCACTCTGACATTGGGAGTTACATTGGGGAGGGCAAGAAGGGTCGTCAGAATAGCACTGTCCGATAGAATTCTCTGTGATAATGGAAATGTTCTACTATCTGTGCTGTCCATTATGGCAGCCACCAACCACATCAAGCACTTGAAATGTGGCTAGTGAGACTGAGAAATTAAAATTGTTAAATTTATTGTATTTAAAAAATATTTTTGCAGTGTATTTTTTTGATTAATTGTATTAATTTTAATTATTTTAATTTGAATTTAAACAGCCATGCATGGTTAGTTGCTACTGTACTGGCCAGTTGAGCCATAGACCAAATTCATCACAGCTGCTCCAAAAGTCATCCTTAATTGAACGGAGAGTGTGGCTCAAGGGGGTCTTGCCCGGGGCGGGGGTGCGGTGGGGGGGGCAGCGGACAGGCTTCTACCTCGAACTCCTGGATTGTGTGGTTGTGCAGCCTTGCCTGAAGCACTTAGCCTTCCTGTGCCTCAGTTTCCTCATCCGTAAAAATTGGAATAATAATGCCTGCTCCACATATCTCATAGGCTTGTGATGAGGGTCATGTGGAATAATACAGGGAAGAATGTTTCATACTCTGTAAAGTAGTAGAGAAATGAAAGAATTTGTTTAAAGAGTATTTTCAGAACGGATGAGTCCATTGGGACAAGTGTGTTCAGGCTGGGCCAGGGTGTGGAGATGTGGTATGAGTGAATTTGAGGCAGTGGAATGTGACATAGCCTTGACTTAGGCTGTTCCTGCCTGCCACACAGCCTGGGGCTGAACTTGGATGTGGGCTGTTTCAGACTAAATGCACCAGATGATCCGTGAAGGCCTCAGGGACCCGATTCTGATCTGAGGCTGGATCCACACACACAGTCCTGATCTTCCCCTCAGATTTACTCCTTCCATGGTTTCCTGGCTTCAGTAAATGGCAAGTCTATCTTGCCATGAGGCCCTGCATCATCCTTGATGCCTTTCTTCCCCTCCCGCCCCATGTCTGATCAAGCAGCAAATCCCGTGACCTTGACTTCCACCCAGCATCCAACCACTTCTCACCATCCTCACACCCTTAGCCATGTATGACCACCTCACCCTAGGGTTACTGCAGTGTCCTCCTATCTGGTCCCACCCTTGACCCTCTACAGCAGCATTTTCCCCACATGATAGAGGGATCCTTTCATATGCTAAATCAGATCAAGTCTTGCTTAAAACCCTGCAAAGGCTTTCTGCCACACTGTGGGGAAGTCAAGCTTCTTCCAGTGGCCTACAGAGCCCACCTGTTGCATCTCTGACCTCATCCCCAAATACTCCACTCCAGCCATCCAGCCTCTTGCTGGTCCTTGGACACACTAAGCCCCAGGGCCTTTGCACTCACTGTTCCCTCTGCCTGGAATGCTCTACTGGATATCCTCACGGCTCCCCCTTCACTGCCTCCAAGTCTCTGCTCAAATGTCACATTATCAGAGGGGTTTTCCGTGGTATACCTGGCGTAAAGCAGTTGTCTCCCACCTTGCGCACCCACCTGCCCGTGACAGTGCTTGGTGAATAACTGGTGCTCAGTCATACTTGTTGGACGAATGACATTCTGGGCAGAAGGGGTCACTGGCAGCTCTGCAGCACAGCAGCGTCAGGAGACTTGCTGTGTGACTTGGACAAGCTGCTTGTCTTCTTTGGACTTCAGATGCCTCAACTGCACAATGAGGCCTAAATAAGGGACTCGAGAATCTTGAAGATTCTTCTTACTTTCAAAGAGCCCATGTCCTAAGCTCCTTAGGCTCCCCCAATTCTACCTGCAAGCTTGTCCTATGGCTTGGCGAGCCAGCCCTCCAGAGGAGCGTTAGATCTTGGGCTCACCAAGGGACCACTTAGGAAGGAGGATGGAGTCTAAGCTGGGGTCACTGGGGCAGGGACAGAAAGGGCAAGGGGACAACTTTTGCGGAACGCGGGCCTCTTGGAAGTGGTTCCATTGGCTTGGATTCATTTCAGACATTCAAACCAGGGTCCCCTAGGCCTTGTTTCTGTTTCTGTTTTTTTATGTACGAAGGGGCCCCTCCCGGTCTTTCTTGCTCGGTGGCGGGCGCGGTGGCCTCTCTCCTCCTGGGCTAGCAAAGTCTAGCCCCGCCACTTTGTTTTCTTTCTCCCGAAGCAGTATTTCCTTAGGCTTCTTGGGCTCCATAAATCAGGGGAGGCCTGACCCGACCATTTCTTCCTCCCCTTCACCAGGAAGCTCTTCTCCCCACCTCCCCTCGGACCCCAAATTGCACAGCCCCCCTCCTCCTCCTGTTTCTCAAGGACACAGGCGTTGGGGAGCCAAGACCCCCTCCTTCCATCCCTTCCCTCCTCGTCTCCAAGCCCCAGAAGGGGCTGCCTGATGCTTAGCTATTTTTATCCCAGGAGCTTTCTCAAGGAGAAAGCAGCGTGGTCCCCGAGCCAAAGCACACGGCTGTGTCCCTATGGAAAACCTCCCCTCATGGGGAAAGAATCCAGGGGATTTTTTTGGATCCTGGCTGGAAGCCTCTGATTTTTGTTTGTCCCTTGCTCATTTATCAAGGTTTCAGTTTGTTGGTGTGTTGTTTTCTTATAGGAATAAAGGCAACACCACATCGTGAATCACGTCTGGATATCGACCCTTGTGCAACTGTGATCAGCCTGGGGTTTGGGATTTTCAAAAAAGTGCTTATCTCATTTGTGTCAATAGCAGAATGGAAATAGTGTGGTGTAATGGAAAACTGGCTGGCCTAGAGGCGGGGATGTGGGTGTAGGGGCAGAACTAATATGTATTGAACACCCACTAGCTCCAGACTCCATTCGTTATGCTTACAGGGTCTCTAGGTAAAAGGGATAATTAATGTCCAAGTTCGGGGAAACTGTGACTCAGAGAGGTTAGGTAACTTGCTCAAGGTCTTCCTGGAACACATGAAAGAGCAGGGATTCACACCCAGGATTTGGGAAGCACCTGACCATTCAGCTTCCCTCCACCTGGATTTAAGTCTCAGCCCTGCCACGTGGTAGCTGTGTGACTTGAGGCAAGTGGCTTCACCTCTCTGGGCCTCATGTCTTCACTTGTAAAGTTAGGGTTGTAATACTGGCTTTATGGGCATTGGAGAGGGTGCAGTGAGATACTGTGTGTAAAGGGCTTGGGCAGAGACGAGAATAAATGCTACCTTGTCACCCCAGCCCCCCTCCCTGTCGCCATCATTCCTTCTGTGGAGGCTCCCAGGTCATGTCAGTTCCTGAAGAGCCAGGTGTCTGTCTGCCTCCCCCAGGCACGTCTGTGGCGGTTCCTGCACCTTGTTTTCCTTATCCTTGGAGTTTCCCTCTTCTGTGGCCTTAGAGCTTCTGAGGTCTGGAGGGTGGCGATCTTTGAAGATGCCTTTTCTTCCTGAGAGGAAAAGCATCTGGACAGAAACAAAAGGAGGCATCGGGCCGAGGTTCCATGTGTTCGAATCTCAACTTTCCAACGTGTTAGTTCATGTCCTCCGAGAAGCGGACGCCAAAATGGGATTCAAAACGCAATGTATTAATTGGAGGAAACACCTGTGAAGGATAAACGGGAGGGAACAGGAGTGGGTGGGAGAGCCTTGAGGCTGTGGTCCTGGTAGAGAAGAAAGAAGGAAGGGGGCCCGAGGCAGGAAGAGTCTTAGATCGCAACACGGTTCCCAAAAAAGCTCAGCCCCGTGATGGGGAGTCCTGGAGCTAAAGTAGGCTGAGGGGGGAAGCCCGCACCTCCTAGGACCAGGCCTGTGCCATCACAGGCTGGGCGCAGCCTGCAGGGAACGGGAAGCCTGCCTCAGTGAGGATGCGATGGTGGGCCCGGCGGGACAGAGCTGGGCTGTGGTCCACTCGGCTCCCTCGGCGGGAGATCCAAGTGGTTCACTTTTACCACATTTGCTCACTCAGTAGGCAGACTTGGGAAACATACTCATGCTCTCCGAAGCTCAGATTCACCATCTGTAAAATGCGGATGATAATAATAGCTTAAAACAACACTGATTTATTCTCTCTCACAATTCTGTGGGTCAGTGGGGCTCAGTCGGGGGGCTGGAATGTGCAAGGTGGCATCTCACCCTCCAGGTGCTCCCTCCACAAGGCTCGTCATCACTCCACAGCCCGGCCTGAACTTCTGTGCAGCATGGCGGCTGGCTTCAAAGGGCAAGCGGTCCAAGAGGACAAGCCCCAGGGGCCAAGCATTGTCAAGCCTCTGTTTGCATCATGTGGGCTAATGTCTCATTGGCTGACTCGTGACGCATGGCCAAGCCCAGAGTCGGCACGGTGGGGGAGGGGGCACTACACAAGGGCATTCATTGTGGTCACCAGTGTTACAGGCTGCCACAGGGCTACGGGGGTGGGGGTGGGGTGTGTGTGACAGGATGATGTTGCTAAGTGCTCGGCACAGTGTCTGGTCCGCCTCTATGTATGTGCCCAGGACACAGTGACTGACGGGATGAAACCTCCCTCTGAAAGGCTCTGGCTCTGAGGAGAACTTAGCAGAGTGGGCTGATTGGAGAGGGGACACTTGGGTCTTGTCCCTGCCCAAGGATTCCTAGGAAGAAGGGAAGTGCTGGAGCCCAACTTTGTAGATTCTGGGTTTGGGGGAAAACGCAGGTCAACAGAAGCCCAGTAGGTCAGAGCAGGCCTCCCGGGGGACGAGGAGAAGACTTCCTGCCAAGAAGATTCCCAGTGGGAAGGAACTCACAACTGTGGAGTAACTGGGAGAAAATGTCCTGTGGAAACTCTCAACCCATCATCTCTAGGTCTCCCGGGGGAGAGTGAGAGGAGTCAGCTCCTTCCAGAACATTCCGTGTAATGACTTCAGTCTTGGGAGACTGGCGAGTGCACAGTAGGCCTCAATAAACATGGACTGAAAGAATGAAAGTTGAGATGATCAGGGGGAGGAATGGTGTGGTGGACGGCTGGGCAGAACTTGGCAGGGAGAGGCTCAAATTTATATTCATTATTTCACATAATGCTATCCATCCCTCTTCCCTCACCTCTCTTCACAGATGAGGAATTGCTGTCTGGAGATGCTTAATAACTTACTTACAGCCACACAGTTTCTAAGTGGCTGAGCTGGGATTCAAACTTGTGACTTGACACTCAGACTCTTGACAACCACTCCATATAGGTCACACCACACCACACCATACCTCACTCAGAGAAAGGGACATTTCAGGGGATCACAGCAACCAACAAGGTCCAGACAACAAGCGGATGAGTTCAGAGCCTGCCAAAGCCAGACAGCACCTTCCCCCCGGGGAGCAAGGCCACCCAGTCACCCCATGGTTGCCATCTCCTGCCTGCTCTCCCCCAGCACCCCCAGGGCCGAGGACACCCAGTCTCCCTCCCAGGACCAGGGCTCCTGAAGGGGGCCCCTTGGCTTTGAAGTGTGGGTGACAGGAGTAGATAGTGTCCATGGATAATGTAACAAAACCCTTTTCTTTGTGCCCTGAGCAGTATCCTGGGTCTTGGGCAGAGGGAGAGGGGGGTGGCTGGAACAAACTCCTCTTTGACAGCTGAAGCAGAAAGACGCTGGGGAAAAGCAAACAGAAAGCGCCCAGAAAAGACTGACTTAACTGAGCCACAGCTCTGGTAAGGAGAACAGCTTATTCATATTTGAAGAGGTATTGAATGCTGGCAGCATACTAAGTACTGGAAGGAAGGGAGATGCTGCCATCGAAATAGATCAAGGCCAAGTAATGAGATGGAGAAGCCAGAGGAAAAGGCATTGGCAGGTGGGGTAGCGGGGGCAGGAGGCTGGGGAGGGAACGAATGGGAGGGTGAAGGGGGCAGTGGGCCGTAATCGTGCTTTCCCTCACAGACCTACTTTGTTTGCCTTAGAATATGATTCTTCATCTTTGGGGGATTCTGATGAAAGCCTGGTCCTCATCATTCCTATAACACCAAATGTACTTGCAGAGAAGATTCGGAGTGGGATGAGAGGTCCCGGGAGGCCCATCCCCAGCCCCTCTAAGACAGCGTTGTTGTTGTTTTTCTCGGCCACGGCACACATGCGGGGGTCTTAGTTCCCAGACCAGGGATCGAACCCGTGCCCTCTTCAGTGGAAGCGTGGAGTCTTAACCACTGAACCACCAGGGAAGTCCCAGACAGTGGGTTCTTTTTTTTTTTTTTCTTCAATATACCAAACTCGATTGTATTTCTATACATTTGCAATGAACAATCTGAAAATGAAATTAAGAAAACAATTCCACTCACAATAGCATCCAAAAGAATAAAATACATAAGAACAAAGTCAACAAGAGAAATGCAAAATGTATCTCTGAAAGCTATAAAACATTGCTGCAGTAAACTAAAGATCTCAGTAAGTGGAGAAACATCACGTATTCACGGGTAGACAACGGGCTCTTAACGAGTGGCATTCATCCCCATGGTCCACCCCAGAGTCTCTGGGTCAGCGAGGCAGAGGTGGAACTTGGCACTGGTTTGGGGAAAAGCTTCCCAGGGGACTCCGACGTGGACCCTGGTTGAGAATATTGTCCTGGGGCTCCAGGAATCCCAGATGAAGACCTCAGGCTTTCAGGGAGCAAAAGTGTTCTACTCTAGCATTGAGAACAAGTGAATCCAAGCCAGGAGTGGACCTCACACAGCCCCAGGTGTCCTGACTGGTTTGGGAACCTCCAGTCAGCCCCACAAGGCAGTTAGTCACTCAGATACGAGCTCAAGAAGATCTGTACTGTCTTCCCATGTGCTCAGAATAAAAGCCTAAATCCTCATCAAGGTTCACAAAACCTTGTGAGATCCTTTCCTCAAAGTCAGCAAATACAAGTTCTCACCTCAGGGCTTCTGCACTTGCCGTTCCCTTTGCCTGGAGCTATTCCCCCAGAGATCCATGTGGACTCTCTTTCAGTTCCTGAGGGTCTTTGCCTAACTACCCTGTCCAAAGAGCATTCCTTCTTGCTCTTAATCCCCTGCCCAACTTGCATTTTCTTTATAGCACTTATCCAACTCTGTTGGTTTATATACGTTGTTCATTTTCTGTCACCTGTTTCAGAAGGTAAATTACAAGAGGTCTGCCCCTTTTTGTTGCCTTCTGTGACACCAGTGCCTAGAACAGTGTCTAGCACATGGCAGTGGCTCATTAAGTGTTTGTTGAATGAATGAATAGTGATAATTCTTTCCTCTCTGTTATCCCACAGGACACAGATGTCACTTTCAAATTCGGTTAAAAACTCCCTGGAAACACAGAGCTGCTTTTTAGAGCCATTTTCCCATGGAATCAGCAAATAAGTAAACAAAAAGCAGCTCCTTGACACCTACTGTATGCTCAGCCCCCATAGGCTAAAGGGAGGTACAAACAAAGAGTTAGTCTCTCTCTTCAAGGTCTTTACAATCCAGCTGGGGATGAGTGCTCCGGTCGTAGAATGCCTAAGCAGACAACTGCTCAGAACCTTGAGGGATAGTCGTTGGAGCTCTGAGGGGCTGGAGTGGTCAGAGAGGCTTTCTGGAGGAGGGAACACCTGCAGTGCCCTTTGAAGAATAGGGCCTGCTGGGTAACTGGTTGGAAGAAGAATGTTCCCCAGAGGGCAACCAAGTGGCAACCTTCTTCAGGTCCTGATGGAGGAAGGTGGGTTGAGCGGGTCACAGCCACCATATCCTGACATTATGGCATTCCTGCTCCTCAGGCTGTCCACTCCAGGTCACCTCATACAACCTGGAGACCAGGCCAGACCTAATGGAATCGTTAGGGTACTATTGCTGTGGCCCAGGAATCCAGGAAGAGAACACATGAGATTCAGACACGCCTGGAGTCAGGCCAATGCAAGCAGCGTGAACTTGCACAAGGCTGAGGAAAACTTGCTGGGCCTCAGTTTCCCCATCTATAAAATGGAACCAAGGACACGTTCCTCATTGGATTGTTGGGAGGCCCAGTATGTGAAACTCTGGATCCATGTCCTCAAAGAGAGCCCATCACTATGGACTCTCAGGTTCTGGCCACAAGCGTGCATGGGCCAGGGTTTTCTCAGGTCACCTCCTCTCTGGGCCTCAGTTTCACTGCTGTCTATCTCTGAGATGGGTCAGGGAACCCTTTGCAGTTTCCTCCCCTCTTGTTTTCACCTCTGTGCTTGCCAGGCTCCTCTTTCCCAAGTGAATTTGCATGTGGCCAGGTGGCTATTTCAAAGTCCAGCGAACTGAAATCAAGGGAGCAAGGGTGATACAAACCAGGGTGGGAGTGAGGGAGGGCAGGTGCTCAGGGCAGCTGGGTCCGCGTCCTTGGGGGAGGAACTAGGTCTTTTCCCCACCTCCCACTGCCTACCTCCATGCTTTCCCCACCAGGAAAGAGGACTCAAGGGCCTTCTAAATGAGGCCAAGCCGGACACTGGACTTGGAATCTTGCTCTGCTTTAGCCCGAAAGAGCTGGGGAGGAGTGGGGAGTGGAGCGAGGGAACAACAGCGTTCAGCACATCTGGATTCTAATCCTACCCCTGAGGTTTTCTAGTTGTGCGACATTGGCGAAGGCACCCAGCCTCTTTGAGCCTGGGGTCCTATCTGAAAAACAGATCCTAGGAGACCCTAAGAGCGCAGGGGTCGTGCTGAGTTAGGTTGGGATTGTACTGCCGGGCTCGTCCGGGCCCCGCAGTCGGCGCGAGCTCGGTCCCAGCCTTCCGTGCGCGCGCGCCACGCGGCCGGGGCGCTGGCTGCTCTCGGAGGGGGTCGGGGCCTTCGCCCACCTTTTCTCCCGTCCGCGCTTTCTCTGCGTCTGCAGAGGCCCCTGCCCTGAGTTTTCCGCGCCGGGAAGGAAAATAGGGGTTTAGCGACCCCTCTTGGCGAATGCATGTTACAGCTGTTGTGGTCGCAGGCGTCCCACGGGCAGGTGATGGGAAACGCGGGAGGTTGGGGGAAATGAGGGTTTTCCCTCCGGGCAAGTCTTCATTCCACCGTCAGCAGTCACCTGGTGACTGCGGTGATTGGTTCCTTCATTCCCGTCCTCAGTCACTCATCGAATTGCTACCAATAGTCGTCAACAAACACTGACCGAGAACCACCTCTGTGCCTTGGAACCTAAGAAGCTACTGCCCAGAATGGACCCATTGCATTATGGTATACATTCGTTCTTTCACTCGTTCGTTCCTTCCTTCGTTAATTTACCCACTCGCTCACTCATTCATAAATGTGGTTGAGCTCCCCTATGGGCCAAGCACCATTCTTTCCATTTGAGAAACAGTAAGCAAACAAGCAAAGACCCTTGCTCTCATGAGCTTTAAGTTTTAGAAGGGGGCACTGAAAATAGTGCACATAATAAACAAGTATCGAGTACATTTGAAGGAGAAAAGTGCTATAAAACATGAAAAGTGGAATGGGGGGCACTGCAGTGTGGCAGGGGTGGAAGCAGGTTGCAGAATGAGGTAGGTGGTCATAATAGGCCTCCGAGAGAAGGTGATATTTATGCAGAGTCGTAGGAGGTGAGAAAGGGAGCCGAGTAGGTATCTGGGGGCAGAGCAGTCCAGGCATTGGAACCCAGCTAGAGCAAAGGCTTTGAGGCACTGCTGTGCTTTATATTGTAGGCATGAGCAAAGAGCCTGGGGATATAGGTTGGGGCCCCTAAACCTGCCTAAGGAGTCAGGGAGGAAGTTTCCTTGGAGGAGGTGACATGCAGGCATAGACCTGAAGGAGAAGCAGGAGTCTGCCAAGTGGGTAGATTTGTGAAAGTGCTCTCTGAGTGGAGGCAACAGCACATGCAAAGGCCTGGAGGAATGAGAGATGATGGTGTGCTGGGAGCGATACAGGAGGTTCAGTGTTTTGGGGATGTTGGTGGTGGGGGAAGAGATGTGCAAAGAATGAGACTAGGCAGAAATTTGTGATTGATTATTCTAGAGGTCTGGTATGCCACATGAAAGAATTTGGATTCAGAGGTTGCAAATTGATGGCCGAGGGCTGAAATCAACTGGTAAAACCGTTTTGCGTGGCAGTGCTTGCCTTTTTTTTTTTTTTAACTTGAAGGCATAGAGGAGGGATATGCAGGCTTCTGTTAGTCAACAGTCTCCCCAGTCCTCCCCTTTGCCTTAAGCCAGCTTTGCACATTTGTTACCATTGTGTCCTTGAAGGTATTTGGGTTTATAACCCCTGTAAGAGGAAGGGGAGCCACTGAAGGATCTTGAGCAAAGATCAGACTTTTCCGTTGGAAAATGTATTCTGGGACTCCTTGAAATCGGGGAAATTTTCCTTTATTTTGATAGTCTCACGGTCTAACACAGGGCTTGGTACATGATAGGTGCCCAGTGAATTGTTTTTTTGAGTGGGGAATGAACAAATAAATGACAGAAGAGATGGGTCGTCAGTGCAGGCCAGGCTGTGGAATATGTGAGGTCCTAACGCTCTCGGTAAAGTGCCTGCCCACTGCTCATGCGTCCTCTCAGTGTGGAGTCCACGAGGACAGCGTCTCTCCAAGAGGAATTCAGAATCACCTGCCATGTTTGTTTTAAAATGCAGACTCCTGAGCCCAATTATAGACCTACTGGATCGAAATCCCTTAGTGGAGCCCAGGCACCTGCATTTTAAACAAGAACCCACTGAAGTTGGAGGACAGGCACAAGACAGGGTATTCTTGAACCACAAGCTGCTTTTGGCCTTGCTTCTGTTTGTCGACCCTCAGGGAAGGCAGACCAGGAAGCTCGTTCACCTAGGCCATTCCCATCGCCCTTTGTGAGGTAGTTTTCATGACCTCCCCCTTTAACAAAGAGACACTGAAGACCCCGAAAGGCTGAGTGGGTTTGCCAAGGACACACAGTCAGGTAGGGCTAGGGGGATTGGGACCAGCCCTCCTGGCAATCACTCCAGTGCTTCCTAGTCAAGCTGCCCTTCCTGCCTGAGGTTAACCCGCTGCAGCCTGCTCTCAACTGTGACCTCCCCAGAAACGGGAAAGGTTAGTAGCTCATTTGTGCTTTAATTGAGGTTCCCTTGCTCCAGTGGTTCTCAGACATTGCTAAGTATCCAAATCACCTGGTGGTCTCAAGATACTACTCAGGCCCCGGCCCTCGCCCACTTCCAAGAGCCTCCTGCCCTTTATGAGCCCTCCAGGTGACGCCAAGACCTTCAAAGTTTGAGAACCAGGGCTCCAAACTGTGGTTCTCCCAGGTGTGGGCATTGCTGAGCTTCTCTTTGTAATGGTGCAAAGAAGAGTCCATTTTACTCTGAAATTTTTAATCTCCATAATGTTTTCCATAATGGCTGCACTAATTTACATTCCACTTTTGGGTGTTTATCTAAAGAATACCGAGACACTAATTTGAAAAGATACATGCACCCTTATGTTCATCACAGGATTATTTACAATAGTCAAGATATGGAAACAACCTAAGTCCCATCAATGGATGAATGGATAAAGAAGATCTGGTATAGGTATACTATGGAATACTACTCAGCCATAAAAAATGAAATCTTGCCGTTTGTGATAACATGGATGGACCTTGAGGGTATTATGCAAAGTGAGATAAGTCAGATGGAGAAAGACAAATACCGTATGATTTCACTCATAGGTGGAATATAAAAAAAAACAAAAATAAATGAACAAACCAAACTAAACAAACACAGAGAACAGAGTAATGGTTATTAGAGGGGAAGGATGGAGGTGGGGTACGAGTAAAAGGGATCAACTGTGTGATGACAGATGGAAACTAAACTTTTGGTGGTGAGCACACTGTAGTGTGTGCAGACGTTGAAATATAATGTTGTACACATGAAACATACAATGTTATAAACCAATGTTACCTCAGTTAAAAGTAAAGCAATAAATTAAACAAAATTTTTTTAAAAAGAAAGGCCATTTTAGGTAATTAAGAGCAGCTGGGGGAGATCCCCTTGGAAAGGGCAAGGTGGATCTTGTCGCCCTTGAAATCATCTGCGCTTAAAAGCAGAGCACGCAGGCCCAAAGCAGTAAGCAAGCCTAGTGGGAGGAGGAGGTGGAGGAGGGGTCTCTGGGCCCCAAAGATTAAGAACAATTTCATCAGACATAAGGATTTTATTTGTTTTTGTTTCTGTTTTTTGCAGGACGCGGGCCTCTCACTGTTGTGGCCTCTCCCGTTGCGGAGCACAGGCTCTGGACGCGCAGGCTCAGCGGCCATGGCTCATGGGCCCAGCCTATCTGCGGCATGCGGGATCCTCCCAGACTGGGGCACGAACCCGCGTCCCCTGCATCGGCAGGCGGACTCTCAACCACTGCGCCACCAGGGAAGCCCAGACATAAGGATTTTAGACCAGAGAAGAAATGAGTAAAAACAGGGACGGACGTAAATGCAGGGTGGCTCGGTCGGGAGCCGCGGCTGTGGAGTGAGAGGGGGCTTTAGGCCAAACATTGCCGGGCTTTACCTGGGCCCCTGGAGCCCCAGTGGGGTGGGGCAACGATGGACTTAGGGGGCTTCTGGATCCCTGAAAGTGAAAGCCAAGCTTTGAGGGGATATGCACCCTTCCAGCAAAAGCCTCAGGGAGGGATAGTTAAGAGGGCAGTGGGGCCTGGGGTTCAAGCCTCCCTTTCCCATCCTATTTGTGTGAGCCTGTGTGATTCACCTCCTGCTTTTGAGCCTCTGTTTTCTCATCTGTAAAGTGAGGCTAATGGTGGTACCCTCCTCATAGAGTCACTCTGAGGATTAAATCACGTGGGGCATGCAAAGAAGCCAGACCAGAGCGCGGCTCAAGGCAGCACTCAATCGGTGTAAGTTGTTGTTGATAATGTTGCGGTTGCAGAGGGTCTGTGACCCCCAAAATAGCTTACACTGTTCCTACTCATTCTGGGTATGTAGGGGGGCTGCATTAAATTCAACAGACTATTATTATGTCCTCATTCACCCCATCTGAAAGTTGGGGATAACACGTCTAGGATTAAAGGAAAATGAAGCTGCATGTGGTTGGGGGTTCCAGGCAGTGCTAGGCTCACTCATGAGGTGAGTGCCCCCGGTTGAAAGTGCTGGTCTAGTGTTCACTAGCAAAGTCTGGTCAGCATATATATGCAACATGGGTGTAGCTGCATCCCCATAAAACTGTATTTACCAAAAGATGAATTGGGGACCTAGCCTATAACTATACTCAATTCTCTTGTAGAACGTCTGTTAATTCTTTTGCGTCTTCCAGGTAGACAGTAGGAATCTGTAGATAGCAATCATCCAGATTCCCTATTTTTAACTCTAATTTCTTTCCTTGCTTAATACTTCTGGCCGAGACCTCTGGTACAATGTTAGATATTTCACAGTGATCACGGGCAGCCTTAGCTCTTGTTCATGAATTCAAACCCTTCAGTTTCTAGATTGAGTAGGAGGCTGGCTTTTGGGCTGAGAGATGTCTTGGTTAAAGAGGTAGCCATTCATGGCATCAAGTTGTCTAACTCAAGAATGGGTATCGAATTCTGTCAGATGTCTCCATAGCATCTATAGATCAAGTGACTTTTATCCCCTTAGGATCTATTAATGAAGAGTTACTATAAATCATAGAATTGAGCTGTCCTTCCATTCTCAGTATGACCCCACGTGGTTATTGTGTTATGCTGATGGATTCTGCTTGTTAGGTGCTATTTGTCTTCTAAGTATTAATAACCTAATCATAGGTGAGATTTGTCCATAGTTCTTCATATAAACATCATCAAATCTACATATCACTGTTTATTTGATTATGAAATGTGGATGCTTTTCCTTTTTTCTAGAACAGTTTAATAGCACTGGAATAATATTCTCCTTTAAGTACATGGTGGAATTTCCTTATGAGACCCTCTGGGCCAGATACTTTTTTTTTTTTTTTTTGCGATACATGGGCCTCTCACTGTTGCGGCCTCTCCCGCTGAGGAGCACAGCCTCCGGACGCGCAGGCTCAGGGGCCATGGCTCACGGGCCCAGCCGCTCCGCGGCATGTGGGATCTTCCCGGACCGGGGCACGAACCCGCGTCCCCTGCATCGCCAGGCGGACTCTCAACCACTGTGCCACCAGGGAAGCCCTGGGCCAGATACTTTTTAAGGGAGCTAGCTCTTTGATAACTTCTAAGGAAACTGATTTGTTTAGATTTTATTTCTTATCTGGAATTAGGAATAATAAGCTATAATACATTTTAAACTGAATTATCCATTTCTTCCGGACTTAGGCATATCCATTAGAATAGTTCAAAATACTCTTTAGTTCATCTTATTTCCATGCACGTGCTTTCTCCTATTTTTCTTGACTAAGTTAGCTTCTGCTTGCATTCTCTCTCTCTCTCTCAAGAACTGTCTTTTCATTTTTTTCTACTGTAAATTAATTATGCAAATATCCCTCTGTATACTTGGGGCCTGTTCCCATACTGGTCTTTACACTTGAAGGGCTAGCATTGGAAATGAACTCATTTAGCTATTTATAGTCTAATAGAGCCTTAAATTAGCTACAGCTGCATTTTAAAAACCTACTTAAATATAGTAAAATTCATAAGTGTACACTTTGAGCTTTGGCAAATGGCTGTAGCCGTGTAACCATCACCCTATCAAGATATAGGTCATGTCATCTCCCCAGAAAGTTCCCTGCACCCCATTACAGTCAGTTTCCCAACCTCCTGTCCACGGAGCCACTGTTCTGATTTCTATCACTACCGATTACTTTTGCCTGTTCTGTGAGTAGAACTGTACCGTATGTACCTTGTCTGCTCTCTATCACTCAGTTGGTTTTAGCTTTTAAAGGCAAACCTACTTGCTCTGGTTAGTAGTGTCCTCTGCAGTAAATCCAGCCCCTCTAGGGGGAGAAATTGGTACTACCTATTGAAATGTTGATCTTGTGATGGCTACAAGATTCTAGGTTGGGAGTTATTACCTTTCAGTATATTGAAAATAGCATTTCACTATCTTCAGGTGTCTGCTGTTGCTAACATCAGCTTTTGGTCTATTATTCCTTTTAAGATAACTTTTTCTTTTTTTGCTTGGCTGCTTTCAAAGTGTTTGTCTTGTTTTTTTGTAGCTTCACCATGATGTCTTTTTTTTTTTGTAGCTTCACCGTGATATATATATATATATATATATATATATATGTATATATATATATGTATAGATTTATTTATCCTAATTTGCACTTGTTGGGCTTCTTGAAGCCATGCTTTGGTGTCTGGTTATTTGGCACTGATAAACCATCTTATTCAAATTGCTTCTCTTCTGCCCCATTTTCTCTTCCTTTGAGACTCCAAGCGAACATGTATATGTGTATGTATATTTTAGATTTTATATCTTTTGTCTTTCTTTTGTGTCTTCATGCCACACTCTAGAAAGTTTCTTCAGCCTCTTTTTCCAGGTCACTAATTTTCTCTTTAGTTGTATCTAATATGCCATTAAACCCTTCCACTGAGGTTTAAAATTTTTGATCATTGTATTTTAACAACAGGAGATCTAGAATCTCCCGTTTTCTTTAAATCTGTCATTTAAGTAACTTCTAATTTTTGTCAACTTTCAGGCTTGGGTTTTGTCTCCTTGAACAGAAAAGCAATTATTTTACAATCTACTCCTAGTACCTCAAGTCCAGTTGGTCTTTGTTGTCTGTGCTGGTTTTAGCTCATGCTGTTTATTCATGTGTCTGGATTTTCTGTGTGCTCGACTCTGTATTTGAAGAATTATCCTTTTTGAGAAATCTAAAATCTAAAGTATACTGCTTCCAGAGTATTTGTTTGCTTCTGCCCAGGGACTTTGAGTCACCAACAGTACAGGATGACAGTATTGTTGGATGAAGTTAATCCAATGCCAAACTTGAGACTTCTGGGGCATCATGTGATGTGAAGTCAGGCTGTAGTCTGTGTATGTGCTGGTTTTCTGCCAGTTCACTGTTTTTCTAGGAGTTCTGGGCTAAAGTCAGAGGGCTTAGGTTTAAATCCTGGTTCTACTGTGGGACACTAGAAGTTCCTTGTCTTCACTGAGCTCCAATTTTACCTCCAACTGAGGTAAGTACCTTCTCATCTTACATGAGTAACTGATACCCAGGGGAGATAATTCTTCCAACATCCTACAGTTGTTGAGTTGCAACTACAGAATAGAATCTGGGCTTCTCCAGGCTGCTTTTACCTGAGTTTTCAGTTTTGCAACTTGTATTTAGGCATCTGTATCCCCAAACACCTTACTTCCCATGCACATAAAGAAGACTCGACAATCTTTATCATAATTACTACATTGAAAAGGAAGAATCTTAATTAGACTAGAGTACTGAGACTCCAGGGGAGGCTGGTGCATGGCAAGGGGAAGGAAGGCCAAAGGGCAAGATAGAGCTAGAAGGGCTTGTAGGGCACTATAAAAAGAGACAGAAGTATCCTGGTATAAATGGTATACCCAGGTACTGGCATCCCAAATGAACAGGAGACAAGCTTGTCCCTAGTTCACTTCCCATGTTCTTTCCCCATTCCCAGTTTCTACTGTTTAAGACCTTTCAGCTCTTATCAGAGGGCACCAGCTGGGCTGGTTCTGAGATGCTGCTTCTATAGAAGGGCCCTGAGTGTGGTTTGGGAGGTAGATGGTTTAAGGATGAGAAATACTGGAACCAAGGATGTAGCCAAAAAGACTTAGCCAGACAACTTAGGGCTGAGATTTAAGGACATTATGGCCTTTGTGGAACAACATCATTACAATAGACTTTTCCTGTGGAAAAGACAAGTTTTGGCAGAGGTCCATCTTCTAGGTTTTCCCCCTGGCCTTGCAACATACTCAGTTCCTTATCAGAAAAAATATTTACCAGGAAAATACACTTTTTGCAGTTCCTTGCCTTGGCCCCACTTTCTGCTCCATAAGCCCGCCTGGAGAGGTTCTCATTCTACCTTCTTTAAACAGCCTCCCTCCTCCAATGGCTTGTTGGGCCACCTGGCCTCCAGCTTCCCTGCCCCATCCTGATACCTGTTTCCTGTGAACCTGGAGTCCCTGGCTGAGGGCTGGGTGGATGGGACAGAGTAGTGGGACCTTGGTAACAGCAAGGACTTCCAGGATAAGAAGTCCAAGAGACTCCCTAATCCAGCTTGACCTGGAATAACTTAAATCCTGGGCCCATGTGCTGCTCTATGGAGCTGTCACATCTTTGATTTTATTATGAAGGTAAAACAGAACAAACACAGTCCATATGTGACATCCCAGGCCTGGGAGAAAGCAGAAGTGCCCTGGTGACAGCTTCTTGCCCATAGAAGGGAGGTCATCTCCACCATCTTGGCCCTTCCCACAGGCACTGATCAAGACCAATAAGGATGATGGGTACCACCTTTTGGAAGGCAAAAACAAAGGAACCTACTCACCTCCAGAGTTGAGAGCCCCGTTGAAATTACCCTCTTACTTCTAGGGGATGGAGCTTGGGCCAGAGCAAAGCTTTTGCTTGTGAAACAAAGGGTGAGTCTGGGAATAAGAGCTTATATTTGTTCAATTTCTTTCTAAGTATGTTTCTAAAAGTGGTAAGTAAAGTTCTTTGTATCACTGTTGATGAAATGTTGACATCCTAAGTCAAGACTTGGTACCCCTTTGTCCTATGGCTTCATCTGGCTGTTGCTCTGTCTTCCATAGCTTAAAGTCTTCAGTCATGGTTCATCTCTTTACTGACTCGGCCACATCCTTGTGGTTGTGCCTCTCCCACTAGTTACCTATGTGCCAGGCACTGTGCTAAGGATATGATGACGAAGTCTGACCTGTGCAGATACTGAACAAGTAACACAATTAAGTGTCATTGCATAGAAGTATAGGTTGCGATGGGAGCATCACAGGCAGACCAAGGATGGTTTGGAGAGGTTGGGCAGAGTGTCCAGTACTTTGAAATGCTGGTGTCACAAACCTGTAAAAGAAGTAACAAGGTTTTGTATATGTGGGGGATGTAACATAGAAAAAGAACTTAGAAGATGGCATTTGGTGGGAGATGTGTAAGTCTAGATTCTTAGAAAAAGAGGTCTCAGTGACTGGGCATATGAGGATTGTCTTATAATGAATTAGAGGCAGCTGTCAGCTTCAAATTTTCTTACCTCCTGGCTTCTTAATATCTGATATTTTTTTACTCTTTGAGGCTTTATAAAGGTGTTTCTCAAGTCTTATCCAGCATTTTGACTTCTTTTCAGACAGAAGGTTGTTCTGAATAGTTAGAGGTTCAGAAAGTATAGTCCTAGGAACTTCGTTAAAACTGCAAATTCTTAGGCCCCACCCCAGACCTCCTGAAACAAAGTACAGTGATGAGGACTAGCCATTTGTGTCCTCACAAACCTTCTAAGTGATACTGGTGGACTTTAAAGTTCGAGAACCATGTGTCTCGACCATGGTTACTGGTGATGGAAGTCCAAGGCAGCTGTCACCGTGAGCAGGTTGAAGGCATTTACAGGAAGTAACACAAAGTAGGAGCTTTGAACATCTGGTACGGCCAACTTGGGGAAAATGGCAAAAAGAAGGGCTGACGTTCTAGAACAAGAGCTGGCAAATGTTTTCTGTAACAGGCCAGATAGTAAATATATTAGTCCTTGTGAGCCATGTGGTCTGTGTCACAACTATTCAACTCTGCCGTTAAAGTACAAAAGCAGCTATAGATAATATATAAACAAGCAAACACAACTGTGTTCCAATAAAACTTTATTTACAAAAACAAATGGAAGGCTAGTTTGGCCCTTGGGCAGTAGTTTACTTACCCCTATTCCAGCAGAATGACTTATTCAGTGTTTTGGTTTGGTGTTTTCGTTTTTAGCAGCAGAATCCCTTTTCTTACTTAGAACTCTACAGAGCAGGAATTGCTCTGGTTGAAGAATCCACAGCCTACCTGTTCAGTTTCCCCTTTTTCTCTAAGTGGGCCCTAAGGCTCTTCCCCAGAACATATGTTAATGACATTTATGTACAGCGCTCCAATATCTGGGGTTGGGGCCACTTAGGCATTGCCCTTGAATGAGCAGGTAACTCTTCCTGAATTCATTTGGGCCTACAACCAAGGTGTGGAGGTAGGAGGAACTAGCGACCAGCCTGAGATCAGGCCCAGACCTTTGCTGCAGCGCATGGACTCTCTTTCTCTGCAGGTTCCAGCCAGCCTGCTGAGGCCAATAGGAATACCCAGAGTATGAGTGGCCCATCAGACATGCCCTCCATGCCCTATGGCCAGATGAGGGACCAGGCCCTCGGAAACCGTAGCATCCACACCCAGCTGATGGAGATGGTGCTGTTCTTGCGGCAGACGGTGGAGGATAACATCACGCAGCTAATGACCAGGCACCAGCAGCAGGACCTGGGGCTGGAGAAGCAGAGGCACAATCAGGCCGTCAGGGACCAGGAGGCCTTCCTGGGTCACTTAATGTTCCAGATGCTCCACTACCTGCAGTCTGGGGCCACAGGTGACCAGAGCTTCCAACTGCCTGACGCTTCCATGGACTCTAGGGTCGATGTCGGAGGTGGGCAGCAGGCCCAATCATCCAGGCAGATTTGCCAGACGTTTTACCAATGGAGTGATTTTGAAGATACACTTATCAGCTATGACCTGTCCAACCGTGGGATTGACATCTCTGCCTTATACCACTCCAGCTTCCAGGACTACACCTACCAAGGAAACAAATACCACAAGGACGAGAACACCCTGGTGAGGATGGGGGGACATACTCTAGGGGCCCCATCACTAGGATTTACTGAGTCCCGTGTCACGTACTGTGAACTCTCACTGACTCTTCCAGCCCCATGAAGTAGGCACTATTTTCTTCTATAGGTAAGGGGATAGGCACGGAAGTAAGGTGATGTGGCCAAGAAAGTTGACAAGCTGGGTCTGGTTTCCCCTCCTGTCCCAGCTCTTACCCACTAGGAGTCACTCTGGTCACTGTGGTAAGTGAACCTACCCTCATGGAACTCAGTCTGGTGATGGATATCTTCGGCCATTGGGGAAATGAATGTGAATAATGTTTGCAAGAGCGCTAAGGGGATGCCTGCTTTGGGTGGTCAGGGAGGATGTTTTAAAGGTTGAATAAGCCAGCCATGTGGTGGGAGTCGGGGTGGGGGTCCTCCAGGCAAGAGGAACAGCATGTGTGAAAGCTTAAAGGTGGGAAGGGCTTGGAGTGATTGGACAAGGAGACCCATGTGGCTTGAGAAGGGACAGTGAGCGCTGTGACAGAGGTATGGCTGGGATCAGGCCATTGTGAGATGTTAGGATGTTATCCTAATGGTGGTGGGAGCAGGAAGAGGCTCCCAGCAAGGCAGGTTCACAGCAGCTCTCCAGCCAGAGGGCGGAGGACCACACGAGCCACACCTTTCCTTCTATTCCCATCTAAGTGACGTGTGGCTGGTGGCTGTCTGCTTTTCTGGGGGCCAAGAGAGTCAGGTATCCCCACTGGCTTCTGAGGGGTCATACCTCTTCCAGTAACTTGAAGGGCCCTTCCATGGAAGTGGAAATAGCAGAGATGGATACACGCAGGGCCTGTGCTGGCTAAGGATCCAGGCTCTGGGGCCAGTCAGGTGGAATTCTGCCCATCATCAAGGTCACGTGGCTAGTAGTTTATTCAACATTTCTGGGCTTCACGCTCTTTAAGTCGAGATCAGAATAGACCTTTATTCTCAGGAGTTGTGAGAATGAAGGCAATTCACAGGAAGCACTTAGTCTAGTGTCTAGAACATAGGAGCTCAATGAATGATAGCTGGTACATAATACAACTATTATTATCTATTGGGCTGGCCAAAAAGTTCATTTGGTTTTAAGTAAAAATAAAAGACATCTTTCATTTTCACCAAGAACTTTATTGAACAACATATTCATTAACCAAACAAACTTTTTGGCCAACCCAATAAATGGCTCGAAAGGGAAACTTGCAAGCTGTGAGATCTTTAGGGTTTGTAGAATTTTATCTAATATTAAAGTTGTCAAACATGGATTGCATTGCCTCATGGAGCAGGGAGACCCCCATCTGGGCTCGTCCAGCATAAGTACTTGTGACCTGGTTAAAGCGTCCATGTAGGGCAGGGCAAGAGGACTGACCTTAGATTCCTTCCATCTCCAGGGCTACATCAACCTTGGTACCAGTGAGAAGAAGATCTGTATTGATCTGCTGGCTGAAAAGGTAAGCCATGTTCCGGTGTGTGCTGGGACCCACCTTCAGGCCCAGGCCCCCTAGAATGTTCTTTGGCATGTTGTAGATACAGGAATAAGACTTAGAAGTTTGGGGAAGGGAGTGGGGAAATAGCTTCTAGAATAGCGCATCCAACCTCCTGGTTGGGCTGTGTTGGGAGGTGTTCTCTGGATGGATATATGATGGGTAAGCTGCTAAGGGAGCCTCCGGATCAAATGTAGGGTTGGGGAAGTTGTCAGACTCTTCCCAGTGGATAGCTATTTGTATAATCTTTGACAAGAAGCTTGAAGCCTCCATTCACCAGGGAACATGAAGCATATATGCCCATTTTCCTCTGGGAGGCCCTGTGTTGCAGGGCAAACACCTATATGCGTCCTAGGAGCAGGCTGAAACTTCTTGGGCATCCCTGGTCTGGCTGGGCTCATGCTCTATTTGTCAACAGTTGACTCGGACTGACATGCTGTACATTGATGAAGACCTACTGCAGTATCCTGATTGGAGAGGGCAACCATTGTAAGTAGCCCCTTACAGAGCTGGGGTCTTCTGGTCCACAGGCACCTGTCCTCATCCAGGGAAGGACTCAAGGTGCCAGATTCTCTGCTGGGTGCCTACCTATTTTGGGGGACAATGACTTCTAGAAAAAGCCTAGCCCAGAATATCATAGGAGGCAGGCTGGTATCATAGAGATAGCACTGCCCTATAATTCAAAAGGCCCAAGTCCTTGTCCAAACTCTTACAGTTAATATCTGTGTCGCCTGGGGAGTTGAGAGCCTCAGTCCCCTGTTAACCCTGTAAGGACCCTGAGGTTGGATGCTTTGCTCTTTCAAAAAGACCCAAGTCTAGACTATGGGGAAAGCCCACAGGCAGGCCTGGGAAACACAGGTCTCTCTGGGTCTGTCCACAGCCTGCGGAAAGAAGTAGCCCGGTTCCTGACCTCCGACTGTAAGGCACCTGCCCGCCTTGACCCAGAAAATGAGCCTCTTTCCAGCCTTCTTGCCACCCTGGGGGAAGACCATATTCTTGGGGGCCTCTCTGCCTTTCCAGCACAGCCCCTCAGAGCCGGGGCAGAGTGAAGGCCAATGGGTCCTAGCTGAGGAGACTCCTCATGTCTGTCCTCCCAGGCGGAGAGAGACGGGGGAACTATCCCTCTTACGTGAGGATTGGTTTTCGACTTCTGCCTTCTGTGTATCTTCTTCAGGTGGTTGTTCTAAACGGCTGCTCCTCTGTCTTCTCCGCACTAGCCATGGTTCTGTGTGACCCAGGTGGTAAGTCAGTGGGCTCTGCGTTCCCTCAGGGAAATAGCAGCATGTGGGCATGAGTGCATGGGCACTGGGCCTTGGGGGAGAAGAGCAGCTTGACTGAAGGCCTTTCCCCTAAAGAACTGGGGTGCTTCCTGCACTGGTTAGAACGTCTTCCTACTATTCGTGCTGGGGTGAGGGATTTGGGTTCCCATTTAATATGGACATGTGACAGTCCTCAAGGAGGTCTGCCCCAGGGATGGTGACAACGAGAGCCAACTCATTACAGTATTAGTTGGACTTTTGGTCTCAGCTCCAATCCAGACAGCCCTAGTAAACTAGACAATATAGATGCTCTATCTCCTCAAAAAACAAACAAAAACACCAAAATCAAAAACTGAGTTCTGGACCAAATAAAGCTTGAGAGATTTGTTCTCAGTCTCCTTCTTAACGATGCCTCCTAACAATCTGAAATAAGAATCTCAGATTTCTTGATGAACCTACTGTATGGGAGACTCATTACCAAGACGACCATTTCACTTGAAGGGGTGGGTCCTTGATTAGCCCATCAATGAGGCTGAATGGACATGAAGAAAAGAACACATGAGATCACCAGGGTCACATGACCTGAGCCATGTAGAGAGATGAGAGCCCTCCCTGTGCGTGGACCTCAGCCTCCAGTGTCGGTATGGAGCTGACAAGACTTGCTGATGACCCGTGTTCTACCTGCTAGCAAGCCTGGCTTGAGTCCCGGGATTCCAAGTCACTTATAGCAGTATTCTTCCCTTTCTCCTCTAGTGTACCTGCAAAGAAGAGACTTGAGTGTTGTTTCCCCAAATAATGTTTAGAAGAGTGGGTTACTTTTATAGAGACTGTGCCCCAAATCATTCATCCCTAAGTAGGAGGGATTACCCAACTAACCTTCTCTGAGTGTAGCGTTGCTGCTGGTCTGAGGGTCCTGGCACGTTCTGACTGGGAGACCCTGGACTAACAGCTCTGTCTCTCTGCTTCCAGAGGCCTTTCTGGTCCCCACCCCCTCCTATGGTGGCTTTATCTTTAGTACTCACCTGTATGCGAAAGTTGAACTGGTTCCTGTCCACCTGGAGAGCCAGGTCAGTGTGGGGCCCCGTCCCCTGCTCAGCCCACCCAGGCAATGGAATGATCTTGGGGCATTTCCAAGGTGTAGGGGGTTCTTGCTTTTCTCCCACATAAGTTATGGGAGAAGGATGGAGAAATCGGGCAAAGAGGGTATGTGGGACTAGTGCCCTGGGTATGAAGGTAAAGGATTGTTCAAGGTTTATAGGAGTGAGGAATCAAGGCTTGGAAGCTTCCAAAAAGGTGGTTCTCAGGCCGTGTTTGTCTTCCAGGTCACTGCGGCGAGCGCCTATCCATTCCAGCTCACTGTGGACAAGCTGGAGCAAGCCCTGCTCGGGGCTAAGATTGAGGTCAGGAGAGAACAAGGTCTTCAGGGTGGCCACTGCTACCCCGGAAAGGGACTGAGTATGGACACTCTGGTATAACTTGTTCACCGAGACGCTGTGGGCACCTTCTTCAAAAGAGATAGTGTCCCAGGGCACGTCACCCGAGGAGCCCTGGCTATGGCGGCCCCCAGAGCTCCTTCTTGATCCCCTCTGTGGGCAAAAATATGATAGTTGCTCCTCCGAGAGCCCACTGAG
The DNA here is from genome assembly GCF_949774975.1 of Lagenorhynchus albirostris. Classification (NCBI taxonomy): domain Eukaryota; kingdom Metazoa; phylum Chordata; class Mammalia; order Artiodactyla; family Delphinidae; genus Lagenorhynchus; species Lagenorhynchus albirostris. Next base: position 15,793,222 of record NC_083103.1, on the reverse strand, counting down.
GTCTTGATTAGGTGCTCGATACTCGGTGCCCTAACCTGATCTTTGGCTGGACTTGATGTCGATGTGAAGGACTTGTGTTCAGTTGGTTACGTTTGGTTCTTTTTAGGGGAAAAAGGTCAGAGGCCTTGTGCTAATTAACCATCAGAATCCTCTGGGAGACATCTACTCCCGAGACTCAGTGATGGAATATCTGGAATTTGCCAAGAAGTATGAGTTCTACCCCCTTGAGACTAGATGAAGTCCGTAAGAAGGGTTCCAATCACTCAGAGTCAAGGAGTCAGAACCAGAAATAATATACCCTAAATATCCTTACTGTGTGGTATACTTTGTGAAGTTACGGACAACTAACTGCAATTGAAATGAAGGAAAATGCACCCACCTGCTCACTACTTCAAACTGTGCCATTTCCTTTCTAGCCTTTGTCCATGTGCACATACCTACATAACAGTCCTCATATAGTTCTGTTGCTTTTCCACCTCTTGTAGCATAAGCACTTTCTTCCCGCATCCATTTCCCAAACTACTTGGCTTGAGGTGCCGAGGAAGACAGCCTCTCAGACCTTGTGGGGTGAAGGTGAGTCCCTGTAGAACTTTCATGTCTCATTTCTAAGAGCATGTTAACATGTTATCTCTGAAGTCTGGAAATAGCCCTCTTAGGGTAGATAATCTTCTTCTATCTAGAAGAAACCCTTATTCAAACTTCATAACGTATCCAGACCAATTAATGGCAGAGCAAGGGATAAGAGGAAGAATGCTGGGGGAGGTCTACATTCCAGCTCTAACATCTGCTAGCTGAGGGAATTAACTTTCTGTCTCAGAAACTTAGTTTCTTTCTGTGAAATAGAGCTAACAGTACTGCTTCAAAGGGCTGTTGGGAGAATAAAGGAGATGAAGCACATGAGCACTTAGCCTGCTTTATAAACCTATTTGATTCAGATCTTGGGTGGCAGCTCCTGACTGTACCAGAAGAGACCTCTCTGGGATGCCCAGTCCCTTCCCACTAGTCTCTGCTTGATGGTTGAAGCATGAGGTCGAATGTTCTCATGCATGTCTTTTGGGTTCTCTTCCTTCCTAGTATCCCCAAGTCAGGGTGAAAGGTCCTCTCTGGTGAAGGAGAGACCCTCTTCTACGTTGCCACACCTCCTGGAAGGGTTGGAGGGGCTGCTGGGGCAGTAGGAGTGTCTGATCTGTGTCTAGAGAGGACCATCAAACGAAGCAAGCTAACAATTGGGGAGAACCTGGATATCGTCCTCCCTCTTTCACCCAACCTACAGGTACAACCTACATGTGATTATAGATGAGATTTACATGCTGTCTGTGTATGATGAAGCCATCCCATTCCATAGTGTTCTGAGCCTGGAGAGGTAGGTTGGTCTTGGCTGGAACTGGGAATGAGAACCATGAAGTTCCTACTTTGCAGGGTGAGTCCATGGGCCATCAACTTAATTGGCTGCATGCCAGGAACTGAGCTCAGAGCCACTGGGAGTGTGAAAGTGAGCAAAGCGTCATCTTTCCTCCCAAGTGTCTTCTCCAAACGCCATTTTGTACATGAGATGACTTGAGGGAAAGGTAGCATATGCATTGTCAAAAGTCAAGTTGAAGCCCTCCAGAAGGTCAGGGTAGGAACTTCTTGAGAAGTAGGCACGGGGAAAGAATAGAAATAGAGCAGAACTTTCTGGAGGGTAGTATTCGGCCCTAGGATAGGATGCAGCAGGCAAAGCAAGAGAAGAGCGTGCCTGGAGGAAGGAAGAGCTTCGCCAAATGCGGGGCAGTAAGAAATAGGTGAACACATTTTAGAAATGGGGGGTGGCCCACTTGTGTAGGAGCCAACTGAAGGTGGCTTTGGACCAGCTGTGGGAAGACCCCGAGCCAGGCTGTGGGCCCTGGACGTCATTCAGTGGGCACTTGAGAGCTGTCCCATCTGGTTCCACGAGGATACCTTTTGTTGACTTCCTGGCTTAACTGGGGCAGCTGTTTCTTGACTGTGGGTCCCATAGGCCTTTCTGTCTAGGAAGGCCCTCAAGGCCACTTTCACCTTCCCTTCATAGACCCCAAGTCTTCATCCTTCAAATATTTCTCCATAATCTTGACTGTACTCTCTCCTCTCCAGTTTGCCTGACCCCAACAAGACCCATGTGATCTGGGGCACCAGTAAATGAGTCCCTGCTGCCTGTCCTTGGGTAGGGAAGGAAGTCGATCCAGGAGCAGAAGGCAGACCAACTGGGTATTTCCTTCCCTACTTCTCTTCCTCTAGGGTTTCGGTATCTCTGGCTTCCACTTTGGCACTCTGTACACCCGCAGCAGGGAGGTGGCCTCTGCCGTGAGCTCCTTTGGCTACCTCCACAGCATCTCTGGCATCACCCAGTACAGACTGTGTCAGCTGCTCCAGGACAGAGGTACTGAGCCCTGTTCAGGGCCAGACCTCGTGGCCACAGGGAATTCCTGGGTCTGCTTGGGCCTCTGACATGCCTTCAATACAGTGAGACCTTGTTCACTGTCTTGGGTTTAACAGTGGCAGGACAGGAAGTTTACAGGAGGGCAGGCTGTAGCTCAGATGATGCAGCCGGGTGTAGACAGAAGATGGAGGTGCTGGTCTAAAACACTGGCCATCTGGTAGCTCGTGCTCTGCTTGGAAAGGGGATCATCAACTGTACTCTAGGACTTAAAGGTGGGAACTTCAGAAATGAGTCTTTATGTAAAGGTCAATTTTCCCTCCCCCAAAGCTGGCTTGCTTCAGGCAAAGATTACAAAGGGACACCCTGATTCCTCGAATATGATTTAACTTCACCTTCCAGTGCGGCCGAAGGAGAGCTGCCATTTGGGCAAGTTGGTGTGGCTACATCTATGGCACCTGAATTCACCTTCCCGTTGGATCTTAAGTGAATGCTGGCTTCAGAGGGAATTTCCCCCCTTTTATGCCATGGTATAAGGGCTCCTTTTTAAAATTCCCTGTAATACAGCAGATGCCAGGCCCGAGGATTTAAATTAAAAGCAGAGATATAATGAAACAAACTAATGTAATCAGATGATCTGGTTTAGAAAACAATGTGCTTTCAGCTTTGGGTGGAGAAAGGGGTAGGTAGGAGAAATCCAGCTGGATGCCTCCCTGCATGGTGCCAGGCCCTCTAATAGTTTGGTGGAAACCAGATTCCCAGCTCCTTGAACGCTGGTTCTCAGTCTTGGATGCACATGGGAATTACCTGGGAAGTTTAAGTACTGATGTGTAGGCTGTATCCGTGAAGATTTTGATTTAGATGTCTGGGGATATAACCTGGGCCACCAGGCCTTTTAAAAGCTTCCCAAGTGGTTCTAAAGTGCTGTCAATGCTGAGGATAGTTGGGCTAAGATCATCCCCAAGCACGACGACGAGGTTCTTCAACGTCCATTTGTTAGGGTCTAAGGCAGGAAGTAAGGGAGTTATGAGTACCTGCTACTTGCCCAGTTGACAACAGAAGCATCAACCTCGTTTAGGGGACACCTCAACTTCTTGCCTCAAGGGTGTAAACTCAAACAGAACTTTCCTACACAATTACCATGCTCTGCAACAAGAGAAGCCACCGCACTGAGAAGCCTGTGCACCGCAACGAAGACCCAACGCAGCCAAAAATAAATAAATAAATAATTTATTTTAAAAAATTAAATTTAGTTTTTAAATTCTAAAGCAGGTTATATGTGAAGAACACTTCTGGGGCAGATCAGAAAGGAAGGGAAACCGTGATGCCTAATTGGCGGAGCATTTTCTAGGTGTTGGGTGCAACGTCCCACAGGATCCTTTCACAGTCACGCCCACCTTATACACGAGTGGCTCAGTGGCAGGATGGGGGCATAACTCCAAGTATGAGTTCTTTCCATTCTTGCCTTTGTGAAAGGCTTTTAAAGTGAATCTCTGGTGATAAGCCTGAGGCCTTCCATTTTCACCTCTAGTGTTTCCAGCTGTTCAAATCATACCTCCTGTGCATTCCTCTGCAAAGCCTTTGTACATCTGAGCTTTAGTCTGAGCACCAATGCTGTGAAATGGGCAGAGTGGGGACTACCACCATTTTATAGATGATGGAAGAGCTGTTAGCACCCACCAATGGCTTTGGTCCGTCACTTGGGTTTGGGACCATTCTTCCTCTCTTGGGTACGTTTGCAGCCTGATTCATCAAGATGTTTTACACCAGAGGTTTTTTTAGAAATCGACTTGACTAGCAGACACAGAAAGGGAATTCATTGGATGCATGAGGGAGCTCATGGGACCAGAAGAGAGGGGGAAGATAGGAGCCAGAGATGCTCTTGGCATCTCTGCTACGGGAGCTCATAGCCAGTCTCATCAGGGCGCTGTCCTGGGAGGAAGATATGATGCCTTCCATGGAAGCGATAGGCCATTGCTGTCTTCTTTTCCACTCAAGATTCAAATGGTTGACTGGGAAGAATTTAATTTTTTCCTATCCAGGAACACAGAATATCCCTCCATTTATTTAGGTCTTTAATTTCTCTCAGCAAGGTCTTTGTAGCTTTCAGTGTACAGGTCTTAGGCCCATCTTATAAATTTATCACTATATTATGCCTTTCATGTTATTTTCAATGTATAGATTATTAATTTCATTTTTAGTTGTTTGTTGCTAGTATATTGAGACAACTGATTTTGTATCTATCAAGAACTTTGAAGGCTCTGAGGTTTTACCTTACTTGCAAAATAACAGGTTTCATGGATGCTGGCGGAAGGCATGAGAATCTTGGGTCAGAGACAAAGGACAACTTATTAACTCACAGCAATAGCAGTAATCAGTATTGGCTTTTGGTTCCCCAAATCCTGATTCCTATAGGGCAAAGTGAAGGGGACCAAGGGATGCCTGTACATGCAATGGGGTGTGTTGCAGGAGAGGATAACCCAAGCTTAAGGAACCTAATTCTTTTGTAATGAGCAGTAAACCTGCCTGAACTTTGGCCCCGAGGGAGAAATTATCTTTATTATACTTAGTAGTAAACAAACCTACCCTTTGCTCTGGAGGCAGACACTATCACTACCATCCAAGGTTGGTCACTGTACATATATGTACGCATATACACACACGTATGCACGTACATGTATGCACGTACATATATGCATGTACTTACACATATATATAATCCTATACAGCCCAGAACAAAGGCAGTCAGTGTCTCTGCTTGCAAGACAGGCAGAAGCATGAGAGACCTGGGAAGAACCATCTCCTGACAGTATCTTGAGACCTTGCTAAATTCACTTATTAGTCCTAGTTGTTTTGGAGGGGGATTTCAGTGAATTTTCAATGTACGCAATCATGTTGCCTGCGAATAAAGATGATTTTCCTTCTTTCTTTTCAATATTTATGTCTCTCATTTTTCTGTTCTAATTGCATGGCCTAGAACCTCAAGTATAACATTGAATAAAAGAAGTAAGAGGATATTCTTGCCTTGTTCTCAATCTTAGCAGGACTGAGTTCTGTCTCTCATTCTTAAGTACTGGACGTATTTTTCATACTGCCTTTACCAGATAGAAGAATTTCCTTCAATTCCTAGTTTGCTGAGAGATTTACCATGAATGAGGGTTCAATTTTTGTCAGATTTTTTTTTTTTTTTTTTTTTGCAGTACACGGGCCTCTCACTGCTGTGGCCTCTCCCGTTGCGGAGCACAGGCTCCGGACGCGCAGGCTCAGTGGCCATGGCTCACGGGCCCAGCCGCTCCGCGGCATGTAGGATCTTCCCGGACCGGGGCACGAACCCGTGTCCCCTGCATCGGCAGGCGGACTCCCAACCACAGTGCCACCAGGGAAGCCGAAACACCATATTCTTAATCTTATCATTTTATCCAGTCTGATGATCTTTTAACTGGTCTTTGGTCATTAATTTAATGTAATCATGGATATGGTTGTACTTAAGTCAATTATCTTGCTATTTGTCTTCTATTTGTGCCCAATGCTCTTTGTTCATTCTTTCCTTCCCGCGTGCCTTTTGAATTAATCAGGCATTATTTGGTATCCCTTATTATTATATTATTAGTATTATTACTAATAGTAATAATACTATTATTATAATACTAAAAGGTATTAGTATTATACCTTTTGACTTTTTTTTAAAAAGTGTTTGCTCTAGAGATTACAATATATATCCATTGCCCTCAGTGAGAAGTTCACAGTCCTTAACAGGGTTTATTAAGATTCATACCTGATCCCTGATCGTATCTCCAACCTTTCTCCTGAACCCTGCAAGCTCCGGGGGTCGGTATTAGGCTTGTTGCAGTTCATTAATGTTCCACACGGACTCTAACCTTCAAGGCTCTATCAAAGGCTTTCTTCTGCTTCCAACACCCCACACTCCAGCTAGCTAACTAGGACTCGAGCATCACTTCCTAAGTGTTTAGGGTGAATGAATGTGTGTGTAAGGCTTCCTGTATGGGGCCAATGCATGTGTGTGTGTGTCAGGGAAGGGGGCAGTGGTGTTAAATCTCCCTGCCGCATGCTTCCCAGGCACCCAGTAGTCTTTCTTATTAGTTAGCACATTTGTATGTCTGCCTTCCCAGTCAACCATGCAGGCCCGCTGTTTGTTTTGCCATCACCGTATCCCAGCACTTTGCAGAGATCTTGCACGACACAGGCATTCAATAAGACTACTTACCTGAATTAAACAGAATGATATGACTTAAATGGAGAGAACTGGCTTATTTTACATAGAGGAACAAAACGTCTTGAGAGCTGCTCAAGGTCACAATGTTAGTGGCAAGGCCAAAGCGAAGACAAGAAGTGGAGTGATCCGGAGACAGCCAAGTCTTCCCAGTCAGATCTGTACTGATGGATCCTGCTCATTGCTTTTCATGGAGAAAAGGAAACTTTTCCTACTCAAAGGCTCGGCGCGGGCCTGGGACCTTGGTGGTCTAACTCGTTGCCAAAGTCCCAGAATGTTCAGGGTCCCAGGCAGAGTTCACCAGATGTTCTGTAGAACGAAAAGAGGAGAAATTACAAACTCAGGTCAAAAGCTTTCATAGGGGAAGGATGCCCTTAATCGGAATTAATGTAAGTCCGGAAAGCCTTTTCCATGGGCCGCAACCAGGCATACATTTGTCCAGTAACCTCGGTGACTCTGCCTGTAAATGGGGACAGTAAGGCCGGGAGGCAGAGGGAGGGGCCCCCGTGTGCCAGGGGCGGGGAGACCGGGGCGGGAAGGCCGCCAGGGCGCTGAGGCCGCAGAGAGCGGAGGTGGCAGTGGACGGCCCGTCCCTTCCAGGCGGAGCTCTGGCCCTGGGCCCCCTCCCCTTCCGCGGCTTCCCCTCCCCGCCCCACGGTGCTGCAGCGTGTGCGCTCCCTGCGCGCAGGCCACACCCGGGAGTCCTGCGGCCTCGGGCGCGAGTTGACGAACTGTGCCCGGAACCTTCTGGGAAGCCCGACCCGGCGTGGACGGTCCCGAGTGCGAGTGCCTGGGCCCGGGTGCCCTGCGCACAGCGGCGGAGAGCGAGTCCGGGCGAGGATTCGGACACAGACTGCGCGTGCCTGAGTGCCGGCGGCGGCTCCTCCAGCTCCGCAAGTAGGTGCAATCCACGCTTTGCAGAACAGGGGGCCCGCGGGGTCTCCCTTGCCCGGGCTCGAGGCCTCGCTGCAGAAGTCCCGGACCTTCCGTCTCGAAGCCCTCGGCCAGACTTAGACTTCCTCCTCCCGGAGGCCGGGAGCCGGCGCCCGCGAGGCGCCCGCCGCTCTGCAGGGGTCTTGCGCTCTGCCTTCCGCCCTGTCCGCCCTCTCGTGGATCTCCGAGGCCCGGCCGCGCGGGTTTCGGGCTCTGGACTCGCCGCCGCCCCGCTGGACGCCCTGAGCCCGCCCTTCGCTCCCGCACGGCGCGCGCGGAGCCGGGGCCCGGCCGGCCCCCACCTCCACCCCGCCTCAGCCCCTCTGACCTGCCGAGGGCCCAGGCATAGGATGAGGGGGGGCGAGGTGAGGCTGGGGAGAGCCCAGTCAGTTGGAGGAGACCCCAGAAAAGACTTAGTGGAGCAAAATTTAACCGAGGAGCCCCCTGGGTTTCTGGGCCGCTGGTTGGTCCCCCATCATTTGGTGTTTGGGGCTTGTGCATCAGGACTGGGGAGGAGGAGTTATAATAACATATTTTACTGAAGTTTGTCCATGAGCCAGGATTTGTTCTAAGCCATTTACACTAACATATATTTATGTCCTCACTGCTACCCTATGAGGTAGTTAGGGCTACACCCACTGTGCCCGCGAGGACGCTGGCTTAGAAAGTGGAGGAGTTCACATCTGAACGCAGGATGAGACCAGCCCCTCGCAGCGGCCACGCCTCCCCCACTTCGGGAGGGAGCGGGGGTGGGGCCTTGGGCTCTGCTCAGGGTCGTGCACTTGCACTTGTGGGAACCCCACTTGCTTCTTCTCAGGCCCCACCCATCATCGCCTCGAAACAACCAGATAATCTCATTTTATCCTTTACTTCTATTCGCAACAGTCACCACAAGACCCCTGGACTCCAGGCTCTTTCTACTTTAAGTCAGAGAATTTTAACTTGGCTTTTTGAAATTGACGTCGGCAAGAATGGAAAAAGAAGCTGGTGACTCTTTAGGCTGCAGAATGAAAAACTTCCACAAAAGTAAAACAAGCTGAAGCAGCCATTTATTCAAGTTGTAGAAAAGTAGCAAGTACAGCCCCTGTCTGTAGATCCTTAGCAGAGTTGATGCCTTGAAGCGATTGCACACATGGTTACAACTAGTAAGGGACACAGGAAGTGATGAGTATATAAACTTGAAGGAAGGGGCAGATAGAGAAGGGGGAGGGCCCTGTGACTCCCAGTTCATTTTTGTTGCTTGGTGCTAGGAAAGCCCTTGATCAGATCAGGCACTGAGTGCTTTTGTCTTTCTGCAGATGTTCCCACTCCCTCAGAAGGACTCTGGGACACCTACCACCTCTCCGGGTTCAGTCTCCACACAGGGCCTGCACAGTAACCATGGGGATGGTCTGGAAAGAGAATGCTCCGGAAAACCAGACCAGAAGCCGCTGAAGCTCTATGGAGTGGGTGATCCCACCGCCGTGTTCTCCTCCGACAGCCCCTACCTGTCCTCTAGAGGAAGCATCATTAAATGGTTCTGGGATTCAGCAGAGGAGGGCTATAGGACCTACCACATGGATGAATATGATGAGGACGAGAACCCCAGTGTAAGTGAAGGCCCCCTTCCCACTGGGACACAAGAGAGCACGGGGGGTGGGGGGGCGGGTACCCCACCTTGACCAACAGGGCAGCACACGGCTTGCTATTGTCATGTTGGAGTTGTGCCCCTTTGACTCCCAAGGGGGTGTCTTATGTTGCTCAGAGAGGCCCCTGTATATTACCTGAATCAGAAAATGGCCCATTTATAATTAAGGGAACCTTGATTTGTGAGGGAGGAATTCAAGAACCACAGAGTGCTCTTATTTGGATTCTGATCCACAGCCCATCGACTATCCAACTTTAGATCTGGGACAGAACTAGGGTTCAGGTTGCAACTGTTTCACTTTTGGGTTGTGTATTCTTGAGCTAATTACTTAATGTCTTTGAACCTCAGTTCGTCTCTATAATGGGATAGTAATACCTCCTCTATAGAACTGTCACAATTAAATGAGATCAGGTATGTAAGTTACTAGCACAGTGCTTCCACATAGAGCATTCAATAAATGGTAGTTGCTATTATTATTAATGTTACCTGCCCCAATTATTATAACTTATTACTAGTAATACCTTCAGAGGGTAGAAAGCTGTCACGAATAACCCTTTAATAATCTTTATTTGTTGAGCATGTACCAGGTGCTGGCACTGTTCTATATACCAGGGTTACAGCCGTGAACAAAAATAGAGTTCCTGCCCTCATGGAGTTTATAGTCTAGTATGGGAGACAGACAGATATATATATATATAAAAAATATGTTGGGATAAGTCTTGTACGGAAAAATAAAGCAGGGTAATAGGATAGAGACTGGTGGGGTGGGCTGGGGATATTACTATTTTATGTGAGGTGGTCATAGAAGGTCACTTTAATATGGTGACATTGAAGCAGAGATCTGGAAAAAGTGAGGGATTGTATTAGTTATCTCTTGCTGTGTAACAAAGGACTTCTGGTCTTAGCAGCTTAAAATAAACAGTTCACAGTTTCTGGAATTCAGGAATCCGGGTGGTGCTTCAGGCTAAAGATCTCCTGGGAAGTTGCAGTGAAGCTGGGGCTGTGGTCTCATTTGAAATCTTGGTGGGGTGGGGAGATGATCCACTTCCAAGCTCACTCACATGGTTGTTGGCAGGCCTTGGTTCCTCACCACGTGGTCTTCTCCATGGGGCTGACAGGGCCTCTTCTTGCGGTACATTGACCCTTGTTCCTGTTCCTGCCAGAGCACCAGTTACTGTGTACATTCTTTCATCCTGTAAACTGAGGCTCTTGAGAGATACAGCGGTGTCTTGGGCATGTATCCAGTCTTCAGGGACTTCCCATCCAGTGGGGGAGATAAAGCCTGTACATCAGACCCTGTGACCTGGGACAGAAACTGACTAGTGCCGTAAAGGGGGACAGATAAAGTGCTTTGGGATCCAGAAGAAGAAAAGATCCCTTGCAGGTGGGATTTTGAGGAAGCCTTCCTGGAGGAGATGGCATTTGCACAGAGCTTTAGAAATGGGAAGATAGGATCAGGGAGCCATGTGGAGGGCATGGCTTGAGCAAAGGCCAGGAGGGGTGGTGGGAAGGGCGGGATTGCAGAGAGCTTCGCTTTGCTGCCTTGGTGCGCCCCCCGGGGCCTTCTGATAGCACCCTCTGCTGTGCTCACATGGCTCTGTACCTCTCACCTCCAGGGCATCATTAACTTGGGCACCAGTGAGAACAAACTCTGCTTTGACCTGCTGTCCAGGCGGGTAAGTCCCGGTGCACCTCTGGGTGGCATCCCCAGCTGCAAGGGGCTGTCTTCTCTGGGATTCCTTGGAACACTTCCCCCAGAGAGCCTGCTGCTTGCTTCAGCGGCCTTGGGGACCACTTTCCCTCCATCTTGGGAGAGTCACTTCCCCACTGTGATCCTCCTTCTTCACTTCTTCTGGCTCTTTCCCTCCTCAGTTCCTCCTGCTGGCTGGGGCCCTGCTCTCAGGGGGAGATACTCGGTGGTGTGTGGTCAGTATTTAACAACTGGCCCTGGGAGAAAGGGGCCCCTGATCGGTAGCTTTTCTGATTCCCATAGTGTAAATGCCCCCACTGTGGCTGATATCAGGCTATTGCCGTGACGTCACTGCATGCAGAGCTGGGAAGAGAGGTGCAGGGGCACCATCACCTGGTAGTCCCACCATGCAGACACATGGATGGAAAGAACCTCCAGAGCACAGATGAGAGCAAAGTGGAGTAACATAGACAGGAGCAATATTGTTTGAGCACTTTTTACCTTTGTTTTTACATAATTTATATAATTTAATTTTTGAAAATGGTACAGTTTGCAAAATTCCTGAAATCAGATTTCTTTCTTTTATTTATTTTTTTAAATTGAAGTATAATTACTGTACAGTATTATACAAGTTTCAGGTATACAGTAGAGTGATTCCCAATTTTTAAAGGTTATACTCCATTTATAGTTATTATCAAATATTGGCTGTATTCCCCGTGTTGTACAGTATATCCTTGTAGCTTATTTTATACCCAGTAGTTTGGACCTCTTAATCCCCTACCCTTATATTGCCCCTCCCCCTTCCCTCTGCCTGCCAACTCACAGATAGAGAAAATAATCAGATTTCTTGAGCTGGTGTGAGCCATCTCTAGTAAACTGCTGGAACTATCTGATGAATGTGTCTCTCGAGGCCTAAGAGTTAGAGTTTGGAACTGTGGAGAGAGTGATCCTTAACCCAAAGGAACATATTTCCAAAGGGAAACATCTAAGCTGCCAGGGGAGAGGGGTGTAGGGAGTGGGCTTGAAAAGCCTGTTCTACCCAAAGCCAGCTCCCCACTCTAAGGCAGCTCAGCGCCATCCAGTAGAAATAAACCGTGAGCCACGTATATAATTAAAAATTTTCTATTAAATAAGTACAAAGAAACTGGTAAAATTCATTTTCATCATGTATTTTATTTAGCCCATTGTATCTAAAATATGGCTATTTCAACATGTAATCAATATAAAAATTATTAATGAGCTGGTTTACATACTTCTTTCATATAAGTCTTCAGAATCCAGTGTCTCAATTCAGGCGAGTCCCACATAAGAGCCACATGTGGCCAGAGGCCTCTGGATCGGACAGTGCAGTGCTCAAGGACGAAGGAGAAATGGAAGAGGCTGGGGTTATAGACACGTGCCTCATTCCCTTTCTTCCTTTTGGTCCTGCCGCCCAAGGCTTCTGCCTTCCCTCGACTTTGTGGGTGTGATGCCCTGGGAATCACTAACCCAGCACCCACGCAGGGTGGGGATGGTCTGGAAATGGCCACATTTTCCAAAGTGTGAGGTTGAGCTGAGCCTGCAGGAAGACAGTGGACTGAGTCCCTCCATGACTTAGAGCCAAGACCGAGGTAGGGCACCTAGTTCTGGGACCTCTTCTGTCACCCCGTTGGAGGAGCTGGGGTGCGCGGTCTCCTATCGCTGCCTCTGCAAATCCACCCCTCTGGTTTTGTTGGGCGGCGGTGTTGTATAAAGAGCACTGGACTAGGAGTCAAAAATTCTGGTTTGTCTCAGCTTCGCCACTTGCCGGTGCTGTGATGTTGGCTGAGCCACCTGACTTTTTTTTTTTTCGGTCGTGCCGTGCGGCTCACGGGATCATAGTTCCCTGACCAGGGATTGAACCTGGGCCCCCTGCAGTGGAAGTGCACAGTCTTAACCACTGGACCGCCAGGGAAGTCCCACACCCGACATTTTTAAGCCTCGGTTTCCTCATCTGCAAAATGGGCATGAGAATGCTGTCCCTGGGCTGCCCCTGTCTCAGTTTCTCTGATAAGCAGACCAAGCCCTTGGCTTTAGAAGCCCTGGTGCTGCGTGGATGCAGGTGGCAGGGCTGGCCCTCACCATGAGTGTGTGCGTTCCTCAGTCCTGCTCTCCCCTGTCTGTCCCCAGCTGAGTCAGAGCGACATGCTGCGGGTGGAGCCGTCCCTGCTGCAATACCCTGACTGGAGGGGACATCTGTTGTAAGTAGCACCTGTAGGCCAGTGGTTCTCAACCCCAGGGCGGTTTCCTTCCCCAAGAGACAGGTGGCAATATCTGGAGACATTTTTGGTTGTCGTAACTGGGAGGGGGTTGCTCCTGGCTTTTCTTGGGTAGAGGCAAGGGAAGCTGCTAAACCTCCTACAGTGCCCAGGACAGGCCCCTCCACAGGAAAGAATGATCTGGCCCGAAACATCAATAGTGGCGGGTTGAGAAAGCCTGCCCTAGGCTGAGGGCCTAGTCCTGGAGAGCTGGCAGTCGTGGGGTCTCCTGGAGCATCTGCAGGGAACTAGTGCCTCCTGCCCATCCCACCCCTGCTCAGCGGCTCCCTGGCTTGGTTTCTCTTGAGTCTGAGGAGTGGAGAGGGCCTTCAGGCCAGGAGCCTTGTCTCCAATTTCTCAGTAGCTTTAGAGGAGCCAGAATCAGCTTAGGAGGAGATGGTTGGGGCCTTCTGCTGGTAAGATGGGAAATAGTAAGTAAAACTAATAAGAGTTTATATTTATTGAGCACTTGCTAGGGCCCAGATGCTGTCCTAAGGATTTAGTGCTGGAGCTGGACTTGATTCCAAGAGTAATTCCAAGCATGTGCTCTTATAATAATTAGGATGGTGGCCCTAGAGACTGACCACTGGGCTTGAGTGTGGACTCTGCCACTAACCAGCATGTAACCTAACTCCTTCAAGCCTCAGTTTTTTTGTCTGTAATATGGGGATAATAATAATAGTAGTTGTGTCATAGGGGTTTTATGAAGAGTAAATGAGGAATATTCTCTAAATAACACCTGCATAAGGTAAATGCTTGTAAATATTAGCAATAACTATGATAATAGTTATTGTTATAATAATAATTATATTATCCTACATTATATTATTTATTTTATTATATTAGTGCTATTATTACTATTAATATTAGCTAGATCTGTATAGAGAGTGTTACTTTTTGATATTCCTGCAGTCTGCTGATTAGGTGGGGTCAGGTGTCCTAGAACTACTGGAATGGAAGTTTCCACGCATGCGGGTAGTGTTGGGACCGAGGAGGGAGGTGGGTACCAAGGAGTGGAGACAAATGGTGATCGTATTCCCATCGTGGGAAGCAGAGAAGGGTAATGGCAGCTGCCTGAAGATTCACCAGAGGAGCTTTGGGATGGACTTGGGGTCGGAGCCCCTCTGACAAGCACTGCCCATCTGTCTGTCTGATCTCCAGCCTCCGGGAGGAAGTGGCCAGGTTCCTGTCTTTCTACTGCAGGAGCCCCGCACCCCTTAAACCAGAGAACGTGAGTAGCCCCCTCCCCTGCTCCTTCCTGATCTTCTGCCCCCTCCCCAACTTTCGGCTGGCCAGGGGTAAGGTAGGGTCACTTAGTTTTGATTTGGAATTAGGAAGACCCCCTCCCTTCCTTCCCCTCATCCTAGATATTTAGAGTTTGGGTATAATTTCTGCCCCGCTTTGTTCCGTGGCCCCTCTTTGCCTCCACACCTTCGGGCAGGACTCTGAGTGACCAGCTCCCTCTTCCTTGCTCCGTTGATCTAGAACAGGGTCCCCATGCATAAGCCACACAAATGGACTTGGCTGTTAGTCAGGAGGGGCCTGCGGGTATGACCTGGCCCTCCCTCTGTGCCCTGGCCCTCCCTCTGTGCCCTCCTGGGTTAGAGGCTGCAGGCCCTTGCACCCTCCTGGGACAGATTCATCTTTGTCCCATGTCACCCTCAGGTCGTGGTTCTGAATGGCTGTGCCTCTCTCTTCTCCGCTCTGGCCACAGTGCTGTGTGAGGTGGGGGGTAAGTAGACCGCAGCCCATTCAGTGCCAGGGGCTGCCCTGAGCCTGCAGTGTCCCTAGCTGCCTGTCCTCGAGGCCTGCATCAGGGTGCTTTTGCCATAATAGACTGTTAGACCACAGGGGGCTTAACTAAGGGGCCTGACAAGACACCAGGGCTTGGCAGTTACAGGGGAAGTCAAGGTGATGCCAGGGTTCTGGGCCATTTCTCTGTGACGACCTCACGTGACAGCATACCCTAAAGCAGGAAGAGAGGGAGGCTGTGCTGTGCCTGTCTCTTTTTTACTGGGAGGGAGGAAATGGGGCTACTCGTTCCTGGAAGAGTCCCCGCAGGGCTCCCCTTGCATCTTTCTGGCCAGGACGGACTCACAAACCCATTCCCAAAGCAGTCCCTGGCGAAGGGGAAGAGAACGCTGGTTGGCTTAAACCAAACTTGCTTCATCCCCCAGGGCTGGGGGAAGGTGCACCTTCCTTGGACTTATTGCTGGTCATAGCTGAAAAGTCTGGTGCTCTCTTAGCAAGGAAGAAAACTGGAATGGCTGTTGAGTGTCGAGCCAGCAGTGCTTGCTGCAAGAGCCATGGTCAAATCAAGGACGTATTGACCATAGTCATGGTCAGGGGCTGTTGGTTGCCAGGAACAGAGACCTACTCATATTAGCTTAATTAATAATCATAATTTAGTAACGTTTATTGACCACATACTACGTTTCAGGCGCTGGCCTAAGGCTAGGCATAGTCTGTCATTTAATCCTCACTCTAACCCCGATGAGGTAGGTTCTGTGCTTATTCCCATTTAACAGATGAGGAGATTAAGGCCCAGGGGTTAAGTTACTTGTTAAAATAACACAGAGAGACGTAATAACCAAGTTTGGAACCCTGAACGGAAGGTTCATCACAAGGATGTAATAGGCAATTTCCTACCCGTTCTAGAACCATCAAGAGTAGAATTAGCGTCACACTCTCTGTCTCTCACTGGCGTGTGCAGTCCCCCTCCCCCGCTTCTTATGCAGGCCTCTCTCTGGACCCTGCTCAGCTCTGTTTGGCCCAAGTTGTTGGCTCAGCTCTGACTCCACAGGACCTTTGCATTCAAGTGCATGTTCTCATCTCACAAGGATCTGTGCTGCTTGGAGCAAAGTCCTGAGACAGAGAGAACGTGATGGGTGTCTGGCCAGCCAGTGCATTGGCTCCTGGGGTCATTTGTCTACCTCTGGCCCAATCCCTGTGGCCGGGGGAGGGAACATGTAGGGCAAAGTCTGCCCCTTCCAGAGATGCGAGGCGGGGGTGGGGTTGTGCTGAAGGGAAAGCTGGGAAGGGAGCAGCTTGACCGATGCACCCTCTTCAGAGCTGGAGGAGCACCTTTACCTCTGCCTTAAGCGGACCTTGGGCGTCATCTCATCAACCCCTGTGTCCACAGCGGGAGTCTTCTGCATGACACCCCCTCGCCACCGAGCGGTGTCAGCCTTTGGCTTCGGTGCCCCCAGCGGGGGAGCATTCACTCCTCCAGAAGCAGCACATTCTGTCTCTGGGCAGTTCTGTGTCTTGTCAAGTTTTCCCATTTGTCACACCCAGATCATCACCCTGCAGCTTCGACTCCTGTTCCAAGTCTGTGCTTGCAGTAACCCAGCATGTCGTGTGCTTCCGAGGGAGCTAAGCTTCAGTTTCCTCATCAGTAAAGTGAGGATAATAATAGGACTTACTCCACAGAGGGATTGTGAGGATCAAACGAGATTAAAACAATAAATCTTTAGCACAGATCCCCATACATATTAAGTGCCCGATAAATGGTAGCTACTAATTATTAGAAAAGGGACTGAGTGGATCCCAGCTTTAGAAAGGGTTTTGGGAATTGAGAGAGGGAGCGTGTTCCCCAGATGTTCCCCAAGCACACTGAAGCCTTGGAGAGGCGTGGGGTCAGTGGACGGGGGTCTGGGTGTTCCGGCCAGAGGGTGACGGGCCCTGGCCCACTCCTGCCCCCAGAGGCTTTCCTGATCCCTGCCCCTTACTACGGAGCCATCACGCAGCATGTGTATCTCTATGGCAACGTCCGACTGGTCTGTGTCTATCTGGACAGTGAGGTAAGAGTTCCTGGGACCCCAGGTTGGACCTGGGCCTTCCTGTAGGCCGAGATGTTCCTCTGTCTGAATTTGAGGGTAGAAATGAGAGGAAGTCCATGCCGAGGCCTCTGGGGTTATGGCTGAAAGGAGGGTGGAGCCTTCTGTTGGCCACGGCTGCCGGTGCCTAGGTGCCCTGGGGACACCCGATCTTCCACCTCTGAGATCCCTGGGGTCGATGCAAAAGCCAAGGGCAGCCCAGGGAGACCACACCTGAATGGTGGGGTGAGAACGGGGCAGAGCAGACCTCAACATGGAAGCCCACGGACCCCAATCAGTGGACCTCAGGGGGCTCTTCCCCAATCCTAGGAGCCGTGAGGGTGTCCCTGATGTGATGGGGTGGGTGGCAGTGAGAGAGGAGTGACCCCCCTGTGTTTTTCTGAGATTGTTCTAAGAGGAGGCTGGAGATGACAGGGGTAGGAGAGGCCCCAGCATCCAGGTCTGGGGGGGGCGGTCCCTGAATTTGGCTGCTGGCCCCAGCGTCCAGGTCTGGGGGGGGGTCCCTGAATTTGGCTGCTGGCTTTTGTGGATCTTCTTCCAGGTCACTGGGCTGGAGACACGCCCCTTCCAGCTCACAGTGGAGAAGCTCGAGATGGCGCTGGAAGGAGCTAATTCTGAGGTCTGGGGATCAAATTAAACCCAAGGCTGGAAGGCGGGGGGGCCTGAGCAGGGCATGGACCCCCTTCCTGTGGCTGATCTCCTGGGAGTAGTGGTGGCACTCCGTGATGGGGACGGGGGGTAGGGTGGTAGCATGGAACCGTTCTGGGGGTCAAGCGGGAGCCTGCCCATGGAGGGCTCCCTGCTAGAGAAAGACTCTGAGACTCTCAGTGTACAGAGAATCAACTAGAGAGCTTGATTAAAAATACTACCCCCCCGGGCTTCCCTGGTGGTGCAGTGGTTGAGAGTCCGCCTGCCCATGCAGGGGGCACGGTTCGTGCCCCGGTCCGGGAAGATCCCACATGCCGCGGAGCGGCTGGGCCCGTGAGTCATGGCCACTGGGCCTGCGCGTCCGGAGCCTGTGCTCCGCAACGGGAGAGGCCACAGCAGTGAGAGGCCCGCATACCGCAAAAAAAAAAAAAAAAAGCTACCCCTCACTTCTCCCGATTCTGACTCAGCAGGTCAAGAATGGAGCTTAGAAGTCTGTGGTTCAGCAGTCTCTCTGGTGATTTGGGGAGGTGGTCCCCCTCACTCTGAGGGGATCTGAGGCCTCCCAAAGAAAGGCATAGACCAGCAGCCCTCCAGTGGTTCCTGTCCAGTCCACTTTTCAGAAATCTGTCAATCTGTTTTTTTTTTTTAACCTTGGTCATAAAATCCATATATGCCCACTGTGGGAATTTTAAAAGTACAAACCACCACCCATAATTCTACCAACAAAGGCAACTCCTACTGGCGTTTGGGCATATTTCTCTCTGAGCTTTGTTCTCTGCATTTGTTCTCTTTTATAGCTGATACGATGCTGCAGATATAATTCTTTGCCCTTATTCGTTTCGTGTTGGGTGGTGAACACATTTCCCTGGGATCCTGCCCAGTGGGACCGTGTGGCCTTGGGGAGGAGCTGAGGGTCTGCTGTCCCACTGATGGTTTCAGGGTGTGAAGGTCAAAGGCCTCATCCTCATCAACCCCCAGAACCCTCTGGGTGATGTCTATTCCCCAGGAGAGCTGCAGGAGTACCTGAAGTTCGCCAAGAGGTGAGGCACCCCACGCTCACCCCGTAAAGCGTGTGACGGATCAGGGTTCTGATGTGAGCTTTGGTGCAGGTCCTGTTACCCCCTTTACCCCACTGTGGGTTTCTACCTGCTTTGGCCCTTCCTGGCAGTGGAGTCAGGGGGTAGGGGTTGGTGGGATGCTACTTCTCTCTTCCTTTTTATAACAGCAGCTGCTATTATTGCCCGCTCTAGGGGCCAGGCCCCCTGCTAAGCACCCTACATGCTCCAGCTCATGTAATCCTCCCAACGACCCTATTAGGTACAGATACTGTCATTATCCCATTGACTGCGGCTTAGAGTGAGGGGTGGAGCCAGCCGTGAATCTAGGTCCGCCTGTATGTAACTGTCTTGCACTTAACTGTGGCTGGAGGTGCCCGAGGGCTCCGCCTCCCCCGTCCCCCCACATTGCTTCAGAATCCCCACTGTCATCTGCCTTGTGTGTGTGCACGGCTTCTTGTTTGTTTGAAAGAAATAGACAAAAGAAGGGTGTTCCTGGAAAAAACAAGTTTGGTAACCCTGGGCTAGACCGTGGTCCTTCTGGATTTCTGATTCACTGCCATCCCACCTTGGGGGATGCATTTGGCCTACCAGCCAAGCTCTCTCCTCCCCACGACCTGCCCTCCAGGCATGAGCTGCACGTGATGGTGGATGAGGTCTACATGCTGTCCGTGTTTGAGGAGTCGGTTGGGTACCACAGTGTCCTGAGCCTGGAAAGGTGAGCTGACTCTGCCAGTCCCGTGCCCCTCCGCCCACCCAGGACAGTTCCCCTTCCTCCCAGCTAATCCTACTGTCCTCAGGTCCCCTAATGAGAAGAAGGGAGGCTGGGCCAATCAGTGGTTTTCAGATTGTTCTGTGGTGGTTCTGAAAGCTCCAAGGAGTGGAGGGTGGGAAATGGGCCTCCTCTGCCGTTTCCCTCATCTCCAGAGTGGCTCCATTTTCATTCATTCACTCATTCACTCATTCATTCAGCAGATACTTCTGGGGCCCCCTGCACGTGCCAGGCCCTTCCAGCTATGGGAGCTTTTTCATTAGATGTAGTTTGAGTCAAGAATGTGTGGCCAGAACACCTTTGGAAACAGTTGGATCGGATCATCTGTAAAATCTGCACCTCTGGCATTTGGGGATTCTGACAGTTCCTGATACTCGTTGAGATCTTCCAGCCCTGCTGAGTCCTTTTGTTACCGGAAGGGGGACCCCTTCCAGGACCCGAGAGTGGGCTCTTGTCTAATACTCCTAAATGAATTGTCTGAGGAGACACATGTACTGACAAAGCAAGAGACTTTATTGGGAAGGGGCACCTGGGTGGAGAGCAGGAGGGTAAGGGAACCCATGAGAGCTGCCCTGCCACATGGCTCGCAGTCTCGGGTTTTAAGGTAATGGGGTTAGCTTTCCAGGTTGTCTCTGGTCCATCATCTTGCTTGTGCCCATACTTGATCCAATTCAAGGCCCTTCCTGGCGGTGCGCACATCTCTCAGTCAGGATGGTTTCCCGTGTGAGGGTTTCTGGGAGGTTGGTAGAACATATTATGGGCTGGCGTCTCCTCCCTCCTTTTGGCCCCTCCTAAAGTCTTCCGGCTGGCGGTAGCTTGTCAGCTCCATATTCCTTAGCAGGACCTCTTGTTGTGAGATAACTTGTGCAAGTGGTGATTATCCTGCCTGGCCAGGGTGGGTGGTTTCAGTCAGTGGTTCCCGAACGCTTTCCTTTGCTCTGCTCAGGCAGTCCTCGCAAAGCTCTGCCAGGTGGATGGCACGTAGGTTGTTCCTCCCCTTTGCTTATGGATTAGGAGAGTGAGACTCAGGGAAATAGGGATTTGTCACTTCCTGTGGGCCAGACACTCTGCTGTGCTGGACATACATCAGTGAACAAGAAAGATATAGACCCTCCTTATGTGGAACTTGTCTTTCTAGCTGGAAAAAAAAACATCAAAAAAACCCCCCAAAACTTTTAGCAACTAGATGCACAGCTAATCATTTGATAATTGAAAAGCAGACATCTGGAGAGCCAACAGAGGATCTGCTTGGGGTACCAATTGGCCTGGTCTACCGGGAGGGGGTCAGAGAAGGTCCGCTTGAGGAAGCGATGCTTGAACTATGCTCTACGTCAGCGGCTGGCAAATAGTTTTGGATCAGATGGCAAATATGTTAAGCTTTACAGGTCATATGGTCACTCACTCAGCTCTGCCATTGTAGCATAAAATCAGCCATGGGAGCTTCCCTGGTGGCGCAGTGGTTGAGAGTCCGCCTGCCGATGCAGGGGACATGAGTTTGTGCCCCGGTCCGGGAAGATCCCACATGCCGCGGAGCGGCTGGGCCCATGAGCCATGGCCGCTGAGCCTGCGTGTCCGGGGCCTGTGCTCCGCAACGGGAGAGGCCACAACAGTGAGAGGGCCCCGTACCGCGCAAAAAAAAAAAAAAAAAAAAAAAAAAAAAATCAGCCATGGGCAGTACGCAGGTGGGAGAGCGTGGCTGTGCCCCCTTAGAGGTTCGTTTACAAGAACAGGCAGGAGGCTGTAGCTGGCTGACCCCTGCTCTAAAGGATGTGTAGGAATTGGTGATTCAAGAGATGAAACCAGACTCATCTGTCTCCTCATTTGTTCAACCAAACATGTGAACTCCGACGGGTCTGCGTTGCCTCTGTTCCCACCCTGTGCTCTCCGCAGGCTGCCTGACCCCCAGAGGACCCATGTGATGTGGGCGACCAGCAAGGTGGGTTCCTGGCTGGCCTTGGGGGTGTCAGGGGGAGGTGAGAGGGCAGAGAGGTGGGTGGAACCGGCTTCCTCTGGGAGGGGTGTCTGCCTCCCACAGTGCCTTTCTCCTTCAGGACTTCGGGATGTCTGGGCTCCGCTTTGGCACGCTGTACACAGAAAACCAGGACGTGGCCACTGTGGTATCCTCCCTCTGCCGCTATCACGGCCTCAGTGGCTTGGTCCAGTATCAGATGGCACAGCTGCTCCGGGACCGTGGTGACTGCCTGGGCCTGGCCACCTGAGGATGGGGGAGGGTTGTAGTCAGACCGGGACTGGCCAGGGGTCATGGGTGCTTCTCCCATGAGATGAATTTAGGGTGGTGTTTGAGAGTGCCAGCTCTGAGCCCAAACCACGTTCATGTCCTACTCGGTCACGTCCCAGCTATGTGGTCTATTCCTCCACCTCCCTGAGCCTCAGTTTCCTCTTTTGCAAAACAGGGATCATAATGGTACCTGTCTTGTAGGGTTGGTGTAATTTGTCATTCAATTAGAATAGCATCTGGCATACAATAGGCACTTAATCAATATGAACTCATTATTATTAGCTGTGAGCACTTGAAAAAGAGCAGAAGCTACTAAGGGAAGGTTGTTACAATGGAAGTGTCTCTTTCTGTGCAGGTCTGTTCTGTTCCTGGGTTCAGATAGTGAGTTTAGATAGCAAAGGTTACCTGTAATTGCCACCATTCATTGAGCCCCGCGAGATGCTCTCAATCTCATTTGTCCCTCCCCAGAATCCTAGGAAGCAGGTGTTTCTGCATTTTCCCCATTATTTTATAGATGAGGAAAATCAGGACCGGGTAGTACACACCTGCTATAATAGCTAAATTTAAAAAGATCGTGATAGTATCATGTGTTCCTGAGGATGTAGAGCAGCTGGAACTCACACTGCCAGTGGGAATGTTAAGGTGGAACAGCCACTTTGGAAAACAACTGAGCAGTTGATTATAAAATTCAACACACACTTACCAAATGGCCCAGAAATCCTGCTCCTAGATATTTGCCCTTATGGTCACACAAAAACCTCTCCATGGATGTTTATAGCTGCTTTATTCATAATCACCCCAACCTGGAAACAACCCAAATGTCCTTCCACAAATGAATGGAGAAACAGACTGTGGTTCACCCTCACACTGGAATACTACACGGCAGTAAAAGCCATGAGGACACAGACCCATCTCAGAGGCATTTTGCTGAGTGAAGGAAACCAGTCCCAAAAGATTACGTTACTGTATGATTCTACTTACGTGACACTCTGGAAAAGGCAAAACTACAGTGGAGAACAGACCAGCGATTGCAGGGAAGGGGGTGTTGTGACTTCAAACAGATAGCACAAGGGTGTTCTTCGGGGTGAGGGGACCATTCAGTATCCTGCCTGTCATGGGGGTTACACAAATCTATGCATGTGTTAAAATTCATCGAACTGGACACTGAAAACAAAGGTCAGTTAAAACAATGGGGATCAAGGAGGTGAAGTTGCCCAAGGCTTCACGCCTAGTCAGTGGCCACACTGTGATCTGAGCTTCCACCTGGGTGACTCGGAAGTGTCACTATGTAAGTGGGTACACCTCTGGTGAGGGTCTGAGTCCTGAGGGACTTTGTGTCTGGGCTCCTGAGAACGTCATGCAGGCCCTGGAGCCCTCAGGGCCAAGGATCTGGATTTAAGGTGCTTTTCACTGAATATTCCCATTGCCCCCAATCAACCAGCTACAGGAGGGGCTCACCCAGCTTTGGCAGCTCATGGCCTTTTTCTTTTCAGCATTTAGACTCTCAGGCCGGAGCGCAGGGTTGATGGCGAGGTTGATCTTCTGGCTTCTCTTTCACCCAAACAGACTGGATCAACCAAGTGTACCTGCCGGAAAACCACGCCCGGCTCAAGGCTGCTCACACCTATGTCTCGGAAGAGCTCCGGGCCCTGGGGATCCCCTTCGTGAGCCGTGGGGCCGGCTTCTTCATCTGGGTCGACTTGAGGAAGGTAATGCAGGTGGAATTGCAGGTGATGGGGGCAGTGTTAAAGCTGCCCCCAGCAGGCAAGGGCAGGGGGTCTCATTCTGCATCCTGAGCGCCTCTCACCCTCCCAGTACCTGCCCGCGGCCACCTTTGAGGAGGAGATGCTGCTCTGGCGCCGCCTTTTGGATAACAAGGTGCTGCTGTCCTTTGGCCAAGCCTTCGGGTGCAAAGAGCCTGGCTGGTTCCGCTTGGTTTTCTCTGACAAGACCCACCGGCTTCGCCTGGGTAAGCGGTCCGCCTCCTAACTGCGTCCTTCATTCTGCCCTCCCTCTTCTGGCCTCACCTGTGGCCCCAGCAGCCGGAGCTTGCTCGTCCCCACCCACCCAGCATCCGTGCTGACCCTCCCTTCCCCTTCTCACATCCAGGGATGCAGAGGGTCCGGCAGGTGCTTGAGGGCAAATCCCAGATGGCAGAAGACGCCCCTTCCTGCTAGACCGAGGAGCCGAGGGGTCCGCACAGGTGAGCTGGTCGCTGTCTTGTGGCCACAGGGCCTGGCAGCCCCTGTGAAGACTGATGGTGGATGAGCTGTTTGCCAGGCAGATACCCTTCTTGGCCTTGCCCTTGAAGAAGAAGTGCTCCTTGCTCTCCCGGTGGCAGCGAGCCACGCCTTGTCGTGGTCCATTCCCCTCCCCGGCTATTAAACAAAACCGGGAAAAAAACTAGAAGCCTCTGCTCTGAGTCATCTACGGAACAGGGGGAGTCGTGACTGCTCCTCCCCACAGCCCTCAGCCCCCCAGGACATGAAAACAAACTACCTGTACCCGCTTTTGTTGCTGCCTGCATTCGTCTGTCTTTGTTGCCAGGGAAACTAGTCAAAGGAGCAACACACGTTAAGAGAGCGTTTGCCCCCAAAAGAAAAAAGAGTGATGATTTCTACAAGGAGAAAGGAATTAATTCTGTATGTTCGGATTACTCTCCCTGCACATAGGATGTGTGGGCCTACAGCACACCTGGGACCTGAGACCTGGGACATGGGACCAGCCCCCGCGTGGGCCGAGGTGAACGGGTCCCCGGCGGGAGTCAGGAGGGGCGACTCTATCTCCGGGATACTCTTCTTCCTGGGAAGGAGCTGCCTTTACTGCTGGTCTCGAACCGGAGTGACCTAGCCGTGACTGTGCTGGGAGATGATGGGGCCCTGAACGGAGGCTGCAATGGGGACAAGCTCTGACCCAGGCTGGCCTTTCCACCTTAAGCATCAAAGGGCCGCTCACCCCTTCCCCAGGGGTGCTTTAGTTCAGAGCTCCAAGGAGCTTTCTGAACCAGCCTTAAAGCTGCTGGCTGAGGACCCTTCTCAGGTGCCGACACTCCTGTTTGGAAAAGCTATCTTCCTCTGTTCTTCTGTTTAGAGCACGTTGGTGAAATCAGCGTTTACTTTCTATAAACCATGCTCTATGGCTTAGGATCTGTCTTCCTCTTTCTGCCTTTCATTCATTCCTCCTTCCTCCCTGTCTTTTCTTGAATACCTTGTACGTTCCGGACACTGCGCTAGGTAATTTACATGCATCGTTTCTAACTCTAACCACCGTGGGAAGCTGGCATTATTAGCCCTCATTTTAGAGATGAGGAAACTGAGTCTCAAACAGATGAAATGATGTTTCTGAAGTTACATTGCTAAAAAGTAGCAGGGCCAGGATTCAAGTTCAGGTTGGTTTGGTTCACAATCTTTCCACTCCGCCAAACCACAGTCCCAAAGGATTCTTGGACTTTTCCAGTCCTGAGAACCAGGCTTCATGCTGTCATCGTTTCACCTTTCATTATTTTTCAACATCGTTGGCTAAGTAGCACTCGTTTCTACTCCCACTTCCAGGATACGTTGATGCCAGGATTTGCTGTACTGGGATGCCTGCCGCTTTTCCGGAGGTCATAACAGAATGGCCACGTTGACGGCCCTACACATCCTCTCCAGAGACCTCTGTTGTGATGCTGCCACTGTTGTTGAGGGTCCCCTGTGAAGGACCCACGTGATGAATTCCATTTAGAATTTTCAGAAGGATGACTCCTAGCTCTCCCTTAGAGAGAATCCAAGCAGGTTTCCTAGCAAGGCTGACTAAACTAGGAATCTGGATCTGAACTGAGCTCATTGGTTTGAGTAGAGCTGGCTTGTGCTCTGCTGAATGGCTGTGTTCCATATGTCTCCCTTTCTGGAGCATGGACTGGACATATCCTACACCCACCTCACATCTTCTCTGCTCACCTTTCTGCTCTGCCAGTTACTACAGCCATCAGATTTTGTGTTCTCTCCTTCTCTTTTCCTCTGTGTGGCTTCATTTTCAGACATGCTCCATTCAGATGGTGGCAAGATGGCTTCCAGGCAGCTCCAGGTTACATGGTCCTTGTAGCAGACACCTACAGGGTATTAGCAAGATAGACACCCTTTCTTCCTCAGCATTCATTTCTCTCCTGCCATAGAAGGCCAGCAGGCCTTACCTCAATCATCTGCCCATCCAGGGGAACCCAGGTTCTATTCATCTGTCCACTCTGCCATCCTTAGTGGGTTGGCTTTTCCCCTTCAAGCTTATTTCCTCATTGTCTCAATATGGCTACAGAAGCTCTAAACATCACCTCCTCACCAACCACTTCCAGACACAGAAAAGAGAGTATGTTTTTCTGTTGCCTCCTTTTCATTTTATTTCATTCATTTAAAAAATATTTGTTTAAGCCTCAGATTTGTAGGAGTTCTTTGTATGTCTGGAAATGAGTATTTATTTTGCCAGATACTCTTCATTTATTAACATTCACTTTATCATTTTTTTTATTCTCCTCCTGAACATGGAAATGACCTTAGAACACTTAACTCTCACTCCTTTATTTTCATCTCCTGCCATATTGTTGACTAGTATTTTAGTTAATGCCTCTTTGTTGTTGTTGTTTTTTTCTTCCTCTGGAAATTGTGCTTTGAAAAGTCATGACAACCCCAGTTTGGTCGAAGACCTGGTCAAATAGAACCTCCAGTTCTGATGTGAACATTTCTAACAACAGTTCTAAGACTCTCAACAGGATATTTAATGTTTGACACCATGTTTTCTTAGACTCCATCACCCTAAGTCAAAATTTAGGGCATTGTTTTCCCATAAAGAGTCTGAAAAAGAGTTTAAAAGAAAGTGAGAATAGTAGTTGCCTATGGGGTAGGGAAACTGGGAGGATGGGAAACAAGGACAGGAGTGAGAATGTGTACTCTTTCTTTCACTTTTTTGGTTCTCCTGTGTTTGTTTTAATGCTTTTTGTTTTTAAAACCACATGAAAGCTGTATACAGTAAAAAAAGAAATAAACTTAAAAATTCTATTTAGGGAAAGTACCTAGGAGAGTTACAGATACCATCTAGGTCTAGTACTGGTCTCAGATGTCTTTTGAGCTTCTGCTAAAACACTGCGTTCAATTAATTTTTAAAAACTGAAGTAAAGTTTACCTACAGTGAATTGGGCAGATCTTAACTGTAAGATTCAATGTCCTTGACATATATATATATATATATATATATATATATATATATATATATATATACATCTGTGTAACTAATATCCTATCCCCGTCATGATGTGGAACAGTTCTATTACTGCAGAAAGTTCCTTCAAGCTCTTATGTAAGCCTCCCAATCTCCTACAGGCAGCCACCACTCTGATTTCTAGCTCCATGCATAAAGTTTCCCAAGGGATCATATAGCTGTTCACTTTTGTGTCTGGGTTATTTTGCTCAGCTTCATGTTTTAGGGTTCATTTACATTTACATTTACATGTATCAGTACTACATTCTTTTCTCTCTATGTGGTAATATCCCCTTTTCACTCCTAATAGTGGTAACTTTTGCTCTCTCTACTTTTGTTATTGTCATGAACAGTCTTGTACTGGTTTTATCAATTTTACTAGTTTTTCACAATAAACTATTACTTTTGTTAATTCTATTGTATTTTTGTTTTCTAATTTGTTAATTTCTTTTCTTTAGGTGTTTATATGAGTACATGGGGCCTATAATTTTTGTATAAAGGGAAAATCATTATTTTTTGCTCCTTTCTTCTGCCATTACTTTTCCTCCCTCACCTGCCAAAGCTACTGTTATTCCCTAATTTAAAGAAAAAGTACAAAATATGTGCATCTTACTGTACATACATTTTATCTCATAAGAAAAAAGGAACTGCAAAATATTGATCTCTAGTTAATGATATGCATTCAATAAAACATTCAGATGTAACTGCTGATATCTGCAACTTATTTTGAAATGTAGCAAAAAAAATGATGGATCAGCAAATGGATAGACAGACATGTGACAATACTGTAAAATATTAATTGCATAATATAGACAGTAGATATATGGGTATTTGCTGCAAAATTCTTTCCATTTTTTTTTTTGTTTCTTTTTACCTTTCACCCCCTTCACCCATTTCTTCCACCTCTGGCAACTACCATTCTCTTCTCTGTGTCTATAAGCCAGGTTTTTTGTGTGTTTGTTTTGTTTTTTAGATTCCACATATAAGAAAGATCATATGGTATTTGTATTTCTCTTATTTCACTTAGCAGAATGCCCTCGAGGTCCACCCATGTTGTCACAAATGGCAGGATTCCCTTTTCATGGCTGAATAATATTCCATTCATCTGTCTGTAGATACTTAGGTTGTTTCCATATCTTGACTAGTGTGAATAATGCCGCAGTGAACATGGGGGTGATGGCTAGTTTTTAATCTCCAAATTTGTTGTTTTTATTTTTATAGTTTTATACAGCCAGTATTTGTTTTGATTTACCTATGAGTTTATCCATTTCATTACTTCTTTACTTCATCTCAGTACTTTCTTCTGGTTTTAATATTCTTTTTCCTGAAATACATCTCTTAAGAAATTCTGTTAGGGTTTACTGATGGTAAATTCTTTCTATCAGTGTTTGTCTGAAAATGTGTTTCTTTCGTATTCTTGAAGGATGGTTTCACTAGGTATACAATTGAAATTGACTGCTAGCTTCTTTTGGCACTTTTACCAGTATCTTATGACTTCTGTTTTTTGTTTTTGTTGAGAAGCCCACTGTTAGTCTTATTGTCCATCCATTACAGGTGATCATCTCTGTCCAATAATGGAAGATTCTTAGCGACTGTACCCTTGGAAACTGCTTCTACTGCATTCTCTCTGTTCCCTGTTTCTGGATACATCCTGGGTTTTCTTCCTTTATTCTCCCTCTCTTTCAACCTCCCTGTCCTATATTCCATCTCCTTGTTTTTTCTTGAATCTGCATTCTGGGTAATTTATTCAGATCTATATCTCAGTGTATTAATTGTATCTAATCTGTGGTTTAACTTATGCATTGAATTTTTAATCTCAATTTTTATATTTAGTACTTTTTCAATCTCTTCCGTCTTTGGGGAAAAAACCATCTTGTTTCTTTCTAATATTTACAGTTCCATCTTTTAAGTCTTTGAGCACCATAAACTTACTTATTTTATATCTATTTCTCATTATCCGGTTATCTGTAGTTTCTGCAGGTTAAATTTCTGCTGTTTGTAGTTTCTGCTGACTGGTTTATTCTTCATGCGCTTTGTAATTCCAGATTGTGAGTTTATGTTTGTCAGAATCCTGGGCAGTTTGCCTTGAGGGCATGACCCTCCAGAGGGGATTTATGTTTCCTTTGCTTCAAGTTACTCTTTAGGTGGGGAACTTCCTGGACCATGCTGGCAGTATCCATTCAAATTCCACCTTGTTGTGAAGCTTGAAATTAAAGCTTCTCAGCAGAGACTCTTCTTTTCCCATTCTCTGGACAAGACAGACAAGTTTTTCTTTTGGTTTGTTACTGATGTTGAGCACATTTTTCCAGCCGTCCATCTCAATAGCCTAGCTTTACATGGTTTTCTCCACATCTTCCCAACTTGTATGCCCAAACTGTACCTTCAACACTCAATTTTCTCACTTTACCTTCATTTTTGGCTCCTTGTATATTTTCTTTACTTCTTTTGTGAGCTCAGTATCCATTTGAGAGAGTGTTCATTATATTTGCTCTGGTGTTGATAGGTGTTTTCTGGTCCACCCAGGCTGCCCGCCAGTGTCGTATAAGCTGACCCAACATGAAATACCACAGAACAATTCTTTCACGGAGTCTTTTTTCTTGGGGAATGTACCTTTCTCCATACTTACAGACTGCTATCGTGTAAAGGAAGTGGTAAAGCTGGCATTCATCTCCACACTAGCAATTGCTCTTCATTGTAAACTCTCTTTCAAAAAAGTGGCTGATGGGGCTTCCCTGGTGGCGCAGTGGTTGAGAGTCCGCCTGCCGATGCAGGGGACACGGGTTCGTGCCCCGGTCCGGGAAGATCCCACGTGCCGCGGAGCGGGTGGGTCCGTGAGCCATGGCGGCTGAGCCTGCGTGTCCGGAGCCTGTGCTCTGCAACGGGAGAGGCCACAACAGTGAGAGGCCCGTGTACCGCAAAACAAACAAACAAAAAAACAAAAAGTGGCTGATGATGCCACTTTCCTTGAAAACCACACGCTTTTTAACGCTCACTTGCACTTCTCCTGGCTCACTGGGTACGCGGGACTCTGCATGGTCTTTGCTTTCTCCTGTACCTTCAGAGCAAGTAATGAAATGTCTTTCTACAGTCTCTCTTCTAACCACCAACCACAAGTACTTTTCTACCTTCTGAGACTTCAGGTCCTGGCCCACAGTTTTCTTTCTCATTCTTCTCTGCAGTCGCTCTCAGCTGCTTTAGCATCACGTAACTTCTAATATCACAGCTTCTTTACCTTCTCACCTCCAATTCCTTGCATGGTTTCTACCCCTAGAAATGTAGCCCCACCGGTTGAACCATGCTGGTTTAAAACACACTTGCTCTTTCTGACTGCTTCTCCTTCTTTCTCACATCTGTGCCTTTGCTCATGCTTTTTTTTCTCTGAGGGAATGCCCTCTTCGTCCTCTATTTGTCAAAATCCTAACTGTCCTCCAGGACCAGCAAATGTGTCAACTCTTGCGTGAGGTCTTCCTACATCTTTCCAGTTGGATGTGATCGCTTTCTCTCTTGAACCCTGTAGCACAGTGTTCCCCAACCTTTTTGGCACCAGGGACCGGTTTTGTGGAAGACAGTTTTTCTACCGACTGGTGGCAACCAGTACCGGCCTGGGGGTTGGGGACCCCTGCTGTAGCATTTTGTGTACATTTTCCTGTGCCACTCTCCATCCTCTGCTTTGGTGAATCTTACTTGTGCATTTGTTTTCTTTCTATTGAGCTCCTCCCAGCGTCTGGGCACCCTTTATTCATTCAAAAACTACTCATTGAGCACTTCCTATGTGCCAGGCACTATGCATGTTTAGGGTTATAAAAAGTGAATAACATAGGCAGGTTCTTCAAAGGCTATGCCTAACACGGGTCTTTAACACAGAAAGTCCTCATTTAATGAAAAAATAATTCATTTAAAATGTTTACAGAGAAAGACAAGAAAGTGAAAATGCTTTCCACTTATCCGTTTCTCAAATGTGGTGTATGTGTGCTAAAATTTCTTATCATTTTTTTGGGGGGGGGTGTGGATTTGAAGAGCAGAGCAAATGCTCTCTTAGATGTGGGGAAGCAGAATGTGTTTTCCTGTCTTCAGAATATTCTCATCCCAATCTCTCTGGATCTTTGTTAAGCAGGCATTAACTCACAAGAATATTCTTGGAATCACTGTTGCTGCTGGAAGCCCCAGTGGGTCTCTAGACTCAGAATCATCCCTATGAATATTTAAGTTCTAAGTGACAGCTTCCACCAGATGGTGCTGAGGCACAGCTGAGACCAGATGGATTTGGGTTCTGCAGCCGTTGTCTGTAAACTGCATAGGCTCAGTGGGGTCATTTCATTAACTTCTCAATAACATCACTCTGCATTTTGATTGAATTTTTTAGACTCCACTTACTGTCTTATGACAGGGGTTTTGCTGTGCATGTAGGAGGCTAGATCATGTAAATAATACAGAAACAAAATGAAAATGAAAGTTTTTCTCCCCCATTTCTACCTCCACAATTAATCCCTCTAAAACTGTTTATTGCTTCTTGAATTATTTCCAGAAAACATGTTATATATAAGTGCCTGAATCTAAGCATCTACATATATATTTTGTCTTGTTTCTGCATACATATATATGTATATTTTATTACATAAAAAGGTTCATACTCGTCTACTGTTTTAAACCATGTTTTCATATTAACATGTCTTTGACATTTTTCCATACCAACATACATATTCATTCTCTCATTATTACATTCTAATAATTTATTTTGATTAATATCAAATTTTCCATAGTTTATTTTGGTTGTGTCCGGGTTTTCGCTATTATTAGAAACAGTACTGTAATGAATATTTTTGATAAACGTCGTTGAGAGTATCCATAGGGTAAACTCCATACAGAGGGATTGTTGGGGAAAGTTACCTGCATTTTACGTTTAATGGATAACTGCCAAATTCCCTTTCAGGAATGTTGCACGCGCATGAATACCGATTATACTAAAACGTTTACATTTTTGTCAGCTTTATAAACAGTTTTGTAAGTTAAGCATGGGGCTTAACTTTAATTAATTTCTTTAATTACGAACGAGGCTGCGTGTCTATGGATTTCTCTGTGGAGCCTGAGTTTCGCCTGCCTATCTGGGAGAAACCCTAAGCGGTGCCTTGACTCCTCCTGTCCAGCAGGGGCCGCAGGTAGGGGCCGCTCGCGCATGCGCAGTGCGCTGGGTGTCAGGCCGCCGAGCGCAGCCGGCCCAGTGCTCCCCGCTAGCTACCGCAGACCCGGCGCAGGCAGCGGCGACCAGCAGCTTCGTGCGATCCCACCCAGGCGGCTGTGGCCAGTGCCCCGCGGCATGAGCCGGTGACCGAGCGCGGGGCCGAGCAGGAGGCAACCGTGGCCGAGGTAAGCGCGGCGCGGAAGGGCCGGGCGGGCCCCTGGTGAGGGCTCGGGCCTCCCCGGGCCGCGGCGGAGTCGGGGCCGAATCGCCGGGGAAGCGCGGACCGCGCGGAGGTCCGAGGGCTGCAAGAGGCCGGCGCCACTCCCTGTGAATTCCCGCTTTGGGTGCGCTTTGATTTCCTCCCCGCCTTCTCCTTCGTCACCCGACCCGCCTAGCACTTTGGTTTCCCACCTGTTTCCTTGCCCACTTCTGTTCCCCGTCCGCACCTTTCCTTTTTCCCGGGATCCTGTGGCTTCCTTTTCCGAAGGCCCCACCCTCTGCCGTGACCTCTCTCTGCTGCCAGCTCCTTCCCGCGAGCCACAGGGATCTGCTTTCTCCCACTGGGATTTTTCAGCTCTGGGTTCTGCCTTGGCCAGTGGCGTCCCGTTCGGTACCAGATGCCCTGGGCAGGACCGGATGCTCTGGTGAGGAGGGTGGCCAGCGGTGTCCGGGCTCTAGGCATCTACTTGAAGCTCAGAGGCACTTGGAGTTTTACTTACTGGCGGCGGGAACCAGATCTATGTATACAGTTTTGAGGTTAAAATTATTTGGTGTAACTTATTGGAAAGTGCTAATCTAGAAGGGTCCTTGATTTATCTGTCTGAAGATGTCTTGAAATAGAAATTTAAATTCTTCTTCTAAGTTAATTGAGTGCCCTGAGGACTTAAACTGGACTTAGTTTGTAAATTTCAGAGCTCAAAGGCTATTTACAGTAATAAAATACATGACTCAATTTCTATCACTCCTCACTGCCGCTGACTTAAGCCATCTGGTTGCAAATGCTGGTGTAAATGGATAGATTTGCGTCTGTCAAATTATGCTGGTTAATTGAGGACTGAAAAAGGTGTATCTAATTCAGGCTTTTAAGGGTAATTAGGGGAGGCAGCTTCACATGGGGGTTAGAGAGCGCAGGCTCCGGAGCCAGGCTGCCATTCTCCAGATCCTAGCATTGGCATTTTCTAGTTGTGTGACATTGGGCAAATTGCTTAGCCTTCCTTGTTACTTTCCCTGTCTGTAAAATGAGGATAATCATAGATTGTCACAGGGCACTGTTAGGAAGATTAGGTTAACGCAGAATGCTTAAAACAGATCCTGGCATGTAGTGGGTCTGCAGTAAAGTTTAGTTATTGTCAGTAGTTCCTTAGTTATATGCACTGTGTTAATTATAGTATAATTCCCACAAAGGGGCACAGGTTTTTGTTTTTTAAATTTGGAATCATTTTTAGGGGTGGTTCACTATAACATAACTTTAATTGTAAAGGATCCTATCAGGTAAGGCAGTGAATTGCAGATTTTCCTGCTTCGGTTAATATTTGGTTCCTTTGTTTTCAGGAACAGGTGAGTTAAGTTCCAGGGTAGCAGCGGCCCCAAGAGTTCATCTGTGAGGGCTTCTGTAAAAAGGTTAAGAAGATGAGAGTTTGGGACTGCAAACTTTGGACTAAGCGGATTGGACATAGCCTGAAGCACTAAGGAAAGGTTATTCAGGCAAGATTTAGGAATAACTAATTCCAGGAACAGAAAATGCATCTCATCTTGACAGTAGAGTGAGGTTGAAAGATTTTTCCAGTGATTCAGTGCCTGACATCTAGCCGGATGATTCCAGTGTTTTGCAGGGACAGATTTGATGTGCTTTGAGGAGGCTAAAGTTTGTAGGGCTTGTTGTGAAATTCTTATTTTGACCCAGGTTGTGGTATTATATGGAAAAACATTCATTAATAGGAGATTCCTTTTGGTTTGTCCTCTTGGGGAAGCTCAGTGTTAGGGGAGAGGAGGGTGGTCAAGGGTAGGTACAGAAAATTCCATCTGTGAAATTACCTATTTCCGCCCCCCCCCTTTGGAAACTCTAATTCAAGAAAGAAAATGATCAGAGTTCATCACCATATAATTACTCAAAACTTGGGCCTTGAACAGTGTGTGTGCTGATGGAACTGGGAAGTATATAGACACTCCTTCATTCAACAAACATTTATGTTTACATGGAATGTGTTCTAGACATGATATTAGATGCTGGGAATACTGAGCAGAGATGAAAAACTCTGATTACAAGAAAATGACCAGTAGAAGAGAGACTTGCAATTACATAACCAATTACTACAGTCTGGCAAGTGCTGTAATGAAGCCTGTGAAAGGTACAAGGATGTTCACCGAGCGTTCTCGGTCTCTGAAGCTCGACTTAGGGGCTGGTTTCTTGTTCACTTAAGGCTTTTCCCCTCATTTCTTTTTTTACTAAGAGTTTTTACTCCACCTCAAGTGCTCGCCATCTCTCTCAGCTGTTCAGCACAGACCTGTGGACGCTCACTTAGCCAGTGTAGGCAAACCTCAGAAATGTGAGTTTATATCCCTGGGAACAGCCCTCAGGTGGGGGGTGGGGGTGGGGGAGGCGCGGGATGGATAGGCTTCGCGGATGAATGTCCTTGAAAGGGACAGTTCTCAGGTGCATTTTTCGGAGGGACCCTAGAAGGGTTGAGCCCCATCTGCCCAGCTCAGTATGGCAGCCAGCACGGTAATGCACCCTCGTGGCTTTCCGTTCTTCTCCAACTCCTCTCCTTACTCCCTCCCTCTGGCTTTCTGGATTCGTCTTCTGCAAGCTGCTTGCACCCAAGCCATTTTTAGTTTGGCAGAACATAAACTAAGGCGGTTGGTACTGGAAGTGGCTCTAGAAAGCAGGTCCTGAGAATAGCGTTGTGAGACTGGAATCGCTCACCCTCAGGTGGCAACCAGGACCCCTTTGCTGGGGGTAGGTGAGGCGTTGATAACCCCTGGTGCCCTCTAGCGTCACTGAGTAGTCAGGCTGACCAGTGGGGGGTTGGGATGAGGTTCAGGTAGAAAGGAAAGCATTGGCTGGCACAGGAACTCTAGCGCTCGAGCAGTGTGTGGACCGTGGTCATGATGACGCTGGTGGAATTGGTTGGCTCTTGTTATCCCCTTAGAGGCCTTAGGTGCGCTCAGGCTCAGATCAGCCAGATATCAACTCGGGACGCATTGTGAAAGATAGCACTCCATGGCAGCGTTTCCTGCAGCTGGAGGGCAGACTGTGTTGAAAATCAGGCCCAGAATTTCATCGTAATTATGGCTGAACTGCAAAGGAAGCTGAGTGCACGGCTTTGACAGGCTGCTTCTGCTGAAGTCAGGGCCATGATAGGGAAGAAGCGGGACCGTGAGTCTTAGGATGGAGATTTTGGGTGGAGGCGCTGAGGACTGAACTCCCAGATTTCCTAGATCCTCTGGGCCAGCAGAAGTCTCTCTCCCCATTGCTGAGAAGAAGCGCTCCTTACCTGACACTATGCAGAGCCTTCCCTGGAGGTGGATACTTTGCAAGGTAGTGCTTCTCCTCGTCAACATTGCCCATCCCTGCCCTCAGCTCTCAGCACTGCCTAAGTGGGGAAGTACAGCCCCTGCTGCTGGGGTGATAGCTGTTGTACTGGAAGAGCTGTAGGACCTGGCTCGTGTGGACCAGCGGGAACTGGAGGGACACACGGGAATGAATCTTGAGGGTGTCAGACCAAAAGTGGGGTAGCGGTGGACTGTGAAGCCAAGTGGGAGTGACTCTTGGGAGGATTCTCTCCTGATTCAGGGTTTCGTGGCCTTGCAGGGACAAGCTGGTCCTGATGTGCTGCTGGGCAGGCTCCTGGAACCTTGGATATGACTGTCATAGCGTTGGTTCTCAACTGAGGGCCAGTTTGCCTCCCCAGGGGGTATTTGGCAATGTCTGGGTGTATTTTTAGTTGTCACAACTAGGGGTTGCTTCTGGCTTCTCTTGGTTAGAGACCAGGGATGCTACTAAACGTTCTGCATTGTACAGAACAGCTCCCCACAGAAAAGAATCGTTTGGCCCAGAATGTCACTAGTTCTGAGCTTGAGAAACCCTAGTCTGGAGTAAATGAGGTAAAGGTGCCAGAGCTGTGTTGGCAGAACATTAAGGTGGGGGTCAGAAGGTTCAGGGAGGGGGACATTTGAAATAGATTTATTACTTGAGGCCAGAGGCGCATTTCCTGCCCATGTTCCCAGGAGGGCATTCTCCCTTCCCTCTGGTAATATGGAACCGCAGGGAGGGGACCAGCACGTTTGAGAAGCTCAGCGTTGATTCTCCTCCATAGGCCAGGATTGACCTTATGAGATTTGACCATGGAGCTGGGTTCCCAAGTATCAATGAGGATGATAGGATTCTGAAATGGCAGAAGCCAGGTGGTGGCACTAACCATCAGAGGCAAGGTAGACACAATATCCATGATAAGCAGTGAGGCTTGACTCGAAACCTGTGTGTCTGGACCCACTGTGATGCTAAGAGAGCCTGGCATTCCTATAG
Source organism: Lagenorhynchus albirostris (assembly GCF_949774975.1). Lineage (NCBI taxonomy): Eukaryota > Metazoa > Chordata > Mammalia > Artiodactyla > Delphinidae > Lagenorhynchus > Lagenorhynchus albirostris. The sequence continues at coordinate 15,756,590 of NC_083103.1, read as the reverse complement.
AGGGTATAGATGGGCAGCCAACTAGGGTACTGTTCCACTGTATAACCAGAAAAAAAAAATCAACAGATGACAAGTAGAAGGCTGATGTCAGCTGCTGCAGTGGAAGAATCACTATCACCTAGTTTTCAGATGTGAGCCAGCTCTCAGACCTGTATCCCGTGGATTGAGGGGGAGGCTGGATCTCTTTGGAGAAGAACTTTGCAACATCCCTGAAAGTATAGACAGATGTTTCCCGAGTCCTTCCTCAAGGGAACTGTAGGTCTTTATCAGACTTGTGGTACATCAAGGAAAGGAGCATATCCAGACCTTCTGAGGGCTGTTAAGTACAGGGTCAGAGCTGATAATAATACCGGGCAACCTGCAAGCAGTGGTGAATAGGAGTTTGCAGATAAATGACCTGGCCTCTCCTTCTTCTGAGGGACATGGTGTAGTTTGCATGGTTCTTCAGAGGGTTCCTAAAGAGCCCCTGTTACCCAGCTTGATAACACACTCCTACTGGCTTTCCCTGGTTCCCTGTCTCTCTTCTTGCTCTGTTCTCTAGCTCCCAAGTAAAACTGCCTGCACCCCCATCCTCGTCTCTGGTTCTTTTGGGGGGGTTAATGATGGGGGGGACTCAAACTGTGACAGGTGGGAAGCAAAGTGTGATGCCTAGGACTCTCACATAGTGGGTGTCAGCCTCTCTTCTTTCCAGCCCTCCTGATGCCCCCTTGGGACTGTGGCGCCAGGTCACGCTCCTACTCTTGGAGTTCCTGTGGCTCCAGGTCACCACCAGCACTTGGTGGTGTTTGATGCTGACATTCTGCCATGCTGGTGGGTAGAGATGTCTTGCTGTTTTATTGCCATACTTTTCCTGTCCATTAATTAGACTGAACATCTTTTCAGATGTTCATGTGCCATTTTGTGGCCTCTTCTGTGACATTCTTGTTTAAGTCTTTAGTTTTCTGTTGTTTGTTTGTTTTGGCTTTTTTGTTTGTTTCTTATTACTTTGTAGGAGCTCTTTATTCTTGTTGCTAGTTAGTCCTTATTGGTTACCTGTATTGCAAATATCTTCTAGTTTATAGCCTTTTTACTTCCTTATGATGTCTTTTGATGAATAAAAATTCTTAATTGTAACACTGAATTTATTATTTTATCTTTTTGTGATTTGCATTTTTTGCATTTCATTTTGGACATCATTCTCTGCCTGGAATTCACAGATATTCTCTTTTGTGTTCTAAATATCTTACAGTTTTGCCTGTTACGTATAGCTCTTTAATCTGCCTTGAATAGATTTCCTCCCCTCTGGCTGCTTTTAATATTTTTCTTTGGCTTTCTTTTTAGTGGTTTTACTTTGACATATCTAGTTGGTTTTTGTCTTGTTTTTGGTTTTTTTTGTATATATTTTACTTGGAGTTGAGCATTTTGAATCTGTGAGTTGATATATTTCATTATGTTTGGAAGAACTTGACAGCTGGATTTTTGTGTCTACTTCTGCCTTCAGTCTTTGCATTATCACACATCATGTAGCCTCTGGCAAATGGAAGGTGAAAAAATAATGTCAGTGTTATTATAAAAATGGTTCAGATCCTTTGAAAGCGTCTTGGGGACCCCCTGGAGCCCCCAGACTGTATTTTGAGAATCACTGGTCTAAGATTTTTGGTATTAGTGTTATACTAGCCTCCTAAAGTAGGTCAGGAAATGTTTCTTCTTTTTTCCAAACTTTGTGTAAAATTGGAATTATTGTTTCTTGACTGTTTGGTAGAACTTGGAAAATCTTTTGGATCTGGAATTTTCTTTATAGGAAGATTTTTTAAACTTTTGATTCAGTTTCTTTAATGTTATAGAGCTTTCCAGGTTTGCTGTTTCTCGAGACTGTTTTAATAAGGTATATTTTTAAAGAATCTCCATTTCATTTAAATTTTCAAATATTTTGGTATAAGTTCATTGTTACCATCTCATCTTTTAAATACATGCAGTATTTAGAGTTATGGGCCCCTTTTCATTCTAGTATTTATTTGTGCTTTATTTTCTCTTTATCTTGATTAATCTTACCAGAATTATGTCAAATGTCAATTTCTTTCTTTTTTTTTTTTTAAAGAAGATGTTGGGGGTAGGAGTTTATTTATTTATTTTTTGCTGTGTTGGGTCTTCGTTTCTGTGCAAGGGCTTTCTCTAGTTGTGGCAAGCGGGGGCCACTCTTCATCGCGGTGCGCGGGCCTCTCGCTATCGTGGCCTCTCTTGTTGCGGAGCACAGGCTCCAGACGCGTAGGCTCAGTAGTTGTGGCTCACGGGCCTAGTTGCTCCGCGGCATGTGGGATCCTCCCAGACCAGGGCTCAAACCCGTGTCCCCTGCATTGGCAGGCAGATTCTCAACCACTGCGCCACCAGGGAAGCCCAAATGTCAATTTCTTTAGTCTTTTTAAAAAAAGGTTTAGCTTTGCTGATCCTATTTGGGTTTTAATTAATTAATTTCTGTGCTTTTATTTATTACTTAATTCCTTCTATTATCTTTGGATTTATTTTGTTGTGGTAATGTCTTTTTTTTACAATCTGGAGCTCATGAAAATTGTAAAGGTCATATGTGGATACTACCTTTGTGGATTATTGCTCTAGTAGGTTATGGCCAGTATTTTTAAGAAGCAATAGGATAATAGAAGAACACAGTGTTCATCACATGTTCTGTGGCTAATACTATGTACTAAGGTTAAACATTGTTTTGTGAAAATAGTGTTTTGTGAAATATTTGTTTTATTTCAGATACTATACATACACATCTATGTCTGTATTGGGTCATAATATAAAATGTTGTCTTATAGGTTTTAGTTTAAAAAAAGTTTTAAAAGCTACTGTGCCCTGGTGTCGCAGTGGTTAAGAATCCGCCTGCCAGTGCAGGGGACACAGGTTCGAGCCCTGGTCTGGGAAGATGGCACATTCTGTGGAGCAGCTAAGCCCGTGTGCCACAACTACTGAGCCTGCATGCCACAGTAGTGAAGCCCACCCGCCTAGAGCCGGTGCTCTGCAACAAGAGAAGCCACCGCACTGCAATGAAGAGTAGCCACTGCTCGCCGCAGCTAGATAAAGTCCGCATGCAGCAACAAAGACCCAACACAGCCAAAAATAAATAAATAAAATAAATTTAAAAAGAAAAAAGCTACTATGTTAAATGGTAGTTTGTCTAACATTAGTGAAGATTTCAAACCTAGCTGCATAAAATAAACATGCAAGGGGCTTGCTAAATCGGTAGATTCTTTGACCTTATTTTAGACCTACTAATACAACCCTCCAGTGCTGGGGCTAAGGACTCTGTGTTTTAACAAGCTCTCCCAGTGTGCCTCTTATCATCTGGGTATTTGAGAACCACTGATTCAGGATATAGACACACCTTGAGAGCCTGTTGGGCAGTTCTGGCATGTGGTATATAGAGAGTGCAGCTCCTTGCGTGCATTTGTCCCAAGACCTCTTTTCTAGCTCCAGGAGAGATACATGGAGAGAAGGAAAACGATAGGGTGGGCCTGGTGGTAAGTAGGGGTTGAGGGCAGTCTAGGAACATCCTGTTCATCATTAGAATGACAGAAAAAGTGAAATAGCTCTTGTGCCTGCATTTCTGGCATGGAATCCATTAGTATATATTGAATGGCTAATGTATGTACCCCAAAGATGATAATCTTTAAGCTTAAAATGTATGAACTTTCATATATTAGTCCATGACAAGCACATTTCTTTTTTTTTTTTTGGTGGTACGCGGGCCTCTCACTGTTGTAGCCTCTCCCATTGCGGAGCACAGGCTCCGGACGCACAGGCTCAGCGGCCATGGCTCACGGGCCCAGCCGCTCCGCGGCATGTGGGATCTTCCTGGACCGGGGCACGAACCCGTGTCCCCTGCATCGGCAGGCGGACTCTCAACCACTGCGCCACCAGGGAAGCCCACAAGCACGTTTCTTGATATGTTCCAGATCGTGGTTTCAGAGAGATACAAGTTGAAATCATTCATGACCATTCAGCACATTTTACCCAAAAAGCTGATAATGATTGCAACATTCAAGGCTTGACGAGACCCTGCTGGCTAGGAAGGAAGCAGTCTTACAGTGTGGACATGATTGGGGAGAACTCCGTTTAGCTATAGTGCAAATGGTTGATAAACCTTAAGATAGACCTCTATGAGCTTTTCAGTTATTTCCCTTTATATTAATAGCTTTTCCGAATGAGGCCATTTTGAAGATCGGGATTTTGACATGTGGAATGCTGAAGTCCTAAAGTCTCTTGTTGCAGTAACGTGTCTGTACCAGATGATGCAGTCACACTCAAGGCTTTACCCTCCCCACACGGTAGCTAGGCATCAGGTGTCGGGCTTGTTCGGTAAGGATCTTAATTTGTGGTCTACAGGGGGACTCTGCATTTTCAGCTGAGGACTAAGGATTTTCTTTGTATCTGTCAGTGATGCTTATTGGCTCTTTATCTATTGCTACATAACAAACCACCTCAGAACTTACAGACAGCCACAGCAACAGCCATGATGTATTTGCTCGGGATTCTGCCATCTCTACAGAGCTTGGCGGGGCTGGTTCATGTTTGCTTCACACAGCTTCCCCTGGGGTCTTCCTGAGGTTGCCCTAAGCTGGGAGCTCAGCTTCCTTATAACGTGGCGGCTGGCTTCCATCGGCTACAGGGTCTCTGAAGTCTTGGACTCAGAAGCCCCAGAATCTCACTTCGGCCACGTTCTTTTGGTCAAACAGGTCACAAGGCTAGCCCGAATTCAGGGGGAAGGGAAAGAGATTCCACCTTTTGGTTGGACGAGTGGCGTGCACCTTCACCAGTGGGAAGAATTGTTGGCATTAATCTTTAGAAATGGGTCTACCTCATTGGCCTTTCTTTTCCTCCCTCCACCTCTCCTTTCCTCCTTCCCTGTTTCTTCATTTCTCCCTTCCATCTAAATGTGTCAACTATCCCTTCATTATAAAACATCAGTATATATTTTATTTAAAGATTAATCTTCTCTAATACCCCTTGGCCTTTTCTTGATATTTTCTTAGTGGTGTTTTTACATTCCGCATTTTGTTACGGTTTTGTGTCTCATTAGCATATAAATTCCTCTAAGGTAGGTTTCCACTTTCTTCTTTGTTTAGGTCCTCTGTGAGGGTTGAATGAATGAATGAAAACAGGCCTTAGTACAATGAACGAAACCTCAGTTTGTCCAGATGAAGCATCAGTTTATGTTAGGCAAGTATTTGAAAGCAAAATAAAGCAACTGTCTTCAGCTGCTGCACTTTTGACTTTTCTTCCTTGGTCAGTACCCCTCTTCCTAGGTCCCACGCATTTACCGGCTTATGCTTTCAGAGAATATATATCTATAGAATATAGTAATATTTTTACATTATGTTAACAGTATTTATATTAAGTATGTAATATTAAATACATCATATTCTCATATGTACACATTTATTTATTTATAAGACAGGTCAAAAATCCCTTTTCATTATTTCATCAGACCACTTAAGGAAAAGAGGTAGATTCAAAGTTGAACGGTCCTTTCACGTGTCATCTGCCACCCTAAAAGCTTCACTTTTCTCTCTTCTCCCCTGGTAACCAGGAGTGTGAGGAAGAGGCTCTCTGGGTCATTATGTGTGCCTCGGTCAAGTACAACATCCGGGGTCCTGCCCTCATCCCGAGAATGAAGACCAAGCACCGCATCTACTACATCACCCTCTTCTCCATCGTCCTGTTGGGCCTCATCGCCACGGGCATGTTTCAGTTCTGGCCGCACTCCATCGAGTCCTCGAGCGACTGGAGTGTGCAGAAGCGCAGCATCCGCGACGTGCCGGTGGTCAGGCTGCCGGCCGACAGCCCCGTCCCCGAGCGTGGCGACCTCAGCTGCAGAATGCACACGTGTTTCGACGTCTACCGCTGTGGCTTCAACCCCAAGAACAAGATCAAGGTGTACATTTACTCTCTGAAAAAGTATGTGGATGATGCGGGTGTCCCAGTGAGCAGCACCATCTCCCAGGAGTACAACGAGCTGCTCACGGCCGTCGCAGACAGCGACTACTACACCGAGGACATCGCCCGGGCCTGCCTGTTCATCCCGTCCATCGACCTGCTCAACCAGAACGCGCTCCGCGTGAAGGAGACGGCGCAGGCACTGGCCCAGCTCTCCAGGTATCACAGCAGGTCTTCCAGGAACTAGAGGGAAGGCGGGGCAGAGCTAGTGGTTCTCTTGAGCTGGTGTCCGGCTGCCTGCTTGTCTCTTATCTCATATGGGGGTGAGTGGATGAGCGACTGACTTGTAGGAGGACCGGTGCTTTGGGCACCTGGCCTCTGTACCACCCTCCCGTGCCACTGCTGTGGGTTCCCAGCCTCTTAACGTTTAGAAGCTAAGGATGCTTCCCATGCTTTTCCTTTGAAATTTAAGCACTTTTTTTCCTTCTTTATTACTCACATAATATACATTCACTATAAAAAGTCTGAAAATACAGGTAAGCAAAAAGAAGAAAGTAAGGTTCATTCCATAAGCCTGCCTCTAAGAGATAATCATTAATATTTTGCTGTTACTTTTCAGTCATTTTTGTATAAAACATAGGCATGTATGTATACATTTTTGTATAAAGTATATACACATATGCATGTGTATATAACATTTTTGTCCAGAATGGGATCACACAACAAAACACGTTCTCTTGCTGCCTTTTTCCCTTCATTTATCATGAATGTATTTCCAGATAATTTCATCTTCATCTGTCGGTTCTACATGACTTTAAGGGCTGTTTAGTATTCCATTTTGTACGTGTTCCCTAATGTATTTAACTGGCCTTCTGTTTATTTTTTGTTTCTGTAACCAAATGTTGAACACTCAGGTAGCGTTCAGGTTTTCATTAGCATAAGCAGTTCTGTAGTGCACAAGCTTGGAGTGCACATCCCCCAGCTTTACTTTCAAGGAGCCAGGCCAGTGCCTGATGCACTGTTGGGATCTCCAGGCACTCCTGAGAAGAGGCCCTGTTACAGGTTGGGGAGACTACTTGTCATCCAGAAACTGACTTGTCTTTGTTTCTTCATAGTTGATGTGTGAATTCTCCTACATGTTTAATTTCTTAATAGGTGGGATCGAGGAACCAATCACCTCCTGTTCAACATGTTGCCTGGAGGTCCCCCAGATTATAACACGGCCCTGGATGTCCCCAGAGACAGGTAGGTGTATTTGGGGCTGTCCCCGTGATAGGGTTCTGAGGATTAAGTAAATGCAAGACCCTTTCGTTCATGAGAAATCATATTTCTCAGCCCACTGGGACGTACTTTGTAACCAGAATTGTTTGTTAAAGTGGAGAATTGTCCTAGGCCTTTTCCTCCTCAAGACCTAGAAGCATCAGACCTGCCTAAGTCTGTTGGGGAAAACCAGTTGGAGCTTAGGTCCCAGTGGCATCTTAGGCATCTTAAAAGTTTGTCTTGTCTTCCTAGTCTGGGTTGTGCTCTCCTGAGCGTAACCTCTCCTCCAGCCCCGCCCAGGGCCTGGTTCCTCACTGGCTTGTGTCAGCTTTCTCCGCATTTGGGAGCATTTTCCAGAAGTAGAGTCGCAGCTACTGAGGGGAGAGGGCGTGGCTGTGTAATTGGAGCCCGTAACATCCGGGGAATGAGGGCACTCTGAGTACCATTTACTCTCTGTTGTTTCAGTCAGTGGGCTTCTTTCCTTCCTTCCTAATAACACTTCTGAACAGGCAGATCCGGTGTGGGGCAGCCATGATGTCACGGCTGCAGTTGGAGCTCGCTTACTGTGTGTTGGCCCTTTTGTGCATTGACTGCACCGCCTCCTGGAAAACTCAGGAGGGAGGTGCCTCTTAAGGTTCCTCTCCCATCACTGGGTTCGAGGCTCTGAAGAGAGCAGAAAGTTTGGGCCCAACATGTGGGTCCGGGGCAATACTCAAGGTAGAGGATTATTGTAAGTTCATATATGAACTCATTTATAACTAACTTACAGTTATTACAGTTGATGTTTATTACAGTTGATCTTTAACTCTTAAAAGATCATTATTACAGTTGATGTTTATTATTTATTACAGTTGATGTTTAACTTTATTGATGTTTAACTCTTAAAAGATCATTGTTACTGAAAAAGGTGAGGCCAGCTGTGGGAGGCCAGCATTGTCATTTATGGAAATCTACACTTAGTACTGCTTTTCCCCAGAAGATTAAATCTAAGCCCTCTTTGCTTTAAGTGGTTATCTAGAGTCAGTATTGAGTTTCTATCTGGAAATACAATTATCACTAGAAAAGACACACCCCAGGACCATTCCTCAACTTTGGTGTAGAAACCATTTTGGACGATAGAGGGCAGTCAGGCCACACAAATTCTGTAGAAACCATCTAAACGCAAGGTGATCCCTGATTTGGCTCTCAGCCCCAGTGTTCCTGAGTGGGCTGCTGTTCTATGCGTTTGGTTGTTCTGGGAAAGTGAAATACTTTAGAGGGTAGAGAAGGGAAGGGAAAGAGCTGTTAGGAATGCAATGTCTTCACCTGCGGTTCTGTTTTTTTTTTTTTTTCCTTCGGTATGCGGGCCTCTCACTGCTGTGGCCTCTTCTGTCGTGGAGCACAGGCTCCGGACGCGCAGGCTCAGCGGCCATGGCTCACGGGCCCAGCCGCTCTGTGGCATGTGGGATCTTCCCGGACCGGGGCACGAACCCATGTCCCCTGCATCGGCAGGCGGACTCTCAACCACTGCACCACCAGGGAAGCCCCTCTGGGTTTGTTTTGAGAAGGGCTTATTTCTGTTTGGGACATTTCACTTTTGCTGACATTTTGGTATATGTATCTGCATGGGAGAAGTATTTTATTTTTATCAAGTGCACACGTTAAAAGGGGTTTCCTTTCTCTGCAGCAAAGTGTCAAGTAATCAGGAGAGAGCGTAAGTCCTTGCTGGAACTTAGGTGTTAAGGGTCAGGAAGGTTAAATCATTTTCCCTGTGCATGTGTTTTTTGTAAGTGATTATAGACAATCCTGTAGCAAGTAATGAATCATCATATAGTCCTCCTTTATCTTTCCATGGGAGAAATATCATTTTGAAGCCTAGGTAGTCTTCTGGGTGGGGTAAGGATAGTAGATTTGTTTGTTAATTTTTCGTATCCTTTGTCCTTGCTTCTGGATTCAGAGGAGGCAAGAACCATGAGTGTAGAATGGTTTTAGCAGGAGCTGCACATCTGATTATTCAGAAATTAGAAAACAGACAGGCTAGATTAGACTGTTTCTAAGATTCCCCTGAAATCTAAAGTCCTCGGTGTGATTATTTAATAATTACTTGACTCAGGGAAACGCAAGGACCAGGACTGAAGCAAATGTCAGCTCAGAAAATGCATCTTTTATGCTGTTTGAATCTGTTTTTCTCTTTCAGGTTTTAAAAATCCTATGCATGATACACATATACCTTCTTGGTACAAGATTAGAACAATATGCAAGGGTACACAGGGTAAAAGTATGCTTTCAAATCCTCCTCTTTTTACTCTCTTACTGAGAGGTAATCACTGTTATCCAACACTTTGTATTTTTCGAGTCTTTATTTGATGGATTTATAGTCAAACACACATGTATATATTCACATACCCATTTTATTTTAAGTCAAATGACAGCAAATTGTACCTCTTCAATGTCTGACTTTACTGATCTTTGTTTTCTCAGACACATTCTGTAATTTTATTACTACCTTAGATTTTTGTTATCCTTTCTTTGCACGTATCTCTCACAAATTTCTACTTTCGTATGGGTGTATATTTATTTAAACTTCTTACGGAAACTTTTAAACTTATATAAAAGAAGAGAAACCAGTACAGTGAGCCCCGCACACCCACTGTCCAGCTGTGATGTTGTCAACTTGATTTATCTGTATTCTTACCTGCTCCTCGCTAGATTATCTAGAAGCAAATCCCAGATGTTATATCATTACATCTGTAAACATTTCATTTGAGGCTCTGCATAAGAGCTTTTTAAAAAATGTAACTACAGGGGCTTCCCTGATGGCTCAGTGGTTAAGAATCCGCTTGCCAATGCAGGGGACACGGGTTCGAGCCCTGGTCCGGGAAGATCCCACATGCCGCGGAGCAACTAAGCCCGTGCGCCACCACTACTGAGCCTGCGCTCTAGAGCCCGCGAACCACAACTGCTGAGCCCACATGCCACAACTACTGAAGCCCGCGCACCTAGAGCCCGTGCTCCGCAACAAGAGAAGCCACCACAATGAGAAGCCCGCACACTGCAGCGAAGAGTAGCACCACAACTAGAGTAAGCCCACGCACAGCAACGAAGACCCAATGCAGCCAAAATATATATATATATAACTACAATACTATTATCATACCTAAAAAAATTAACAGTAGTTCTTTAATACCACCAGATATTCACCAAGTATCTAGCCATTGCTCAAATGTAGTTGTCTCATAATTTTTTTTTTTTTTTTTTTTTTTACAGTTTGAGTCAGTAAACAAACAACGATAATCAGTAGAATTGGTCAGTTTCTCTTTTTGAAAAACCTAAAACGTGAAGCTTTATATTTGAGGAATTTGCAGGCCTGATTAAAAGGAAGCAAAAGATACACTTGCAGACGAACTGTGTTCAGGCTCTGTGAATACTCACATGGGAGGAGGCGAGCTGTGAGAGCGGAAAGACCCAGGGTAGGGATGCTGAGTCCACGAGGCCAGGCTGAGAGGAGGAGGGTTGGTGATGTCCCTGAGTCAGGAAGTCCCGGGAAGTGCTGAAGATTCTGGTGACACTTGCAGTGATAGAACGCCTGGTGTGAGTGTGGTCATCATAGTGATGCTTTCTTAGCTGCAAGGTTTGTATTCAGTCTCTGCGGCTTTGGAACGGATCTCTGATTTGGGGATACATAATGGGAAAACAGAATGTGCTTCTCAGAAATTTACTTTTCAGTCAGTGTAAAACACGTGTTCTGTAAAACAAGGGAGACTTACAATTTTTTCTCCATTATAATGTTAGGGAAAGCTTGGCAGAAGAAGATACAGTGACTTCGAGTTGAAGTCTTAGCAGAAGGGCCGGTGTGCGGCTTGTTTGACTAATTGCAGTGGTGACTCTTCCTAAGATCACACACCAGATTGCACATGTGTGATCTGTGGCAGGAGACATGCTTCGGGTTGCATGCTTTCCTCCTACCAGTGCTTAACCCCCTCCCTTACCCCCAGGGCTCCAGGTACAGAGTAACAGTAAAAGTTGGCATCATGTACACCCGCTTCCTTTCTCACTACATACCACATGCTCCTGTCCTCTGGGGTGTGGGTGTAATTACCTCATCACCCACTACCCTGGCTTACCTGGACTGCTTGGTGCCTGTATGTCGGATCAGTGTTTGCTTCTCTGCACATAGGTTGTGGGGACCCATGCAGTCTGCTTGCCATCATGGTCATGGAACCCACCCAGATTCATGTTGGACGGATTCATTGCTGAATGCCACTCAAGAAAAATAAGACCGTATGTTGATACGAAGGCTAGTTACTGAGTCTTACATAGAGGACTGGCAGCTGGAGAGGTTTTTAGCCTGCACGTTACCTCCCTGACCAATTCTTGGTTTCCTAAAGCTTAAACAAACACATTGGGATTTCCAGGGGTGGTTTGAAAATCTTTGAACTTACACTGGTCATGTTAGAAGGGAATGTAGGCTGTCATCAGGGCAGGGAGGGGATTGGTAGCAATCAAGATGGCACAGAATGTGGCTTTTCAGTTCATACACTTTGGCTCAGACTGTGCAGTGCATGGAACTGGCATCACTCTGCCCCAGTAAGTGATTTGATGGGTTTGCAGCCCCAGGGGCAGAATAACTGTAAAAGTTGGTGTGATATACACCTGCTTCCTTTCTGATGAAGTGTCATTGTACTACTTGCTGGATCCAATTAAAACAGAGTCTTCTTGGCTTTCTAACTAAGGAGAATAAAAGCTCCTGCATACAGACTGCAAGAGAAGCACTAAATGTCCAGTTCTGGATTCTGCTTCCTGTAGACGGAATTGCGTTAATAAGACTGAGTAGCTGGAATGGATGGTGAGAGCTGGTAGAGGTTACGTGATGCACACGGAGCTCTGGGATGACAGTGGAAAGAACTGCTCGGGGCGGGAATTGGAGAGAGGCTGGGGTGTGGGCAACATGAAATGTGATACTTTGCTGTCACCACTGCTTTCTTTGTCCATTGTCCCCTGAGATTCCAGTCAGTGGGGTTGGTAAGTGACTTCCCCAGCCAGTTGTCCTGTACAGACCTATTATTATTGCTGTTATTGTAAGTGTGTTTAAGAGTTGGGTATGACTTTTGGGAGAGGTGAATGGGATCTGAATGAGGTGACAGAGGGGCTGTTCAAAGGGAGTCCTCCTGGCTGTGATGTATTTTAAAACATGGAAAGTAGGGAAAGAGTACTTAGGACCCCAGAGGAAGGGTGGTGACTCAGGAACAGGATGCAGCTGATGTCCAGGAGGTGTGATTGTACAACATTGAGCACAGTGTCTCTGTAGAAAACGGACTTAGTAAACATTAGCTGTGGTTGATATTGTTATGAATATTCAATTACCCCTTTCCACAGAGCTTATCAGAATGAAGACCTTCTCCCTTTCTCATCATTTGACAAAATCCTTTGCTTTCAGGGCTCTGTTGGCTGGTGGTGGCTTTTCTACGTGGACTTACCGGCAAGGCTACGATGTCAGCATTCCTGTCTATAGTCCGCTGTCAGCCGAGGTGGACCTTCCAGAGAAAGGACCAGGGTGAGGAGCATTCGGCACAACAGGGTGTGCTGGGAGATGCCGGCGAGGGCCAAAGCATCGATTACAGGCCGGGGTCTTTGAGTCTACCATTTCCCTGCCTCACCCCAACTTTACTGATCCTTCAGTTCTCTCTCTCGCTCAGTCAGTTTTGAGTGCTGTCTGCCAGGGTTCCCAAATCAGAAATCTATGTGGTGTCGTCAACTCTTTCCTCTCCCTTACTTCCTGTATCAGAATAAGAAGTCCTATTGATTCTGCATCCTACGTATTCAATATTTTCTAGCTCTGTCTACCTCTCCGTCTCTCTGCACCCACCCTGCGCCAGGCGACTGTCGTCCTTCCTTTGGATTGCTGAAATGGCTTCCTCTGTGGTCTTCTGCCTCTGGTCTCGCGGTTCTCCAGTTTGACGGTTGGCATCACGTTGTTCTTGGGAAGCCCAGAGTCCTTAAAATGTCTTTCAAGACCCTCGACTACATGACCACTGTCTCCATCTCTAGCTTTTTTTTTTTTTTCCTTAGAATAAGCTTTGCTCTCTCAGTTTTTCTGGGCTGTAAACATTGTCTGGAAATCCTTTTCCTCATTTTCATCAGACTAATGACCTGCTCCCGTCCATCGTCCATCCCCAAGACCACCTCCAATTTTGATGATTTGCAGGAGGACCCACAGGACTCAGTGTGTAGTCATACTCGTGGCTATGTTTTATTACAGCAACAGGATGTAAATCACAGTCCCCAGAGAGCAAAGGCACATGGGGTGACGTCCGGGGACACCAGGGGCTTCCAAGGGTGCCCTCCCCTTGGCATCACACAGGAGGGGCTTACTTCCCCCAACACCAAGTTGAGACAACCGTGTGAAATGCTGCCCACCAGCTAAGCTCGTTAGAGATTCAGCGCCCAGGGTTTTTTTGGGAACGAATCCCATGGGCAGTCTCTGCGTAGCACGTGCTGTGCATAATTCCAGGCTCCCAGAAGGAAAGCAGGTGTTCAGTATAAACCCTGTTGTCTGTACAGTTTGGGCCCAGTGAGCCATCCTTACAGTTCTCCCCCCAAATCGAAGTTCTGTGCACCAGCCGAGGGCCAGCCTTTCGAAAAAGAGAGCCGTCAGTCTGTGTTAACTCTGCTCTGCACAAGGTGCTGCAGGCATCTAGTGGGTGGAGGCCGGCGATGCCGCTAAATCTCTATGATGCCCAGGGCAGCCCTCACTACAAAGACTCATTGGGTCCAAGTGTTGGCAGTGCTGCGGCCGAGAAAGCCTGGGCAAGACAGGGTGTGAGCAGGTGAGGAGCGAGTCTGGCAGGCCGGCTCAGCTGCCTCTGGGCCTCTTTCTTAAGACTGCTCGGACGAAACTCTCTTTATCGTGTCATCTCTTGAGTATAATCTAGCTCTCTCTCTTTTTTTAAAATAAATTTATTTATTTATTTTTGGCTGTGTTGTGTCTTCATTGCTGCGCATGGGCTTTCTCTAGTTGCGGTGAGCGGAGGCTACTCTTTGTTGCGGTGCGCGGGCTTCTCGTTGCGGTGGCTTCTCTTGTTGCGCAGCACGGGCTCTAGGTGCGTGGGCTTCAGTAGTTGTGGTGTGCGGGCTCAGTAGTTGAAGCTGGCGGGCTCTAGAGCGCAGGCTCAGTAGTTGTGGCGCACGGGCTTAGTTGCTCCGTGGCATGTGGGATCTTCCCGGACCAGGGCTCGAACCCGTGCCCCCTGCATTGGCAGGCGGATTCTTAACCACTGCGCTACCAGGGACGTCCCTAGCTCTCTTACATTGGTTTAGGACTGTCACTTCCCTTTAGACTTAATCCAGGGAAAAAAACATACCGAAAGGAAAAGATTCAGTGAAGCTGAAACAAAGGAGAGCAAACCACTCCGAACAGTAATTACCTTCAGAGAGTAGTTTCAAAGATTTACAGGCTGTTTTTTCCGTGGTGTTTTCTTGGTAACTTAATCTCTAATTTTTGTGTATAACTAGGCTGAAATTAACATCTTTAGATGGCTTAAGGCTGCAGTTGATTTCTAAACTTCTGATGTTCAGTAACTAGATAGAGTAGCGCTGTACCTTCAAGGGTAGCAGAAGGACACTAAAGGCTGCGATGGGCGTGGTCCTCCCCCTGCTGGCCAAGGGGTGGATTTCTACAGCCCAACTTAGACCCGCCGTCTCCATTTCCCCACTGGTTTTGCAGTCTGGCCCTGCAGTTGTGTTTCTTTTACAAACAACACTCCTCTCCCTCTGAAAAAAAGGGGGGAAAAAGCAAAGCAAAGCAAAGACAGGCTCCAGACTCATCACACTTTCCAGGGACTTGGGAGGAGGCAGTGTGGGTGACCTCGCGGCAACATTTGGGATCTGTTGCTCTTTGTGAGAGTTGCTTTTTAAGGGAATTCCCACACCTCTTGAGGGCTGCATAGAGTAGTAAGAGGCTTGTTTTTATTTTAAATCTCTCTCAATATTTTTCAATGGGAAGCTGAGGACTGCTGCTACTGATAGCTTCTTCTCACAGCTGTGTTGGCCTCAGCTGGAATTCTTGTCATTTTCTCTCTAAAAGGAACTAAATTGGGAGTTTACAACTGTTACTATTGAGGGAGACTTCGAGTTCTCAGCATGATTTTACTTAAGCTTCGATATCAGCACTGCTGGGAGGAAACATGAAAGTCATAGCTGGTAATTTTAGTCCTTGAAAGAAAAACAAATCCACCTTAAGATTTTGTTTGCTTAAAACTAAAATGGGCCTACTCCATCGACCAGCCATCTGCCGGGTCAGGGAGAGCCAGCATGCAGGCAGGGGGAACATTTTTAGACTCTTGTTCACATCTGCACATTTATGTAGAAAATGGTAGTGGTAGGTGGGGACCCAGGGAGCCTGGTGGCTGAGTGTCTAAAAATAGAACTGTGTTCTTAACAGTGAAATCCAACCCAGAGCCTTTCTTTACTCAAGAGTTTCTTTGAGCACCACATGTTAGCATCTGTATTTATTTCCCTGTCTATATAGATGGATCTCTCTCTCTCTCTTTCTTTCTCTCTCTCTCTCCCTCTTTCTCTCTCCCTCTCTGTCTGTCTGTCTGTCTCTCTCTCTCTCTCTCTCTCTCTCTGTGTCTACATGTATTGAAAACCATGCGTTCATATTGGTATCTTCAATTCCATCCAACACTGCAGGGGCATTCTGGTTTCTCTCTTTTTCCATATGTATATATATATTTTTTTTTTTTCCCACTGCGCCTCTTGCGGGATCCTAGTTCCCCAACCAGGAATCGAACCTGGTCCGTCGGCAGTGAAAGCGTGGAGTCCTAACCACTGGACCGCCAGGGAATTCCCTCTCTTTGCATATTTGTGATTCCCTTCTCTGACAGTGAGAAATCTGGCTCCCCTTATCCTCAGTATCTTATCTGATCAGCCCTCTTGTATGGGACCAGAATTCTGTCGCGTTGTTGCCGCTGCCCCCTCACTGCACAGATACCCTCTCCACGCCCACTCAGACTCTGACCCTCATGTAGCGCTCCTGCTCTCCCCATCACCCCGGGACAGATACCCTCCTCACCCTTCTTGAGTCTGACCACCCCCCCCCCACTGGAGTGATGCTACTCTTGCCATCACCCTCCCCCACGCTTTCAGCCTGCCCGGCCTCTAACAGTCTCCTGGGCTGCCCGGATGCCCCCCTAACCTCACCTGGTCTCAGCATCCCATGCTGGGGGGCCATAACTACCTCTACCCATTCCCCTGTCACTCTTTTAGGGAATCTCGTACTCTGTGCCAGGCCACCTCCCTGCTCTTCCCCCAAGTAGAAGCTCTCCCCCCACTAAGACTTCAGCATTCCCTGTGGGCGGGCCACCCCGCTGTGCAGAAGCACCCTCTTCCCTCCAGGACTCCAGCACTTTACCTCCTCCTGCATGGACACCCCCTTGGATACCAGCATGTTTATTCTTGTTCTTAGCAGCCCGGAGCACCAGTTTTATGTTGCTTAAATAGAAAATCTCCAGAAATCTCCAGCAAGTCCCAGGGCTCCAGGACATCCACCATAGAACCAGTGTCTTGGGAATTGGAAAGACCTTTAGAGGCCGTTCAGCTCTAACTTAATGTATACCTTTTGCTGTTACTTCTTAATGAAAAGTTTTCTGATTTGTCATAAAAAGGACTCAGCACCTCACAAGACAGTTCATTTCATTTTCAAATGGCTTTAATTGTTAAGGTGGTTTCCATGCTTGTCTTGAGAGTTTGACTGTAAATCTTCCTCCTGTTTAAACAGACAAGTTTGATTACAGAAATACTTTGAATGGAGGCGGTCTTCACTTTGGGATGATCTGAGAGTGCTCCCCGTATGTGATCTTCCCATCATAAGTCATCCCTCTGAAAATTAAAATTGCTTTTACAAAAGAAAAATAATTGAGGCTCAGGGCTGGGAGTAGAATTCAAGAGTCTGTTTCAGTGGCTAGAAGGAATACTTTTGGCTGTAAATATACAGTGTATTGTTCAATAAAACGTGATTTAGGGGGAAGTTGCCCAGGATGAGAGAAACCAGTCGCTACAGCTGATCCACACTGTCTCCCTGACGGGCTGCTGTTCCACGTCTCTCTTACCTCTGCTTGCCTCTACCCCGGGCTCTGGGTCTGCACTGCCGTCCAGGGCAGCTTTCTCAAATAGAACTTTCAGCGAGGAGATGATCTGTATTCGTGCTGTCAGGTGCCCACTGGCCACATATGGCTGTTGAGCAGTTGAAATGTGGCTAATGTGACTGCGGAACTGGATTTTAAATTTTAATAGATTTAAATGGTCTCACGTGGCTAACTGCTGTTGGGCAGTGAAGTTCTAGGGAATCTGCTTGTCCCTTTCTTTCCTCCCTGTGGTGTGGGCAATACCCTTTGCTTTTAGTTCAGCTATAGAAAGAAATGACCAGAAGAAATGGCTCTGAGGATTTGAGAGCCATGCACAGCTATGGGGACTGCTGCTCTGTTGAGCTGAATTGCTGGCAGGGAGAGTGTTCACCTTCTCAATCACTGCTCTGGGTCTTGTGGGCATGAAGCGTAATGCTTGGGAAGGTGCCACCTCCTCCGTTAGAGAATGATTATTCTTTGGCCATGGGTGGATGCATACGGTGTTCTCCAGCTGGACCCTCCAGATAAGCCTGAGAAACCGTGGAAAAGCAAAACAATTACCCTTTCTTTCTCCCAAAGCAAGAAGGAAAGCGGTGGGATGGGGAGTGGGGTTCAGACTGTGGCCTTTGGGTTGTTCCTCATGCATCGCTTCCTGTTATCTTCCCTGGTGGCAGTACCTAGAGAGGTGTACGTTCAGTATTTTCCCCGGTCTGTACCAGTTTGAGGTAGATTTGAGTGAGTCCTGCTTCTAGGTCTGATGGGGGTTTCATTTCCTCTGGAACCTGCTTTATATTCTTCCTTTCTTCTACAGTGATCCCTGCTGGTCCCTCAGCCCATGTCGTGTTTATGCTCTGTAACCTGTCTGCCTGCGGGAGGGAATGACTTACCATCTGGTCTCCCCAGAGTCTTCCCCCAACTCCTGGCTTACTCACTTTGTGCTCACGTTTTGTCTCTCGTGGAGATTAAAATGGCGCTAGCTTCTTGGAAGTCCTCCTTTCACTCCATTTTCCTGCTATCCGGATGTTAAGACTGGTTCTATCCCTTGGTGAAGATGGTTTTTTCCACTTGTTCTCAGTGCCCAGTCTGGTCTTCCCGAGTCCCTGTGGCCTTGAGGATGGGGATGTTGAGTGGCATAGAGTGCCACCCAACAGCCGGAAGCAGTCTTTCACCTTTTCTGCTTTCACAGCCACTGCTGTCCATTAAGACCCCTTGTTTTCCTGTTTGAAGGATGCAGCCCGCTCTCAGTTCCTTTTCAGAGCAGAGAGCTCATATAGAACTAATGGCAACATTTGATGTTCTTCCAAATAATCAACCAGTCAGTCCGTTTCTGTCTTTACACATATACATACACACACACGTAAAGCATGTTCCCTTAGCTCGGCATATTATAAGCATTTCCTCAAAACATTAAGAACTTTTCCCAAATGAAATCTTTAATGACGGCATGACGCTTCAGCATGTGAATGAGACATAGATTGCTTTCTTAGACTGTATAATATTTTAGATATTCAGCAATGCCGCAGAGTATAATTTCCCAAAAAGTCAAGGATGTGAATAAAGAAGGGTGAGAAAATACTTGTTGCTATTAAGTTTAATAACAAAGTTGGTCTCACCTTGACTCGCACAGCGGCTGCGAGGTCCCAGTCCCTCGTTTTGTCCTTCGTAGGCCACGGCGGTACTTCCTCCTGTCGTCCCAGATGGCTCTGCATCCCGAGTACAGAGAGGAGCTGGCCGCCCTCCAGGCCAGACACGGAGAAGCGGCGTTAGTCCTGGACAAGTGCACCAACCTCTCCGAGGGCATCCCCGCTGCCCGAAAGCGTTGCCACAAGCACCAGGTCTTCGATTACCCACAGGTGCTGCAGGTGAGTGCCACCCGGCTCCTCTCTCGGGGCTCGGCACAGGTCACATCCGCAAGGTGAAACTGACCCCAGCAGACAGGTGTTTCCCACGTTCAGCTAGCAGCACTCCCCAAGGGGAGAGGAAGACAGACTGCTCTTCACTGCAGCCATGGACCTCCAGGAGCTTTGGCATCTGTGTACTGTTTGTGCAAAGCTGCTTGGCCTGTGAGCGTTCCTGCTCCTTTCAGATCTTCATCTTACTGCAAAAGCACAAATCCCATAGATTTATAGAAAAGCCACATAGACAAAGCAGGCATATGTATTTTGCTTTTATCACTGTATTCATAATCCAGCCCAGAGAAACTTCCTTCTCGAAGGTGCAGCTTGTATCCTCTGACTGTGCCAACCCCCAAGGCCATGGTCAGCTTTTCCTGAGTGGGAGGTTTTTATTTTTTGTTACCGTTTTTGTCTCGTGGTGTTTTTGCCGCCCTTAGCATGTCCTACTGGTATTGTGGAAGTGGCAGGGCTTCCATAACCAGAAGCAGAGTAGTCCTTTTGGGGATGTTTTATAAGCAGGATATTTCACATTGCAAGGGCCTGGAGGCTAGGAAAGGAGAAATTGAGTTTTGTTCACTTAAATATTTAAAATACAGACAGGTTAGTTCAAGGAGAAATATCAAGGAGCTGGTGTGATTTTTTTTTTTTTTTTTTTTAAATCTCCAAAGAGTACTGGCCCATGCTGAGATTGTTAAAATACTTTCTTTCAAAAAGTGCTGCATCTCCTCTGGAATGTCTGACTGATAACAGTGGTGATGTGAGCACGAGTATTTATAGTAACCTTTGTCTAGACAGGAAAAATGGTTATCAGCACGTGTGTGCACATCTGGACACCGACTCTTTGGGGCCAGCTGAGCTGTCCACCTGCGCCTCCACCATGACTGATGCCCTTTTTCCACTCTTGCTGTTTTCTGGTTTATCCCCGGAGGAATTTGGCATGTTGAGTTTCTTCATATTTTTTCTGAACTTTCCTTTTCTCTAGCTTTAAAGATTAAACAGTGTTTTGTTTTTTAACTTTTTTTCCTCCTGAAGAGGCAAAAACTGGGAGAAACTGAGTATTAGAGATGGGGTCTTTTCTTATTTTGGTTGACTTATTGCAGCTGTTTCTTCTCGTGTACATGTCTCACTTTCCCAAACGTGTCCCACATCGAGTACAAGTTTGAGGCAGTGAACGAGGAAGAAATTTTTTGAGATTTTGCTTTTTGTTCGATGGATTGTTTCTAAATAGAACATATCTGTCTTACTATGTTTTCTAAGGCATTGCATTCATGAAGTGAATGTCTTCTATATGCAAAGCACACTTCTAGATGCCATAGGGAGTAGAAAGATAAAAGGAGATTTGATACTTTCTATTTAGGGGGTCCTCTAGGGAGACTGATAGGCCCAGATCAAATAATTCTATAACAAGGTAGGCGGAGGTAAGTGTTCTGAGCGCTGTGCAGCCACTGTGCCACAGTGTGTGTACACAGCACACTAGGACTGAAAGAATCCAGCCCTTGCAAAGTCACGTTGTTGAGTGTCCAGAGGAAGACGTAGACGTGTGTTGTGAACATTTTCAGAATGCCAGCAGTGGAGGCATTGCGCTGATACTGGAGAGTGGAAAACCAGAACATTGCAGCCACTTAAGCTTTTCAGTCTTACTGGTGTGACCTGTTACCTTTCAACATTTTTGGTGTTGCTTGGCTTCAGCCCTTGAGAGAACTTCATGGTCTGCCGGGATCAGAGTAAGTGGATCAGTGAAATTGGTATGTAATCCCTCCCTCTGCCTGTATTCCTGCAGGAGGCTACTTTTTGTGTGGTCCTTCGAGGAGCTCGGCTGGGCCAGGCGGTGTTGAGTGACGTGTTGCGGGCCGGCTGTATCCCAGTTATCATTGCAGACTCCTACATTTTGCCTTTCTCTGAAGTTCTTGACTGGAAGAGGTGGGTGTTACCTTCTGATAAACTTTACACCAAGAGTCCTGCATGGATTAGATTTTAAAAGTCCCCCCAGCAATTGTAACGCATAGCTAGGTTGGAGAACTACTCCTTCAGACTGTTTTTGCTATATTTTCCATAAGGAAAGTTAGTCCGTTGGCCTGGAGCCGAGGTTGGCCAACAGGCCTTTGGGCCAAATATGGCAGGCTGCCAGTGTTTGTAAATAAAGTTTTATTGAATCACAGCATACCCATTCATTTACACATGATCTTCGG
Source organism: Lagenorhynchus albirostris (assembly GCF_949774975.1). Taxonomy (NCBI): domain Eukaryota; kingdom Metazoa; phylum Chordata; class Mammalia; order Artiodactyla; family Delphinidae; genus Lagenorhynchus; species Lagenorhynchus albirostris. The sequence continues at coordinate 15,735,230 of NC_083103.1, read as the reverse complement.
CTGTTTTTGAGTGACAGTGGCAGAGTTGAGTACTGTAGTTTAAAATGACAGAGATTACGTGGCTTGCAAAACCTAAAATATTTACCATCTGGCCGTTTACCCTTGACCTAGAGCAGTGGTTCTCAGCTGTGACTGTAGAGTGTACTCACCTGAAGAACTTTTAAACACATACCTGGGCCTTGTCCTCAGGACTTTTGAAGCTCCATGGGCAATTCTGATTTGTAGCCACCGTTGAGAACCACTGCTCTAGAGTCTGTTGAATTTGCATGAAGTGCTGGCTGGAGGCAGAGCGCCTGCACACGGGTGAAAGCTTAGAAACACTCCCAGTGGATGGATGGACACGCGTGCGTCCTGCCTGGACATGACTGTCAGTGCTGTGCTTCATGGAGTAGTCTGCTCGTCTCTTGTTGTTTCATTTCCCCAGGACATTGGAGGTTAAAGGTTTTTGAAAGCGAGTTCCTTTTGTACATACCTCTCAGGCTTGTCTTTGCCTCAAATGCTTAATTGCTTTCTCCTCTCCCACTTTTTTTTTTTTTTTTTTTTTTTTTTTGCGGTATGCGGGCCTCTCACTGTTGTGGCCTCTCCCGTTGCGGAGCACAGGCTCCGGACGCGCAGGCTCAGCGGCCACGGCTCACGGGCCCAGCCGCTCCGCCGCACGTGGGATCTTCCCGGACCAGGGCACGAACCCGTGTCCCCTGCATCGGCAGGCGGACTCTCAACCACTGCGCCACCAGGGAAGCCCCTCCCACCTTTTTTGATACCCTGTTCAAGCCTGGTCACCACAGGTATTTGAACAATTTAAGTAGCATTCATTCATGTGTACATTCATTTATCTCACATTTACTGGAAAGCCTACCGTGAATAATACAGGCTCTGCTCTTAAGGAGGTGAGAATCCAGTGGGGAAGACAAACCCACAATTATAGTATTGTATGCTAAACGCTGTAACAGATGCATGCAGGGGGTGCTATGGAAACGCAGAACAGGGAGGGAGCCCAGTTCAGCCTGGAGGAGGAGGGTGTGTGATTCTCTGTGTCCTGGAGAAGTGATGAGCCACTTCCAGTCACTTATTCATCTGTGGAAATATGTATTGAGCACCCTCTCTTTGCCGGGTACTGTGTTGCGTATGGGGATACAAAGATGATCAAGGTCAGGTCTTGCCTCTGAGAAGCTCTTAGTCCAGTGGTGGGAGATAGACAAGTAAGCCAGTGATTACCAGATGCAGAGCTGAGATGCAGCCCTGGCTGGATGGGATGCTTGGAGGGGGAGGAAGAGACACATACCCTTGCTGGCTGTGGGGTCGGGTAGGGCTTCTCAGAGGCAGTGACCCTGAGCTGAGTCTGAGAAGATGTTCATTCCTACGAGGATCTAGATGTGCTTGGGTAGTTGTAATTAGGGATAAGTGGTGGAAGGGCTCTGGATTTGAAGACAGAAGGCTGGGGTTCAGATAACCAGCTCTATTCCTGGCTAGCTTTGTGATCTTGCCAATCATTTAACCTTTTTGAGCCTCAGTTTTCCCATCTGTATGGTAGAAATCATTTACTTATTTAACAAGTATTTATTAAGCGCAATTGTGCTAGGCAATATGCCAGGTGCTCGGGTATGCTGGTGATTGGGACCAGACATGGTTCCATCCTAATGGACTAGGCTAGTGGGCGGAGGGGGTCTCAGGTTTTAATAAATTAACCTAGACGAATGTAATGACCAACTCTGCTGAATCCATGAAGGGTAAGTCGTCATCGAGCCCTCTCTCCCTTACCCAGCATCTCTAATCTGGTGGCACGTCCTGCTGGCTCTGCTCCCTCGTCACTTTCATCACTTCCTCTCTCTCAGCATCCCTTGCCTGGACCCTGCAAGGGGCCCCAGCTGTTCTCCCTGCTTCCGCTCCTGCTTTCTGTAGTTTGTTCTAACTCTTCAGGCAGAATGATCCTGTTGGAACCTAACCAGATCGTGCCGTGCCTTCCTGACCCCTTCTGTGGTTTTCTATCTCAGTGAAAGCGTAAGTCCTTAAATGGCCAGGGAGGCCCCAGAGGCTTTGCTGTGACCCTCCCTCCCCTGTTTCTCTTCATTGCCTGGTATTCTCCACCTCCTTTACTGTGCTCCTGCCACACTGGCCTCCTTGCTGTTGCTGGAACGTTCCCGACGTTCCCGACACCCTGCTTCCTCAGGGCCTTTTGTTTATTGTTCCTCCTGGAACGCTCTCCCTCGGCTGTTCCCCTGGGCCTCTCACTCCCTGGCCTTCCTTCCATGTCTGATTTGTTCACTGTTGTATTGCCAGGACCTAGCACATAGTAGGGGCTCCATAAATACATGCTGAGGAAATGAATGGATTGGGGAATGTAGCTGAAGGAGAAGAGTCATTGTTAATTCGGAGCGGGCAGTGAAGAGTGAAGAAGAGTACCAGGCCGGCAGAATTGGACACGCCGAGCCCTTGCGGTTAGGCAGGGTGTGGTATGTTCAGGAGACCGAGAGGGGACCTGTGTGGCTGAAGCACAGTGGGGAGTGGGCCGCGGATGGGCGCGGAATGGAGAGGCGCTGGGGAGCTGGGGGGCTGGTCAGCCCTGAGAAAGGGGCACGGAGGAGGGACTGCTCCCTGCCAGGACCGTGGGGCTGAGGGTAGTTTGGGTGTTGGTGCTTCTGCTTGTGAGAATTAAACGAGAAATGTACGTAGCAGTGCTTTGTGTACGGGCTGCGCGTCCATCAGTTGTTTTGCTCTTGTCTCTAGGGCGTCTGTGGCTGTGCCAGAAGAAAAGATGTCAGAGGTGTACCGTATCCTGCAGAGCATCCCCCGAAGACAGATTGAAGAAATGCAGAGACAGGTAAGGGGCCAGGCAGCCCTGTGGGGGAGGGGCGTGGGTGACGTGGCTGCTTGGGTACAGAGCGATGGCTGCTGAGTGCGGGAGTGGGATTTATTTCCTCCGCTACACTGACCAGCCAAACTTAAAAGAGGAAAGCAGCGTCAGGGAGTTGCATCACGTAAGGTTTGGAATAATAACGATCAGAGATTCAGAAATGCTCCTGAGGTAAGCGTGCTGTGATGCTAGGGTCACACCTCAGCGGTATGCTCGGGACACAGAGCTGCCCCTCTCTGGAAGGTGGTTTACACGGCAGGTGAGGGTTCTGGTGACTGAGGTGGCTGTGGAAGCCAGCACGTTTCAGGGTGATGCTTCTGAGGAGGCTTGACCCCGAGAGTGTCTTGGTGTCAGCTGGCCTGGATCCCCCCTTCAGCGGCCCTCGTGATTAGGAGGTGCCCTCCTCTCCCCAGAACACGTACACCCTCCCTCTTCCCCTCCCAGGTCTCTCGTCTACCTTCTGATGCCCCTTCCCCTGGGCTGCTCTCCACTGTCTAACGCATCCACCATGTGTCCTGTTTAGTCCTTCTGCCGTTTCTCTCTCCCAAAAGAAGTTTAGTTGGGCTTAAATGTGAAACAAGTTAAAAACTGAAAAAAGACTATCCCAGTATTGGTACTGTGCATGTTGTCTCTATTTCTTTTATTCCTTTCTTTTTTTTAAAAAAATTTTTATTGGCGCATAGTTGATTTACAGTGTTGTGTTAGTTTCTACTGTACAGTGAATCAGTTATACACATACATATATCCACTCTATTTATTTATTTTTTTGGCCGTGCTGTGTGGCATGCAGCGCAGCATGTGGGATCTTAGTTCCCTAACCAGGGACCAAACGCCCCCTGCATTGGAAGCACAGGGTCTTAACCACTGGACCGCCAGCGATGTCCCTCTGTTTCTGTTTTGTAAATAAGTTCATTTGTACCATTTTTTTTGGATTCTACATATAAGTGATATCATATGATATTTGTCTTTCTCTGTCTGACTTACTTCACTTAGTAAGATAATCTCTGGGTCCATCCATGTTGCTGCAAATGGCATTACTTCATTCTTTTTTTATGGCTGAGTAATATTCCATTGTATATATGCACCACATCTTCTTTATCCGTTCATCTGTTGATGGACATTTAGGTTACTTCCATGTCTTGACTATTGTAAACAGAGCCGCAGTGAATACTGGGGTGTATGTATCCTTTCAGATGATGGTTTTCTCTAGTTCTTTTTTTTTTTTTTTAATGGATTTTAACAAGTTTTTATTTCTATCAAAATTATCTGTGTAGGTGCTGAGCTGGAGAAGAGGTTTGGAGGGCTCTCAGCGTTGAGGATGTAACTGCCCCGTGCACCCCTGTGTCTAACCTTGTCCCAGGAACGAGCCTCAAGCCTCTGTCTGGGCTGGGGCAGGGCAGTCACCCAGCTGTGTGTGGAATGGGGAGGAATTCTGGGCTTCTAACTGCTTCTTAAATACATTTTCCATCTGTCCTCCTGCCCTGAGCACTGCCTTTTCCCCTGAGTCTCTGCAGCGGAACCCAGATTTTTCTCAGCTGATCTAGGATGCGCTCTCTTGGGCCTATAGCGTCAGCTACCACCTTTCCTTCTGCTTTTCCGCTTCCACATTTTGTTGCTGTTATCTCCTCCCCCGTTCTCTTTATCTTTCAGTGATTATGCCTTAATTTTTAAAAATTCCCCTTAATTGTCATTTTAGGGTTTTAGGAGGGAGTTAGTGAATGTGGTCAGTCCCCCTCTTTATTTTGGTACCGAGCTTCTTAAACCAAAGAGATGACACATCACACAGTAATGAAGTCTGTAGGTTCTTACCCCAGCCTGCCTGTGTTGAATGCCAGCTTGCCCAGTTACTAACTCTGTGCCTTTGGCCAAGGATCTGCCTTCTCTGGCCCTCAGTAGCCTCATCTGTAAAACATTTTGGTGTTCTGATTTGAAACCAAATCACAGGTTGAGTTTAGCCTCCCTGAAGTTTTTTCATAGCACACCCATGTTCGTTTTAAGTTTCTGGGCTTCCCCGTGTGTTACTTAACTCCTGACCTCATCTGAGTTTTAGTGAATTAGGAAGTCAGTCTAGAGATCTCTATGTTCTTGATCTAAACCTGTGATTCTTACAACTCATGTAGAAGAAAATGCTCCTTGAAGGGCGCTGGTATTTATGCTCTTTGTGTTTCTTTTTATGGCATCTTGATTTGTTAACATAATTAAATAGAAAATCATCTGCTAAATCAGATATCATCTTTTTCTAGATTTAGTCTAAAAGGCTAAGAAAACACTGGGTAGGTAAAAATGAGCAAGTTCTGTCCGGTTACCTTCTCCCCCCGGCCACCTTCGTGTTGGAAAGAGAATCACTTAGTTCCCAAGCAGAGCTCCCACTGTCAGCTCACAGAATGCCCTTGTTTTCCGGGAGCTTGGTTTGGGAACCATAGGTCTGAGACGAGCCTGGCCGGCCTTTTCGGTGACAGGCTTGGAATCAAAGAACCGTTGAGATGGAATGACTAAAGGTTACTTAAAACAGTGTACTTTTAGGTTATTTTGGTTCAAAGAGACACACTTGGAGTCAAAAGACTCGAGTTTGAGCCCTGGGTCTGTCCCTGTTAATTATACAACCATGACAAGTTACCAAAGCTCCTTGGACTTTCCTTTCCTCATTTATGAAATCAAGGCGTTGGCTAGAACATCTCTCATGTTCCATTCAGCTGTTAAAAAACGCTGTGAAACTCTTGTCCTTGACAACATTAATAATTAAGTGGTCATCTCTTTCCCATGACCACCTCCTGTCATGAGGGCCTGTTACTGTCTCTGGTGGTGAATAACCTACATTATGTCAACTTGGAGGATAAAGGCAGTCTTGGTACTTTCCTGCCTCCCGTTTCTAAATCTCCCTCTGCTTGCTGATGCCCCTTTTCTCTGTGCTGTTTTCAGACCTTCTGGCACTCTGCTGCCATGCCCCGTTTAGTCCTGCTCCCCTTTCTCTGAATATTCTACATCTCCAAAACGACCTCTTTTCTTCTCCCAACCTCACATTTCTAGACTGGACTGATCTCAACTAAAGGTGAGATTATCTGGTTGAAGCAATTCCCAGATAGCTATAAAGGATGAATAAGTTCAGCTGCCAGATGCCAGCAGTACACCTGTCTCCCAAGTTGTGACAACTGGCAATGTCTCTAGACGTTACCAGATGCCCCCCATGGAGCAAAATTTCTGTGATTGGGAACCACTTTTCTATTGATAGTTAATCATCTCTCTCTTTTGTCCTTTCCCGAATATGCTTGTCATTTTGCCTTCTGTATACCCTCCATTGATTTAATCTGACCTTGGCAGGAGTAACTGAAAAAATAGCACACACTTGGTTCTGGAAAGTTTTTACACCTTAGTGAATTCTCTTTAGGGAGGTCAAATTTGAGTCTTTTTGTAAGACAGGCATAAACTTTTAGGGGAAAACCTGTTGCATCGGTAGCTGATACCTTGGAACCCCTGGTTGATCATGTTAGAATGAGCTGAGACCGAGGAACAGAGGGTCTGATTTTCTTGCTCAGCAACTCAGAACCGGCTCAAGGGCCTGCGTGGACAGTTGTAGCCAGCAGAGGGCTCCATCCACTTTTAAGTGACTGATTTTCCTTTTGAGTATTTGTTTCCAAGAAGTCCTAAGTGCTGTGAGCTACGTTGACATTGTCCTCAGAGCCGCTCTCTCGAGACCCGCTCCTTCCTGCACTTAGCACAGGATTCTGCTCTCCTGTGATGGAATAGAGCCAGAGTTTCTGAATTGACCCCAGAGATGTGGGGTGGGATCTCGGTGACGAAGGTATTGCAGTAACTTTTTGCAGCTTAGAGTTCAGGGGCTATAATCTGATCGATGAATACATGGTGAAAATCCTTAACATGACTCGGGAGTTAGGATGTACCAAGAGAGAAGGATATTCTGCCTGACAAGGAAACCTAATTAAGTTTTCCACCTGACCTTAGATGCGCTAGTGAAGCAGCCATAACGTTAAATGCAGGGCTAGACCCTGAAGTAAGAGCTGGGGTCAAGCTAAGATTTTTGAAGTACAACCTGCATCTGTGTCATCTACACCTAAAGGCGAACAGCCAGCAGTACTGGCATATATGGCATTGAAAGAGCTGGGGTGGCTTATGGGGTTTTTTGTGGTTAAGTTAAAAACCAGTTCCTTCAATGAGAGGTTAATAGTTACAGCAGTATAAAGCCAACTCACCAGACAGCCTTTAATTGTCCTGTGAGCTAAATTAACTAGTTAATTAATTCAGTGCAGCCGTAATTATGTGTTTCCCCCAAGGGGAGATGATGGGAGATGATAAGCAACCTGTGATCCCCACCCACAGAGGCCTGACAGCCATCTTGGGGATATGTGGGAATAAGCCTGAAGAAAGCTGAGAAGACGGTGCACGTTTCCCAAAGGATGTCAGGGGTCTGACATGGGAGGAAGTACGGGTTAAAGCTGTTAGGGACAGCTTTATTGGGGAGGTAGCATTTGATGTAAGCCTTAAAGATGAGGAGTCCCGTCAACCATCTTTCTCACGTCGGAAACCAGGAAGAAGTATTTTTCTATAGTCATACGGAACATTCACATCCCCAGTCTCCCTTTGACTCACGATGGAAAAGAAAGCAATCTGGGATATTGGAGGGCTGAATAGACACTGGACTGTATAGTTAGAACTGTTTGTGTGGATAGGGGGGAAGGCGTAAACGGATCCCCAGTTTATCTGTTGAGCGGAGTTTCCAAACATTCTTTTATTGGTCAGTGGCTCCACCAGCAGTGACCTCTAACCTCAGCCACACTAGGAGGTGGAAGTCAGGAGCCTGCCTTGCCTTTGAACTCTTCTTTGTACTCAATTGACTGGGAGCCTTTGAGGTGGCAGAAACATTCAGCATCTTCTTTGCTCTATCTCTCCTTTAATGCTTGGCTAAGTTAAAATATCCGTTTCTTTTCAGTCTATTACACTGACCCATCTCAGTCTGCCTTCATATTTTCCTACTAAGCCTACCAAATATTTGTGCCATGGAGGAGTACTTGAAGGTATAATGGGCTGATTAGGAAAAAGAACACTTCCATCGAAGAAACTGTGGTACCCTCACCTAGCAGGACTGTAGTTAGGTGTAGCTGTGCCGGAGGAGAGAGCAGAAGAGACCACAGAACAGTAAGTGCGTGTGTGTCCACCAGAGCTCATGCATTTTATTCAGGGGAGAGCCCCGACAGGAGGCTGTGATTTCAGCACATTAAATTATCCGCTTTCCATAGCCATAGTAGTCTAAAAGTGACAAATTTGAAAGAGAGAAAGACTACACCTGAGGGTCTGTGAGATGGGTCATCTGCCAGTCAGGCATGAATAGAGAAGACGGAAAAGCTATTTTAGAAATAGAACTCTCAGCACTTTGGATGTATGCAGACCGCCGTGTGCGCTTCACGATATGGGCGCGTCATTGTAAGATGGCGGAATTCCTCGGTTCAAAGAAGTATGCGTGTGTTTGTTTGTTTTTCATCTTTTGGATTTCTTGCATCCAAATGAGTCTTCCCATCACTTTGAACATTGAATATAGTTTCTGTTTCATCCCCTTGAAGATGTTACTGATGGGCATCTTCAAACTGAGGAGATACAGAAATGGCTCTTCTTGGTGATGCCCTGCAGTCTTTAAGTGAGGGTTTAAATTTTGTTTAGCATATATATATTTTTAAAAAATATTAGCTTTCATGTAAAATATTTTATAAAGTTTTCTATCTAAAATATTTGTTTTTATTTTTTAAGAAGGTTTTGTGATTCACTTAAAGGTGTAAACCCTCGGGTATCTAGAAGCCTCAGCAGTCCAGAGGGATGTGTTCTCTGAGGGTTCCCTATGCTGGTGGCTTGACTGTTGTGTCCATTGATGGCTACCTAGCAGTCTGTGTCCATTTCTCCCTCCCTCCCTCCCCCTGCTCCCCCCCCCAACACACACACAGTTTACAAAGCAAACTCTGTAAACAGAGTAGTGAGATAGGCAGCGAGAGGAGTAATCCGAATTTTTTAATGTGAGGAAACTGAAGAGAAGAGATGTAAAGTGATCCTCCCGAGACCACACAATATGTAAGGGACAGACAGGGAACATACTCTTTTGCTGCCCACAACTTTATTCAAATTATAAGGCTTTGTGGCCTGGATCGAGGCTGAAAATCAGGATGCCCTTCCCAGGAAGCAGTTCAGGCTAACTGCTTATGGGATAGTCTTCCCCAAAACGTGGTTGCTTGAGACACTTGGGACTGGACACATCCCTGGAAATACGTTATGAAGAATGTGGAAAAGATTTCACTTCTCATTTCCAGGATCAATATTATAATGTCTGTCACTCTTATCCCCCCCACTGTGAAACTGAAAATTTTCTAATATATATAAACTGAACTCTCAGGGCTTTTAAAAAACGCCAAGTGTTCCCTGCTTCCCTTCCTCCCCCCCCCCCCCCCCCCCGCTCTCCAGTCCCAACATGCCACTCCAAGCTCTATTTCCCCATCCCTACTTTTGTACTTGCCCTAAAAAAAGCTACTGGATCACTTACCCTTCAACAAACACACTGACCTGATCCCTGGAGTTCTCCCTGTGAAACAGACAACCATGGTCTGATACAAAGGCAGGCTCTTTGGCCAGCGGGAGAGCCTTGGGGAAGAGTGTGATTACGGGATATTTTGAGTTTCATAATTTTGTTTCAGTAGCACTGTATACTCTGTTGGAGTTTTCCTGAATGTATAAATCCATGTTGTGAAGGAGACCGGTCAATGTATGTTTAAAGTAGGATAAAACAAGGACTCATTTAATCGAAACTCTTAAGGAAGAGCATTTTTATGTGTTTAACTTACCTTTTTTTTCAACTTCAGTATTAAGAACCTTATTGGAAAAAGACTCTTGCCAAGTATCTGATGGGAAGCCAAGAAAAGCATTTTAATAGAACTGTCTCAAATTTATAGTGCACTAGGGCCTGTAAATAAATTTCCCTGTCTTTAAGGTATGGGCTGATTTGCAGTTATTTTGTATAGCTTCTGAGATTTAAATCCTTACAGTCCAGATGGAGAGACCATAAAGCTGCTTTCCTTGGCAACCTGGGCATACCTTGTCCATGGCGAGCATCACGGGTAGTAGATGGAGCTCTGACTGTAAATGCTCGCTTATTGTATTGTGATGCCAGTTTTAACTGGTTTGGCGACTTTTCCTAGAGCAGCCCACCTAAATATTCTCTAAATCTAGGAGAATTAGAGTCCTTGATTTCATAGTGCAAACCCGTCAAATGAATATGTATTGAGTACCTGCTTTGTTCCTAGAATGGTATGGGCACACTGAGGGAGATTTTTGAAAAGGGAGGGAGAGAGGGACACAGATCCTGTCTGTAAGAAAGGCCATCAGGGTGCTGGGAGAGTACTTTCAGTAGTGTATGAATGAAGAGGCCAGAAGTGCTCTCACTCAGTCGTACTGTGGAGAGCCAGGAACGGATCAGGAGGTGAAGGGGGCTTCACGACTGGCTGGCCTCGAATAGGGAGAGAGAGGATGCTCTGAGAGGTACTGACCTTCTCCCAGAGGTTGGCTTCTGTGGGAAAGACTCTGTAGGTCAGATGGAGCAGCCCGAGGGGGGGCATTGGAATCCCAGGAGCAGAGAACTTTGTAGGGAGTTAGAAGGAAGGGAAGGTCAGTGACAAGTGGAGAGTAATGAAAGGATGTGTGATGAGAGGGGAAAGCAGTATCAATTAAGGAGATTGAGGGAAAAAAATCAAAGAGCTGGAAGGGACCTTAGAAATTATTCAACCCCTTTCTCATGTTTTATAAATGATGTGTAAACCCTAGAGTTCAAGTGATCTTGAGAATTGCTAGGGTCAGAGCTGAGCCTACCCTTGAACCCAGGTTTTCTGATCCCAGCCGATGATTTTTTGGGGTAAAGAGGGACATTGGGTACTGCAGTATGTTCCAGACTGAGGGTCTCATGATTCATTAGTGGATCATGAAGTCAGTTCAGTGGGTCTCGACTGGCATTTTATTTTTTAAAAATGAAAGATAATAGAAAGATACTAAATTATGACATAGCAAGGGTAAATATTTCCTGAAGCCTTTGTTTCTTTTGTATGAATGCGCATGGTGAGTTGCAGTATAAAATGTATTTGTATGTTTCTTAGTGGGGGTCCCAGTCCAGAAAGTTTGAGAAGTGTTGGTAGTGGAAGCCACATGGGCTTTTGACTCGGAGAGACCTGAATTTGCATCCCAAGCTGTGGTGTCTTGTCTATCAACTTCGTGAGTGTGGGCAAATTACCTAGCTTTGCCAAGCATCAATTTTTTTATCTCAGACCTGGGGATAATAATACGATAGAGCAATTGTGTTGATTAAGTGAAATCACTGACTTAAAGCATCTAGATTTTGGTCCTCCTTCTGGCCATCATCTGGGAGCGCTCCGCCTGGGTCTGTGTCTGAGGCTGGCAGGAGCCTCCTGGTATGGAGCTTGGTCTTCAGGAACCACAGTGAGTTACCAACGTGGATGTATTATGCATTTGCTTCTGGGCTTGGAAACTTGAAACAGAACTTTTTCCTGTGGGTCTGGTGTACTTTCTTCATCTTGGCATGGAGGGAGGGTCACCTCTCTGTTTTTCTGTTAGGATCAGGATGGCTTATGAAAATCAGTGGTTCTCTACCTGGCCTTAAAAAAAAAAAATTCATTGGCACATTTGGATAAAGTACTATTACTTTTTCCCATTTCCAATGAGAAAAGTTTTCGTACTGAGTCTCTGCCCACCCTACTACCCCCCCTTTGAGCATGTTCTCTGCTAGATCATTTATTCATTTTTTGAACTAGAAGATTAAAAAATAAGCTTAAAGAGAAAAGTCAAAATCAGAATTGACATTTGGGTGGTGAACAGTTGAAGATCTAGAGTTTTACTAGGTACGTACTAAAAATAAAGGAAATTTTTATGTGAATTTAAGAGGACCGGTCAGATACCTCTTAGGAATAGCTGTTGTTCACCTCCTACTGAAAGGAGAATGAAAGAATATGGTTTTCCTTGTTCTCTGCTGCTTCCCTTCCCCTCTCCTCCTCCTGCTGCCTCTGCCGCCCTTCCCCCATCCCTTTCCAGTCAGCTCCATCCCATATTTGAAATCCCGCTGGAGAGCGGAGACGAGCGCTTCATCCCCAGATGACTTGGGCCAGGGGCTAAAACACTGCCATAAATCTGCAGCTCATTTTAATGCCACGTTAAAACAGTGTGAGCGGCTGGTTTCCGTGGCCCCTGCCCTCTTTCTTTATGGGCTTCTTTGGCTCTTCTTTATAAAGAGGCCCTGCGGAGTCATTTTAAAGTTCTTATCAGTTTGCTGACAGGTATATGGGCCCTTTTGCCGAGTCCAGGAGCTCTGGCAGGCGTGTGAAACTTCTGATATTAAAATTGAAGAAAAATGCCAGGCAGAAGGGATTGGGTAGCACAGCGGTGATCTGGAGGGAAAAGTCTAGCAAGATAATTAACCTCTGCAGGTCCGGAACTTCGCCCTTGGCCGGATACCTGGCTCCTGGTTGGTGGGGGCAGGGCAGCCAGGGTTAGGCAAGGGAGGGTTTTTCCAAGGGCTTTTATTTTTATCCCCTGATTAGAAATGCCGTTCCGCTGGTAGTTTGTGCTTTCAGGCTTCAGCAGGCGAGCTGGGCAGCCCTGAAGGGCTAAGGGAGCAAGCTTTACAATGTAGCTTTTTTCCTAAAGGCCATCTGACTGGCTAGACCTCTGCTCACACGTCTCTGCCAGCTCCAGCTCGCTGTCTCTGTGCCCACGGCGTCACTGTTAGCGAATTCAAAGGGACTTTCGTCAGTCTGCTTCACTGCCCCTTTTAGACCAGGTTGCTAACCCCCAGTAATCCTCCCAGACTGCTTTGTGGAAGCGCCAGGCCCTCTATAAATGTCAGCCCGCAGTGCTTGGCCCTTCGTACCCTCTCGGTTACAGAGAGGTGGACTGGAAGCTGCTCCTCCCTCTCTTCCACCACTTTTCCTTTCTCTCTTCGCTGGAAAACTCTAGCAGCAGACAGCTGAGGGCAAGGAAAAACCATTACCTGGATCCAGGCCAGTGGCTTGATGGAGCCTCAAAATCGCTGGCATCTCCTGACCAGAATGTTTTTCCAGGCGTTTCAAAAAGTACATCCTCACCCTCCTTCTGCTTTCAGCTTTCCAGCCTTGATTCCAGACGGCTGGCTGGGTGCATTATGCCCCAAGAATCCACTTTATATCTGTCTGCTCTTCTTCACCTAACTAAAGCTTTCAGGAAGAGGGTAGTAGAGATAAGCAAAATCCAGTGGACATATATTTTTAACTGCTCGGCACCCTTTTGGCACAAACACATTATTTTCCCTTTTTCAAATAGTTTTGGACATGAGTACTTTTGCAAGTGTGTTCAAGTTAAAATAGTCATTTAACTTGAGGTTGAGGCAAAAGCAAGGAGTTTTTGTAGTAAGTTGGTCAAATGATATAGCTGTTGATCTAGGATTGATGATTTTCATGGAGCAAACAATAAAAAATACTGGTTTGTTTTATTACTCATGTAGCTCCTGTGGGGAGAGTAATTAGGTATAAAAACCAAACAAGCAATAAAACAAAATAAAATGCCCCAAACTCCAAAGCAACAGAACTACTATTTTGTACATTTCTGACAAATTGATATCCTAGAATTAGTTAAGAAGTTTACTGGACTGGATGTTATTGCTTATGGTACAGTTTTAATAAGCTTACTAAAAATGTCTAACAAGTAATATATTGGAAATTCTCAGTAAATATATGATGATGAACAGTCTTCATCATACAGCCTTTGCAAGGGGTGTGGGTATGTGGAATGGTCAGTTTCCTCTTTGGGCACCGGTTGGAGAACTGTCTCTAGAATTAACCATGGGTTGGTTAATCCCTTGTAACGAGTCCACGATATGGGGCATTGCTTCCGGAAATGGCCTCGCTAATAAAAGTGTTAAATATTAATTTTCAGCCTGTATAAGGATTGTCTGACTCTTTGGGGCTGGTTTCCTACAGGGTGGGACCATTTGTGAAGCATTTCTGAGAAATAATTGCTCATTACAGGAAACATAGTGCAGGTTTGAATTCATTATATACCTACTTAGAAAAATATCTAGGTTTGTTTACAAAACAGTAACTTGTAAATTATCAAGTGTTGATACATTTGGTAAAGAATTCACTACTGTCAGGTCTTCAGTAAGGGTCAAACTGATCCATTAGATTTCTGTCTATATTTATAAATCTTAATATAGATTATTATATATTTTTCTATCTCCCTCAGCCTTGAAGAGGTTGAGAGAGTTTGGAGTTGCATGGTTACTTTACAATAACACAATTAACCTTGTAATTCCAGGCTACTGTTCTTCGGAATGTAAGACAACAATCATGTATATTTATTACATTCAATTTGACTTAAAGGCCTTTAGTACTGGATCAGACCAGGACTGGTACAGAAGTAGCTCCATATAAACCATTTCTGGCAATACAGTTCTCTCTCTCCTTGTAACTTAAAGGCTAATTTGTTGTATTTAAATGTGCACTTATTTCCCATTTTGATAAGGCTTTAATAGGAGGTGAGCAGGTCACTTATTATCTTTCAGAATCCAATACTTTTTATTAAACAGAGCAAGTGGTTTGTCTTCAAGTATTTGAAGTCCATATATGTATTGAAGTATTTTTAATTTTCATGTTAATTTGGCCAGGTTTTGATGATCTTATATCATTTGTATTTTAGAGGGATCTTTGAGTTTTTGTTTGAAGCTGCAGACTGAGGGTTGAGTTCTCTCAACCCTCTTGCTCCCACTCAGATTCTTAAATGTTTTCTGGGGTGGGGAATGGGGACATGAATTTCTCTTGAGAGTCCTTGCCATGATGAACCTCAGTTATTCTTACTCATAGGTATTATGTCATCATCCAGGTAAGAAAGAGCAGGGGAAACAAAAGTGAGAACCACTGACATAGCAGGTGTAGCTATTTCACACTTCTCCCTCTGTTCAGAGTCCCAATTTACGGAACGTACGTTGGAGTTTCCACTCAGGATCAACAGGAGAGTTTGTCTTGATAACATGTGATCAGAAGAAGGAGGGTCCCAGACGCAAGCGGCTTACAGGGGCCCACGTGCCTCTGGTTAGCTGGCACGGTGATAAGAGGCATTGGGCCCACAGGCTTCTCAACTCCTCTTCCTCTGGGGATGTGTGGGGACAGTGGAAGGGCTCCCATGGGACCTGACTGCTGAGTGAGTTAGTATCCACAGCCAGAAAAAAAGAACCTGCCAGAAACTAGCTCCTCGGCCGTCTCTGGAATGGTTACTACACGGGAAGCAGATGGAAGAGGGAACATGGCCCTAATGTGGCATGACATGGGATGAAACGAGCCCTCAAGTCCCGTCCTCAGTCCCTTCACACATTGTATTTGTGTGTGTGTCTTAATTAAAAGGGCTAGAGGCCTTTCAAGTGTGTCTGTTGCAGTGAGACTTGCTTTATATTTACCTTCTCTGATCAAACAAACTTATGCTTTCTCCTGATTTTAGCATAGCAAACACGGGAAATCTCACCCCAGGCAGATTCCTTTACAACTAGTTGACCCAAGTCGTGCTCTTATTTATTTATTTTTGATGACAGAGTCTGATTAAAGGTTTCCAATCCACCTTTTAGCTAGTCCACGGACCCAACCAGGAGGCAGGGCTTGTCAGCTGCTAATCACTAAAGAAGCTCCCTGATCTGACCTAGGGAACAGTGGGATTCAGAGGCATGGATAACTCTGAAACAGGGCACGGGAGAAATGAATCTCTAGTCCCTTTGCTGAGAAGGTTTGACCAAACACAGTTTTATTGGTCAGTGGCTCCTGCTTTAGTAACCTTTCACCCCCACGGCTCTTGGAGGTACAAGCCATTGGCCGGCCTTGCCTTTGAACTCCTCATGGCTCCTGCCACCTCAAAGGCTGCCAGTCAGAGGCTTGTGTTTTGCTTGGGATCTCTCCTCACAGCAGGGTGTCAGCAGTTGGGAAAACTGATCCACCCTTAGAACCCTGACATATTTGAAGGTGATACCCCTGAGACTTGAAACCTATGGCTTTCTATTTCAGGAGCTGCCTGTCACACGTCAAGAAACACAACTCAGGCTGCCCCCTTTTCCTCCTCTGTCCCTTCTTGCTTCCCATAGGGCAGGAGAGCGTAACATTTGAGCACACCCCACAAGTATTCGCGGAATCCTTCCCTACTTTCAAGCTCTTTTGCCCCTTTCTCTTCCCGGCTTGCCCCAAGTAGCATCTAGTTTTGAAAGAATTTTTCTTTCAGATAAGGCCAAAACACGCAAATTAAGCCATCTTTGGTGTCTGGGAGCTGAATCGACGGGGAAGATGGTCTAGGGAAAGTATCACAGGGCTTCCGCGTTCAGCTCCAGTGCGTCCAGGTTGGATGAGCCCTACTTTTAAGATAGCCCAGCTGCACTCTTCCCTGTCTTCTTGATCCGTTCTATCTTCTGGAAGAAGTAGATCTTCCAGAAAGAGATAGAAGTGGCATGGATTGCTCTCCCACATCTGCTTGGCTTCCAGACTAAGGAACAAGAGTGAAAGCTTTAGTGTTGAGAGGCAAATCCAGGGACCTGTGAATATTAGATGACTTCAATATAGCTTCTTCGGCAAGAAATCAAACCACTCATTCTAAGAACATTGAGTAGAAAATGCCTTCTACTTAAGATGCCTTTAGCTTAGAAAAGGAGCAAATGATCTCTGTTGAGTTCCTCTGCTTTTCTAGAATTCAAGTAGAACGTTACTGATAATCCTTAGCAGAAAGGACACTCTGGCAGGGTCTCTTTCTGCTTCAGAGTAAAGGTTGAGTTTTTAGCAGGTACCCAGGTATCAGAAGAGACAGGCCTGGTTTTACTACTGTCTAGTTCTTTCTTTGGTCGTGAGTATGGTCATGAGCTTACACTTTCCAGTTGACCAAGGGAAGGGGAGAGTTAATATTTATGTTAACTGCTGTGTCTGGTACTGTGTTAGGAACTTCCTCATGAGAACCGGATGAGGTAGTTGTTATTCTCATTTTATGAAGGGGGACAGTGAACCTTAGAGGCTGGTAGATGGCCTGTAGTCACAAAGCTTTAGTGGCAGGCTTGGGACTGGGAAGAATTTGTGGCATATGATTAAGAAGTTCTCTTTTCTCACCTTGTCTCCAGGGGCATTTCCCTTTTACACTGAGATAAGTATGTCTTTTGGGACATTCGTGTATTGGTGATGGTTTATAGGTTGCTTCTCTTTGCCTTTAGTTTCTGTTTTCCACCTAATTGCAAATTTACTTCTCCCATTCTAAATCCTATTGCATGACTTTGAGAGAGGAAGGAATTTGAAATCCCCATTCTTCACTTGCCTCTCTCTGCCCCATGTTCTAATTCTTCCTCTGTATCCTTCCTCTGATGGCAGCTCAGGTTTTTAAACTCTTTATAGGAATCAACCATATCACATGATGCCACGTGAGCTTATAAAGAACCTGTAAATGTGTATTAGTCTTTGGAAGAAAACACCTTGTCTAATTAAAGACTGTTGTGACCTTAACCGAGCACACTGTCTTGCCATCAGATGTCTTGGGCCTCATCGTTCAGACCGCCTCCTTACATTTTCTTGATTCTTAAGGATCAGAAATGGCCGGAGCCATTTTCTCCGGTAACTACACGTGGAACTGACTGCATGTTAATTCTTTAATCACTCCCCATAAATATAAATACTGAGGATGGAGATGAATAGAAGGAAATCTTTGCTTCGAAATGGATGACATGGGCTTACATATGGGCTTTTGGGAATTTTCCGGCCAGCTCTGTCTCAGAATAGGATTTGAGTACTGGTCCATGTACTTGCTTGTTTTCCTAAGCTTTGAGTGACTCGTGGTTTTAGATGTAAGAATAAGGTCTAGAACTCCTAGAAATCAGCTGCACAAATGGAAGTTGTTATGTATTCAACAACTATTCCTATGGGGCTGGGGCTGCTGCTGGTGTTGAGAGGTCTTCAGCAGTTCTTGGGAGCGTGCTGGGGGGACGTGGCCTGGAAGACTGTGTAAAGACCACTTCATCTCAGCGCCAGGAAAATGGGATTAAATTGGGGGAAGTTGAGGGATGGTTAACAAAAATGCTAGGAGTGGAGAAAGCTAGATTTAAAGGAGCAAGTACTCTACAGCCAGCAAGTTCTCAAAGTCCCGAGAAGGGTGAGAAGGAGAAGAAAGGGCCCATTTTGTGTGGCAGAGTTTTATTACCACAGTCGCTAGTATTAAGGTGATTTTATTTTTCTTTTCACCACCTATGTGCCAACTGGGTAGAGACTATTTCAAACAAGACAAAACAACAACAAACCTACTGTGGATTCCGAATTCTAATATATTTTTAGAAGGCTGGGAATATGGGATAAGGTAAAAATAAAATTGAGATTAAATCCTAGGAGAGATGAATTCCTAGCAAGAATTATCGGGCTCTATGTGAGATCCTAGGAGAAGAGCAAAAATTTGTTCATTAGGTGTGACACATTAGACCTTGCACTGGGCAGTGGCTGTACTGAACGTTCAAAATGTTCTCAGCTGTTCCCCTGCAGCCACACAGCTGAAAATAGAGACCCTACTGGTTAAGCCAAGTCTAGTCCTGCTTTGTTGCTGCTGTTGGGTAAAATGAAACACTGAGGATGGTGATCTGTCGCCTTAGTCTGTTCCAGTTTCCCAAGATAGTTGGGCCTTACGCTAGAGGAACTGCAGGATACCAGTGGAAAGAGGCGGTGAGAACCCGCAGAAACGCACTGCCCTAAATCTGTAGTATTTAGGGGCTGAGTTTTTGAATCCTTGCCCTTGAGTGGGGCCTGGTAAGTTTTGCTTTGTACTGTGGGCCATCAGAGAGTTTTTAATCTAGCTGGGAAGATGGGTTTTTTGCCCCCATGAGATAACAGTGGGGCAGAGAATTAGACGCTAACTCTTGTGTAAAAATTGTCAGATGAATTTTAAAAAGGGCCTCAGTGTAATTTTGAGATTAAATGAAGTACAGGTACGATTTTTTTTTAATTACTAAATTTTATTTTTCAGAGCAGTTTTAGGTTCACAGCAAAATGAAGCAAAATGTAGAGAGAGTTCCCCATACCCCCTGTTCCCACAACCTCCCCCATAACAATGCACCACAGTGGTTCATTTGTTACGGTTGAACCTACACCGACACATCCTTATCTCTCAAAGTCCATAGTCTACATTAGGGTTCCCTCTTGATGTTGTACATTCTATGGGTTTTAACAAATGTACAATGACTTATTTCCTCCATGTCACTATTTCTTCTTTTTTTTTAAATATATATATATATTTATTTATTTATTTTTGGCTGCATTGGGTCTTCGTTGCTACACGCGGCTTTCTTTAGTTACGTCGAGCAGGGGCTGCTCTTCCTTGCAGAGCACGGGCTCTAGGCACGCGGGCTTCAGTAGTTGTGGTGCGCAGGCTCAGTAGTTGTGGCTCGCGGGCTCTAGAGCACAGGCTCAGTAGTTGTGGCTCATGGGCTTAGTTGCTCCGCGGCATGTGGGATCTTCCCAGACCAGGGCTCAAACCCCGTGTCCCCTGCATTGGCAGGCGGGTTCTTAACCACTGCTCCACCAGGGAAGCCCCATGTCACTGTTTCTAATTTAATTCCATTGTGGTCTGAGTGCATACATCATATGATTTCTGTTCTTTCACGTTTGTTCAAGTATGTTTTATGGCCCAGAATGAGGTCTGTCTTGGTGAATGTTACTTGTGAGCTTGAGAAGAATGTATAATCTGCTATTGTTGGATGAAATAGTCTATAGGTGTCGATTATTTGGTGCTGTTAATAAGTTCAACTATGTCCTTACTGATTTTCTGCCTGCTGGATCTGTCCACTTCTGATAGATGGGTGTTGAAATCTCCAGATCTAGTAGTGGATTCATCTCTTTCTCTTTGAGGTTCTGTCAGTTTTTGCCTCATGTATTTTGATGCTCTTTTGTTGGCTGCGTACACATTGAGGATTGTTATGTCTTCTTGGAGTATTGGCCTTTTTATCATTATGTAATGCCACTCTTGATGCCTTGTAATTTTCCTTGTTCTGAAGTCTGCTCCGTCTGAAATTAATATAGCTACTCCCACTGTCTTTGGATTAGTGTTAGCATGCTATATCTTTCTCCATCCCTTTACTTTTAGTTTATGTGTGTCTTTGTATTTAGAGTGGGTTTCTTATAGACAACGTATAGTTGGGTCTTGTTTTTTGATCCACTCTGACAAGCTTTTAATTGATGTACTTAGACCATTGAAAATGATGAAAAGAACATGGACTTCAGAGCTAGACAAAATGGCTTCGTGTTCTGGATCTTCAGTTATCAGCTTTGGGACCATGAGCAAGTTACTGTTAACCTTTCTGAGCCTTGTTTTCTTGTCTGTAGGATTATCTCTTTTCATATAGGATTGTTGTGAGGGTCAAGTGAAAAAGTATATACCATGTTTAATTGATTCTCAGACCCTTATCTTTTCATACTTCAAAATCTTTGATGTCAGATTGTGTTAAAATTGATATTGTTTTAGCATTGTATCATATCTTAATTGGAAGCTTTTTCTTTCTTAGTGTTATGTAAAATAATGGTGCATCTTACAATCATTTGTGTCAGGCAGCTATCCCACATTAATGTGACGGCATAAATCCTAAACAAAAAAATATAAATCGAACCTAGCAGTATATAAAAAGAGATATCTATCATAACTAGATGAGGTCAGGAATATAAGATTGGTTTAACATTAAAAATTTAATTAATGTACCTTCTCACATTAACAAAATGAAGGAGAAAAACCTACCTGATCATCTTAAAAAGGTAGGAAAAAATCATTTGATAAAATTCTGCAATCATTCTTGAGAAGAACTCTCAGCTAAATGAGGAATAGAAAGGAACTCCTGTAACATGATAAAGGATATTTATGAAAAACTTAGAGCTAACATTATAATTACTGGTTCAGTACTGAACGCCTTCTCCTAAAATTGGGATCATGTCAAGGATGTCTACTCTCTCCACTTGTGCCCAGCACTGTGCTGAAGGTCCTAGACAGTGCAAAAGAAAAATAAATAAAAGGCATAAAAATTGGAAAAGAAAAAGGAAAACTGTCTTCATTTGGAGATGACATGATTGTGTATTCAGAAAAGCCAAAGGAATCTACAAGATGTTATACTACAAGATGTTATAGCAAGGTTAGAATACAAACTCTTTGGCTCTAAAGAAAATTTGAATTTTGGCTGAAACACTTTGTCTCGTTTTCTTGTCATGAGACACGTGGTGGTCTGGTGGTCTTTTGCGACCTTCTGTAACATAACTAGAGATGGAATTAAACTAATTTTATTATGTGTATTTTGCAATTATCCACCTTCCTGGATTCTGTAATTAGTTCGCATATTTCTAGCTGAGTCTCTTGAGTCTTCCAGATATAAAAATCCTATCATCTGCAAATAATGATTGCTTTTGTGTTTAGGGAAATGAAGGCTATATTATGGTCTTCACATAAGAGAACAGTATCAGGAGGATATGTAACTAAATATAGAAGAAAACTCCACTAACCATAGCTAAAGAAGTCAGGGTTTGTATGTCTCACATTAAAAGAAATCTGGAAGTAGGCAATCCATCCAGGGCAAGTGTAGTGATTCAGTGATGCCATCAGAGAAGCAGGCTTCTTTCTCTGTTTCTGCTCCATCACCATCAGCATGCTGGCTTTGTCTTTTCATTTACAGTACGTCTGCTTCAATTCCAGCCAATCATGTCTGCATTCTGGGCAAGCAGAGGGAGAAGACCAAGGGAGAAAACCAAAAGGCTTACCCTTAAAAGACTTCATCTTTTTAGTTAGGAAAACTCACCCAGGGGCTGTACCAGTACTGTGTCACACGGTCATCCATTGCTGCACAAGAGGGTGGAAAATTTAGTATTTTAAGCTGGTTTTGTTAGTAAAGATAAGGAAGGTAATGGATGCTGGGGAGGCAACTAACATCTGTCAGGACTAATAGTAATCTGGACTGTGAGAAGTTGGGGTAGTGGGATGAACTTTGCCATTAATTGTGTGTGTGTGTGTGTGTGTGTGTGAGCGTGAGCGTGCGCGTGTGTGTGCGTGTGTGTGTGTGTGTGTGTGTGTGTACACAATCTCACTGGATATTGCTGGGATACAAGAGTTTTGGTTTTTTGTTTTATTTATTTTAAACACTATTTTGTAGCTGGCCACTTAACTGAACTTCCTTATTTGCTCTGATAGGTTTTTAGTTGATTCTCTAGGATTTTCTTAATAGCTAATCAATGGAAAGCTCTTGGATTTCTTTTCAAATTCCTTTCTTTTTCTGTTTTCTTATTGCTTCTACTAGTTTCCTTATGTTTCCTTCATTCTTTTCCAAATTATCAAATTGGGTGCTTACTTTATTTTTGGATGGTAATTCTGTGTATATATCAGAGTAAAGTTAAAATATGAGACTAGAAGCAATTGAAATTTGGAAATATTTGAGGTCTCAGTAGATTTCATCTCTTAAGATTTTTTTAATTGTTGTTTTTTTATTAATTTTTTATTTATTTTATTATATTTTTGGCTGCGTTTGGTCTTCGTTGCTGCGGTGGGCTTTCTCTAGTTGTTGCGAGCGGGGGCTACTCTTCCTTGCGGTGCGCGGGCTTCTCATTGTGGTGGCTTCTCGTTGCGGAGCACGGGCTCTAGGCGCGCGGGCTTCAGTAGTTGTGACACGCATGCTCTAGAGCGCAGGCTCTGTAGTTGTGGCGCACGGGCTTAGTTGCTCCGTGGCATGTGGGATCTTCCTGGACCAGGGCTCGAACCCGTGTCCCCTGAATTGGCAGGTGGATTCTTAACCACTGCGCCACGAGAGAAGCCCAATCTCTTAAGATTTTTAATAAAAGCTGGCTATATGCTTTTCTCTTTTCAATAGATGAGATGTGTTATCAGTCTTCAACTTAACATTTAAGGCGAATGTCAGATTTTTTATTTAGTGAAATTATTGAGGAAAGAAGAGTTTTAATATTTCCATAAGCCACAAAACCCCATAGGCTTAAGGATTTTAATAAAATCCTATACTGTGTATACATAGAGTAGCTAACATATATATAATACTCGGTGAATAGAATTTCATAGTTTTTAATCCTTTTAAACAACGCTAAAAATGGTGTGCTAAATTCTTTGATACTCCCTCCTCCAGGAGGTGGAGCTTAATTATCCTCCCTTTGAATACAGTCCGAATATAGTGACTTGCTTCTAACGCATAGATTATGAAATGGGGATGGTAGCTTTACAGTGGAGAAACCTGGCAAACCCCACCTTAACCAGGGGATCAAGGTGAACTTCCCCTGTAGTAAGTCACGGTGATACCATGTGTCCCCCAATATGAAGTAAAGAGAAAAGCACATCAGCTCTGTAGTATTCTCCAAAATCCATAACCCCAGTCTAATGAACCAACCCAGATTGAGGGACATTCTGCAAAATTCCTGACCGCACTAGGCAAAAGTGTCAAGGTCATGAACTACAAGGAAAGATGGAGAAACTGTCACAGATGGGAGGAAACTAAGGAAGCATGACAACCAAATGCAATGCAGTGTCCTAGATTAAATCTTGGAACAGAAAAGTGACCTTAGAAGAAAACTGGGAAAATCCAAGAAGAAAACAGAAGTCTGTAGCTGAGTTAATAGAATTAACTAAATGTTAACGTCTTAGTTTTGATCGTTGTACCGTGGTGATACAGGATGTTAACATTGGGAGAAGCTGGGTGAGGGTATTCGGGAACTCTCTGTACTACCATTGCAACTGTTCTCTAAAATTATTTCAAAATGAAAAGTTAAAAAGAAAGCAATTGCAAGTTTGCGTGGTAAAGAAATAAAAAAAATTTACACCTACCAAAAAATTGTGGAATGAACTCTGCTACTGTTATGTGAACAGATGTCTCTGGCTTTGAGGAAAGTTCAGTCAGTGGTATATGTGGCTTCCTCAGGGGCTGTGATCAAGTAATTGAGATGGTGGGCCTGGGAACACTGCGCTAGATGATGGAAAAGTGCCTCCAGGGGCATCAGGGACTTTTAGGTGGAAGATGTGCGTGGAGAGGGCGAGTAAAGTAGCTTCGTGAGTACGGGAATGAAGAAAAGCACTCTCAGGTTTTGTGGAGTGAGGTATTTTAAATGTAATTAACAAAATAAATGTTTTAAGTAAAGAAAAAACTGGAGTGCTGATAAATTCCTGATATATTAACCTTTTCTGCTTCAGACATCTCTCTTTATTTTAAAGGCGGTAAATCCTTTTTATTATTGTTTGTTGAATCATTGAGTAAAGGTATCAAATGTTAGTGAACTTCCTCTTCTCCTCTAGAAAAACTGACAACACAGGCCTAGTACGTTTTTAGAAAACCTTCAGTCCATGAGAAGTGCCCCTGAGGGGTTTTGTTGGTATTTTTTTCCCCTAATTTTAAGTACGTTGTCTTGTAACTGTTATGTTTATAAAAGTGGGATAAGCAAAAGAATAAACAAAAAGCCAGTCTTGCAGTAGTTCTCAACTAGGAATCAGGATGCTCGGATTATCATTTGACCTCACCAGTGCGTGGCTTTGGCTGCCAGGTGGAGGTTGTTCGAGCCTGTCTCTGCTGCCTCCAGGCTGGTGTGAGGTTAGGCAAGAAGGGCACTGGGCTCCCTGCTCTTGCCCTCTCATCTGTACGGGAAGGTAGCGAGGAAGAGAGCCAGTGTAACCCTGCAGCGTTTGCTGCATAGGAGGCTTTGGAGCAATAGTAGGAATGCTCATTGGTTCCATTTGTCACAGCAAACAAATGAAAAGGAACTCATCAGCCTGTGGTGCACTGGTGCTTGGAAAGGCTTAGAATCCCTTTGGAAGTTTTCAGATTCATCTTCAGACACAGCTTTGAAAAATTAATCCATGAGGCGTGGAAATATTTTCCAGCCCTTCACCTGAGATATATGGTTCTGTCAGTGTAGTAAGCTGAGAGAAAATCTCCTGTACTCAGATCCCTTGAATCTCCCAGGTTGCTCAGAGGCAGAAGTGCTTTTGCATCTTTAACGACGCAGCTGTTTCTTAAACTTCCTGAGGGAGAAGGCGAATGCTTTATTTACTCTGTCTTGGTTCTCTGCACTTATTCAGTCTGTTTTATTGTTTTTCATTAATTTTGGAAAATTCTTAGCCATTATTTCTTTAGATGTATCTGTTGCCTTGTTTCCTACCCCTCTTCTGGAACTCCAATTACAGCTACTGTAAGAACATTAGATATGGCTCTACAGTTCTTGGGCGCTCTGTTCTGTTTTCTTACACTCTTTCTCTTTGCATTTTGGTTTGGATAATTTCTTTTTTATTTTCAAGTTCACTACAGTATTTCTTTCCTTTGCCATATCTACTGTGCTGATAAACCAATTGAAGAAATTCTATGACACTATGTTTTTTACTTCTAGTATTTTCATTTGGCTCTTTTTCTTACAGTTTTCATCTCTCTACTGAATACTCCCGTCTGCCATCTGTTCATGTAAGTGGTCTGCCTTTTCTACTAGTTCCTTCAACATATTAATCATGGTTAGTTTAAGGCCCCCATCTAGTAGTTCCAACATCTTGGTCATCTTTGGCTCTGGTTCTGCTGGTGGCTTTATGTTTTGACGGTGGATTGTTTTCTTTCGCATTTTGTTTCCGATAAATGTTGACTGAATGATGGACATTGTGTGTTAGAAAAACAAGAGACCTAAAGTAAATGTCATGTCCAGAAATGGGCAGACCTCTTCTTCTGTGAGCTGTTAGCATGGGAGGTTGACTCAGTCTAGTGTGTAATCAAGGTGGGTTTGGGTTTGTCCATTGCTAGACTTACCTCCAGCACCACACACTTCAGATGCTGCTGGTGGTCACCTTGTTCCTGTGTGGGGCACGAGGTACTAAGGTTTTTCTCAGAGTTCCAGCCTCACCCTCCACTTTCAGCAGGCCCTGCGCGCCTGTGCCACACAGGAGGCCTTGCTCCCGTCCGTGGGTCGACTTCCCTTGCTTGTGTGTGGTGCCGGGCTCGTGGTGGAGCAGCAGGATTCTGTTCCCCTGGTCCAGCCGCAGTCTGGCAGGCTTGCTT
The DNA here is from genome assembly GCF_949774975.1 of Lagenorhynchus albirostris. Taxonomy (NCBI): domain Eukaryota; kingdom Metazoa; phylum Chordata; class Mammalia; order Artiodactyla; family Delphinidae; genus Lagenorhynchus; species Lagenorhynchus albirostris. The sequence goes on along the minus strand of NC_083103.1, from coordinate 15,709,308 downwards.
GCCGGGGCCTTGGAGGTGGGGCTTTCTCAGCATTCTTGCTCCTCCCCCTGGGCAGCTAGAGTCTGCCCTCTGTCTGTGGGCGTCTGAGGTTGGAGGGAGTTTCCTGCCCCTCCCTTGGTGGTAGCTGACCTGTGCGCTGTATCCGTGTAGGAGCCCGATCTGAGCGAGTTCACCTGGTTGTCCTTCAGGGGCAGATGGCTTTTGCGTCTGCCCCTGCTACCAGGGCAGCGTCCCTCTGAGTTGCTGGTGGGGGGGTGTCCTGCTTATGTCTGGAACTTCCAAACTGCCCTACTAGCCCACACTCAGTTTGAGGAATTGGTTAAAACTTTAGCTGTATTTTGAGGCCGCTTTTACAGTAGCCACCCCTACCTTCTGTGCTTTTCCAAAGCTGACATAGTTTGAGTGTCCCATTGCTCCTGGATGTCACTCTTTGGAGTTTGGTCTCCCTGATTGCCTTATGACCATAGCTCTCCGATCGGCCCAAGACACCTTATGGTGTTAGTGGGGTATCTGGTGCCGTTTTCTCATTGTTATGGTGGATTCCATGTTCCCTTGTGGCTTTCTGCATCCTAAGCAGAAGCAGATCCTTTATGTTTTGACCAACCAGTGGGTGGGGGGTGGGGAAACAGCAGAATTGGGGCACCTACTGATCCACGGCTACATGTCGTTGTCGGGTGTTTGGACGGTGCTACCTCTTGCGATTTGGGACAGAGGCTTAGCTGGCTGGTTTATCATTTTATTTTGTGGTTTTCATTAGGAAAGTGCTTTAATGCACTAAAATGAAGCCTGTCGACGTGGGTCACATTCAGGAGGTTCTGACGGGAAGGGCATATTGCACAGTCGGCTGCTGACTGAAGGGCACTGGAAAGCCGTCACTGCTTTGGGAGGCAGATGCTCTTGGACCGCTAGGGATCCTGGGGCTCTTGTCCTTCTGTATAGTCTTTGAATGGTTGGATAGCCTGTCCACTAGGAACAGACTTGCATGGCATAGTTTTAACAACCGTTTCTCTCTCTCGTGGTCTTTACGTGCGTAATATAAGGGCAACTTATAATCCCATTGCTGCCTTGCTGTTTCACCCAGAAACAAATTTTCCTTTTTTTCCCCTCAAATCCATTTCCTCCATCTTTTACCTTTTAAAATTCTGCATACAAGATGCGGTCATTATTATTAAATGATGGTCTTCCCCCTTTAAGGTCATGGGCTGGTACTTAGAAGATTTGGAAAGTCCCGTGAGATGCATGTGATGCCTGTGAGGGAGATGGATTTGTTCTTTCAACAAACGTTTGACTGCCCACTCCTTGACAGGCACTGTGCTAGGGGCTGCAAGACCAGTCGTGAGCAAAACCAGATGTGTTCCCACCCTCACAGTTTCCAGAGGAGTGCTGGCCTCTTCCTTGGAAGCTTAGAGATTCAGGTAGAAGGGGCATGTCATTGGTTGCTGTACTTTTCAGTATAAAGGTCTGTCACACTCGTACTTGATTTATTTTTATTATATCTAACTCTGTTCTGTGACCAGTTGGATTTCTTTACTGGCTTCAAGAATTGAGATGAATGGAGTGTAATGTTGAGATCCCATCCTGTCTCTCCTCTACCCCTTCCTCCCTTCCCACCCCAAAACAGTGCTGAGTGTATTCTAACATAAGTGACAGAGACCCTGAGGGGACAGGATGGATGCAAGGGTTGAGCAGAGAGCTAACGTGTTCTGATTATCTGTTCTGCACTGGCACTGGGCAGGGAGCTTTACAACCCTCATCTCACTGGATCTTCAGCTCCACGAGAAAGGTGGTGTGGTCTCCATCTCATATACTTCAAAAAACAGAGGGGTTAAGTCACTTAAAATTGTGCAAGGTACTCATCGCCATGGTTCTTTCTACCATGCTGTGCGGACTTCCTTTAAACACTTGTTATTGCTAATCCTGTTGGCTCTATGTTACTGAAAATCAAAGAAATTAAACCAAAGTAGCAGTTTCAATTTGAAGTATTTATTTGCTTAAGTTAGTTTTAAGTTGGCCCAATCCTTGCCCTTTGCTTTATGATTCTAATATTTGAAAGCATCATAGGAACTTTGTAGTTCTTATGCTTTGAAATGTGCACGTTCTACAAAATTACCATGGTACCTGTTTAATGAAGAAAAGCTAAATGCTTTGTCGAACGTTATTGTTCTGACCGTTTCATATGTGACTTGCCTTTCGGTTGTGTAGATCCGCAGTGTAGAGTGCCTAGGGAATTTGCAGAGCTGTGGAAGAGTCCCTCATTTAAACTTTTCAGATAGGGATAAGCGTGGCCCCTGTTCTGGGGGGAAAAACCCTCAAAACATAATAAGCATTTGCATTTGCTCACTGGATGGGAACACTGGTGCTTTCATGTATTGCCAGCATAGCTGAAAACTCCTTCCTCTCTGCCGAAAAGTGGCTGACGCTGAGTCCTGGAGGGGCTGTAAATTATGCCTTCTAAACACTTCAAGGTGTTAAAGAGGTCCTGCAGAAATAATTAAGCCTGCAAAGTTCACTTATCCTCAGGCTGAGACACTTGAACTATGATTATTGGCAAAGCTTGCTTCCTTTCTGAGAGAAATTGTAATTTGGTGGACAGGGCTAGATGATTTGAGACACCTTAAATCAGCAGCTCTGTCCTACACTCGTGCAGTTGGCTGTTTTCTAGGTGGATTTGTTACCAATCATTGTTTCCTATAAATCCCAAATGCTGCTGTCTCTGCTGTGATTCAATGTGAATGTAAAGCTTTGGAATGCTTAAGTTTGAGTGTGGTGTGATTTAAAATAAAAGAACCTACGAAGATGGACCCATTTGGGTAGAAAAGGAGGTAAATATTTAAGCTGTGTGTGTTTATGTGTGGGGCTCACACTTCTCCGTGAATTTTTACTCCTTTCAGTTCCTTGGTAGAGGACCGTTTCCTGAAACTTACTGTGTGCTGGTACTCTTAATACTCTAGAATGGGGTAGGGAAAGGTCTGACTTTAGAGTTAGGATTCATGAGTGGTGACACTGCCACTTAACAGCTTTGTGTCTCAGTTTCCTCACATATAAAATGAGATTTGCATCTGCCCCAAATAAGTGACAAACTGATAATAAAGAGCAAATGAGACCATGGATACAAAAGTGCTTTGCAACAGGGAAAACATTCTAACATTTGCAAGGATACTAATAAAAGAATGCCAGTTTCCACACCAAAGGAATTCAGTCTAGCTGGAGAGAGAAATGCGATCATCCGAAATAGCAGCAAAACAGTGATAGAACAGAATGTAAGACACCTGACCTATAAGATAAAGGCTGTAAATGCTGTGGTGTTTCACAGTAAGAGAAGATTGTTGATGTTGGGGGCGCTCAACCTCAGTAAAGTTCTCACAGAGAAGGTGGATTCTTTTAGGTCTCATGAACTGTAGGTATTTTGGCTGGATGATGGGAGGGAAAGCAGCAAGATGACTGAGCAGGAAGGAGATTGGAGTGAGTGGAGTGTATCTAAGAAGCAGCAGCAGGCAACCAGCAGGCCCCCAGGCTGTACCCAGATGGCCGACCACAGGACAGCTTAAGTCAGATGGCCTTGGAAGCTAAATCTGTTTCTGATTTTCTTTGAGTAGGAGAAATTCTCATTGGGATGCTTTGCCTTCTTCTTAATGTTAGTGGAAACAACAGTCATCATATAACTCAGAAGTTATCCTTGGCTTTAACTAATGAATAGAGGACTTGCCCAGGAAACAGAACCAAAGTCAGTAAGTCTGGACTAGAAAGCGTCTTTTTCCTCCACCTATTTCGGTTACGCTTCCAGTTTCTCATGCTAAACTTGGAAATGTTCGCCCCCTTGTGTAAGTCCTAACAGTCTCTGATTTTGAGTGGACTCGTAGGCTGAATGAAGCTGGCGAGGTCGTCTACACCAGCATCCTGCTTTCATTAGGAACCGAGTTTAAACTCTGCGTGGATAAGAAACTGTCTTCTTTCAGAAGGCTCTGACACAGTAGCTGGTTTGGGAGTAACCCTCCTGTCAATAAAAGAAAAAGAAGTATAAGAGCTTATTGAAGTAGATGAAACAACAGTTCAGGGAGCAGCCCATGCAGTCAGGACTTGAGAGACAATTCCTGAGAGACAGGAGCACACTGAGGGGAGCTACTTGTTCACTCTGGCTCCTTCCCCGAGGGTGCTTCCTAATTCACAGCCCAGGGTATGGAGGCTTTGCAGAAAGCAGCAGTCCCACAGGGCTGACAGGTTGGAGTTAGGGGCTTCCAAAGTATCTGGGATTTGAAGAACAAAATCCCAGGAGAAAGGGAACCACGGGGATATAGCAAAAAATGGGCGTGCAATCTTCCCTTAAGGTGTTTGCCAACTTCTGAGGTGCACACGATCAGAACAAAACTCTGAGAATCCCTGCAGAAAGAAACAGCTGGGAGCCTAACAAGCTCTGTAGCTATTTCAGCAACCGTGTATAGTACTGATGAGATAAAGATCAGTGTTCAAGGCTGGCCAAGATGGAGGGGTCCTGGTAAATACCCCAGGCTTTAATTGAAGGCCCAGAAGGCCACACCTTCAGAGTAAGGGCAAGCTGAAAAAAGGTGGCCCTGACAAAACTTGAAACCAACCCCTGACAGGATTATAGTGGACTGCATTCTCTGTACCTGCCAGAAGAATATGTTACATTCTTAGGAGGAAGATAATCTGGATCATCCAGAACCTCTACAGTTTTTTAATACAGAATGTTGGCATCCAATAAAAAATTAAGATGCACGCTAGAAGTTGAAACCAAATGAACAAAATGGAGAGTAAAAAGATGATAGAAAAGGACTTACAGGTTATTCAGATATTGGGGTTATCAGTCGGGAACGAACAATGTTCAATAATATAGAAGAAGAGAAGGAGGATTTCCACAAAGTTTTGAAATCTTCTTTTAAAAAGTCAAATGGAAATTCTGCAACTGAAAAATATAAGAAGGGAAAGTAAGAATTCACTACATTGGTTTAATAGCAGTTTAGACACACACACACAAAAACGATAAAGGATTATTGGACCGGAAGAAAAAAGTAGTAGAAAATACCCAGATTGAAGCACAGAGAGGAGAAATACAGAGAAGAGAATAAGAGACATATGGGACATGGTGAAAACATTTTACGTACATGTGTATTTGGAGTCCTAGAAGAAGAGGAGTGTGACAGAAGCAATATTTTAAAAAATATTGACTGAGAGTTTTCTAAAAACAGGGAGAGACATCAAATCATAGATTGGAGAAGCTCTCCAATCCTAGGTGGGATAAACACAAAGGGCCACACTGAGGTATATCTGTGAACCTCGATGAAACAAATAGAATGAGCATACACTTAAACTCAGCCGTATCAGAAATTACATTAAGCGTAAATGGACTATATATACAATTGGAAGCCAAAGATTTTTGAATCGGATAAAATATTAAAAGCCATTTATATCCTTTTTATAAGAGACAATCCTGAGACAAGCTTTGAGGGCACAAATTTGAAAGTAAAAGTTTTGGAAGTAAACACACGCACACACATGTACATGCACACGCGCACAGGCAGAGAAGAATCAATAAAGATAAAGAATATTGAAACAGTACTTAAAATCAACTTATTGTACTTGACAGTGGTAAAACATCTCATCAACGGCAAAATTCTCTTTTTTTAAAGTGCACATAGATCATTTACAAAAATAAGCTATGTACTGGGCCATAAATCAAGTTTAAATAAATTGCCAAGGTTTTGAAATAACGTGTGTTTTCTGACTACAGTGCAAAGTAGAAATCAGTAACAGAAAGATAAATAGAAAATCCCAAAATGTTTGGAAATTAAACAGCATACTTCTAAATGACCCATGGGTTAAAGAAAGTATCACAAAGGAAATTAAAAACATTTTTCACCTAAATTATAATGAAAATGATATATAAATGTGTGGGATGCATTTAAAATAGTGCATAGAAGTAAATTTATAGCTTTACATGTATGTATTAAAAAAGAAAGATTGAAATATCTAAACTTCAACCTCAAAAAGCTAAATGCAGGATGAATTAAAATCCCCCAAAACAGAAGAAAGTAAAAATAAGAGCAGAAAGGAACAAAATAGAAAAAAAATGTAAGGTAAAGAAAATCAGCAAAACCAAACATTGGTTTTTTGAAAAGATAATAAAATTGATAAACATCCAGTAAGACTGATCAAGTACAAAGAGAAAACACAGATTATCAATATCAGGAATGAAAAGAGGTGTATTACTACAGGTTCTATAGGCATTAAATAGGCATTGACGCACATTTAGTCCAATAAATTTAACAATTTAGGTAAAGTGAACACATTCCTTGGAAAATACTACCTGCAAAACTGACATGAAAATGTGCGTAATCTTATGGGTATGAAAGAAAATTAATCCATGATTTAAAACCTTTACACACCAAAAAAACACCTAGCCCGGATGGTTTTTTTGATGAATTCTCAGTCTTTCAAGGAAGAAATAATGCCAACCTTGCATAAAATTTGTCAAGGAATAGAACTTTTTCAACTCCTTCTATGAGGCCAGCATAACTTGACACCAAAATCTGATTTTAGTATTACAGTGTTGAGCAAAAGAGTAAACACTGTTTGATGCCATTCATATGAAATTCAGTAGTGGGCTAATAGAAATCAGAATAATGATTACTTTTGGAGGGGTGAGGTTCTGACTGGGGTGCTGGAATGTTCTATATCTTTATCTGGGAAGTAGTTATAAGAGTACTGAAGGTAGAAATTCATTGAGTTGTACCCTTAAGATCTGTGCACTTTATGTATGTTATATCAAAAAAGACTCTAAACTTGCTCTGGTTAAACACACTGATATTTCGTCTTAAGTATCATGTAGTTTCTCTTAAACCTAAATTGAATCCAGTGTGCGTTTCACGTACTCACGTGCTATTTTGACTGCCTTGGTTAAATGCCCACTCTGATGGAGCTGGCCTTGAACAGCAGGGAGCCTTTGCCTTGGTCTCCCTCTTCTTCGGGAATAAGGCAATTACCCAGACCCAGAGTTGGCTGGGACGGAGCATCTAGTTCTTCACTCTCTTTGCTCACTTCACACAGTGTGGTTTTCTTCACAGGCACGGTGGTTCTGGGAAGCGTACTTCCAGTCAATCAAAGCCATTGCCCTGGCCACCCTGCAGATCATCAATGACCGGATCTATCCATACGCTGCCATCTCCTACGAAGACTGGAATGACCCTCCCTCCGTGGTAAATGAATTCCGGGGCGAGCCACATCAGGCCTGGGCCGGCTATCAGGATGGGGTGATGGGAAATGTACTGAATTTGTCAAGGTTATTCAAATTCGAGCTTTCTAAGATGAGAGTTTGCTATCAGACTTGGGGCCGATAGGACCAGCTTAATTTTGAAATGATGACAAAAGTAAGAAATACCGAAGCAGCAGCTTCCAGTTTATTTTAAATGTGCTTAGGAAGACAGTATGTTTATTTATTACGGAAATAAATGGGGAGGCCTGGGTCTTGTTGGAAATGGAAGACTTCTGATGACTTCTGCAGTCGTGGTGCTTTGAACTCTTGAAAGGATTCTGTAAGCAACTTAATAACAGCTTATATTTTGAGCACTTCCCCTTGTGCTTTATGCTAAGTGCTTTCCACGGGTTATGTCGGTTAACATTCAGACCCCTTGTGAGGAACATCCTCAGCAAAAGTGATTGAGAGGCGTTAGGGATCGCTCAGGACTTTGGCTGAGGCCCCTGGGTACTCCCAGCGGCGAGATGGTGTGGTCAGAAGCTGCTCACGGGGCTTCGCCCTTGCTTGCAGGAGTCACGAGGCACTTGTGGCCTTGCAGGGAGTGTGTCAGCGGCCACGGCTTCTTTCTCACTGAAAGTGCCTGAAGCTGGAGAACACCTGCCGTCGGGCTCACAGACCCTGAGGCCTCCACCTGAGAGCACTAGGGTCTTCTCCATGTCAGACTGAATCGTTACTCTCTTTCCGGCCGGCCGTCCTTGTCTCCTGACTCTACCTTCTCTAGATAGTCCTGTGTGCTGCCACCTGGTTAATCTTCATGTAGGGCCCTCCTTCCCTCCCTCCTTCCTTTCTGCCTTCCTTCCTCCCGCCTTTATTAAGTGGTTCCTCTGTGCCAGGCACTGTGCCATGTGCTGAGAAAGCAGAAAAGGAAAGCAGGCCCTGCCCTCAAAGGAGCTCTCCACTAACTTGAGAAGCCAGCGAGGAAGGGTATTGTATGAGTAGTCCTGTACACCCTAGTGTATGGGGTGGGGCAGGCAGCGCTCCTGGATGGGGGTGGGCAGGACACTTCCTGAAGCGAGGGTGCCTGAGAGGAAGTAAAATGGTAACATCAAGCGAAACAACAGCAGACACCTTTCTGTCTTGCTTGAGGTAAAGTTTCCTTCTGTCTGTCTCTTCCCTTGAATCTGTTGCCAAAGGTAACCTTCCAGAAGGTTTCTATTCCTATATAAACCTAACTGTAAAATCTTAGAACACAAATGGGATCATGCTATTCATAGTGTTCTGTGCCTTGCCTTTTTCACTTTACTAATAGATCATGGGCTTACTTCCATTTCATTCTGTATAGGTATACTTCAGGTTTAAGGACGGCTGTATACTATTCCACTGTTCAGGTGTATCTTACATGCAAATCTATATTCTACCAGTAATACAAGGGACATCCTTTCATATGTGTTTGCACATAAATGTGTGAGTGTATCTACAGAATTAATTCCAGCTGAGAAATTGCTGAAGGAATAAACACATTTTGAATGTTGATAGATATTAACAAATGGCCCTTTCAGAAGACTGTACCAGTTTATAGTTCCACCAGAAGCATTTTGGTTATTCTGGTTCTCCATGCCTTCAGTAACCCTGAGTACTTGAATTTTTGCTCAAGTGGAGGTTGACATCTCTGTCAGTTTCTCCCAGAATACAAATATAAATCCTATTTGTATTTCGATTGGTCACATTGAATTTTTAGATAGTTTTAGGCATTTATTCATTCAGTGGGTACTTACTGAGTGCCTGATATGTTCCAGGCAGTGTTCTTGGTACTTGAAATATGTCAGTCAACAAAGCAGAGGAAAATCCATGCCTTGGGGATTTACATTGCAGTAGATCTTGCTATCTGGAAGCAAGATTTGTCTTTCTGGTAGAATTTTAAAGTTTTCTTTATATAGGTCCTTCACAAGTCCTGAAAATTTTTTTCTTAGGTATTTTATCTTTCTTATACTCTGATAAAGGAATATGTACTCTCTGACATTGTCGTTTCTAACTTTTGTGTGAAGACATATTACTGGCTTCTGAACATAAATTTTGAATTACTCTTTTACTGAGTTCTGTAATTGTTTCACTTTTTAAACGTTGATTCTCTTGTGTCTTCTAGATATGCAATCGTATTTACAAATGCTAATTTTGCTTCCTTTTTTCAATATTTGAACCTTTTATTATCTTTGATCTAATTACCTTGGCTAGTAGTTCCAGAACAATGGTAAATGATTATCTGAGTGTTAAAAGGAGAAGGGCAGGTGTTTCTAGTCAGGGAAAGAGGGCAAGTTAGGTTCCATCCAGAAGGACCGGCAAATTCAGAAGTCAGAGGGACAAGAGAGCATGGCGGTTTCAGGAACTTCGAGGGGGTCAGTGTGGCAGGGGTGAAGGGGGCTTGTGAGGGAGAAGCAGAAGGTGGAGCCTACAGAGGGCCCAGGACACCAAACACCTGGCATCTTTTTTTTTTTTTTTTTAATTTTTGGCTGCGTTGGGTCTTCGTTGCTGCACGCGAGCTTTCTCTAGTTGTGGCGAGCGGTTGCTACTCTTTGTCGCGGTGCGTGGGCTTCTCATTGCGGTGGTTTCTCTTGTTGTGGAACACGGGCTCTAGGCGTGCGGGCTTCAGTAGTTGTGTTATGCGGGCTCAGTAGTTGTGGCTCGTGAGCTCTAGAGCGCAGGCTCATTAGCTGTGACGTGCGGGCTTAGTTGCTCCGCGGCATGTGGGATCTTCCCGGACCAGGGCCCCAACCCGCGTCCCCTGCATTGGCAGGCAGATTCTTTAACCACTGTGCCACCAGGGAAGCCCACACCTGGCATCTTATGGAAGGTTCTGGAATGTTATCTGTGGGTGATGGGAGATCGCTGAAGTATTTACACAGGAATCATGTGGAGAGATTGCGTTTCGGGTCAGTCTGCCATCAGTGTGGAGGATGGATCCGTTGTAGGAGGTTGAACCTAGAGGCAGGAGGCTGTTTCAGGAACCCAGGTGAGAATTAATGCAGGACAAATGTGAGTGATATTAGGGATCACTGACTAGCTGGCGGGGGGGAGTTCAGGAAGAGTGAGGAACATGGTGTCGTCTATCCAGATATGGAGTGCGGGTGCACGGGCGTCGTGGGCAAGGGCGGTGTTGGCATCCAAGCACAGTCTGACTGCAGGGCCTGCCACAGTCCAGCTCCAGGCTGCCTTTCTAGCTTTATTTCCTTCTGTTGCCTTTCAGGGAGCACTAGATCTCTGGCAGCACAACTTTGTCCTTTCTGTGTTTGCTCCATGCTTTTCCTTCCCTGTGCCCTTGTGACTGTTAGTCCTTTCACTGAGATGCCTCTCTTTACCATTGTCTCTGGTCATCCACATTTTATCCGGATATCAGGGGCCTGCTTACATACCCCTTCCTCCATGAGGTTTTCCTATACCCCCAACTAGGCACGAAGTAATCTTTCCTTCTTGTAACTCTTAAAGCATATTATCTGTTTCTTTCCTATCACTTCACATGCATAGAAGTATAATTTCCTGTAAAGTTTTAAGCTTCTTAAGGGAATTTCTGAGTTATCTTGGTATTCCTCATAATACCTAGGACAATTTAATTCAGACAGGGAGCCCTTGATACATGAAGGAAGGAGGGAGGGAGGAAGGAAGATCGGGCCCCCAGGGCTTGAGCCATCCAAGGCTCACTCACATGCTATTGTGACAGCCATTATTTTATTTGACCTTCACCCTGTTGGGAAGGTGGGGAAAGTGATAGATTCTTGCTCATCTCTAAAGCAGACACAATGAGGTTCACAGAGCCTGATGACTTGTCCAAGGCCATATAATGGGCAAGTTGTGTAAACAAGCAAGAACCCAGGTCTTCTACCTGCAGAGTACCCTTGAGTTACTTATAGAGTTTTATGGGAGCCATTAAGCCTCCTCTGGGCTGAAACATTTCCACTCTTGTGAGTATATGGTACAAGCTTGAGACAAAGAGTATCACATCTGTTCCTCTGTAGGAGAATTCATACAGGTGGGATGGTCATGGCGCAGCCAGAAAATGTGGAAACAGTAGGACTTTATTCTGTACTTTGAGCTAAAGCTCTAAGAAAAGTGTATAAGAATAAATGGCTGGGATTTTGGTCTCTGTCTTTCATAAGAATATAGACTAGGAGAAAATAGTATATGAAATTTTGTACTTTTGAAATAGGTGTATTTTAATTTAGGACAGAACGATCAAAGTGCTGGACTCTAATTTGGGAAAGAACAGAAGTATAAAAAGCGTAGATCTGGATATGCAACTGGAAAATATATTCTTAATTTTTTCCTTTAACTCTTAATCCTTTTTAGGGAAATTTAGTGTTTACCACATTTCTAGGAGCTCAGGTGATGAGAGCCCTGATTTAAAGCTGTGGGTTGTACATTTCTGCATCTTTAGTGAAAGCAACTGACAGGCAGCCTGAGTAACGTTGATTTATTTACAGTTAACTTTCCCCCTCCCTTTCAGAAATACTTAACCTACCCTAATGTGATTACTATGAGCCCAACCTTCAGGGAAGTCTCCCCTCTAGATTCCATCAAATTACAGTATCAGACACCCCAAGGTGGGAGTAGGTGTGGATCTTGGTCAGTAAATCAAGGGATGATCTGGTTCTTTCAAAGATCTGCTGTCAGGGCCTCCAGCCATGCGCTGAGCTTGCTCAGCTGGAGAAGAGGGGTGAGAGTAGAGAGCCCTGTTTTGGCCTGATGCCGCTGCCTTAGTTTAATGTTAAAAAAAAAAAAAAGGGCCTATGTGTGTGAATGGTGGAGACAGCGAGGGGTTGCTGGTGTCGGGAGATGCTTTGCCATTTTCTGTAACCAGAGAGGGGACAAATTACGTTATCCGCGTTGCACTACACTCTCAGAACTTGAACAAGTTTGAGAAAGTAATTCTGGAGCACAACTTTAAAGTTGCATGGCTGTCAGGTCTGGAGAGATTAGCCCTTTGTTTTGAATCTTCTCTTTGGAAGGAATTTCTCACCAAATTAAGGTTCTTTATGAGGGATGACATGTTTGTTTTTATCGTTAATTTTCTTAGCTCCTCCTGTCAAGGATGCCTGCATTTTACTATCTTTTTAGTCTCTCCGTGCTTTCATTTTTCTCCCTTTTTTTGCAAATATCAGCAAAACTTTATCATCCCCCCAAATACGCCACACCTGTATTGCTTCTGAATGTCTGTGTCATTTCTGGTCTTGCCCCTTGGCAGGCCTGGTCCCTACATCTGGGCCTAGCCTGTGTGGCTGGGGCTCTCCTCGGGCACCCTCCCCCACCTTACCTCTGGTTCTCTGCCAGATGTGAGCATGTCTGGAGGACAGAGACTGAAGCAAGTGAGAGTTAAATGTGATGCGGGGATGGAGTGGGCCGAGAGCTGTGAAGTTTTGGATTTCTGGCATGTGCCGACAAAACCGTATCCTCTCAGTGTCACAGTACGCGGGCCTCTCCCGTTGCGGAGCACAGGCTCCGGACGCGCAGGCTCAGTGGCCATGGCTCACGGGCCCAGTCGCTCCGCGGCATGTGGGATCTTCCCGGACCGGGGCATGAACCCGCGTCCCCTGCGTCGGCAGGCGGACTCTCAACCACTGCGCCACCAGGGAAGCCCTCAGTGTCAATTTTTAAAAAACTAAACGTAATGTAGTCCTAAAATCATGTTGTAGAGTGAAGTAGTTTCCCATGTTACTTTTCTACAGTGTGATTAGAGAGATTATACTCTACCTTATCAGTATGTCCTAATTTTATTTACCCAGTCCCTTTTGACAGACAGTTTTGTTCACATTTGCTCTCATAGATAACACTAGTAAAGATACCGCAGATTTTTTTTCTTTTCGGCATTGGCCATACCAGACCTAGAACAGGGAGGAGAGACAGCTGGGGTCCCATGGCTGTTGACAAAAATTGACGAGAAAAATGGAGAAGTAACTTAAAATGGATTGTCGAACCTAGCATAAGAATGAGGTTGAAAATAAGTTTGTTCCTATGAAATCTAGCCAGAACGGTGACTTAGCTGCAAGCAGGGCCTCAGACGAGGATTATATACTTACCTAGACGTCCTGTCAGCATCGGTCCGAGTCCAGCTCTTGGAGGCCGGCAGGGAAGGCTTGGTAAGTGGGAGGGCTGTGTACCAGCACTGACCTGACTGGCACTCATCGCCCATGAGGAGCGGGGCTCAGGGCTGTGGGCACAGCGCAGCAGAGCTTGCTGTAGCCCCTAGTTCTCGGGGAAGTGGTTCTCCAGTATCAGTATGCATCAGAAGCTCCTGAAGGGCTCACGAAAACACAGGTGGCTGCCACTCCACACCTAGTTTCCGGGTAAGTCTCGGTGAGGTCCTAGAATGTGCGTTTCTAGCAAGTTCCCAAGCAGTGTTCATGCTGCTGGTCCAGGGAACCATACGTTGATGTGGGCTTGGTTCACGGGGTGTGTCCTGACTCACTGCCTGGAGAAAGCTCTCCCTCTCTCCCCATCCAGTTCCTCTTCTTTCCCCCTGGGGCTTGGATTAGAAGCACCCAGGGCCGGGGTTCAGCCCACATCTGTCTCAGCTACATGAAGAACTCAGGGCTACCGGTACTTAGAAGTTCAGACGGCGGCCCTCATTCACAAAGGTTGTGGTTGTACAAGCCGCTGAAAATATCACTCAGCTGTAAATACTAACAAGCTATAAATCCCTCTGCAGGCCGAAGAAGTGCCAGGTCAGACGCACGAAACGGAGCTCTGAGCTGAGAAGATACCCGGTTAGCAGTCTGTTTAACTCAGCCCCATGCCCTTTAACTTCCAGGTTGTGGAATGTTTCTCTGGAATTTGAATGCCTCTCCTGCCCCCCAGGAGGCCCTCTTGGCCTATTCTCCCCTTCTTCCTCCCACTGCCCAGATATGACTAAAGTATGTATGGAATTTAGAAATCTTAGCTTGAATTTTAAGTAAGTTTAAGCTTGCGGAGCCTTTTGTTTTTAGAGGCACCACATTTACAGGATCACAGTCGCACAAGCGGTCCACTCTGCTGCCCTCAACTCCAAGCCTTTCCTTGAGCAGCCTTTGCCATTGAATTGTTTTGTATCTGTAGTTGCTTCTCTGGAAACAAGCTAGAAAGTCTCAGGTCATGGAGTAAAGACAGCTGAGTTGGGTCTGTGAATGGGGAGATGCAGGAAGATCCCAAGAGCTGGACCCGGGACCCCAAGCCAAGAACTTGGCCAGTTCTGATGGTCAGATAGAAAATGGAGAAGATGAGGTCGCAAGTCAGATCCAGGTGGGGGAGGATAAGTAAGGCACATGAAGAGACAAACGCGGGGGTGTTGCAGAGAGGATCGTGTCAATCAGAGCGTCCTTCCTCGTAGAGGGAGAGTAGTATACCTGAGCAGCACACACCTGCACGGCGACTCCAGCCGTGGCAGTGGGTGAGCCACACGCACGGTTTCCCTGGATGCGGGCCTACATCTGCGGTTTTTGTAGAGTTCACTTTTATTTCTCTGGCTTTCGTGAGTCAGCAGCTGACTGCTTCCTTATGTCACATGTAGGAGGGCAGCGAGGGGAGTAGTTTCTCGAAGTCTGTGGGAGCTTGATGTGGCAGTAGATGAACTGAGGACATATTGAGTGTTTGGGCCACGTCATCCTTCATGCCCCAGCTATCGCACACCCCATTCCCTTTCCCCTTGTTCCAGGGGCCACTTCCATTCTCCTGTGAATCTGCTTAAGAGGTTACCAGGGAAATGAGTTGTTGTGTATCACAGCATCAGGATAATGCATTCTGTTTCCGTTTCTAATTTCCTATACTGTTTACATACCTGTCAATTAATATTTGAGTGTAGTTTTCTAATAAATGGGTCATTGTAGCTGCAGAGGAGAAAAATTTCCACACTGCTCCAGCTGGAGGTTGATTCTTGATTTTTGGTTCTCTTTTGTATCTCAGCTGTATCACTTAATTTTGTAAATACTTAAAAAAAATAGTACGGCTTAACACATGTGTGGTTTAAAAATTCAGATAGTAACATAAAACGTAACTAAAATTAAGGCCTGTTCCTAAGGGGCAACTTCTTTCAACTCTGTCAGCTTGCCTCTGATACTTATTTTCCTGTCTCCTCATAAAATGCTGATAGTGCTATTTTTGATTTCTCAATCACAGACATTATCTTTCTGCTTCCTTAGAGTTAGTGCTTTGTTTCCTGTTCTTGCCTCTTCCTCTGCACATTTCTTTTCTTTCTCATCTTACCAGTGGGGCGGTATCATCATTTTTCATTAAAGCAGTGTTTATTGTTGCATTATTAGGACTATATAAATGTTGCTGTCAACGGAACCAAGTAGTAAAACATGATTATGTATAACTTTTTATTTTCCGGGAAGTAAATACATAACTGCCTTTTTCCCCCCCCCCTCTTAGTTTTCCACGTTCCTATCACTGGTTGTTACTGAATTTTCCACCAAAAGAGTGAAATGATCAAGCACAAGTAAACTATAGGATTTCTTCCCTCCTTCCCCATTTTTTTCCCTCCCTGCCTTCCTCCACCCTTCTCTCCCATAGCCCTGCACCTTCAGCTCCAGAGTGAATTGATTGCTCTCTAGGTCTCCTATGCAGAGGTCAGCCTAAATTCTCTGTTCACCATGATGCTCGGAATTCCCTGCTTTTCTCTTCTTTGTTGGATTCTTTGTTTCCAAGTTCTAACATCTTTCTCTTTTTTGGGTTATTTTTTCCAGTAGCTTCCCCAGAAAGGGGACTGTTGGGGGATAAATTTGCTGCCACCTTGCATGTCTGAAAGTGCATTTATTCTATTTCACATTGATTAATAGTTGGGCTAGTGTAAAATTCTGGTTGTGGTAGCTTTTCTTCAGAATTTTGAAGACATTGCTTCATTGTTCTCTAAGCTTCCCGTTTTAATCTCAAAAAACTGAGGTGTCATTCTAATTCCTGATCCTTTTATGTGAAATGTTTTATCTTCTTGGGAAATCCTGTGTTCTGAAACTTTATGATGGTGTGCCTTGGTATGAGTGTTTTTTTGTTCACTGGATACTGGTTTGGGCCCTTTATAAGGAAATTTTCATGTTTAATATCTTTGATTCTTTTTTTCCTCTGTTTTCTTTTTCTTCTTTATGGAACTTGGGTACCTAGATGATGAATATGCTAGACTGATACTTATTTTTCTTACCTTTGCTTTCCTGTTTATCATTTCTTTCTGGCTTAATTGACCTTTGTTTTAATTTCTTAGGTATTTTCTCAATTTTATCTTCTAACCTTTCTTTTGATTTTTAACGTTTTGTTCACTTTTAATTTCTTAGAGTTTTTTCTTGACTTCTAATTAATCTTTTTTTATATCTTCCTATTCTTGTTTTAAGGATACTGTACTTTCTCTCTGAAGATATTTGCGGTTTTGTTTTTATTTGTCTTTAGCTCCCCGTATTGTTTGTTTCCTTTGAACTCCTTTTTCAGGTCTTTATTTTCTATCTTTCATATTGGAAACTTTCTTCAAATACCTGCTGGCTTTCAGCAGTCTGCTCTTATTTAAGATAGAGGCACTGAAAGCTGATTGGAAGCTCTGCATACATGGATAGGTTTGTCGCCTTATGGGCTTTTACTGAGGTTATGAGGATGGGGACCTGATGGTTGGTATTCATGGGTTATTTCTGTTGGATTGGTTCACTGATCCAGAGAATAATCTTTCTGCCCTTGGGAGTAGGGAGAGGATGGATAAGTCTGGGCTGCATGCATGTGGGGAGCTGAGTGGGGGAAGGAGAAGGGTTCTCATCCTTCACTTGATAGGTGATCACTTCATCTGCTGTATTCAGTGTGGTGCCTTACCCTGCCTTCCGTGCCTCATGTCGCTGAGTATGGAATCTCTCTAATTCATTTTCCCCAGAGAATAAACATCCTTCTCCTGCTAAAGTGGCAGAGGGTAGGGAGGACAGGTAGGGGGTGGGCCTGCCTGTGCATATAAGTTTAAGGGATCGTGGAACCAACTGTTTCTTATTCTTGTTTTTAGAGTCCGTCCTTCCTGGACACCTTGTACCTCCAATTTCTGAATCTTCTTATCATCATCCTTGGAAGGTTTAGCTTCTTATGGTTTGCTAGGTACCTTACGTTCCCCTATCTGCCTTTTGTTTGCTTAAACAGACCTAAAATTCTCTGTTTTTTTTTAACTTTTTATTGTGACATAATTTCAGACTTAAAATTCCCAAAATTGTACAGAGTTTCTGTGCACCCTTCACCCATATTCCTCAGATGTTAATATTTTACCACATTCCCTTTATTCTTTTCTCTGTGTGTGTGTATTCACATTTATATATGTCTTTTCATAAAGGTATGATGTCCCTTTACCCCTAAATATTTCTCATGGAATCACAGTACAGTTAACCAGAATCATTTGGAAATAAACAGTGATACAACATTATTATTTAATTTATAGACCTTATGTAGAGTTTTGCAAGTTATTCTCATAACATCCGTTATAGCAAAGGAGGATTCCAGACCATGCATTGCGTTCAGTTGTCATGTCTCTTTAGCCTCCTTTGGAACCATTTCTCAAGTCTTTTCTTTGTCTTGCGTGGCATTGGCCTTTTCAAAGAGAACGTGTCAGTTATTTTAGAATATGTCCCTTGATTTGAGTTGTCTGATGCTCTTGTGTCAAATTATGCATCATGTTCCAAATTATAGAAATTTAAGCTATGCATTTTTGACAGGAATATCACAAAAGTAACGTTGGTTCTCAGTGTATCACACTGGAGGACACATGATGTCAATTTGTCCTGTCAGTAGTGATGATAACTTTGCTCACAGGTTTCTCCAATGGGAAGTTACCCCTTTCTTTTAACGTGTCTTGTGGGGGAATACTTTGAGACTGTGTAAATATCCTGTTACTCCTCAAACTTGCACCTACTAGTTTTAGCAGCCACTGATGATTTCTTGCCTGAATCTGTTGGTATAATGGTTGCCAAATGGTGATTTTCTATTCCCATTCTCTGTCTGCTTTTGAGAGTGATTTTTCTTCTTTAACCTGGAGTTCATGTCTTTAATCAGTGTTGGAAAATTGAGTCATTTTCTCTGAATATTAGATATCTGTCATTCTCGCCAGTCCTTCCTCTTGGAATCCTATTAAATGTATGTTAGGCCTCTTTCATTCTGTGTTGTGTCTCTCAGGTTTGTTTGTTTGTTTGTTTTTTCCCCTCATGTTTTACACATCTTAACTCTTTGTGCTGCATAATTTTTTCACATCTATTTTGCTCTTTTCTTTAGCTGTGTCCGATGTGGTTTTTTTACCCATCCATTGAGATTTAAATGTCAATAGTTACTTCTAGAAGCTGTAATTATTTTTGAAATCTGTCTGATCTTTTTTTCATAGTGTCTCTTTTATTCCACATATGTTTTCAGTTCACTCTTTTATACCTTAATTATTTGAGATACTCACTTTACATTCTCCCGTAATCCAATTTTTAAATTTCCTATAAGGTCTAATCCTGTCATTTGTCTGTTGCTCTTGTTGCATTGTTTCCTTATATGTTTTATAATTTTGGAATGTGAGTTCATCTCTGGTAAGATTTTCTGTGGAAATCTTTGCCACCCGGGGTAAGGGGGTATTTCTCCAGAGAGTTTGTTTGTTCTTGGTTTTTTTTTTTTTTGCTTCTGCCAGGTGTTCCAGAAGTATTGCAGAGATAAATCACTTTTTAACATTAATTTCTTGGTAAGAGGTTTCCATACTACACAGGGAAAGTCCATTTAGACCCTAAACCTACATGAGGGCTAGCCTCTATGGAAAGCACCCACTGTGCCCAAACTCAGGTTGAAAAGGATAAATGTTTTTCTGTTGTCTCCACATACTAGGGGTGACTTTCTGGACTACCTTCTCACTGACTGTGCAGGCCTTGAAGGATTCTGACTTGATGTGTAAGTCTCATTGCTAGTTTCCTTCCTTCCTATGCCCAAAGCCATGTCCCTCTTCCGGTATGGGTGTGAAAACCCACACCCCTGCATTACTAAGCGCAGCAACAGCCTCTGCCCTCCCCAGGGCACCGCGGTGTCAACAAGCCCCTGGGCCTTCAGCTCTCATTCGTAGTTTTTCTTCATTTTTGGTTCCTGGCGATTTCCCATTTCCTGAATATTTAAGGAGACTTTTGTTATATTTTATTCTACATTTCTGGGTGTCGTCTAGCAAGAGGCTCCATCTGTTTCACCTCCCCAGATGTATTGAACTCCTGTCCACCGGCGTCTCCTTGCCTATTC
This sequence comes from Lagenorhynchus albirostris, assembly GCF_949774975.1. NCBI lineage: Eukaryota > Metazoa > Chordata > Mammalia > Artiodactyla > Delphinidae > Lagenorhynchus > Lagenorhynchus albirostris. The sequence goes on along the minus strand of NC_083103.1, from coordinate 15,689,879 downwards.
TTTTTGCCCTGTGGGTTCATATGCCCTCCCCCCACCCCGGCCCAGGAGGAAGCAGAGATAAAACATAGTAGACAAAACATGTACCTTATTGGAATTGCAGAGAAGTTAAGAATTAAGAAATGACTGCATTTTAGAGGTTGCTCTTCCCACTTTGTATCAACTTTAATGGTGGTGTTACACTCCTGTCAGCTCAAAAGTGTATGAAAGCTTTGGTTTCCTTGGTCTTAAGTGTGTGGGTGCTTTGTGCTCGGATGCCACAGCTGTAACTTAACCTTTCCCAAGAGCTTCTGTTTACCGAGCTAGTGAAGTCTTCCTCCATACCATAGCTGACCGCTAAAATACAGTCAGTGGGCCGCCAGCAAACATTTTTATGCCCAGGCCAGGGAACGGGCCTCTCTTTCAGACTGTGAATGTTTCAGGTATGGGATAGTCGGATGAAACCGTAGATCTGTTTCACCTCTCTTGAGAAGTAGGAGTTTGAGCCACCATTAGCATTCTTGAACACTTTGGATTATAGATTAACCTTGTTGACTTGAATCAGGTAAGTTTCTAGTTTTTTCATTGAAGTGTTTCTTTTAAGTGTTTTCAGTGTACTTATTAAGTAACAGATCCAGGGATGAGGAGTGTGTGTTTGAAGACTGTGTCTAAGAATAATCCACATTTTTTGCTATCAGACAGCTGAACCGTTATTTTTAACATATAAAATTATGAACCAGTAAAATCAATGATGTGTTACATTTGCGCCTACTTTATTATATTCACCCATTTAATTGATTTGACAGTATCTTAAACCATCTTACCATAGATATGTTTAGTGAAATTTATTACTTGCAGACTGATATAACTCATGAATTATTAAAAGCATCAACATATGGAATCCACTCATTCCTCATTCCAGCTCCTTTCAATATGGCTTAGGCTGAGCCATTTAACTGGCTTCTGTCCATCCCACTGATGGAAGCCACAGCCAGACGAGGGTTCTTATAAATGATTGGCTTCCTTTCCAAGCAAGAGGAGGATGAAATGTCAACTTTTCCTCTACCACCTGAAAAGCAATCAGGGGCAACCCTTCCTGCTCTTCTTGACAGTAGTTTGGCTTTATAGAAGAAGGGTGGGCACCAGGCCAAATGTGAATTTCAGTGCTATGTAAAGACAAAAGTTAAGAAGCTAAAACTCAGATAGTAACTGGAATTTTCAGAGAGGCATTCAGATGGGTTTAACCTGTGAGCCTTCAGAAAACTAACTGTAGCTGAGAAATTCCTGAACTGCAAGTTTTAATCCCTTCTTTCCTGGTGATGATCCGAGTAAATTGAGGTTACTTACCGAATCTCTCTTTGCAGCAATTTGCTCATCTGTAGGACTGGGTTTAGGGATATTAATAGCTTCAAAAGAATAGTATAGCAGTTAGTGGCTGATTACCAATTGCTAATCAGGGTCATTGAAAAGGACATTTTGGAATCAACCTGAGTTCAAGACCGTTTATTAGCTTAACATTGTGCTTTCTTATCTCTTTGAAATTTGTTATCCTTATCTGTAAAATGGGATATTACTTATTTCACAGGATTATTATGAGATATTAATGAAATAATATATGTGGAAGCATTTTGTAAGTGGCATTAATGTAATGCTGCTAGTGTAATGCTTTATCACATGGAAACATACATTCTAGAATTGGATGGGACTTTGGAGGGGAAAATTGAAATTTACAGAGGGTGATTTTTTAGATAGATAGATAGGCTCTATTGTGTGTTTTCTGTCGTTTAATCCTTACAACCCAAAAGCAGCATTCTGTTGGCTCCATTCTTACAGATGGAGAAAGTGAGTCTTATTTATTTTTAAGATCTATGTCCCCATCATCCCATTTTATAGATGAGGAAATGGAGGTCTGAAGAAGTGTGGTGCCTTGCCTGATGCAGAGATTCTCAGTCCATCATTCCATCTATTATAATACACTGCCATGTTTTCACAATAATTATTTTTATCTTGCACACAGACTTGGCCCTCAAATTAAACAGGAAACACAATAGCACCTAATTAGATTATTAGTGTAAATATAGAAAGACTTCTGTCACTGGCTTCATGGTGGATTAGATATGCTAAATGACCTTCCCAACTGAACAACGAAAATACTGAATAAAGTATGATAGAGCCTGTTGCTAAGCTGGTATAAAAGTAAGATATTTGTCGACCCTAAACAAAGTGAAACTAGGTATCCTGGAAGGTGAGTGGGGGCCAAAGCTGGCTTTTGCTGCAGAGATTTTGCAGAGTTTGATGACCTGGAGCTCCCTGCCTGGTAACTGTCTGAAATAGGGGATAAGGGAGCAGGATTGAAAGCCTGTGGCCTGTGCAAGTTGGAGAATCTGTCAGGAGCTTCCTGGATGAAGCCAGGAAACTAAAAGAGCCTCTTCAGTGTCAGGGTAAAGAATAAGAAGTCTGTATTGACCCTGGTGTTGAGCACTGAATTCATAAGCCACCTTCACATGGTTTGTGGTCCAAGTTCGTACTACAAGTGTGGTCTGAATAAACCTTAAGAGGAGAATTTCGTTGAAGGTGGCCCTGAGTTGATAGGGACCAGCAGAAGTAGACACACATCCTCTCTGGAGGAGCTCATCTTCAATCCAGGTCTCAAATAATTCTTAAAAATAAAGTGTCTACGGAAAATGATCAGCTCACAGTAAAAAACCATAGTTTTTTACTACATCAGAGTGAGAACCAGCAGAAGCACAGCTGCAAGAACTTCAGATTATTAGATTAGATTAGATTATTAGATTCAAAGCAATTGTTCAGAATGCAGCCCAAAGAGGTGGAAAATATGAAAGAGTAGTGACATGGAGAACAGAGGAACAAGGTACAACATACGTCTAATCACAGTTCCAGAAGGAGGAGAGAGAGTGAACGGAAACAGGCCCTTTTGAAAGAATAATAGCTAAGACTTTTCCAGAACTGTTGAGTGATGCCAGCCCTCAGATCGAAGAAGACCAACACACCACAAGCAGGAAAGTCATAATGAAACTGCAGTGCAGCAAAGAAAAAGGAGATCTTCAACACATCTGGAGGCAAAAGAGACTAACAGTAAGAAAAGATTTGGCTTGCTTCTGTGACCCTGAGTTAGTCTCTGTGGCTCAGTTTCTTTGGATGTTAGAGAGTCACCATACCTGTTACTCCAGTCCACCCAGATGTGGTTAGACGCATTCCAGTGCCACCATGTAGAAAACTTATTTACCAGTACCTTACTGTAAATAAACTGTAGGAATTCTAGGTTTTTAATTTACTGTCTTCCTTGGTTGTGTCTACAGCACTAAGGAGATTGCTAGCCTTCGATTTTCTTCATCTTTCCTGTGTCTGTTTAATGTAAAGTCAGTGAGATTTAGCCATCAGTGTTCTCCTTGTTTTTCGGAACAATCAGTTATTTTTTATGGGTGGGATGAATCAAAGACACAGCGCAGCAAGTAGACTTCAGGCTCGTCCCCAGATCTTTTCTCTCGCAATGTGAGAGAGCCTGCTGGAAGACATCCTTAGGTCTCTGTATTTCTCCGGCTTCCCGAGTCAGCGCACGCCCAGCGGAGTGCTGTGCTGCAGAGTGGAGCTGGAGAGGTTTAATGGTTCAGGCAACTTGGGCCACGTTACTGATTGCCCCTTTCAGATCTCCCAGCACCCATTAACATAAATATCATCTCACCCTTTTGGACAGGGGACACCACCCTCATGCACGTTAGTAATATGATGCTAATGCTTAACCCTTTCATTGCTCTCTCTGCTTCAAAGGCCTTGCCCTAATCCATTGATAGGGAGTCTGTTTGAACCTAGAGGAGAAATGAAAGGGTTAACTCCTTTTGGTTTTGCCCTTTGACCACTTCAGGATGAGAGGCATGATGAAATACTTTTCAAAGTCTTCAGTGGAAACACATCATGCATAATTGGAGCAAAAAAGAATAAATCAAAGCTTCCCCCCCCCCTTTTAGTCTGGTAATTCATAATTGAAACCACATTGAGGTAAGAGTTGATAACTTCAAAACAACCAAGAAAACTGCCCTTTCTGTCAAGGTAGGGATAGGTAAGGCTACTCATAGCCAGGAGCTCGACAGCTTCTGTGTAACAAGCCTGTCCTCTCCTCTTTTCCTTTCTCCTCTGACTTCTCACTTTTCTGCTCTGGCATTATACCTTCATTTACATCAAATATGGATTGACTCAAATATCTGCTTAATTCTCTTCTTGTCACATGAAGTTATACATAGTGGGTAATAGGGATTAAATTTTGGATTATGCTGCTTTGAGCTTGATTCCTCCTGTCTGGAATTTGGTTGGTTTAGGTTGAAAGAGTCCTTTCGTTGGTATTAGAATGTGGTCTTCCTCACTCCTGATTTTATAATCTTCCTGTAGTTCCAGCAAGAACATTTCGGAATGGTTAGCAATGTGCTCACCAGCTTCCTCCACTTTCTGTATGGTAGGTAACCTTGACTGGAATGGTTTTGGTTAGGCTCATATATGACTCCCATGGCCTTTCTACTAAGGAAGCAAAACAGGATTGCAGGAAGGGCCCAGACAGCTTCCTCTGTGTGAGATTGCCAAAGGCACTCCTAGTTAGTTGAGTTTGAATCCCTTTCTTGAAGGAGAAGGCCCCTTCAAACTGGTAGTTGACTTTAAGCCTGGTTTCCCAAGACTTCTCTTTCAGGGGATCCTGACACCTGAACCCACATCTCCGTCTTGCTGGTTTGTTTGTTCACTACTAGTTCATTCACCAGGGCTTTCCAGAATAAGTGATGTGATAGGAGAGAACTTCTGGAAAGCGGGCATGGTGGCGTGACGGTTGTCATGGCTCTCGTGGATTACGTTAACAGTCTGGATCGCTCAGCTTCCGTGATGAGTACTTGTTTTAAGAGTGAGGAGTGGGCTTCCCTGGTGGCACAGTGGTTGAGAGTCCGCCTGCCGATGCAGGGGACACAGGTTCGTGCCCCGGTCCGGGAAGATCCCACATGCTGCGGAGCGGCTGGGCCCGTGAGCCATGGCCGCTGAGCCTGCGCGTCCGGAGCCTGTGCTTCGCAACGGGAGAGGCCACAAAAGTGAGCCCGCGTACAGCAAAAAAAAAAAAAAAAAAAGAGTGAGGAGTGAAGCGAGGAAGGGGGGGCGCGAGATGACGGAGGTATTTGGGCTCAATGCTGGTGCTCTGTCAGAATGACACACGCTTCTCCTCTTGGTATCTCCTCTCACCTTGGAGTGAACAGTTTCACTGAGCGTATCTGAGAACCAGCGTTCCGAGGTACAGCTGCGGTAGCTGGGCTTTGCCTTTTCCTCTGGTCTCTATTGCTGGGTGCCTGGTTTCATGCCCCATCTTGCCATGATGCAGATTTAATCAGGCAACAGAGTTAATTGCCGCATCGTTTGCTTTTTCCCTGGCAGAAGTCAGAGTCTTGAGTAAATTATGGAGGTTTAAATGTGCTTGATTTCCTGCAGAAAGTGGGGTCAGAAGGTCCCAGACTGTAGACACTCTCTTTGGTCAGCCAGCAGGGGGTCAGTTCTTAAAGGTATTTCAGAGGTGACTAAATGCTGTTTTTGAAATGTCCTTCTCCAGTATGTTTTTTTTTTTTTCTGGGGGTTGGTTTGTTGACCTTACCCCAGCGGAGTGGAGTGTCTGCATGAAGGCGTGCACCCCAATTAAAGCTGCCTTTCTCCACGCTGTCCCTGGGCTCCGAAGGCAAATGGGATTATGTTTGCAGAGGGAGAAGCACCCGGCACAGAAGCCCAGCTGCAGATCAGCGTTTCCTATTTCTGACCTTCTGAGATAGAACATGAAGGTAGCTGTGTTAATTTATCAGTAAAACAATACTCAGGAAAAAGAAAGTTTCAAAAGAAATCAACAGAAGGCCAATCACGAGACTTAAAAAGAAACTTCTGTCATATGGTCTTTTCATGCTGTGGCTTTAGCCTGCCTGACTCTGAGGTCCCTCGTCTCTGCTCTCCTTCCTTCCTCCTCCCAGCCCTGGCCCTGGTGGAATCTGTCCCGGTCTTGGAAGCAGGTCTTAGGACGTGCTGCTCAGTTTGCCCTTCGGCTTCTTTGGCCAGCACTCTCCTACTTGGTCTCCTCCTCACCTCCTCCAGGGAGATGGAGGTGACAGTATGGACCTTCGTGTGCCCACGGGACTTCAGGACCTTGTTTTAGTACTTGTTATTTGCGTTATAATTTGTCTTTTTACCTAGCTGTCTTCCCTACCAGATGATGAACTGTTTGAGGGGAAGGAGTTTGTTCATCTTTGCATCTTTAACACTATTCTAGGCTTATAGTTTGTGCTCAGGAAATGTTGACTGAATGAATGAGCACCAGAAACCATATTGGTGGGAATGATTGCTGAGCTGCTAAATACCATTGTTTCAGCAGACAAGAATATGAATTGGAGCGAGCTAGAAGTTTTTTGTGTTTGCTTTCAACTACCATTCATGGATTTCTGTGTTGAGCCCTCCGCTGAGTGCTTACGTGCATAATCTCATTTAATCGTCATCACCTTAAGAGGCAGGTACTGTCATGCTCTTCGTTTTACGGGTGAGGAAACTAATACTCACAGAAGAGGTTTTACACACCACAGTAAATGGCGGCATCCAGATCCCAACCCTCTATTAAATATCCTAATCCTACACTTCTTCAGAATACTTAGCACAATAAGATGGTTGGTGAGTATTTTTAAATGAATGAACTAAGTTGGAAATCATTTCAGAGCTCATGACGTCACTCATTTGAATGTACCTTAACTGTTCACACCCACACCCAAAGAGGACAGAAAGAACGCGACCCGGATCATTTGGGCTTAACTGAATCATTTTTAAACAAGTTTTTCTTCAGTCGCACCAAGCACCGTGCTAGATGCTGGGTGTTAATAACAGTTATGGCTCCTTTTTTCACGGAGCTTTCAAGACAGTTAAAATATAATGAATAGGAAGGAAAAGAGAAAATTGTGAAAATAAAAACAGTATATTTGGAAAGGAAGAAGCAGAGGTAGAGAATCCAGGTAAACCAGGACCCCAGAGCGTGGTAAGGTAAAGGTAGAGAGGAAGAAGGGTTTCATTTAAAATCTTGGTGCTGGAAGATACCTCATGATCGCTTAGCCTACCCCCCTCTTCTGAGACCTGCAAAAAATAAATCCCAGAGAAATTGCTCTTCCCACAAGGTCATCTATTGGCTGCCTTTATCAAATGTTTGTATGTGCCAGGTACTTTACATTTGTTACCGATTTACTTTCATTAACAACATTTAGATTGTTAAGAAATAATAAAGACATGTTAATAAGTAATTATTGTGTTAAGTAATACTACCTAGAAAAGTAGTATTATTATCATGATCTTATAGATTCAGAAACTGAGGTGCAAGAGAGGTTAAGTAATTTACCCAGGTCACACAGCTGGCAAGTGAAAGAACCTGGGTTCAGATTAAGGACGTGTGACTCTGAAACTGACCCCAAATGTGCTGATTCACTTTTGAAGTCTTTTGCATCCACCTTGGTGGCATAGCCTACAGTAAAGTGTCGAGCTTGTAACCTAGTAAATGTATGCTCAGCAGCTTCTGTGTTGCCTCCATGTTCATCTCAAAGCCTGTTTTTTATGGGAAAGTGTTGGCAAGATTTCAGAGCTTGTTATGTTCCTTTACATGCCCTGTCTCCCCAGTATGCTGCCTTTTCTGCTTCTCCAGTCTTCAAGCCCTGTTTGGTATGCAAGTGAGTGGTGTGGAAAAATTGAGCACCGAAGACAAGTTACTGTCTGTTTCCCACCCACCCGTTCCTTTGTCTCCTCCCCCAACCCATAACCATCCATTTCCCGAAGGGAGCTGGCATAAGGGATGAGACCAGATCTGTTGTCTTGCCAGAGACCCTGTTCCTTCTCCCTGGCAGCGCCTTGAAACCAGAGCTGTGATGCCTTTCAGCGGGGGTGCCTCAGTTTAAATTCCAAGGGATTCATTTTCTGAAACCAAGCTTTGCATCTCTCAGGGAATTTTGCTCTCCTTTTAATGTCATAGAGTCATGCAAGTGTGCTGGCATTCCCCACTTCTCCCAAAGAACAGACTTCATTTTGTTGGGGGTTTAATAGTTTTTCCTTCTGTGTAAGAGGTGTATTTACCATTTTAAATTTATGTGTTCCCTTTGTGTCAGTGTTATATATTTGGTGCGTTTTTTTATTCCATGTACCCTGTGAAATCATAGTGTTTGGGTGGGCCCTTACATATTGGCCCAGATTTAATTATCAAGGATAAAGAAAACCTCCAGCATTTTTGTCTCAGAGAGAGCTGGAAGTAATAAGCTCTGGAGTTTCCCACAGTTCCAGTTTCCAGAGTCTATAAGTGGTGATGCTTACCCCGGACTCAGAGTTGGAGGAAGGGCCGAGAACCACCACATCCTGGTGTTCTGCAGCCAGATGGCCTGGGCTCTTTCCCACTTCTGTCACTAGCAGGTTATGTAACCTTGAGCGTCATTCACTATTTCTTCCTTCCTTTTTGGACTGATAAAGCACATGATTAGACATCATTCACTATTTCTAGTCCTACAGTTTCATCATCTGTAAAATGAGAATAATAGCTATCTATCTTGGGATTGCTGTGAGGCTCAAATGAGATAATTTATGTAAAGCACAGTGCCTAACAGTTCAGTACTCAGTAAATCTTGACTGTTTCGACATCACACATTAAATTATTTTACACGCTTCTTTAAAAAATCTTTTTTTTTCTTTTCCATTGAAAATGGTGATTTTCAAGCATACGAGTATTATGTCGGGAGGAGTAGATGAGTGGGCTGGGATGGTGATAGCAGAGAGACCATGAACCTTAGGGAGTAATTGTGACTTAAGCACAGGGCTACTTCCTGACCTCAGTTTCCATGCAAGTCAGGAAGCTATGAAGAATAAGATAGGAGTATAAAATGAAAAGGTGTTCCTACAAAGGTAATTAGATGCAGGCTACAAACACTAAAATCCGGGCACCTTCCTAAGACTACAGCTTAACGCCAAAGCATGATGTCATGGAAACAAAAAGTCAGCGTTAAGAAGATAGCCTTTCCTATTGTGTCTCTTGGTTGCGAAATCTAATTATGGCCTGTTGTGGACATTTTGGCTTTAATATCCTGATTACATTAGGACTCCAGGAATCCCGTTCAGTCTCCTTGAGTTCCCATCCATGTGTATTCCATGTGTTTGTGTACATTTCCTGTCCCACACTGTTACATCTGGCACACAGCTGTTGTCATGTACGTGGTGATGGGTGTCCATCAGTGATATGGATGAGGTTAGCGGGGGGACCTTGGGAATCTCAGAGTACGAAAGACTCTAGGGAGTGTAAGCAGCCAGAATAACAGGTAGGTCATTTCATATTCAGCCTCCTCTTGGGGACGATGAAGTTAGGTCCTGGGCTTTTCACATATGAATGTGAATGTAATTAATGCCACTGAATTGTACACTTAGAGATGGTTAAAATGGCAAATTTCGTATTATATTTTACCAGTTTTTAAAATTTAACAGTGTAATATACCAAAAACCATTGTATACTTAATTATATCTCAGTAAAGCAGATTGAAAATATAAGAATGCTTTAACAGTCGTTCCCTATTATCAATACAAAAATATTTTGTTTACATTGCTGCATTAAAAATGACAATATTTTAATGGTAGCAAAGAAATTGAATTTTATTCATTACTTTTTAAACCTTATTTTGAACAAAATTTAGACTTACAGATAAGTTGTGAGAATTGTACAGTGAACTCACATGCTCATCACCTAGATTCACACATTTCATTGACTCTTTATTCCCAGTGTTCAGAAGTGATGTGCTTTGATATGGTTTTTGTTTCATTGGTTTTTTTAGTTGTTGTTTATCTTTTTATGTTTTTAAAATTCAGTGTACTCATTACTTATTTGGTCCTTTCATTCTGAAAATTTGCATCTCATATCTTCTGTTCTTAGAACTTAATTTCTTTGATAGTTTTGTTTCTTCCATATTCTGTGTTTTCTTTTTCAGGAGCCTCCTATTAGATGGATGTTGGACCTCCTGGATTTTCTCATCTTTTCTGTCCTGTTTTTCATCTCTTTTTGTTCACCAGACTGCAATACGTCATCATCTTTATCTTTCAATGCTGCCTTAAAAAAAAAAATTAAGCTATCATATTTTTAATGTTCAAGGGTTCTTTCCTATCTTTGATAGACCTTTTAAAATAAAAATAGCAATTTATTCTTATTTCATGGGTGAAAAAGTCTCAGAGGATATGACATTGTTTAAATTTCCTTCTGCTTCTTCTGTTGTCTCTGTTTCCTCTGAGTTCCTGTTTTTCTCTTTGTTCATTTGGTTTCTGTTGTTCATGCTGAAGATATTCTTGAAATGTCTGATTCTAGGATCTGTTTGTGATTAAGAGGGAAGCAGTAAAAACCTGATCAGAAGGTTTTTTTTGGGTTTTTTTGTTTGTTTGTTTTTCACAGTTCATCCATTTAATAAACGTGTGACAAGAACAAAGCTAGGTGTCAGAAATCTAAAGACAAGTAATCTAGGGGTCTCTTTTCCCAAAGAGGCCAACTATCTGATTGTAACAAAAAAATCTAAGCAGGGGAAGGGCAAGCTGAATGGTGAAGTACTATTGTCGTTCACACTCAAATCTCACTGAGAGGATATTGCCATGTTCTCTTCTCCTATGGGATCCGAGGTGGTTTCTAGGTCAGACTGAGGTCTTCTAGGGCGCAAGGGACAGGGTGGGGAAGGCCCAGGGTGACAGTGCACGTCAGGATGTGTCAGACGGAGAAGGCGAGCGTGTGCACTGGCACAGCAGTTCACCTGGACACATGATCAGAAGTTTTTTGTTTAAGGGAAGCTTGTTGCCCGAGGGCTTCACTGTAAGGTGATGGAGCTTCACTGTAGGTGGTGGAGCTTCACTGTAGGTGGTGGAGCTTCACTGTAGGTGGTGGAGCTTCACTGTAAGATGGTGGAGCTTCGCTGTAAGGTGGTGGAGCTTCGCTGTAAGGTGATGGAGCTTCACTGTAAGGTGATGGAGCTTCACTGTAGGTGGTGGAGCTTCACTGTAGGTGGTGGAGCTTCACTGTAGGTGGTGGAGCTTCACTGTAAGATGGTGGAGCTTCGCTGTAAGGTGGTGGAGCTTCGCTGTAAGGTGATGGAGCTTCACTGTAAGGTGATGGAGCTTCACTGTAAGATGGTGGAGCTTCACTGTAAGGTGATGGAGCTTCGCTGTAAGGTGATGGAGCTTCGCTGTAAGATGGTGGAGCTTCACTGTAAGATGGTGGAGCTTCGCTGTAAGATGGTGGAGCTTCACTGTAAGATGGTGGAGCTTCACTGTAAGATGGTGGAGCTTCGCTGTAAGGTGATGGAGCTTCACTGTAGGTGGTGGAGCTTCACTGTAGGTGGTGGAGCTTCACTGTAGGTGGTGGAGCTTCACTGTAGGTGGTGGAGCTTCACTGTAGGTGGTGGAGCTTCACTGTAGGTGGTGGAGCTTCACTGTAAGATGGTGGAGCTTCGCTGTAAGGTGGTGGAGCTTCGCTGTAAGGTGGTGGAGCTTCACTGTAAGGTGATGGAGCTTCACTGTAAGATGGTGGAGCTTCACTGTAAGGTGATGGAGCTTCGCTGTAAGGTGATGGAGCTTCGCTGTAAGATGGTGGAGCTTCACTGTAAGATGGTGGAGCTTTGCTGTAAGATGGTGGAGCTTCACTGTAAGATGGTGGAGCTTCACTGTAAGATGGTGGAGCTTCGCTGTAAGGTGATGGAGCTTCGCTGTAAGGTGATGGAGCTTCGCTGTAAGGTGGTGGAGCTTCGCTGTAAGGTGATGGAGCTTCGCTGTAAGATGGTGGAGCTTCGCTGTAAGGTGGTGGAGCTTCACTGTAAGATGGTGGAGCTTCACTGTAAGATCATGGAGTGGCAAGTAAACCACATGACTGCCGATGTTTTGGGATCTGGAGGAAGGCAGAAGGCCATAGAGCTCATCATTCAAAATATAGGCTTTAATTGCATTTTCCTCTCATCTGTGCCTGTGTTTCCATGTCTAGAGCTTCAGTTTCCTCAGAGGATAAATCTCCCTTCTCTAGCTCGGGCAGGGAAGAAGAGTAGTTTTCTGGCTGAGTGGGTAGGTGATGGGGAGGCCTATGCCCTGTGTCCGTCGCTGCTCCTTACACATATTTTAACTAGTCCTCCTGTTTTCAACCCCCTCCTCTTACTCACAAGGGCCCACTGAGCCTTTGTGGGGCTACAGTTGGGGCTTGCTTGCCTTGTTGCTCCCCCTACCCTCCGCCCACCTTTTGGTACTTGGGTTTCAGCTCTCCCTCTCCTGTGCTGTCATCACTTCTCCAGCCCCTTTCCATCTTTCAGAAACATGTTCACGCTGCTCATCAGCTGCTGTCTCTGCTCCCATTTCGTTGTCTGGGTAGATTTATATCTATTAACTGCACTTTTATATGTATATCTATATATATCTATTAACCCACTTTAGTGGGTTTGGGGAGGGAATGAAGATAAATGCATGTGTTTAATCTGCCATGTTTGACTAGAAATCTCTTCTCAGCTGCAAAACTTCTCTGCCCCTTGTTCAGGGGTATCAGAGCCAAACTTAATTAAAGAGCATCAGCACAGATTTTGAGGGAAAGACTTTGAACAGTTGCTTGGCCCTTGGATTGGTCATGGGAAAGGCCATCAGATCTCCCATGTTCAGGTTTATTGGTGACGCTGGGAAAGAGATCAGCCTCATTGTTACTAGATCCCTCTCTGACCCACATTCATGTGCTCTCTTGCAGAAATGGGGCAGTGTGAGCAACCCGCTCTTCCTGCCACTGATACCGCCACAGTCTCAAGGTTTCACGGCCATCGTCCTCACCTACGACCGAGTGGAGAGCCTCTTCCGGGTCATCACTGAAGTGTCCAAGGTGCCCAGTTTATCCAAGCTGCTGGTCGTCTGGAATAATCAGAATAAAAACCCCCCAGAAGGTAAGAAGGGAGGGGAGACAGTGCATTCAGGAAAGGCCTGGTTTGGGCGTTAGCGAACCCCTCAGCTGGGTAGATATTTGGATGGCCAAATGATTTGCATCCTTTGGTTTAAAATGAATTTTCCTGCTCTGTCAACAGTAATGCCATTTCTGAGACGGCATGACCCCGGTTTTCTCAATCATCCCGTCCTTGTTCTAGGGTGGCCCGTTCAACTCTAAGCCCACGGCCTGCTCTGTAGCCGCAAGTGTTTGAGGGCTTAGGAGTCATAGGATCAAAGGCCATCAGCCTTGGGAAAACAGATCTCAGCTTCCCTCGGCCATCTCAGCTGATCTGTTTACATGAAAACTCAGTTTAAAAGGCATTAGTTTTCTCCTGCCTTATCTCTGCTCTGATACTGTGCTCTTCTTCAAAAAGAACAGCCTCACCTCCGATGGGGAAAGTTAGCAAGGCACGCCCTCCCGGGCTTGAATCAGTTCCTTAGAGTGAGCCCTCTCTGGAAGTTCCCACCAGCTCATCCTTAATGGCTCTGTTGCTTGCCTTGGCCACCCCCGTAATCTGGAAGCTAGGGTTGAGGGCTGTTTGATTCACTGGATTTGTTTTTAATTCAGGACGCATAGAGTACGTTCCACCTGCATTTTGTTTCTCATTCAGTCCGTCTATTACTGATCCTAATCCCAGGGACTTCAAAGCTCCTGCCCTTTATAGCCTATTAAAGCCAGGAAGTTTCTGATGGATTAGAGCAAGGAATGAGTTTGAAGTTTGTAATGTGCACCACTATCACCGATAAGGTCTAGTTTATTGCGTGACAGTAGTATCTGCACTTTTTATGGCTGTTCTTGTTTAATTGGTTATACTGAAGTCAGGATAGTCAACCCTGGAAACTCCCGGTAGCAGATCCGTAGTCTAGGCTGGGAGAACAACGTACTTCTGTCTGTGAGGCAAATCAGGATTTAAATGTCCTCCTGAGACATTTAAAAAGTTTTACTTGGTGGGACTTTTGTTCTCTGAGAGAATCAATACTTACTTTCTATATTCAGAGAGCCACAGTTTAGTAAACAAAGTAGCTGTTTTAAATGACTAGTATGCCCATAGTACGCCCTGAAGCACACTGCCTTTTGTATTATTATTATTAACTATCTTTTATGCCAAGTTTTTTTCCTCCCAACATTTCTGGATTTTTTTTTTTTTTGACTCTCAGTAAAGGAGGAGGGAAGGGGTAGAAGAAAGCGGAAGGTGTTGGCACCAGGTACCATCTGAGAGGGAGAAAGGGAGGAGGACGGGACAAAAGGAGCAGCGCAGGGGTGGTCGTGGGAGACCCTGGTCCACCAGAGTGAGGGGGATCGGAGGTACTGCGTTGCTCATTCGTCTCTTCATTTATAAAGGAGAGGTCGTGTTTTCAGAAGCAAGGCTGCGTGTCCCGTGTCCCTCGTGGGACGCGGAACAACTCTGTGTCATGCTGCAGTCACGCTCCTGCACGCGGAGGCCACCAGCTTTCAGAGAGCCTCCACCCTCACCCCGCCCTCCTGCCCAGATAGGCAGTTCTGTCCTTAGAAAACTTCATTAGCCACTTCGGGCTTAAGGTGAATCATTTATTGTAAATTTGAGTCACTTCTTTGGGGCAAGTATCATTACAAACTACGAGAAAGGAGAAATCTTTTTCTTCCTCCTTGGTCTAAGCCCCTACATTGGCATAACTAAAAGCAAGAGCACAAACCTAGGTTTTGGAGCTGGGTGTTCAGTTTTAATTTTTGGTATACCCTAGTAAAGTGTAGTGGTTAATTCTATGACCAAGAGTTTAGTTTATTTTTGAAATATTTTGGCTCTAGAGAGGAAAGACAGCCCTCAACTGATGAGGCCCTAATTTTGACACGGTTAGGGACTGGACCAGCTTTTTTCTAACAGTGGTTTTTAGGTCAGGGCTCCAGCTCTGGTGGCGTGGTTGTCAAGGGAGAACGTGACCCATGTTTAATCTTCTGTGGGGTGTGGGTTAAGTTGGTGAGTGCGGCTGTCAGCTCTGGCCCTCGTGCCCACAGAGGCATCTGATTTTTCCTGTGCGGCATTAGTAACATATATATTTTTTAAAAAGCAAGTCCAAGGCTTTGAAATATTAGAGGCAAAAGTGATGTTTTCCGCTCTCTCTACATTTACTAGAATAAATATTGTGGCTAACATGCCTGCTGCTGGGAGGGTTAGTGTAGGCAGAAATTGCCCCCTTCCCCCCCCCCCAACCTTTTTTTTTTCACTCTGCAACCCAACCAAATACTTTTTTCTTTTTGGTTACATTTAAGTCTAAATTGCTGGATTTGAAGTTTAAGTAAATACTTAGACTAGGCAATAGAAATTTCCAGCAAGCTTTCGTCACGTTGGTTTTGAGCTCTGTCAGAAGAAAAGGCAAGCCACTGCCTTCCTTCTCCCCGGCTCTTTAGTTTCCAGGCTTGATGGATATAAAGGTTGTTAGGCTTGGCCCCTGGCCCCTGTCTGAAGGAAACTGTTACATTGTACATTTCAGATAGGTTTAACTCAGCCTTCTGTTTTAATTGATTTCAGTTTTAAATTTGAGTTGATCTCAAGGAACCCCCCATCCTGACCCCAGCTTCAGATTGGGACTCTCATAGTTCTTAACAGGCAGGATGGGATTGGCTGAGCATTTCAGGATGGTCACCTCGGAAGAGGCAAGCGAGAAGTAGAAGCAGCAGCTCTCTTCCTTCGAGCTGAATCCTGGGACCTGGGGAGTGAGGGGCATGGGGACCGGCTGTACACCAGGCAGCTCTAGCACTCCTGGAGGGGGCTCAAGATTTGTATGGAGATAATCTGATCATTTAGTTGGTGGATCTGTGGTTGTGTTTGTGACAGTGATCGCCAGGATGGGCTTTGGGTCATCGTCAGGCAACCTGAACATTGTGTAGTGCCTTTGCAGAGTTGGAGAATTCTTGCTCACGTGGCTCTTGGCGTCCAACTTGGAGAAAACTGTTAATCGGTACACATTTTTAAAAAATCCTTAACACGAGGAGTTCTTTTTCTCCTTCAAGCTGGACTAAAGCTCAAAACTGTAAAGTTATCAGGTCAGCTGGCTCAGCTGTTTGCTTTTCATAAATTTGGCAGTGTGTTTGAGAAATCTTATTTTTCAGACTACTTTGTGTGAATGGAAGGTGACATTTCTGTTTGCCAGCTACAGATTCACAGGATGAGACACAAGCTATAATTCATGTGGTTCCATTTAGAATTTCAAGAAGTAAAGAAAAAGAGCCCATCTGGGATAAGCAATGTAGCAAGAGGCTGAAGGTTTCTAGCTGTGACACTGTTTGCTTCTGCACCCTAAGGAGTCACCCCATATTTTTCTGTCTACACCTCTTCAAGTTGTCAGAGGGGAGGTGAAGTTCCTAGACTTTACAAGAATCCATCTGTGAAGATGAGAATGATGTAGCGTTATTATAACCATGCACTGAGTACCTTTTATATCCAAGGAATAGGAACTGTGCTAAGTGCTTTACACGTATTATCTCTGCTCCTTATGACAGACCTGCAAGGAAGCTGTTATTCTTCCCATTTTACAAAAGTGAAGCTCACATTAGTTGAGTAACTTGCCTCAATCACAGAGCTGCAAAATGGCAGAGCCAGACGTGAACACAGGTCTCTCTGGATCCAAAGCTCATGCGCTGCGCACTAGGCCCCACTGTATCTATTCAGATTGCCAATTAGCGCTCAGAAAATCGTCATGCTTTGTCAGTTCTCTAATTTGGGATTATGCAGATGAACCAGGTCCTTATCAGGGGCTCAAGGAGAGGCAGAAGAGTAAATCTATTCTTTTGAAAATACTTAATGGAAAGAAAGAAAGAAAGAAAAAAAAAACCTCTATTCTTTCTCACCTATATTTTTCTTTCCTACCTCATGCTCCTGTCCTATTTTTTAATTAATTTATTTATTTATTTATTGGCTGCATGGGGTCTTCGTTGCGATGTGCAGGCTTTCTCTAGTTGTGGCGAGCGGGAGCTACTCTGTTGCGGTGCGCGGGCTTCTCATTTCGGTGGCTTCTCTCGTTGCGGAGCATGGGCTCTAGGCGTGCGGGCTTCAGTAGTTGTGGCACGGGGGCTCAGTAGTTGTGGCTCACGGACTCAAGAGCGCAGGCTCAGTAGTTGTGGCGCACGGGCTTAGTTGCTCTGCGTCATGTGGGATCTTCCTGGACCAGGGCTCGACCCCATGTCCCCTGCATTGGCAGGCGGATTCTTAGCCACTGAGCCACCAGGGAAGTCCCCCTATTTTTTTAAACAGAATCAAAGTCCCATATCAACATTATCTGCTTTAGGGCAGGGAGTAATTATAATGCTTATTCTTTGATTGCTGCCCTCTTATCTCTGTATTCCACGGAAGGGATGCTAAAGCCCGAGAGAAAGGTAGTTCCCTTTCTTAGAGGCCTATTTTATTTGAAAATGTGAAAACAAGGGCTTCCCTGGTGGCGAAGTGGTTGAGAATCCGCCTGCCGATGCAGGGGACACGGGTTTGTGTCCCGGTCCGGGAGGATCCCACATGCCGCGGAGCGGCTGGGCCCGTGAGCCATGGCCGCTGAGCCTGTGCGTCCGGAGCCTGTGCTCCGCAACGGGAGAGGCCACAACAGTGAGAGGCCCGCGTACCGCAAAAAAAAAAAAAAAAAAAGTGAAAACAAGAAACTGGGAATTCTGCTTGAAGTCCTGTCTTGTAGTAACGATGGTTCATAGACAGCTGGACCATTGGGATGGAGACTCCTTTTGCCGAAGCTGCCTTTGGCTATCCAGCCCCAACCCAGAACAGGAAGAGGTAATCGCATTTCCAAAAGAGCCATGATTCATTCTGCATTCCCATCTGCACCCCGTATCATCCTCTTTGGCCTTCATCACCTTCTAAAACTTCCCCATCAAAGACTTTCTAGAGGCAGGTTAGTTCTTTATGGACATTGTCTCAAGTAATTTTAGGATATATGCAGGCGAAGAATGTGGAAAGCTGTCGAACATGCTGTGCACACTCCCTGAGTGCAAGTCCCGATCTCATCCCGGGTGGAGGCACGTCTACACTTAACCCAAGCAGCTAGCCTGTTTCCTATAGGTACTGCAGAAAGAGGGGCTGTTTGTTGCCTTGTGAAATTAACATGGCAAAAGTTCCACGTTCTTTTGTTCCGCTAGTGTGTTAGGTTTTCTCAGTTCCAGAGGATTAATGGCAGGGATTCTGTTCCTCTCAAAGTAGACATTGAAGATACATGCTGAGGACACGCCCCTGGCTTGTCAGAGTAATATACCAGATCTGACATGCACCACTTTGCCACCGCTGTCTAAGGTTCAGAAATATCCTTTGGTCTGTAAATAGACTCAGACTTTCCAGGGAAAGCACAGCTGACACTTAGTGGATGTCTGCTAGGCGCCGGGCACCATGCTGCTAAATGCGTTACCGTTCATCCTCACACCTTCTCACGTGTGAAGGTGGTGTTCCTCTTCCATCTTCACAGTCAAAGACACAGGCAGAAAGTGATTGACTTGTTCAGGATCATATAGCTGGTAATGGATACACCTGAGATTTGAAGCTCTTTCCAGAGACTGTTCTTTCTGTGCAGTGTTACTGTCCATACAGTCCTAGGACCTCAGAGGCATCTTGTTTGGTCTCTAAAGTTAGTGCATTTCAAATAGAAGTGCACATTGTGTTGCCGAAGGCATTTCATTGCATCAGAAAATTCTTACCTATTTAGAGTTTAAATCAATTTCCCTGTAACTTCCACCCAGCCATTGGTCATGGTTCTAACTTCAGAGGCCATAGAAAACAATTCCCCTTTCATCTGATAATCCTTCTGATATCCCTAGTGTGTTAGTCAAGGTCCAGGTGGGAGACAGAAACCACACAGTAACTTGAACAGGAAAAGTTTAATATAAAGAATTACTAACTAGGAATAGGAGATTGGTGACTAAACGGTAAAAAAGAGCTCTCTAAGGATTACAGGAAATAAACTTGGGAGAGCCTCTTCCCCAGCTAGGTCTGAGATTCAGACCTGGCTGGAGACAGGGTGGCTGCAGCCCACTGCATGGTGAAGGTTCCCAGGTGCCACAGGCCAAGACTGGCAAACAAGAAACCAGCAGCCGCCTTGGATACCCGCGGAATTCAGCAGGAAGTTGTCCAGGGGGTGTTATCAGGCCAGCCGGGGTACTGTCGAGGGCTTCAGTTCACTGAGTTGCTGTTGAAGGTATCTGCAGAACCTGCTGGGAAGCTGCCCTTGGGGGTGCCTCCTCTAAGACCCTTGGAGCACCCCAACGTGTTACATGGATGTATTGTAAATTATGCGTAGGAGATTTTATCTGCAGTCAGTCAAGACAGGTTTTTTTCCCTCCTGATTTTCCCTCTGTCACTCTTCTCCTTCAGTATGGTGACTCTGCAGTGGCCGCAGGCATCTCGGGGCTTCAAGAATCACAAAAACTAGACCTTCCCACAATTACGTGTTGGGTTTTTGGAAGCAGTATGATACCTTTTCTATTCTCGTTTGACAAATGTTGCGTGAAGAACAAACTGCCCTCTGTAGAGAACGCTGAGGTCTGTGGACGTGGGTCCTGTATTGAAACAAGTATTAATTTCATGCTGTGCTAAACACAGCACTTTAAAATAAGGAACCTGAGGTTAAATGGCTTCAGTCATTTCAAAGTAGAATGGGAAAAATGTAAGGCAAGTCATGAGTTTGTGTTTCTTCAGTATGCCAGAAAATCCCATGTAATTGGACCTAGATATTCGATATTTACTCTGTAAATTGATCATAATGAGAAACCAAGCCCAGTGAGTCAGGAGAGCAGGGCTGTCGAGGCGGTAAGGTGCTAAGTTAGGAAAGCTGAACTCCCTCAGGGCCACAGTTCTGTGAGGGTGGATTTGGCAGCCTTGGGAGCTGTTGGCAATGGCGTGATGGGGGCAGGCGCTTTTGTGTTCAGCACGTGTATTTCCCAGCAGAGCTGCAAGCAGGTTTTGAGCTAGGGTGTACCTACCTGGAAGGATTGTGCAGAGGTGGTAGAGTCCTGGTGTTCAAACCACGGGCCTGAGCGTGAGGCGGTCCAGAGCCCATTCGTCCTCTCATCACCGTGACCTTCATCAAGTCGTTTTGCTCCTCTGTCTCAATTGTGAGTTGAAGCCACTTTGTGGATTCTGGTTAAGACAACATTGAGAATCAGTAGTGTTGTAAGGATGTAGAGAGGATAGAAGTATTTACAATGTAGGATATTATAAAAACGCACCTATAAGAGTTTCTCCTTGCACAGCTGTGCGTGTGGATTTCATGAGAGTCATGGATGTGAGTTGATTCTTCCATCTCATTTGTGATGTGATGCTTTCACCAGTTTATCTCCTCACAGAAGTTAGGAGAGTAATAAATACCTTGGTTTTTCTTTTTCCAGATTCTCTGTGGCCCAAAATCCGGGTTCCTTTAAAAGTTGTAAGAACTGCTGAAAACAAGTTGAGTAACCGTTTCTTCCCTTACGATGAAATCGAGACGGAGGCCGTTCTGGCCATTGACGACGATATCATTATGCTGACCTCTGACGAGCTGCAGTTCGGTTATGAGGTAAGGAGGTTTCACACGGCGCATTTACATTTTTGATAGTTATTGCCCATTACTGCTTGTCTTTCCTACTAAAGAGTGTTATATTTCAATCTGTAAAGTCTTAATTTCTAAATTCTAGTAGCGTCCAAAAGCTGTGCGTAGGAGTGTAGCTTATGAAGCTGTTCTTTAGAACTTTGGGGAAACCCTGTTCCAAAATGACAGCTGTGCCATCCACCAGTTTTGGGAACTCCCAGGGAGAGTCCCAGGGGACATTTTCAAAAGAGCATCTATGACGTTTAACAAGCACTTTAATTGATGTCTCCTTGAATACCACTTCCCCGACTCGAGCAGCTGGGCACAGCAACCATAAAAACATCAATAAGCGAAGAAGCTGGCGACACTGACAAACAGAAAGCAGACCCTGTTGATGGCTTTCTTTCTGAGTTTTAAGTGGAGAGGCTGGCTGCCTGTCTTTGGGGAGAAACATTCTCTATCACCATTCATTCGATGTGGCTGATGGATTAGACTGGGTTCAGGGGTTAAGTATGGAGACCAGTAAAGGTCTCCCCCGGGGAAAGTGCCAGAGCCGAGGCCTGGTGAAAAGCAGTAGGAATTGATGAGTCCTGTCAGGGAGGATGTACACGAGATGCATGATGGCAACAGGCTGAGGCCTGCGGCTGCGGGGGTGTAATGGTGGTATCAGACCCAAGCAAAACAGAGTGTACAAATCAATTAGCTACAGCTGGTACAGGGGAGAGCGGGGCAAGTTTATGCCCCGTAGTCATCCTGTCTTTGGGAGAGAGGTAACCATTTTTAGGATTTGTTAAATTTGAGGTTCTAAGAAATCATGAAATTTTATCTAATGAAGCAATATGTGATACATATATTTATTACAGAAATTTACTTTCTAAGCCTTAAATTAGAAGTGGATTGTAAGGGGAAGAAACAGGAATCCCCCTACCACTGCCACCACCAAAAATTAAAAGCTCAAGTTTTCCCAGGTCTTTACTATATATATAAAATATATTTATATATCCATTGCGTATAAAAGAAATTGTGAAATAGACTGATGTGTGATACCTTGGTCGATGTCATTACTGGCCAGTGAAAGGCATGAGACTAGCTAGGAAAACATACACTCATCTTTCTGGATTTATTTCTATTCATATTGGTGTCTTTCTTTCGGATCGTCACGTCTAGGGTGTCGGATGATGTTTCATACACTATCATTCCCATTTTTTCAAAAAGCAAATTACCTACTTCTTTCTCTAAGTAATAAGTAGGCAACTCATGGCAAAACCAGTTTTTCTGCCAGTATTTTCTCTCCACTGCATGTAATGGCTTCAGACTATACCCCTGTATTTATTTTTGTGGTAAAAGGAAGGTTGAAAAAGGGAACATTCCAAATGGTGTAGCCAAGATGGACAGAGTGCTACCTCTTTGATATTTCAGTTGGTCTAAATGAAGTCTAATAAAAGGAAGTTAGACTAGATGAATTCCTTTCAACCTTGAGTTGAAATCTTGGGATCTCATGAATATTGAAACCTGGGATCTCTTTCAACCTTGAGTTCGTTTCAAGCAGCAAAAAATGTGTTGATGAGAGGAAGTGCAAAACCCGGAGGGACTGAGCTTGAATCTTCACCTCTTCCCTCTGATGCCCTGTGTTTACTCCACATTACCTCTAAAGAAGTAATGTGTATCAGAGGAGTAGGGGGCAGGGAAACGCCTCATCTCCAGTAATTGGGATCTTCTCCAGATGCTATGAAAGGAACAACTTTCCTAACTACTATCTATATACAACTTACTATGTTCCTATCAATTTACTGGGTGTTTACATACATTAATGATCTTTTCCCAAACCTGCAAGGCAGTTATTGTTTTTCACCTTCTTTACTGAGACTAAGCAAGGTTAGATAACTTGACTGCAGTCACACAGGTAAATAAGTGGAAGAGTTGAGGTTTAAATTCAAGTTTGTGTGACACTATACTGTCTTCCCTGAGGATTTTTACCATGTCAGAGACTACTGGTCCTCAAAAGTAGTCCTCAGAACCATCAGCATATCCCTTGTCCATCACTAACTTACCTTGCTGCTAAGGAAAACTAGTATTTTTCAGGCATCCCTGCCACTAGTGCTTTAGGGTAACTTTGTAAAGTTATTTCTTGTATAGTAATTAATATAATGAACAAAGTTAGGACAGTACTGGGCCCAAGTTTCTACTCTGTCACCATGGACAACTTATGTAATCTCTCTGGGTTGTAGTTTATTCTTATATAAAATGGCACTAACGGTATCTGCTTCATTGGGTTGTCGCGTACATTAGATAAGATTGTGTAGCACCACCGCGTGGACAGCGCTCGGGAAGTACCCGTTCTGGGTGGTGGGCAGTGTGCTCTTCTGCTCTTTATGAGATACCACATTAGCAGCTGCTACCACGACTGCTGCTGTCATTCTCATGATTCCGCTGATTCATGAGGAAGGTTGATGGTTGTTTCCATCATTCAGAAGGGACAGTTCTCTTCTGGAGAGGGTACCCAGTTTTGTGTTGAATCGGAAGACAGAAGATGGTGCTCCTAAATCCTGTTTTTTATGCCAAAGGCTAGGATTACTCTCATGCAAGCTTGACGGATTAAATGAACAAACAAATCAGTTAACAAAAATTTATGTCCTAGGAGAGTTATGTTGGAGCCCAGAACTACTTCTTCGTCACAGTTATCACAGTGTGTTAGGACTGTATCTATCTTGTTGACTGCTCTTCATCCTTCAGTGCTCAGATCAAAAGAAGCTTTCAGAAATTCTCCAGACTAGAGCACTCTACCTCTTTGTGAGCAAATAATTGTGAAGTGTGTTGTTTAGTGTCTGCTTTTCTTCGAGAATGTAAGCCCCATAGGGACAGAACCACGGCTGTCTTGTTCATTGCTGTATCCTCTTTGCCTAACCCAATTCAGTCCGTTCATCAGATACTCAGTAATATTTGATGAATGAATAAATCTTCATTACCAGCCTGCATATGAAAGATAGGAGAGAGATTACTCTGGCCTGCGTGCCTTTCCACTTCACTGTGATCCACAATCTGGATACAGCCATTTTAGAAAGCAGCTTGGAGTTTAAAACGTTAAACATATATCTACCACGTGACCCCGCCATTCTCCTCACAGAGATTCACCCTAGAGAAGTAAGAGCATAAGTATACACAAATACTTGTACGCTAATACAAGTATTAGTATTTGTACTTGCAGCTCTTATTTGTAAAAGCCAAAATCTGGAGGGGGAAAAAAAAAAAGTCTTATCAAAAGTTGAATGAATAAACTAATTGTGGTATATCCATACAATAGAATACTACTCAGTAATAAATTGATGAGCTCTTGATGCATACGACAACATGGTTGTATTTAAAAATAATTATGCCGAGTGAGTGAAGCAAGATGAAAAAGAGAACATATTTTATGATTTCATTTATAGAAAACACAAACTAATCTTTAGTGATCAAGAGATTGGTGGTTGCCTGGAGAAGGGGTAGGGAGGGTCAGCTTGAAAACTGTATTAAAAAGGGGGGCCATATAGGTTCATTGCAAACCACAAAACATTGCTGAGAGAAATTGAACAACTTCATAAATGGAAAGATGTATCATACGTCTGAATCCAAAGACTCACTATCATTAAGGTGTAAGTTCTCCCCAAACTGATTTATAGATTCAAAGCAAGCCCAGTCAGAATCCCAGAAGGCTTTTTAAAAAGTTAAAATTGACAAGCTAGTTCTAAAGTTGAAATGGAAACACAATGGGCCTGGAAAAGCCAAAGCAATTTTAAGAAAGAAGGACAAAATTGCGGGACTACCTTATTTTAAGACTTCTATAAAGCTACAGTAATCAGGACTCTGTGGTACTGGTGTAAACTTAGACATGTAGATCAATGAAATAGAATAGAGGCCAGAAATAGACCACACGTGTCATCAATCAGTTTTCAGCAAAAGACCCAAGTCAGTTCAATAGCGGTGGGACAGGCTTTTCACTAAACGGTGCTGGAGTAATTTGATATCCATATGTCAGTTCAGAATGGATCCTACCCCTAAATGCAGGAACTAAAATTATAAAGCTTCTTAAAGAAAACAGTGGAAAAAGTTCGAGTGTACCTGAGCTAAGCAACGTTTGTTTTTTTCCTTTAAGTAAGAGACAAATAGCACAGTATATAAAAGAAACCAAATTGGACTTCATCAAAATTAACACTTTTTAAAAAGACACTTCTAAGGAAATAAGAAGGCAAGTCATAGACTGGGAAAAATATTTTCAAAATATATAAAGAACTCTCATACCTCTATAATAAGAAAACAAGTCAGTAAAAAATGGGCAGAAGATTTGAACAGTTACTTCATAAAAGAAGATATAGAGATGTAAACTAACATATGAAAAAACTCTCCACCTCATAGTCATTAGGGCAATTCTAAAGTAGAAGCACGATGAGTTACCACTGTATACCCACTAGAATGACGAAATAAAATTTAAAATACTGATAGTGCCACATGTTGGTTAGACTGTGGAGCAACTTAGAACTCTCATACCTATTGGTTAAAATGCTAAATGGTACAACCAGGTTGGGAAAGTGTTTGGCAGGTTCTCATAAAGTTAAAAAAAGTTATACTTTTCATATGACCCAGCTTCCAAAAGAAATAAAAACGTATGTGTATGGAATTACATATGCTACCAAATGTAAAATAGATAGCTAGTGGGAAGCAGCCGCATAGCACAGGGCGATCAGCTGGGTGCTTTGTGACCACCTAGAGGGGTGGGATAGGGAGGGTGGGAGGGAGATGCAAGAGGGAGGAGATATGGGGATGTATATATATGTATAGCTGATTCACTCTGTTATAAAGCAGAAACTAACAGACCACTGTAAAGCAATTACACTCCAATAAAGATGTTAAAAAAAATTTTAAAAAACAGAATAAACAAACAGCAAAAAAATCCCCACAAATTTCACTATCAGGAATGAAAAGGAATTAAGGAAGTGTTGTCACCATAGATCCTACAGGCATTAAAAGAATATTATGAAAATTTATATGAAATGTAAAAATTCTTTGAAAATTACAACTTATGTAAAAGTAAACAGAATATGTACCCTCTATTAAAGAAATTCAAGTTGTTATCAAAATTTTCCTACAAGGAAAAATCCAGGCCCACATGGTTTTACTGGTGATTTCTTGAACATAAAGTGATAGTTTCAGGTTGGAGATAAACTTAGAGATAATCTAGCTTGCTCACTTTTAATTATAGGTAAGGCCCATCCATAAACTATATGAAGCCCATAAAGGACTTATCCAATATCACCCAGTTAGTAAGTGGCACTTAATAAGGGCATACAACTCATTTTGGTGCTATTTTCCCCATACCATGCCACCTGGGAAGATTTTATTATGTAACTGTCCTATTTCTGCCTCTGTGCTATTCAAACCCATTTGTTTGAAACCTCTCTTTGGTGACGGTAAAAACACCTGAACATTTTGTTTCCTATTCCAATATTAACAAATAAGAATCCATATCAGTCAGGAAAACAGAATCTATACTAATTGTTTCAACAGAATGGATTTAGTATACGAAATTTTCTAATAGAGGTATTAGAGAGCTGAGAGGGCAAACAGGGGCTACTGAAAGTATAAAGAGAGAATAACTCCAGGGAGCGTCCACTACCCCTTGGGTGGGAGGAACAAAGGAAGAGAGGGAAGAGGCTGGGTTCGTTAGAACCTAGAAGCTTGGAAGAGACCCCCCACCCCACCCCCTCACCCCCGGGGCTGGGCCTTAAACCTCTGAGGAGGGGCCACCGGCTGGCTATTGCTAGTACTTCTGAGGGGTCAGGGTAAGGCTGGCTCTGCTGGAAGAGGCTAGAACCACATTCTGCTGCTGGGGTGAAATGCCACACTGTCGGGAAAAGCAGGCAAAACAGGAAGTAATTCCCTTCTTTTCTCTAGTTTTCCAGTCTCTCTCTAGTGCACCCTGTTGGTAGACCACCTAGCAAAGGTGAGATGTTTGCAGAGTCTCAGCCCTGGCATCACAAGGCAGAATTTAGAAGCAGGGCTTGGGGCTACAAGTCAGTAGCTTTATAACCAGTGCAGTCTACCCCTTTGGCTACTCCAGAGCATCCCTACAGACCCTTCTACACATATTTGAAGTTCATGCAGCAACAGTAGCAACTGTATTCTTTTCACTAAGAAGGATGCAGCAGCTGTCCTTTATACATATACAGGCCTTGCATTCCCTCCCCTAGAAGGTGAGACACAGAGTCCCAATAGTCATAATATCAGTCTCTGGTTAATTATTTATTCTTTCTTTAATTTTGTCACAATTCTACTTAGTATTCTGTAACTTAATGAATAAATTATAGGCTTCCATTTCTGGACAAGATTGAGCAAGCACATTCCACCCTATTCCTAGAAAAAGAAGACAGACTGGCTGGGGTCCTCAGGACCTAAGGGATACTCCAGCAGTGAGTTCCCTTGGATTTTTTTTTTCCTTCCTTCCTCCCACCTTCCCTCCCTCCTGTATACCCCAGCCTCAGTGCTGCAGAAGGCCATGACGCTCATAGGCACAGATAACGAGCATACAAACGCAGAAAAAGAAAAAGAAAAACGCACTTTCTCTTGTAAGGACTGGGAAGAGGGCAGCCCTGCTGATGGAACGCTTTTGACTGTACCTACTCTACACCAGGCAAACGCCGTGAAAGAAGCCGTATGTACCCCTGCCAACTAGATGCTGTGACTGGGGGGATTGTCGTTCAGAGCCCTGCTGACCGTTCCCACCCTGCACTACCAGGAGGCAAGAGCAGAGACGGCACTCCTCCCCTGTCCCCTCTCCACTCTGGAGACTGTGGGGTGGAACTCAGTTGACCTTCCATGTCCTCCATGAAGTGAATGTTAGCGAAGACGCAGCTGCAGAGACTGGGGGCTGGGGGGCGGTGTCCTGTCCACCATCCCCAGCCTGCACCAAGCAACAGACAGCAAAGAGACAGCACCTCATCCGTTCCCAACTCGAGAGTGGAGGGAAGCTTATGGAAAGGAGGGATTCCTCCTGGGCACACTGTCACCCCTCTCCCTTCAGATCAGCCCATGCATGAAACTGACTAGAATCAACACAGCAAAGGCTTTGAGAAAGAAACTGTAGTGTAGAATACTGCCCAGGTTTCAAATTAGCCTCTGGGTAGCACACAAATTAGGCAGACCAGAATAGCACGATATAGTCTTTGAAAATTCAATTGATATTCAATCCAGAGCCCACAAAGTGGATCCGGACATGCACTCTGAACCTAAGCTCCCTGCTAAAACAGAAAATGTGAAAGGCAGCACCATCTCACAGTAACACTCAGCATGTTCAGGAAACAATCCAAAATTACTCATCATACCAAGAACCAGGAAAATTGCAACTTTAATGAGAAAAGGTAATCAACAGTTGCCAACACCAAAATGACACAGATGTCGGAATTATCGACCAGGATATTAAAACTGCTGTCATAAAAAATCCTCTAATAAGTAATTATGAGCACTGTTGAAACAAATGGAAAAATAGAAAGTCTCAGCAAAGAAACAGAAGATACAAAGAAGAACCAGATGGAAATTTCAGTACTGAAAATTGCAGTAACCAAAATTTGAAACTCACTGGGTGGGCTCAATAGGTGAATGGAGATAACAGGAAAGAACTGGTGAACTTGAGGATAAATCAATAGGAATTATCCAATCTAAACAGCACGGAGAAAATAGATTGGGGGAAAAAAAATGCACAGAGCCTCAGGGACCTGTGGGACAATCACAAAAGGTATAACATTTGTGTCATCAGAGTCCCAGAAGGAGAAGAGAAAGAATATGGGGCAGAAAAAAATATTTAAAGAAATAGCTGAAAGCTTCCAAAATTTGCCAGAGGTCATTAAACTTATAGACTTAAGAGGCTGAGGAAACTACAGACATCTGAAGAATAAGTTATATAGACTATATACATTGTATATATGGAATATGTCACAGCTATAATTCTTATATCAAATTGGAAAAGAAGAGACAAATAAATTGGTGTGTATATGGTAAGGAATGGAGAAAACTGCATGACTGCTACGTTCTTCTGCAGCTTGCTCGTGAGCCATAGTTGATATGACTTTTTTACACCGCTCATCCCACATCCTTTTATCCTCAGCCAGCACTCTAGCATGTTTATTACAGACCCAGTTTCTTTAATGGCTCTAGTACTATTCAGGCTTTCTATCTCTTCCTGTGTTAGTTTTGATAAGCTGTGTTTTTCAAGGACTCTGTTCGTTTAATTTAAATTGTGAAATGCATTGCTATAAAATGATCCATACTATTATCTTGTTATTGTTTAAAGTCTATAAGATTTGGATTGCTGTGCTCTTTTTCATTCCTGATATTGACAACTTTTGTTTTCTCTCCTTTTCTTGAGCCTTGTTAGAGGTATATCAGTGTCATATTCTTTGCAAAGAATCAACTTTTGATTTTGTTGATTTTTCTTTAGTGTGTATTTGTTTTGTATTTCATTACTCTTTTCTTGATTAATCTCTTCCTCTAATTTCATGAGTTTAAGTTGCTGTTATTTTTCTAACCTTTTGACTTGATAGCTTAGATCAGTGATTTCAGTATTTATTTTTCTAATATATGCATTTAAAGCTGTAAATTTCTCCTTAATTACTGCTTTAGGTACCTTCCCAAGTTTTGATTTGTCATATTTTCATTATCCTTAAGTTTAAAATATTTTCTAATTTCTTTTGTAATATCTTCTTTGACCCATAGTTATATAAAAGTATATTGCTTACTTTTGTCAGTTTTTAAAGTTACCTTTTTCTTACTGAGTTCTGATTTGATTCCACTGTGGTCAGAAAATATACTCCCTATGATTTCATCATTTTGAAATGTGTTGAGACTATATGGCTCAGTAAAAGGTCTATTTTGGTTAATGTTCTGTGTGCCCCTAAAAAGAGTCTACATTCTGCAGTTGTAGATTTAATGATCTTACTAGGTCAGTTAGGTAACGTTAGGTACATTGGCACTTTTAGTACAACCAAAATATTCCCCTGCTTATTCTTCTGTGAAATAGGCATCTTCGTTTCTTCTGGTTTGGCTGTGTGTGTGTGTGTGTGTGTGTGTGTCTATAGTCTTTATTAGTTTTGTAGTAGTTAAATTCATTATCCTAGATTAAATAAAAAATCGTTTTAACACAGTATTTAATATGTGAGAATCAAAGAGAAACCATGCAGCAGACCTTTCTCACTGTGGCTCCGAAGCATTTTTAGAGAAATCTGGAGAGACAGAGGCGTCTCCCCATTTGGGAATTTTTCAGGAAGGGGCAGCCAGCAGTCCTCCGGTATCTAAGGTGGTTTTACTAGTCCTTCCTGGAGCTGAAGAATAGACCAGA
The DNA here is from genome assembly GCF_949774975.1 of Lagenorhynchus albirostris. Lineage (NCBI taxonomy): Eukaryota > Metazoa > Chordata > Mammalia > Artiodactyla > Delphinidae > Lagenorhynchus > Lagenorhynchus albirostris. Next base: position 15,660,007 of record NC_083103.1, on the reverse strand, counting down.
TGACTTCCTAAAATCCCTCAGGTGTCATGAATCTAAGGGATCAGAAGTACAGGCAAATGTGTAAGGTATGGGTTCATGTGAAAAAGAATCCAACTTGTATGCGTAAAAAGTGTCAAACTTCTTTGCTTTCCTGTGAAACCCAGAGAGATTGCTTGTGTGAGGATCCAGGGGTATTTGGAGGCAATGCCAACAGCTTTTTAGGATTGAAAGGGAGAGCACAGCCGTTGCCTCCGCAGAGGAGAGCGTGGTGACCCGGGGTCGGTTCTGATGGCGTTTCTGCTGATGCCTCTTCGGAGGCCTGACATATGTTTCTCACAACGAGAGGGCATTGTAAAGCAGAGCTTTAGTTAGAGGGTTGGAAGCATCACTTTACAGAAACCATTTTAAAGCAGCAGGCTCCACAGCTTGCTTAAGGGACACAGAGCAGAGTCTGAAGGCAGCTCGCAGACGGCACCCTCCCCGAGCTATGAGAAAGAAGGGTGGCCTCCCGTCAGAGCCCAGAGATGAAAGAGCAATGAAGGGGGAAGGTCTACCTGGGCTGTAAGCTTGAAACCCGTCACGACCTCCGGAATCCCTTTCCCGGAGGAAGTTGCTGGAGCCACGGCAGTGCTCGGCCAGCCTCTGCAAAACCATAGCACACGCAGGGAACGTTAACACTGTACTGGGGTCCACGGACAAGGCAGACAGCTCTGTTTTAAAGAAGCCCGGCATCAGAACGGGAAGGGACCTTGGAGACCATCCTGTCACTTCATGCTTTATTGCTGAGAAAACTGAGGTGCGAGGAGGTTAAGTTACTTCTGTAAGGTGTTAAATGTACGTCGAATATAACCCTTTAAGGGACGCCCTAGCAAGTTCTTGGGAATGCAAGGCCAGACCCTGTAGGAAAGGCCTTTTTTCTTCCAGTGTCTGTGACTTGAGGACACAGACACGTGGATTCAAGACCTAATGCCTGGGTATCATTATTTATTTAATTGGAAGAAAACATAGGGGTCATTTGCCTGTTTAAATGGGTCATATTCCCTGTTGGAAGGCAAAGAGCTTTGGGAAATGTTACATTCCCTCGCCAGCCCCGAAATCAGGAGCGAAAGAATGATCTTCTCTGGCCCTGCGTGTTTCTGACTTGTTTGACAAGCTCTAGTGAGCTACCAGATGTGGAGATTCTTTTCAGCCTGGGATAATTTATTTATCTGTTTATGTATTTTACCAGGAAAGTATCTATTGAGTTCTTGATACTCATTTGCAAGGAGCTCCTGGGGGAACAGTAGCAGTGTATAGTGTTACTTGAATGTTTGATTTTTTTCCCCCCAAGTCTGTCTGCTTTTATTTCAGACCTAAAGAGCTGGGAAATAAAATGCAACTTGTTCCTCCTCCCCTCCCCCGCCTTTAAGAGAGGCCGTTTAAAACATGTGGCAGAAAATGAGCCATGCAGACTTGGCTGGATGTATGAACCCGGGAATTTATTTTTCCTTTCGTACTTTGATCCTCATTTCCAACCATAAAAAATTATTAGTAGCCCTTAAGTGTTGAACATTTTTCACCTGAGAGATGTGAAACACTCTTGGCTAATAATACTGGTTATAAAATCAGTCCTTCATGTGGGGATGGGAATTGACTAAGAGCAACTGTCTGTTGTTAGGTGCACACACTGCTGATGCCTTTCTTTTACTGCCTGTGCGTCCCCTAGGTGGCAGCGGCTGGTGAAACCTCTTGGGTGCTAATCAGTTATGATAATTTATTTGTTTTATTTTGTTCACAACTCCCCAAGGTAATGGCAAGTAAAGGATCATGAGAAGACAGCAAAATAGCATGGAATGCCCTACTTTTTCTCATGAGAACGTGAAACCACCTCTGAGTGCGTTCTCCTGCTATAGGAAGCACCAAGATGAAAGGCAACCCAAGTTAGAACGAGCTTGGGTGTACGTGTGGTCGCACGGGGAAGTCACAGGCCAGTTGATGTGGTGGAGGCGGAACTTGTGTTTGGGTTGACGTTGGAAGCTAGGTCGGTTCAGCCATATAGGGCCAGCTGATGGACAGGCTAAGAGGTCAGCTGAAAAGTCAAAGGCGGTGAAGAGGTGTCATAGGTTTGCAAAGAGGTATATGGTCCAGGCAGTCAGATCACAGGATGAATTAGAGATGACAGACTGAAGACAGGGAAAGCCAGTTAGATAATGGTAGTGGAAAACCTATAAGCTTAATGTTCATCTGGATTGAAGAACCAAGAAGGGAAAGGTGGGCTCCGTCATAGCTCAGATTTGATTGGTAACGAGGGAGCTTGGCTAAGTGGAGAATTCCAGAGCTGAGACTCTATATACAGTTAACTTTTAAACAGAATTAATAAAATTTAGAGCTAAATGTATTCATCCAGGGAGAGGGGGAGAGATGATGTATTCTGTGATTCTAAATAAACTATCCCACTTTCTGTCTCCTCACTAGAAGAGCAGAAAGATGGAAACACCTATCTTAGAATTAGACTTAATAATAACCTCTTTTAAAAAGCTAGTGGGTAACTTTAAAAAAGAAAATAGGTTGTCTCTGTCCTTCTGTTTGTCCCTCTCTGAGCCGTCTGCCAGTAAAGTGCCACAGATACCGGGTCTTGGACTGGGTCTCAAGACTGTTTCCCACAGATACCGGGTCTTGGACTGGGTCTCAAGACTGTTTCCCACAGACTTGTGGTTATGATCTTTCTGATGGGAATTGGCTGCTTTCCTCTCTAGATTTAAGTCCCAGAGTCCTAGATCTGAAATTGTGCTCAGGGTTGTTGGGAATCCAGGGCGGGTTTTCTTTACGGTACATGGAACCACCTGTCTCATCCTGCCATGGGCCCTACGACAGGCTTACACTCTTTGGTTTCACCTAGAGCACCGGGAAACTGGGTTCTCATAGCCAACACTGATAAAAATGAAACGTCCCTAAAGGAGGGCCCAAATGCAAGGGACATCCCTGCAGCAGATAACCTAACTATTGGAAGTGCCTTGGCCTTCAGTGGGACGCAGTGCCATAGATTTCCTTTCCTTGGCCTCTCAGCTGACTCAGATCCTTGAGCCTCCGCCTGGCCTGACCCAGTGGCTGCCTGGAAAGACTGGGAGTTCGGGTGTTTCCTTCTCCTCTCTGGATGATGGACTGTAGCAGCAGTGTACCGTGGAGCCAGCACAGGTGTCGGTCCCCATGAGTGCAGGCACCGGCCGTCCCAAGGAGCCGGGCCTGCCTTGGGCGTGCGCAAAATCAAACCTTGTCAGAGCTGTTAGCATTTGTGTCAGCACAATGCTGGGGTCAGCATTTGTGCTGGGTCTGCGCTAAGGCTTTACAGTAGCTATAGAACCATTTTGTCAAAGCTGAGCTTTTTGAACACTAAAAATTGTCTAGGACTTGCGGTGACTTCTTCTTTTAGGATCTGAAGAAGCTGATGGCTGGAAGCTCTCTTTGAGCCTTGCGTATTACATCTGAGTGAGTGACAGTTCCCCTCTGAGTCTCCTTCCTGGGCCTGGCCACCATACAGATCAATGGTGTGGACTATTGAAAGGACATCTGTCTCTCTTTACTTCCATTTTTCTCCCTTTTCTTAAGTACATGAAGAGTTGCCTTTATAGAGACTGATGTTCTGAGAAGAGGGAGCAGGCCGGATGGCTCATTCTGTGAGTGTCCTTGCCCATGAGGTACAGTCAGGGCTCCCCTCACAGGAGGCATGAGGAAGACTGAGGCCAGAGGGGAGTCATTCTTCCTAGAGAATTACCTCCCTGGGGTCTTCACATCGCTTCGGGCTCCCTGTTTCCAGCCTGTGGGAGACCTGAACCCTCTGATAGGTCTGTCCTATCACCAGCTTGCAGACTCGAGGGGCCTGGAGGGAGAATAGTTCATGTGTGCCGCTCTGAGCACGAGCTGCTGAAAGCGGACCCCGAGTGGCAGGCCGGGGCCCACGGAGGTGCTGAGAGAAGCTGCAGTGAGGTTTGACCTCTCGGAGCTTTTCTAAAGCACCCAGTCCCCATCGGAGGGTAAGTCAAACAAATATTAAGGAAAGGAAATCGAATATGTCTGCTGAACACTGAAATAACATCTGATGGTTTAAAAAAGCACCCAGTTGGGAATTACAATAGAGTGACACTTTTTCCTTCCCCACTGAGCAAATTAAAACAGCAAGCTCAGAATTTGTTTGCCAGCCATTAATGAAACATCAAATGTAGGACTCGGGGCTCCTTATCCCAGAGAGGGAGCCTGCTGCCCGCTGGTACATCAGGTGTCTTCGTTGAAGGGTGTCTCCTCCTCACAGACTCCCATCCCACGGAAGTCAGGTGAGTTAGATTTGCAGTTTTCCATAAGCGCTTATTTTGTTGGGCAGTGCCGGTGAGGAAAGAGCTCCCCTGACCTTCCCACTCCCCGCCCTACGTGCCCCCCACCCCGGCCACACCTCGCCATCTTTCTTGTCCGCAGCACCGGCAAGCCCACCTGGCCCCGGAGTTCTGTGGCTCAAGAATGAATGTTTGTAATGTGGGATAGTTATTTTAAAGAGGTGTTGGTACACTTGATGGTTTAAAGAATGCATACTTTCCCTCCCCCATCCAAAAGGAGATAACTGTCGTGATATCCCAGCCCTGAGAGGATCCATATGTTTACGGGTTATTGTTCCAAAACCTGCCTGTTGCCTCTTTGGGATTGATTACAGGCTTTGGCTGCTCCAGGAATCCAGAGCTTCAGGATTTGGTTTATGATTTGGGAATAGGGGGAATTTGTCTTGCATGGGCTGCTTATCTGCCTTGATTTTCATAGGGGTGCTTAAAGGAGGCGTGTGGGCAGGACTTGGCATGGGACCGGGGGAAATGAAAGCCATCCTGGCCGTATCCAGGCCCTGAACTCCCCCCGCAGCTCTCTCAGGAGGGCAGAGCCTGCAGCTTTCGGAGCAGAATTCTGTGGTGTGCTGCCCAAGTGTGAAGCCGCACTGTTCATTGCCACTTGTAAAATTGCTTGCAAAATCGTGAGTTTAAGACAGTGATTGGTGGTTGCTATCGCATTAGGCATAGCAATTCCCTGTTTGGGAAGAATAGAAAGAAAGAAAACTTTAAAGGAACGGAGTAGTCCCCAAACCTTAAAAATGTCACACCTGGGAGAATGAATCTCAAGAAAACAAGGTGAGCTACTCAGTGTGATAAAATTACAACTCACCTCTTAGGTCAGATTTATTTCTTGCTGCTCCAAAATTGGTGCGTAGGGTTAATCGTGATTGCAGTATATTGGCTACTATCTGTTGGCTGCTTTAGATCAAAACTTGTCAACCTTTAAAAGCAAAATTTCTAGGTTCCCATCCAGCCTCTGGAGTTGGGGCTGAAGACTTGAGGGGTGGGGCAGAGGTCCTGATCACATGTTGATACTCTGCTCCTGGAAGGGGCAGGAAAGGGCTAACTTCTTATAACCGAGGCCACTAATTCACATCGGTGGCGTAGATCTGGGGCTGGATTGACAAACCCCCCCCTTTAGCTCGGTCCATTCAGACAGGATTGTGTTTGCCTGGTCTACTGCTCTGTGCCTAGTGGGTGCTCAGTCAGTATTTACTGATTGAGTGCACATAATGTGGTTGGATATGGAATTTTTTTATATATAATTTCTATGAGTGAAATTAGAAGGAGTTTTTCAAAGTTTAAATGATTCTGTATTTTGTATTCAGTGGGAGAACTCTGGTTTTCTCCTTGCTGGCCTGCTTAAACAGAGAGCAAAGAGTACAATTTTGTACTGATAATTTACCTGGTTGGGGGCAATAGGGATCTCAGCCCTAACTTTGTAATTTAACTTCCTTTTCCTTTATCCTCTTAAAATGAAATCCGTGAAGCTTTTTCCTTATTCTCTGCTTTCCCATCCCCGACTTAACTCTTTTTTTGTACTTTTTCCCGCATCCTTGCTTTCTTTCATCTCTAGCTTTCTATGCATACGTCATTAGGTTTTCTCAGTGGTAAGCTCCTTAGTAACAAGATATATCCTTTATTTTTGTATTCACTCTTTGAAGTATAAGACAGTCCCTAGAAAACAGTTGGGGGCAACTGATTTTTGACCAGAGGTGCAAACGCAATACAGTGGAGGAAAGACAGCTCTGTTAATGAATGTTTCTAGACAAATTGGACATCCAGAGGCAAAAATTTAACCTTGACCTAAACCTCACACCTTACAGAAAAATTAAGTGGAAGTGAATCATGGGCTTAAACATATGAAACGTAAAGCTATGAAACTTTCAGGAAAAAAGCTTAAGGAGAAAACTCTTCAGGATCTAGGGCTAGACAAAGAGAAGCATGATTCATAAAAGGAAAAGTTGATAAATTGGACCTCATCAACATTTAAAACTTATGCTCTGGGGCTTCCCTGGTGGCGCAGCGGTTGAGAGTCCGCCTGCCGATGCAGGGGACGTGGGTTCGTGCCCCGGTCCGGGAGGATCCCACATGCCGCAGAGCGGCTGGGCCCGTGAGCCATAGCCGCTGAGCCTGTGCGTCCAGAGCCTGTGCTCTGCAACAGGAGAGACCACAACATACTGCATACTGCAAAAAAAACTTATGCTCTGTGAAAGGCCTTGTGAAGAGGATTAAAAGACAAGCTGCAGACTGAGGGAAACTATTTGCAAACAACGTATCCAACAAAGGAGGAGCACCTAGGATATATAACTCTCAAAACTCAACAGCAAAAGATAATCCAATTAGAACATGCGCAAAGGACAGGAGCAGTTATTTCACTGAAGAGTATATACAGATGGCGAAAAGCACGTGAAAAGATGTTTGACATCATTAACCATTAAAGATTAAAACTGGAATTACATACACCTATCAGAATGGCTAAAATTTTTTAAAAAATTGTCACACCACCAAACGCTGGTGAAGATGCAGAGAAACTGGATCTCTCATACATTACTGGTAGGAATGTAAACTGGTACAGCCACTCTGGAAAAACAGTTTGGGCCATTTCTTATAAAACTAAGCACGCAACTACCACACGACACAGCAGTTGCACTCGGGCATTTATTCCAGAGGCAGTAAAATTTCTGCCGACGCAAAAACCTGTATGCAAATGTTCGTAGAGCTTTGTTTGTAGTGCCAGGAAATGAATTAGCCCAGATATCCTTTAGGGGGCGAATGGTTAAACAAACTGGTCCATCCACACCATGGAATATTACTCAACAATGAAAAGGACCAAACTGTTGATATACAGAGCAATTTAGATGAATCTCTGGGGAATTATGCTGTGTGGGAAAAAGCTAATCCCGAAAGGTTACGTATTGTATGATTTCACTGATACATAGCCTTCTTGAAATTACGAAATTGTAGAAATAGAGAACAGATTAGCAGTTGTCAGAAGGTACCTGGATGGGGAGGGTCTATAAAAGGTCAGCAGGAGGGACCCTCATGCTGATGGAAATGCTCTGAAGCTTGACTGTGTCAGTGTGAGTATCATGTTGTTACGTCACACTATAGTTTTGCAAGATGTTACCATTGGGAGGAACTGGGTAAAGAGTACACAGGCTCCCTCTGCATTCTTTCTTACAACTACTTTTGAATCTACAGTTATCTCAAAATAAAATGTTTAGTTAAAAAATAGTGGGAGCTCAGAAAGTATCTAAGAGTTGAATGTGTAAATGAATTAATAAATAGGAACACCCAAATCTCTCCATCCCTAGACTGTGACTTAAGCTTGCTGTTGGGTTGCCTTTCTAGAACTTGATAGCAGGATCAATATTTTTTTAATAAATTTATTTATTTATTTATTTATTTATAGCTGCGTTGGGTCTTCATTGCTGCGTGCGGACCTTCTCTAGTTGCGGCGAGTGGGGGCTACTCTTCCTTGCAGTGCGTGGGCTTCTCATTGTGGTGGCTTCTCTTGTTGCGGAACACAGGCTCTAGGCACGTGGGCTTCAGTAGTTGTGGCCCCCCGGCTCTAGAGCGCAGGCTCAGCAGTTGTGGCGCACGGGCTTAGCAGGATTGCTCCGTGGCATGTGGGATCTTCCCGGACCAGGGCTCGAACCCATGTCCCCTGCATTGGCAGGCGGATTCTTAACCACTGTGCCACCAGGGAAGTCCAGGGTTAATATTTTTAAGATAGGTGGAATCTCTGGATATTTAAAGAAATGTTATTGAGGGCATCATCTGTTTTTTGTCTTTTTTTGCATCATCTGTTTTGATAGTTTGGACTTTATTCTAGTTTTTGCCTTCTGTTGTAGGCCATCCCAAATCTTTTTTTTGAAGTAGATGGGATACAAATAAATAAGTGATTTAAAAAGAGTTCCTCTGCTTCTTGATTTTCCACCAAGAGCTTATGGAGTTTAAGCACACATATAGGGCACTCCGATTAATTAACTCATTAAAGAATCGTTTTGGAACCACATTTATGCTTCAGAGCCAGCCAGGATTGCAGTTTGTGGTCAATGCCATTTCCTCCCTTTGCACAGTAAGAAAACAAACCTGGCCAGTTCTGCAGTAGCATCTGTGAGTGACAGGGCAGAGCAGTGACGTGAAGTAAGAAGAGTGACTTCCTCCCTGCTGGGCAGAGCTGATATCTTTGGTCTCCAGTCAGTCAAATCAAGGCTCGCCAAGATCAAGTTGAAATTTGGAAGGCTCAGTAATGGTTATTTATAAAAGCTGAAGTCTCCGTTTCCACCTCGTGAGGATTTAAAGGGAATAGCCATTTGCCTTATGATCACTATGCTTCTTTTAACTTCATTAAACAATCCCCTGGGACCAGACTTAGAAACAGTATCACCCCCACTGGAGTTGAGGTTATGGAAATAAAAATGATTTCACGTTTAGCGGGTCTTAAGGAGCACGAAATTAGAAAGCCCGTGACCTGATCCTGACCCATCTCTGCCTCCTCCCATCCCCTCAAACTCACGTCTCTCCTTCCCTTCTTTATTATCTCTCAGGAGATTCATTGCCTCATGAAAAATAGTAGTTGAGTTTAATCTTTTGTTCAGCTGCTTTTTGCTTGTCCTTCCTTCCCTGCCCCAGAGCCTCCCGGATTACAAGGTTCCAGTAGGCCCTCGGTGTCCTAAGTGGCGTCTCACTCGTTTGCCACACAGCTGATGAGACTTCCTTCTTTTAACGGTGTGAGCACGTGGCTTTCTCTGCTAAATGGAAACCACGTTCATGAAGAGCCTTCGGCTTTCAGAAGATGGATGCTGAGGGGAGCAAAAGGTTTTGTCGTTTTCCCCGCTGCCTCTCGCTCCCCCATTCTGTTCCCCACCTCGGTCATTCGCATGTGTGTAGGACCCTTAACCATCTCTGCCAGCAACTGCACACAGCTGAGAACACTGACACTGAGTATGACTTTAAACCCCATCATCTGACCTCTTTGTTTGACAAGTGAGGGCCTGAGTGTGGGGAGAGGAAGTGCTTTTTAGAATCAGGAGAGCGGGAAATCGCAGGACTTCGTGAGCAGAGGCTGGATGGGGAGTTAGGCATGACCTAGCAGTGTGACCTCTGGACAGCGCTTCTTGTCCAGCCTTCAGTTTTCCCATCTGTCCAGTGAGGGGACTGAACCAAATGATCTCCGCCTTCCAAGTGACCCCTGAGTCGGCGTGGGCAGCGGTCCGCAGCTCACACTGCCGGAGTGTGAGTCTCTTCTTAACCATCCACCGAAGGCCTGTGGTTCTGCCGTCTGGTGAGATGGCAGATGTCTTAGAGCCACCTCTTCAGTGGTGTCTTCCTAACAGTGGTACCCGCGAAAGGTTTAACGCACATGCTCCTCTACCAGCTGTGGCCAATCCTGGTCTGTCTCCCTACCTTCATCACGGCCCCAGGCCTGAAGAGAGGACTTGAGAGGAGTGGCAATCATGTGCCCCAGCGCCAGGGCACTAACCTCCAGCCAGACTGGGGCAAACAGGATCGCTGCCAAAACCCCAGGAGCCTTCCCATGATGGGGCTTTTCCTGTCTGGCTAATTTTGAGCAGAACCCCACCTTGGGTTGGAAAGGTCTCTGGGGCAGACTGAAGTGATGTAACAGGTAAATCTTAATACATAATGCAGCGTGTACGTGTATTTGTCAAAACCAGTCAGCGTTAGGGCACTCCAGATGACAACGTTGGGCTCCCTTGCTCTAGATGCCCAGCGTTAGCATCTAATTGTGTCCCAGGCATGGGTAAAAGCTCTTTGGCTTTTTGCACAGCGCCCCCTTGACAAAAACTACCAACCACCCTTGTAATTAAAAGCATGAGCTGAAAATGGAGCCAATCAGTCCCTCCATTCCACTTCATTTCAGGAAATTCCAAATATAAAAGGTGAGCTTTGTTCCCAGAGGGCTGAGAGTGAATCCGATAACTGGCTTCTCTGTGGAAACCAGCTAGAAATTGGACCTCAGCCAGCTCCCCCTTTCCCATCTGGGCAGCACGCAAGACAGTCCTGACGGAAAGGACGGCCACTAATCCAAAGGTGTCTGCAAGCTGGGTTCCTCGCAACTCTGCCACGACTGACCCTCGCATGTGGCCACAGGGCTTGGGCTGGGTCATAGCGTTCTGTTCCACTTGGATGGTTAGGGATCAACAAAACCTAGGGGGCATGTGCAAGGAGAGAAACGAACCCTGGCCCAGTCTGGGTACCTTGCGTCCATGTTCTGCCCCCTCTCCACCACCCCCACACCCCCTTTTCCCCCACCACTTCTTAGTCCAGCTCTTGATTCATGAATCCTGATACATGTGGCATCCCTCTCACCCAGTAGCAATATCCCTGTGGGAACTATGCCTTTGAAAGTGTGATGACTGTAGCAGCCACTTCAGAGAGTTCCTTTCCTCCTCGAGCTAGCCCATGATCTCCTAATCGGACATCCCAGATGGGCGCCACCTGTTGTTTCACCTTCTCCCTCCCCCACCCCACCCCCAGTCTGTTTCCTGAATCTGACTGTGGTTAGCACACACCCTGAGTTTAATATGCGCTCTCTAAGCTGGCTTAGAATATAGTGCATTATCCTCTTTTCAGGAACATTTATTGGGTACCCGTATGGGTGTGGCATTTTAAACAAAGTGAAATAATGCAGGCCGGCAACTGATCACAGTTGCTGAATTAGTTTCCTTGGAAATAGGTCAGTGAGGAAGAAGATGTAAGAATTTAGGCCTAAAAGTTCATTAGAGGTCATTTAATCCAGCCCCTCCTTTTGCAGAGGGCAGAATGGAAGCAGGGCACCTTGAGTAGGTCTGGGGCACAACTCATCAGTGGCAGAGCCAGGCCTGGATATACGTTAACCTTGTCCCCAGTGTACTTTCTATAAGCAGTAATCAAGGCTGGCCGCTGTGCCTTTTAAAAAAAGGTAGAAGCTCTTAGTTTCATCCTCTAGTAATGGGAAGCCGCAAAAGACCTCAGGAAGCTTAAAAAAGAAAAAAAAGAAGGGTAGATAGAAAACTGAAAATAGAGAAGTGAGCACAGCTGGGAGTCCAGAGAGGAGGATATTTCCATAATCCAGGTAAGAGGTGGTTGGGACCAAGATTATAAAAATTAGAAGGGAAGGAAATAGTTAGGATGGTATTAGGTTATTACAATTTCTGTTTGAATAGTGACGTAGAATAGGCCCCAAATGTAAGGACTATTCAAATGATCGCTAAGCCCCTAACCGAGGCGTGGAGTTTGTTATAACAGACGTAGGCCTCTGTCTTAAAAGCTGTGTGCAGTTAAAAATAGATGACACTATACATGGAGGACTTCAGTAGTATAGGCAAACAATTGAATGATGGCGTTGTGACTTGAACATAGCTCTGGGAGCACTGTTACTAGAACTATAGGCATATAATGTGAAGTTTCAAATTCCTGCACTACAGTATATAAAGGCATCTGTTAGTAATGACCAAAGGCTGACCCCGGAGCATTTCCCTGAAGTAAAAAGAAAAAAGTTGAATTAGAGTGGGAGATGGGTAGCGAGGAGGGAAGGGGAGGGGTCGAAGTCGAGTTCTTGCTCTTCTGGCTGGGAAAATGCTTTACTATATACATAATCGACTTCGTACTACACCGGGGCTCGGCTAGCGAAGGCCCATCCCCTTCTGCTCCACTCCGTTTTGATCCTGCAGTCAGCTGCAGAGTTATAGATGAAGTGACAAGGATGGTATCCTGATTGCATCCAGCTGCCTGGAGTAAGTCAAGGGCAGAGAGGCCCCGCCTGAGGAACAGCTCTCACTGAAGGCTCCAAAGGCATCTGAAATTCGGGACACCTCTGATGCTTTCAGAGCAGCGCAGTTCAGCGTTCTGTGACCCAGTGTTACCAAATTAAGTGTCTCTGGAGAGGAGTCTGGTAAGTGGCTTCAGCTAACAGGAAGAGGACTGAAATCTCAACAGCCTTTGACCCTAAAACTGATCCAGTGTTATTATTATTGCTGCAGATGGGGGCTTGAAAAGAACTCCTTGGGAAAGTGACTTGACCTTCCTGTGCGCGGATTAGAGACCTGTGTTGACTCAAATACAGGGAGGGGGAATGCATCTTCCATCCAGCAGGGGTGCCAACTGAACGGATGCCCCCAGCCGCCCCCCCCTCCACCTTGCCCATCACTGGTGTTGAGTGCAGTTACTTGCGCTTGGAGCCCTTCAGAAATCTCTTTAATTCCATTGAGATGGATTGGTGGTTGTGGTCCTGGTGTGACTTGAACAGGCAGGTGCTTGGTGCCAAGCAAAGGAACCTGGCTGTGCGCTTGGTGGGGTGTGTTCAGGCCCACAGGCCAGACAGAAGTTACGGCCCACAGCCTATGTTGTTGCTCTGGGCTCTATAAGACTGTAATAGTATCATATTATTTTAATCTGCTGAAATACAAACCCCAGAGTAGAGAACACAGCAGCAGCATTAAACATCTGAGGAAATGTTTGACATGGATTCATTTGTCTACAGCTATTATGATGATGCCTGTGGCCGATTAACTCTGTTGGTTACAACATGGTGTTAACGAGGCCAAGGTTGTGGGTTGGAGAGGCCTGTTAGGTGAGCTGGTTCCGCACGAAGGAAACCACTTTTCACAGCTCCAGACCACGTTCAAGACCCTGGTCAGACAGCCCATGAAAGCATGTAGATGATCACAAGGCCTGGGCAAGAGAGTGTAATGACTCAGCAAATGTCCCTTTACCCGCTGCTGGAAAAGCAATTTAAAACATGTGCTTTAGTGATGGTGAGTTACTACTGTGATCTTCTCACACAAAGGCTATCACATTATTATGAATGGTAACTGGTGATCAGTACTGTTGCAGACTTCCTTTCTGAATTAAGAAGTATACTAGCTCTGGCTGTGAAGAAGAGAGGAAGGATCTTTGGTTCCCTTCTTTCACACTCAGCTTTCTGCCTGCCGAGATTTTGCCCCCCCCCCCCCGCCGTGCATTCAACAAGCGTGCACGGAATGCTCTCATGTGCCGGCCCTGTGCTTTGTGCTTGGGAGGCCGCAGTGAGTAAGACAGAGTCTCTGCCTCATGGAGCTTAAACTCTATGGGAGGAAAAGGGATAGTGAGTAGACAGCAAATAACCAGTGCAATTTCAAGAAATGGAAGTTTGGTGAAGAAAAGCATGGGGTGAGGGGGCGTGATGAAGAATGGCTGGTTGGGGGACGGCATTTACCTTGGATGGGAAGGTCTGGAAAGACCTCTCAGAGTAGGTGACATTTAAGCAGAGACCTGACTGATGAGCACGAACCAGCCTTTTGAAGAGCTGGGGGAACATTCCATCGAAGAAATAGCAGGTGCAGGGGGCTTGAGGTCTAGTCTACTCACAGTTAAAGAACAGGGAAGCCAGTGAATTGTGGGAGAATGTGGTACGAGAGAGATTGGAGAGTAGGAAGGCCGTTTAGAACATGCTAAGGAGTTGCGTTATTATTCTTAGTCAATAGGAAACCATTTTTTGTTTTTTAAAGATTTTTGTGGGGGGGGATGTTATGGATTGAACATATCTAAAACAGGTATGTCAAAATTCTAACCCTTAGTAACCTTATTTGGAAATAGGGTCTTTTCAGAGGTAATTAAGTTAAAATGAGATCATTAGGGTAGGCCCTAACTCAGTTTGACTGGAATCTTTATAAAAAGGCGAAATTTGGGCACAGAGACACACAGAGAGGGAAGAAGACTATGTGAAGACAGAGGTTTGGAGCAACGCATCTACAGGCCAAGGAATGCCAGAGATTGACAGCCAACCCCCAGGTGCTGGGAAGAGGCAAGGAAGGCTCCTTCCCCTGGGTGCGATGGCCCTGCCAGCATCTTGATTTTGGATTTCTAGATTTCTAGCCACTCAGTTTGTGTTACTTTTTACAGTAGCCCTAGCAAACTAAAAAAGGGGGAGTATTAGTATACTGGCTCTGCCTTTGAGAAAGCGATGAAGCATCCTTCCCTGGACTCAGTGACACTGGGGTGTTGGGTAAATATATAATGAAAAAATACATAATGAAAAAATATATAAATTAATAGGATGGAGCCCACTGACTGAATTACCCTGTATAGAATACCCCACTGTTCTTTTAAGAATGGTCCTTTTAGTGATGCTCTGTAAATGATGGTTTGGAGGGGCAAGAGTGGAAGCCAAGAAATAAGTTGGAAGTCTGTTACAGTAATCCAGTAACCTGCATTAATCTAGTAATGAGTAATGATGGTGGTTTGAGCTAGAGAGAGTGGTAGTAGAAATGGTAAGAGGGAGGCAGAAGTAGAGCCAGTAGGACTTGGTAATGGACTGGATGTGGGGAAAGAGGGAGAGGAAGGAATAAAGGCTGACTCTTAGCTTTTGGCCTGAGCAGTTGGATTAGATGACGTATTGAGATGGAAAAGGCTGAGAGAGAATGGCTTTTCTGAGGATATGGAATCAAGAGCTATGCTTTGGACATGTTAAGTTTGAGGTGCCTATTGTTTATCCAGTTGAAGATATTAAGTAAGTAGTTGGTAGTCTCAGAAATGTTCCGGGCCAGACATACATTTAGAGGTCATCAGCGTAGAGACAGTATTTAGTGATTGAAACTAGATGTTACTTAGAGGGGAGAGTTGAAAGAAGAGAATAGGGGCCAGGAGTAGGCCCTCTGGAACTCTGCTGTTTAGAGGCCTGGTCAAGGATGAGGATTCGTGGTGCTGAGAAGCGGCACCAGGACAGCTGGTAAATTGTCAATATTCACTAATGGTTAATGGTTTAAAGGTTAAACTAAGTTGTACGGAAATACATGGGGAGAGGTATTGGAAGTGCCCCACCCCTCATATACCAAATTCTGTTTAACAAAGCTGTATCTAAGAACCTTTCCAAATCTAAGAACCTTTCCAAATGCGGAAATCAAGTTTTTGTTTGTTACAGATTATAGAATCAGACAAATTCTGTATACTTGAGGCTTCCAAAAGGTCATTAAAATGTCTTTGTGCTCCAGATAGATTTTTTTTTTGTTTTTTAGAAACAGAGACTTTGTAAGTTTTCACAATGATCAAAATTTGTTACAAATCAGGGTTCCATTTAGTCTTCATTTGTGTGTTCATTAAGAGTGGAACCTGTTTCATTAATCACATGTTAAGAGATTACCTACCTTGGCCCAATTCAGGAAGCTGTTATTCTACATTACTCGAAATTTCCAAGCAAGCACGGGGAAGTTTTGGAGGAAATTAGAATCACATCTATCTTTGAATATTGGCAGAAGAACTAGCATCTGTTGGATCAGATATCTTCAGAAGCCTGTTCTGCTCTTAGTATGTGAAGATTTGAATGTGGGGACTCTGTCGATACTGTTTAAAGAACTGAGCACTGTGCTTGTTGTTGTCTGAACTGGGAGTTGACTGCTGATGTGTTTCTGTCCTCAGGTCTGGCGAGAATTTCCTGACCGGTTGGTGGGTTACCCAGGTCGCCTGCATCTCTGGGACCATGAGATGAGTAAGTGGAAGTATGAGTCTGAGTGGACCAATGAGGTGTCCATGGTGCTCACGGGGGCAGCTTTTTATCACAAGGTAAGTCGGGGGCAGACTTGGGGCAAGTGGGGCTGAGTTGACATACCAAGAGTATGATACTCGTTTTATTTGGCCCAACTTAATTTTCACGAGTTTTGGAAAAATGTTCTACTTTAGATGTTTTTTTCGAGTTTGCCTCTTTGATTTACTAATTCACACGTACAGACAGTTGTAAATATTCTCATTAGCCTGCTTTTTGCATGCATTATATTGTGAGCTTTTTTCTTATATCATTAACATTTCTTCATAAACAACTTCTTAACATAATTGCTAATATACCATTATATTAATATTCCATAAATCATGTATAACTGTTTCTCTGTCATTTAGGTTGTATCTAATTTTTGTATCTAATATATTATTTTGTATCTAATATATTTAGGTTATATCTGATTTTTTGGCTAGATAATGCTTTATATCAAATGCTTAAACAATGACCAGTATCCATTTTCATACCCGTTTGTACTTAGGATCATTATGATAGATTCCTAGAAGAAGAATTATGAACATTTGGGGGAGGTTTTGATATATATATATTTGTTGGTTGTTTTCAATATAGTTTGTGCCAATTTATATTCTTCCCAGCAAAATACAAAAGTATCTTACCATACCCTCCCTTGCATGAAAAACATTTTAAAAAAAATCAAATTTAGCTATTTTGATAAGTGAAAGTGGATCTTATTGATTTCACTTTGTTTGATAACTGTTGAGGTTGAAATTCCTTTTGTGTATATTTTAGCCTTTTGTATTTCTTCTCTTAGAATTGTCACTATGTTTTTGACTCTTTTTTTTATTAAAGGGAGAGATTGAAGGGTATGCATTGGACTTTAGAATATTCTGTTTGATGGTGGAGTGCTCCCTGGGAGTGTGTGGCTTAATTAAACAGTAATAACTTGTCAATTGTCAGCAGTGGCATAAGGAACTGATGTCAGGAAAAAGATCTGTGCAGCTCAGCACAGTTAATTTGACTTCGCTGTATTTATATTGATTGCGTGTTGTTATCTCAGCACTGCTGCCCTCATATTTTTCAGGGCTCTAGATCCAGAAATGAGTTTTTGTTCTTAGCAAAGAATAAATAAATAAATAAGGTTTATAATTCTTGGGGTTTGTGGTAGACTGATAAATACCTTTTTTTAGCCCACAAATTTCTGTACTATTTCATACATATAGGTTATGTAGTTTCAGAATTGCCTCATTTTGTTTCACTTTAAAAAGGACATGTCTGCAATGTCAATCCACCATTAATATATCTGTTTCTATCTGCAGTCTATAGAAAGAATATGGAAAACAGGGTTGAACATTGTGACTTGGGGGAAGGATTTAGTGAAGATCAGTATGTAGTGTGTTTCTGAACAATATTTATTAAACATATGATATATTAATCAGTCCAGAGGGCCTACATCTTACAAGGGCTTCACACCATACGGTACACACCTCTGTTTACTATAAGTGATTTTTTAAAGAATGACAGTGTTAAAGACACTTGGTCACCTGACCAAAAACCATTCTAATACTTCCTTTGCCCTTTCTGTTGATCCAGGCTTGTGACTAATCTTACGAGAGAAAGCTTGTCCCCCTGCCATGGCTCAGTTGCCCTTTGTGTATCAACCACAGGGAACTGCTATTTGAATGTGTCTCCTTTTCTGTCTCACCTGGCAGTATTTTAATTACCTGTATACCTACAAGATGCCTGGGGACATCAAGAACTGGGTGGATACTCATATGAACTGTGAAGATATTGCCATGAATTTCCTGGTGGCTAACGTCACGGGGAAAGCTGTTATCAAGGTAGGAGGCATCCTTGGCCGGCTCTGCCCCTAAATTACTTTGCGATCTGGGGCATGCTTCTGGTTCTCTGAGTCTCAGAAGTTTTCATAACTATAAATGAAGGCTTGGAATAGATAAACTTTAAGCTCCCTTTTAGCTTTAAGATTCTATGATTGATGCTGTCATATTGTGAAATTGAAGCTAGGCTTTGATGATTTAAACATATGTTTTATACGTTTTTTTTTTCTTTTTGTTTTCACATCTTTATTGAAGTATAATTGCTTTACAATGTTGTGTTAGTTTCTGCTGTACAACAAAGTGAATCAGCTATATGTATACATGTATCCCCATATCTCCTCCCTCTTGAGCCTCCCTCCCACCCTCCCTATCCCACCCCTCTAGGTGGTCACAAAGCATCGAGCTGATCTCCCTGTGCTATGCGGGTGCTTCCCACTAGCTATCTGTTTTACATTTGGTACTGTATATATGTCAGTGCTACTCTCTCACTTCATCCCAGCTTCGCCTTCCCCTCTGGTGTCCTCAAGTCCGTTCTGTACGTCTGTGTCTTTATTCCTGCCCTGCTACTAGGTTCATCCGTATCATTTCTTTTAGATTCCATATATATGCATTAGCATCCGGTATTTTTTTTTCTCTTTCTGACTTACTTCACTAGGTATGACAGACTGTAGGTCCATCCACCTCACTACAAATAACTCAATTTCATTCCTTTCTATGGCTGAGTAATATTCCATTGTATATATGTGCCACATCATCTTTATCCATTCATCTGTCAATGAACATTTAGGTTGCTTCCATGTCCTGGCTATTGAAAATAGGGCTGCAATGAACATTGTGGTACCTGTACCTTTTTGAATTATGGTTTTCTCAGGGTATATGCCCAGAAGTGGGATTGCTATGTCATATGGTAGTTCTGTTTTCAGTTTTTTAAGGAGCCTTCATGCTGTTCTCCATAGTGGCTGTATCAATTTACATTCCCACCAACACTGCAGGAGGGTCCCCTTTTCTCCACACCCTCTCCAGCATTTACTGTTTCTAGATCTTTTGATGATGGCCGTTCTGACTGGCATGAGGTGATACCTCATTGTGGTTTTGATTTGCATTTCACTGATGATTAGTGATGTTGAGCATCTTTTCATGTGTTTGTTGGCTGTCTGTATGTCTTCTTTGGAGGAATATCTATTTGGTCTTCTGCCCATTTTTGGATTGGGTTGTTTGTTTTTTTGATACTGAGCTGCATGAACTGCTTGTATATTTTGGAGATTTGTCTGTTGCTTTGTCCGTTGCTTTGTTTGCAAATATTTTCTTCCATTCTGAGGGATGTCTTTTCATCTTGTTTATGGTTTCCTTTGCTTTGCAAAAGCTTTTAAGTTTCATTATGTCCTATTTGTTTATTTTTGTTTTTATTTCCATTTCTCTAGGAGGTGGGTCAAAAAGGATCTTGCTGTGATTTATGTCATAGAGTGTTCTGCCTATGTTCATCCATTTTGAGGTTTTTTTTGTTTTTTTTTTTTTTGGTTGTGATGGGTCCTCGCCTCTGTGCGAGGGCTTTCTCTAGTTGTGGCAAGCGGGGGCCACTCTTCATCGCAGTGCGCAGGCCTCCCACTATCGCGGCCTCTCCTGTTGCGGAACACAGGCTCCAGACGCGCAGGCCAGCAGTTGTGGCTCACGGGCCTAGTTGCTCCGCGGCATGTGGGATCTTCCCAGACCAGGGCTCGAACCCGTGTCCCCTGCACTAGCAGGCAGACTCTCAACCACTGTGCCACCAGGGAAGGCCCATTTTGAGTTTATTTTTGTGTATGGTGTTAGGGAGTGTTCTGATTTCATTCTTTTACATGTAGCTGTCCAGTTTTCCCAGCACCACTTATTGAAGAGGATGTCTTTTCTCCATTGTACATTCTTGCCCCCTTTGTCAAAGATAATGTGACCATATGTGCGTGGGTTTGTCTCTGGGCTTTCTATCCTGTTCCACTGATCTATATTTCTGTTTTTGTGCCAGTACCATACTGTCTTGATTACTGTAGCTTTGTAGTATAGTCTGAATATACAATTTTGTTTTTTTTTTTTTAGTTATAGTTTTTAACCTCCAGTATCAGAGATAAAGGCTGTGGTGGTCAATCTACAAATCGTGTTTTTTAAAAAATATAATTTTATTCTCAAATGTGACTTGGAATCTAGTTCTTTTCGGTAAAGAATGCAGTTTACATCTTTCTTAAGGTAGCTGATTTTTTTTAATAGACGCTGAGAAGATAGCACACTTTGTACAATTATAGCTGTAGTTGTCCTAAACATTATTTTAAGATAGTGATTACCAGTTTGTAACAGTACCTTTCCTGTAACATATTAAAAGCTGAGATCACATGGGGATCTTTGTATGTGTAATAGATGTCTGTTCCTGAAATGTAGATCTTGCTCAAATCAGATCCCTAGGAATGCAGGGAGAGTACACTTCTGTGTAACAGTGGAATCGTCTTGACCTTTCTTTCCTTCTGGATTAGAATTCCATATGTGAAAATGGGCAGTGCTTCCAGGCCAGATTCCTGTACTGGAAGCTTATGTTGGACGCATGGTATGGCATCCCCAAATGATTCCTCATGCTGTTAATTGATGAGACAAGCTAGATTAAACCAAAGTGACTAAGGAAAGAGGAAGAGTCACTGTGTGTTCAGACTTGACCCAATCTTACCCTACCCCCCAGCTCTCTAAATTACTCAGTGAACAGCTCACTGCAGGGAAAATGAAAGAATATAAATTGCAAAACTAGTTTTAAAGGAACTCCCCTTATTTCCAAATTTGCTTTTTTGTTTGTTTGTTTTTTGCGGTACGTGGGCCTCTCACTGCTGTGGCCTCTCCCGTTGTGGAGCACAGCCTCCAGACACGCAGGCCCAGCGGCCATGGCTCTCGGGCCCAGCCGCTCCACGGCATGTGGGATCCTCCCGGACCGGGGCACGAACCCGTGTCCCCTGCATCGGCAGGCAGACTCCCAACCACTGCGCCACCAGGGAAGCCCCAAATTTGCTTTTTGACATGCTTCAAGATGTTCTTAGCTGTGCCTGCATACTCTGGACGGTAATTCCTCGGGTCTGTATGCTTCTTAGCCTGGTCTTAGTTATCTAGCTTTCTTCCCCTCCCATCCCTCTACTGGTTACTTATCTTCACCAGGTTAGGATGGCAGCCTCCCCTGAGTTTGCTAAAAAAAAATTAGAAGTTTAACGTATGGGAGGGTGGTGGGGAGAGTCAGGGAAAAGGATTCAGAGGGATTTTTTTCCCTGACTCAACGGGATTGCAAAATAACCTGGCATGTTCAAGAGCATGGTGCTGCTCATAGCATTTGCCATTAGCTGCAAGAAGGAGAACGAGCGCCTATTGGAACTAAGGTTACGGTGAAAGTTATGGGAAGCTGTATTTCATCGCCCTTATGGCTGCAAGAACAAATGGTGTTTATACAAGGACCTTGGCAGTGAGAAAACAGTCATTAAACAGGAATTAAGGAGCTTGTCATCACCACTTCTTTCCAGTTACAGAAGGCAAAAGCCCTCCAAGCCTTTTTTATTGGGCCCTTGTGAGTTCTGCTGTTGGCCGAGCCAGACAGAACTGAATGGAGGAATAGTGAGGCATGTGTGTGTGCATGTGTGCCTGTAGTGGGAGTGGGCATCTCAGCGTTTGGAACGGAAGTGTGCGGAGAGTGGTGTCACGAGCGTGATTTTATTGTCCTTGGCACTGACAGCCAAGTATATTTTTGTGCTATTCTGGCAGGTAACACCACGAAAGAAATTCAAGTGTCCTGAGTGCACGGCCATCGATGGGCTTTCGCTAGACCAGACACACATGGTGGAGAGGTGAGTGAGCCTCTAACCAAAAGTCTGCCCTGGTCTCTGATCCCCATTTCCTGCCTTGGGCCTGTTTATGGGACTTTGTTGCAGATATAAGGACAGCAGCTGGTAGCCATAGTCGCCTCCTTTGGCACGTGGGAATTGGGTTAGTTCAAGCCCAGGTCACCCAAAGAATTAATTTGGAATGCTACTCACTCAATTTGTAATGGTTGGAAGGGTCTTAAAAATATAGCCGGCCTTAAGCTCCGGAAGCCAGATTCTCCGTGTGGACTAGGCAGTTAACTATCCACAGTCATTCGAGTGGAAGCGAGTTAATTCCAAAGAAATACTGGATTGTTTTCCAGGGTGATAGCTCCATGTTACAGTGAAAGTTTGATTGGAAAGAATTAAACTAAACCCACTAGAGACAAATTACCTTTGCTGACACAACTGAAACACCTACCTACCAAGAACAGAATTGAAAGCACAGCTCTTTACATTACAGAGAGAGAAGCAGGGCAGCTCTGAGATACTCCCTTTATATTGATTCAGTCCGTCAGTAAGCACACCTTTGTGGATGTGATACAGGGCCTTGCAGGTGAGTATAAAAGGAGTGGGAGAGGTCTGTCTTCCCTTAAGACCTTTATAATCTTAGAGTAGACCTAATAGTTCTCACTTGTATCCCAAAGGTCCCCAAGCTTCCAGTCTCCTGAATCAAACCGAATTCTTCCAACAGGCAACCCTTACACGAGACAGCAAGCTCTGACAGCCAGTAACACTGTTGTCAAGGGACCAGCATGCATTCAGAGAATGTCATGAGAAAGACATTAGAACGAGATATCGAGTTCAAGTTTCCACAGGTCCCATACGCATCTGCTTGCGGCATTCATTTCTGAAATCTATCAGCCACATCAAAGTCCTTCGAGCCTGGAGGATGGTTTTGTACAGCGAGTTGTTTCGCTTGGCCTGGAGTCTTCTATAATGTTTTACTCCTTCTTACTCTTACTTCTTACTCTTACTCTCTAAATAATCTCTTTATCTCTTTCATATATAAATGTCTTACCCAAATGACATGACTTTTACCAACCATCAATATGAAATAACATATTATTGTGATTTTGGAAATATCTGTCACTGGTACCAAGTATTACCCAGTCAAGGACAGTGACATCAACTGTCATAGCTCATTTGGAAGAGACCCCAGTTATAGTTCTATTAGAGCACATGAACTTGGTACTTAAACCTACCCCCATTCTGTGTTGGGAAGAATTTCATAGCATTAAGCAATTAGTTATTGATTGGACTGAGTTAAAATGGTGGGGTTATAGGGTCCAAGAAAGGAATTGTATGGAGAAAAGTTGACCTAATAATGGCCCTTAAAGTTCATGCTAAAGCTAAACAGCTCCTCTGTAACACCACTGAGATCATAACAAATGCAGTGGGAAAGATTTAAGTTAGATATAATTATTATTAAACACTGGAGAAAGTAACTATGGGAAATGTGGAAGCTTCCTCGTGGGAAGAGGCTTTTGAAAATAGAATAGGCAACTGCCCAGATGTTGGTAGGCTCGATTTTATCAGAGTTTATAATTAACAATTATAACAGGTACACACACGTGTGTGTATATATATTTAATACGTGTGTGTGTGTGTGTAAAACTTAATCCAGAGCTATATGTGGTAAGAGTCATAAGGAAGGCTCAAAATGTCATACCTGATCGCAGGAAAGAGAAGTGACTTCTTGCTAGGTCAGTTATTAGGAATAATTTTGTAAGAGGTGGCACTTGAAGTGAGCCTTCAAAGGTCACTAGGATTCCAACCGATGCAACTCTGGGCAAGAAGAGGAGATCCTCGGCAGGGAAACTGGATGGTCCAAGGTACATTTGGCAAGCAGTCAAGATATCCAGTTTGGCCAGAACGTAGCCTTGTGGCCCACTAGTGCCGAACTGCAGAGAGCCCTGGATGCCCAATTAAGGAGCTGAGCTTTTTTCTCCAGGCTCTGGTAAGCCATAGAAGGTTTTTGAATAGGAAGTAGCTTGATCAAAGTGTTGTTTTGAGGCTGATTTGGAAGTGGTGCATAGAACGGAATGAAGGTGAAGAGACAGAAGAAAGAAGAACAGTTAGAAGGCTCGGACTAAGTTGAGTGTGGAGAAGAAGGGATGAATTAAATTGCAAGGGATTTTTTTCCCCCCAAAGGAGAAGAGCTGGCTCTTGATTTCCAACTGAATAGGTATGGGGAGGTTATGGAGAAGCAGTTGATCAAGACAGTCAGGAAGAATGGTAGTACCTTTAACAGTGTAGATAATATAATTAGGAGGGATGCCAGTTACGGGAGGGAAGGGGATGAATGTTGGACCTCACAGTATAACTAATGAGGCCAGGAGATTTAATCATGTGTGAAGTTGGAGAGCAATCAGGCGGGTGAGTTTTGGGTCTTGCCCTCTGTCTATGCAGGTGTAGATACAGGGCAAGCAGTTGGAAATATGGAACTAGAACTTTAGAAAAAAGATTAAAACAAAGGTGGAGATCTGGAAGACATCTGTCCAGAGATGGCAGCTGACTGAAGAAAAGCCAAGGGCAGAATCTTGAGAAATTCGGACACTTAGGAGACAGAAAGAGTAACTGAAAAGAGAGAAGCAGCCACTGGCGAGGCCAGGAGAGAGCCAGCGTCTCCAGTGCTCGGCAGCAGGGAGGAGCAAGGAACATGCAGACTGGGAAGTGGTCTTGGAATTAAAACGGTCATTGGTGACTTTGGGAAAAATGATGTCGTAGGTTGATGGGGCTAAAGAGTGTGAGCTAGTAGTGAGGAAGTAGAGTCAGTGAATGTAGGCTCCCCTTTTGAGAAATGTGATAGGGAACAGAAGGAAATCGATCTTGAAATTAATTAGAAACTGAGAGCAAAACTATTCGGATGAATGACTGAATTACTAAATAAGGCACTTAGATGGGGAGGGAGGAAGATGTGATTTCAGCCCTGTTGGGTAGACCAAGAGATGGAGTTACAACTGCAGAACTGTTCATTTGTTTTCTTTTTTTAAATAGTTGCCTTTGCAGAACCCACATTTTTGCACAAAACAGTGAAAGGAGTTAACCACTCTGCGTGTTATGACCTTGTGTTGAGATTTGTGGTTCAGTAAGCTTGTTTATCCTTATATTTGGGGTCTGGGGTCAGAAACCTCAGTCGTGGAGGAGAATGGCTTTTACTACCCAGCATCCATTTCCAGGACCTGCCGTTAGTTCTTTAAGAAGCAGAAGAACTTGTGACTGTTCATCTTGGCCAATAGCTTTACCCAGGTCAACACGGTACAGCAGACAGACGGTGTTGGTTTAAGAGACAAACATTGTGTTTTGATTCAGGCCAGGCTTTGTTCAGATTATGATTAGCCACTTATTAGCTGTCCAACTTGAGGAAATTGACTTACCTTATCCTGAATTTCCAACCTTTTCATTTCTTAAAATTGATACATTAACTATCTATCATGTTGCATTCAGGGGTTCAACAGATATTTACTGAGCATCTTTGTACCAAACAGTGTGTTATATGCTGGAGATGAAAGGAGTAATAATACATGAAAGCCTGTAGCACGGGGCCTGGCGAGGTTAGGTCGCTTTCCAGTTTCCCCAACGCTGATCCTGAAGGCTCCTGGTTACTTTAGGTAATTGTATGTGTTTGAAAGGAAAACTGAAAACTGTTAGGCCTTTCTCCCCCAGACACTTCCAGCGCTTTGGAGATAGACGTTGGCAGTTCTTAGCCTGTCTATACTTGATTAGAAAACCAACCCAGGGGAACGGTTACTGACATGGTAGCTGGACCCCTGACAGAACAACTCAGGTGGGCCACCAGCGATCAGCCAAACTCTTAATCTACCCTAACCTGTTGCCCAGCCCAGATCCCCTGCGTGAAAATAAAGTAGGAAACACAGTCAGCACCGGTCAGGAGAGCTAAGGACCTTTACCATTCAGCATGAGCGACCACTTCTCCAGGGCAGGCTGTGTGGAGAGAAAGAAGGACTCGCTAACCTGGGTTAGCCAGGGCAGCTGTCAACAAGTCGAGCTGGCCTGAGCCCCAGTGGCCTCTTGCCTGGGACCCGGCCCTGTTGGCAGGTCTAGTTACAGAGGAGACATTGTCCTCAGTGCTCTCCAGGGGGCCCTAGAGCCCCTGTCCGCTGCCAAGAGCCATGATCCTTCTTTAAGACGTGCTCGCTGGTGCCTCTGCTGGGCACGGCTGGGCTTTGCTGGCCAGCGTCTACAAGCAGAATAACTGGAAACTAGACGAATCGGTACATGTTTATAGGCAGAACAACTGTCAAAAGTAAGACCTCGGGGAAATTTGACTTAGTCTGCCACTGCCTTGACCTCATGATTTGAGGAGAGAAAGGCTGTTGTCCAGTGCTTGCTTCATACCATTTTGTTAAAACCCCTCGGTCTTTTTCCCCAGTCTCCTGTTAATTTGGTACCTGGGACTACGACCTCCCGAGTCTCAAAAGACTACCAACAGGAGGGAAACTCAGTGACCTGTGGGTTATTGTAGAGTCTGATAGAAAGAGCAAGGGCTCTATTGCCAGCGCAAGACTGGGTTTGAAACCCAGCTCCACCACTTTCCAGCTCGGGGTCCTTGGGCAGTCCCTTAGCCTCTCTTAGCCTGAATTTCTCAAACCATAACAGGAAGCTACTATACACAAATCCTTGGGCATACGGACGGGGATATTAAAGGAATCATTGGCATCATGTATGTAATGATGTGATGGTGTAAGTTAGCTGGCACGTCATAGGTGCTCAACGGTTGTTAATTTCCAGCTCCTCCCTTTAGACCCTAGAATTATGTTAATAAATAAATGTGTATCATCTCATAATGAAGACTTTAGCCTCTGCAGCCAGAACACCTGGGTTTGGTTCTGCCTCTTACTAGTTACTTGGCCTGTGGTCCTGTCTCTTAGCCTCTCTGTCTTCCCAGTGTACAGTGGGAAGGATAGCAGACCTGCCTCACAGGGTTGTTGTGAGGGTGAAGTGAGTTACTGATACATGTCAAGCACTTGTAACACAGCCTGGAGCATAGAATAAATGTTAATTGCCGTTGATTTGTGGTCACGGACACAGTGATCTTATTAGCTGGAAGAGCTCAAAATGAAATAGTAACACGTTTTGACCAAGAGAAGAAGCAAGAGAAAAGAATTGATAGTACCTGGCTTCTTTACTTATTGGTTTCTTGCTAAAGCTCAAAGGACTCAAGTAAAAGCTATTGACTAAAATAAGTTGAAACAAGGCTTACGGTATCTCTGAGGACAGAAGAGCCTTCTGGTCTGTGTCTTGAAATTCAGCCCCTACCTGGTAACCCATTCTCAGGTGCCATGGGCCTGACTGAGGAGAGAGAATACTGACCTCTCTGAAATCCATCCTTGAGGGCCCCTTAGCTTCAAAAGTGGTTTTTACGGGCTTGTTGTCCCCCTCGGGTCTGATGCTGAAGTGTCACACTCCGCTGGCCTGATTGACCAGAACCATTTTCTGCCAGCGTGTCTGACCTGCTCCCCTCTGAGGAGCCGCTCACGAGGCTGGGGGCGGTGTCGGGGGCGGGGGGGCGGGAGGGGTGTGCTGAACTGCCTCCTCCCCCAGCAGCGCTAAGTTGCTTGTTGCTTTGTTGCTGCCGGTTCTAACACCGGAGGGGCTAAAATTGTGAAAGCTGTCCTGTGTGAACTTCAGCTTTCATGGAAGAGCTTATGGAAGTTGACCCATAATTCCCAGAGATTGCCACTCACAGGCCCACAGTAGATGTGGGTTGACTGACGGAAGTGTTTGTCCTTTGCAGTTGAGGTTCAGTGCCCCATTGCCTCCTTCCGCCTTCCATCGCTCCATGTGTACGGTCTTCCCTTCTCCCTTTTAAACTTGAGTGGGCTGAAGCTCAGATCCGAGTGCCTTTTGCCTTTCCCCCCTTCGTCTTCTCTTCAGCTGGCAGGGATGGGGTTAAGGATTGTTGGCAGCTAATCCACCTTGGTTTGAGGCCCGCTTCTACGGAGCTGGAAGAATGACTGGAATTTGAGGGGGAGGGGAAAAGATATTCTGACCTCTGCAGGCCCCTGGCCTCCAAACAGCATCCCTAGTTCTCCCGCCGAACTAGTAGTTGAAGTGCCCCCAGATCACGTCCTTTATCTACACCCTCCCAACCATGTTAAGAACCTGGGAGCGTGCTGGGGGTCCTTGCATTTCTCTGGTAGATGTTGAAGACTATGTATTGATATTTTGCTCTCATCTCTCAGCCTCTCGAACGGTTTCTCTTTTCCCCACCCCCTGTCCCTCTCATCTGCTCCACTGCCCTCCCCAAACCCCACAGGTCTGAGTGCATCAACAAGTTTGCTTCTGTCTTTGGGACAATGCCTCTTAAGGTGGTGGAGCACCGAGCCGACCCCGTCCTGTACAAGGACGACTTTCCTGAGAAACTGAAGAGCTTCCCCAACATCGGCAGCTTATGAAATGCGCTGCTGGTGGAGGTCTGAACACTAATCCCGGGCGGAGGAAGAGAACACGTCCCCCCACCACTCTGATGCCCAGATTCCAGAGTGGGAGATTGGCACATCCCTGCCCAGCCTGCTTACCCGAGAGCAAGAGCCCAGGGAGGACATCTGAGTACCTCGTGCAACCTCTGATGCTCTCGATGGGTTCTCTCTGAAAACTCCAGATGGAAGCCTTGGGCAGGCTCCAGGGGTAAGGCCAGCTCAGGCGTCCTTTGTTTGTAGCTCAATACAAGGTCTAAGAGGACACTTCACTGGCTGTAAGACAGCTGAGAAACCTCCAGCCCATTTCAGATTTGGGGAATCAGGTAAGAGCTACCTGTTTCTCACTTTTCGTTACTTCAGATCAGTGAGTTCTTCAGAGGAGAAGCCATGCCCAGAATTTGGTGCAAAATGCAAACATCTTAGTGGCATTTGATGCCTTGGGACAATGGGGCACTGGCCTCGTCCAGAGAAGAGCACCGGCTGCCGAGATGGGACCTATAAGTTCCATGAACTGTCTCTCTTTGGTTTGGCTTTTTGATATGATTAAAATTATTTTTTATTCCATTTCCTACTATGTCTTAAATATTGGTTATGGAACTCTGTTTCTTTTTGTGTGTATTTAACTCTATCTTCTGGCCTCAACTCCAGTCTCCTCCTCATGTCTGGGAAGATACGTAGCCAGGAGGAGTGTCCAGTGCCAGGTACATCCAGCAGAGGAAGAGCCCCAGACTACAGACACTCTTAGAGGAGATGTGTCCCCAAACCTCCAAAGGAATCTGTATGCTTCCTGGTTAGATCTAGATATTCTCCAGGAAAAACAGAAGGCCTCTCATAGCCATCCACCGAGTCGCTCTGCCGGTACCATGTTGTAAAAGTTGAGGCGGTTGTGACCCTCACCCCAAGGGGATGCCAAAATTTCCCTCATTCTCTTGGTATAAACCTAACATTAGCCAGAGAGGTTCTGGCTAACGTTAAGTGCTGCTATGACAACTGTTTTGCAATAGTTGCTGGTGTATTTAAATCGTTACATTTCAGCATTTAGTCATACCGCACACGTGTGAATTATACCTCTTTAAGCCCAGTTGATGGACAAATCTACCCTGGCAAATGTTAGACGTTATGGATTCGAAACAGATTTATCTGTGGCTCTGATATTAAAATGAGCCACAGTTTGGGCTTTAGCCATAACGTATGTCCCCAGAACACAAAGTACATCATAATTTGCTTGGAATGCGGCTGTAACTGCTGAGACCTGGCTGTGTGCCAGCCCAAGTCACTAAACCGCCACGCAGAGCTCCGTCGAGCGACGCGAAGGTGAGCTGTTCTCCTGCTGTAGTTTTCAAACTTGCAGCTTGAACGAGTCCCTTCAAATGTGCTCTCATAGACCTTGAGAGGCCAAAGAAAACTTTCAGAAGTAGCAAAATTGAGAGTGGAAATCTTGAGAGTCTCATCTTTCCAATTAAGGAGCGGTAGAATCACGGACTGTTACAGGTGGAAGGGATGAGAGAGCATCTCCAGGTCATTCATTTTGCAGATGCAGACACTGGAGTTGTGATTTATTCGTGTATTGCAGCTGCAAACACACGGGCTTAAATCAATACTAATGATTTGAATAATTAGATACTAGTCAGCAGGGGATATGGGAAGGCATTTTGGCCTCCTATTCGTAGTACTGGGGCTGGTATGATAGAAACCAAGAGGAGGGGTTTTCTCTTGTACACCCAGATACTGGTAGCTGACACAGTGAGTACCTCTGACCTTTCTAGGGGTTCTCTAGCTTGTTTTCCAAGATTTGGGGCAGGTGGAAGGGGAGGAGGGCCTCACATTTAAATCCCAGCTAAAAGCCAAGAACTGTGCTGACATTGCATGTGTGTTATCTCACCCTCAATGTATAGCACTCTGCTCTTTTCACACCACCGACTGCACTACCTCAGTGGCTGGTTTCTAATCCAGTTCTCACTCTCAAAGGGTAAATTAATCCTCCCTCCCTCCCTCTTTATTTGCCCTTTGATTATGGAAGAGAAATGCTTCAATCTGAAGTCACTGGGAGCCCCAGGGGACTGAGTTGGTGGGCCTTCTTCACCTTCTTAGGAGTTATTGGACTTCTAAGGGCATTAAAACTCTATTTCAAGTACCTTACTACCCCCGGAAATATTGGGGGCTGGATCTCGCAACATAGCAGAAAAGAATTTTTATTGTAGAATGAGTATTACATCCTAGGCACTGGAAGCAAACCTCAAAGCTTCTATTCCTAGGAACAGACGGGGTGCAGGTCACCAGGAGAAATTCAGGACAGGAATATACGAAGTGATCGTGATTCATGGATTCAGAGACTAGGGACTCAACCCCTGTGTCGGTGAATTTCCGAACTGCTCACCAGCAAGCCTCACCTGTAAGCCTGGGCGGGGATCCTCTGTCCTTGGGATGCCGTAGGGCCTGGTTTTAGAAGTGGAACAATAATGCTAATTAAAATGTCATGTTCCGGCCTACAACAGACAACAGCTGGTTTTAAATTTAAGAAATCTTTTTTAAGGAATTGCATCCTACTGGCCTGTACAGACGGTGAACCTGAGTTGGCCCTGGCCTTTGTCCAAATGTGTGCTCTAAGTCACTTGCCTTTGCCCCCAGGGATCTAATTAGGATGAGCTGGCCCACTTGGAACGCCAAGGTTGGAAACACTTTTGTTGGTTAACATTAGATAGCTGTTAATATTCTTATCTCGTGTATTTTATCAAGCCTCACACATGTTTAGGCAAAAACCTCCTTTTCTGGGAAAATTAAGGAGGAAGGTATCACCTTTTGTTCTCAGAATCTCTGGTTCTTTCCTGCAAATGATGCTATCCTGTCTCCTCTTCTTACTCAGTGTCATGAAGGTCAGAACTCTGGCTTCTCTGCTGAAGCCTTATGTGCTTCCAGCTTGTGGTTTTTAGGAGTTTCTCTGCTGCCTCTGGAAAAAGTGACCATCATCCTGGCCTGTGCTGACCAGGACTGGGAGCTGGAAGAGGCCAGCAGCCTCCGTGCTGTCACTTGCTAATAGCTCTGTGATCCCGGCTTCCTCCTGGGACAGTCCTGACTGGTGGATCCTTGCCACTGAAAGGTAGCAGGCTTCTAGCCACGGAGTTCTAAAGGTCTGATTGCTGGGTTCAAGTCCAAGACCCTTTGATGGTAGAATTAAGAAGTAGATGAAGCAGGGACTTCCCTGGTGGTCCAGTGGTAAAGAATCCGCCTTACAATGCAGAGGACGCGGGTTCGATCCCTGGTCAGGGAACTAAGATCCCACATGCCATGGGGCAACTGAACCTGCACGCCACAACTACTGAGGTTGCACGCCTCAACTAGAGAGCCTGCGCGCCACAACTAGAGAAGAGAAAACCCGCACGTCACAACGAGAGAGAAGCCCACACCACAACGAAAGATCCCGCGTGCCACAACTAAGACCCAAAGCAGCCAAAAATAAATAAATAATAAATCTTTTTAAAAAAATAAAAGAAGAAGAAGAAGTAGATGAAGCAGAGACGTGTTGGGAAGTGGTTCAGTTTTGGGGGGATTCTTCCTGGCTCTGCAGTCCCAGGATCCCGGGGGAACCCAGCCGAGAGGGTGGAGGTTTTGGGTGTTGGAGGTTCCCCATCGTCCAGCCACCCCGAGCCTGGTGGGTTTCCTTTGCTCTGGGGACAGCAGCATCTCTGGGGGTAGGCTGCTTTTCCCATTTCTCTTGGTCGTCTTCTATCGCAGCAGCAGAAGCCACAGCAGGCCATTTCCTGAGCCGCCCTGGCTCAGAGAGGCAGAGGCAGAGAATGCCCACTGGGCCCTCACCCCTTCAGCCACTTCCTGAGGAGCAGTCCTGGCAGGAGCGCCAGCCATGTTGGTAGGCGGCTGCCGTCCAGGAAAGCTTTGGAAGTGACCTGAGCTTTCCACTCAGGGCCCGGAGGCATATGAACCCTGGGGTCCGGCTGCTCGGCTCACCCGAGAGCTCTGTCCCAAGCCCTGGGGCTCCTGTCCTAGGCTAGTGTTTGCTTCTGAGTAAAACTGGGGGCAGCTTTTGGCTCCAATTTGCCAAGTAGGCCTGGTGTGATGATCTGAACAGGCCTCATTGAGCTGCTCCTGGCAGAGGAAAGGTAGGCAGGTGGACTCCGCTCTCACTTGTAAGGTTTTCCCCCTCTTTAGGGTGGGAACGTCCTAAGCTAAACTCACAGTCTCTCTTGCACCTCTGTTAAATGGACTGTCAAGGGTCCCCCGCATCAGGCTTTGTGACGTCCAGGTTCCCAGGGAGGGGTTGTGTGGTCTGTCCAGGCAGTGTTGGGCCTCGGCTTTTCAATGTCAGGCTCACCATTGCTGGCAACACAGGGAAGGTGGCTGGGCAGTTTGGCCCCCTCTCCCAGCTTTCCAGGCTTCTCTCCTTTTCAAGAAATTGTTGAGTCACCAGCATGTGTGTCTGGCATTTGGTTTCCTCAAATTTACAGCCTTCTCAGGGTAGAGTTTTTTCCTTTCTTCAGCTCCCAACTGGTTGGGCCCCTGGTTGCATTTCTTCCCAGTCCTCCTGACTGGCGCAGAGCTGTCAGGCCAAGACGAAGAAAGGGCAGGATGTCTGGGTCACTCTTGAGAGGTACCAGGCAGCTGTGTCTGCTAGAGGTTTCCTCAGCAAAGCACCAGCTCGTCTCCAGCGTCTCAGGAGCTGCACATAGAGTGACAGCTGCCAACAGAGCAGGGACCGGAATCCGTGGGTCTTGGAACCAAGCCTCCATCCACTCCGCCCACTCTGCAGAGCCTTCCCCTCACAGTGTATCTATTTGAGCTTTTATTTACAGCTGCCAACTTCTATCATTAACTCCTATGCCTAAGAAGAAGCTCAAGGACTGTCTGGTTTTCTGGTAATCACAGCTGAAGAACGACCAACTAGTTACTGACCCAGGTAAGGTAGTATTCAGTCATTCAGTTTTCTAATTGTTTCATCAATTAGAAATTGATGAATCATTGAGTCATCAAAATGTACTCTTTGCCAGACCCTATGCCGGGTCCAGGAGATAGAATGGAATAAGACACAATCTTGATCTCCAGGAGCTCCAGTTCCAGTGGGAGTTCTTAGCTCTGTGAGATGGTGCGAGTCCATCAGTGGCCTAGGACTCCACAACATACATTTTAGTCCCAACTGTAAATGAGGATTCCATTTACACCATCTTCTGCGGTGCCTGGAGGATGCGAGCATTGTTTTATTTCCTCGTCTCATAGCACCTTACTCTGAGTTGAACCCTGGGCCTTGCTTGGCCTTGAGGGAGTCCACTCCTATGCCTTAGTTTCCTCAACCAGAAATTGGAGATGGCAAGAGCACTTAGACCTGGGTGGGTGAGATGCAATGATGGATCTCTTCCTCTCTCCTTACCCAGGGTCCTTGCCAGGTTGTACCTGGTGATGCTGGCAGCCAGCCTTTTTCCGGCCCCTATTTCTGCTCACCCTGTTGCCAGAGAGCTTGGGGGTCTGGATCCTATCTGGCCCCGTCAGGGTGGATTACTGAATGAGTGGTTCTTTTGCCCCAGTCCCTTTCCTGTGCTATAAATAAGCCCCATGTTTATTTTCTTATGTTATTGAAATGAGCACTTGGGATTTGGGCCTCTTGACAAGTCCGGAGCGCGTCCATCCGGTGCCTGGTGAGGGCCCTGCATGGCTGGCTGCTGTCTGAAGTTATTTGCAGTCCTCCCGCTGTGTTTTGGACGTGGCTTAATTTCAATAGTAAGGGCTGTATGCAGCCCTGTATCTGCTGATTTTCAGGTTTCAGCTTTCTGCCAGCCTTACTGCCTGCTTAGACGTAAAGCCGTGTTTCTCATTCAGGGGATAACAGCCACAATTGAGGTAATGAACGAAAATTGTGTATTGGTGGCAGCAGCTCCTATAGGATTTCCTGTAGAGTCTTTCTCTAGTAGATCCTGAGGGGCTTACCTTCATCTCCTTCATTCTGCCTACCCTGTGCCCAATCTCTGTTATTGTTTTCTGGATATAGGCCTAATAGTCCTAATGATTTCTCTCCTTACAGCCTTGTTCTTGACACCAGATTGGTTTGATATATTGACAACTTGACCAAATGAAGATTCCATTGACTCCATCTTCTCCAAAGCATGGAAGATGCAAGGATTTCTTTTCCTCTTCCCATAGTATCTCCCATTTGCCAGTTGTACCTTGGCCCTTCTTTAAAAGTTATAAGATGAATATCCATTAATAACAGATAGATGCTCCCTTTAGTACCATGGCTGCACCATCTCAATGGAGAGGGTGACCTGGGACATGGTGGGATAGAAAGGAAACATCTGGCAGCCCAGTGCAGCATATTATATGCTATGTGGACGTCTGGGAAATAGGAAGTGTTCCGAGTTAGGATTTCCTAAGGAGTGATTTCTGGCTCCTTCAGGCTTTGACAGTTCATCAAAAGTATCCAATGAGACTGAGCAGCACACAGCATTGTCTATGAGAACTTGGGCTAAAGATCATTATCTGCTTCTCAGGATGGATTAGCCTAGTAAGTCACTCAGTAGAGGAACCTTTCTGTGGACAAACCAGAACCTGTAGTCTATTAATGAAAAGAGTTATATCTAACAAACAGTTTTCAGACAAGGAACCAGGAGAAAGTAAATTTTCACTCATATGTTTTTAGTCTGTTGACTCCTAAAGATTCTTTTCTTTTAAAAAATAAAAAGCCTATTGTGATGGATTCATATTTATTGAGCACTTACTATGTGCCAGATACTGTTCTCAATATGAAGATGTTGCATTGAACAAAGTGCCTACTCTTGTCAAAGGTACATTCTAAGAAGGAAGACAACCAAAATGAGTAAATGAATAGAATTTCAAATGGTAAAAAATGCTATGAAGAAAACAGCAGAGTAAAGGGGAGATGGATAGTGACTTGGGCATGAGGAGGTATTTAAGATGGGTCGGTCAGGAGTGGCATTTAAACACAGATCTTAATGTTGAGAAGGAGTGGACCATGGAGATACCAGGCAGAGGGAAGAGCTAGCGTAAAGTCCCTCAGGCAGGAAAAAGCTCAGCTTGTTTTTAAGAACAGCAAGAACTCCTGTGTGACTGCAGTTTATTGTGTGTGGAGAGCATGGTAGAGATGATTGCCAGAAAAGTAGGCCAGCACCAAATTTTGTTGGGATCATGTTGGACAAAAGAGTTCTGGATTTTTATTGTGAGTGTGGTGGGAAGACACTGGAAGGTTTTAAGCAGAGGAGTGGAGTGGGGATGGGATTTTTGTTCAAAGATCCTTTCAGCTACTATGTGGAGAAAAGGCAGTAGGGAACAATAATGGAAGAAAGGAAATCAGGAAGCTATTTTAGGAGTGCAAGTGAGAGATGGTAGTGGCTTAGACTAGGATGGTAGCAACAGAGATGGTGAGGCGTTATACTGGGAGCAGAATCCATTGGACTTACTAATGAATTGGATATAGGAGATGAAAACAATAGAGGATTCACAGCTAACTAGTAGGTTTTTGTTATAACTGAGCGATACTATTAAGTGAAATATGGCAGACCGGGCAGGGGTAAGGACAGAGAAGTATGAGAGGGAAAATCAAGAGCTCCACTTTAGATGTGTTAAGTTTGAGATGTCTTTTGGACATCTAGGGGTAGTGTTACTTAAGCAGTTAGATGTCTAAAGCTCAAGGGAAAAGTTAAGACTGAATATATAGCTGGGATTTAAAACCATAGGACTAGATGAGATTACCCAGAGAGTCAGAATAGGTAGAGAAGAGAAAAGGACTGTGGCCTGATTTACAGGTAGAGAAGATAAGGAAGAACCAGAAAAGGAGACTGAGGAGTTGCCAGTGAGTTAGGAAGAAAACCAGGAAGATGTCTGTAAGATAGACTGTGATAAATTAGAGATACACATTGTAAACCCTGGAGCAACAGCTAAAAACATTTTTAAAAGAGGCATAGCTAATAAGGCAATATTGGAGATGGAATACCATAAAAATATTCAATCAAAAAGGATTGAATTGATTGAGAAAAGAGTAGACAAAGAACAGATGGGAAACACACAAAAAGCAAGACAGTAGACGTAAACCCCAACATGTCAATAATTACATTAAATGTAAATGGCCTAAACATTCTACTTAAAGGACAGAGATTATCATTCCATATGCTATCTATGAGGAAAACACTGTAAAATACAGTTGAGTTGAATAGAAAAAATTATAGTAGACAAATATGAATCACAAGAAACTGGAAGTGATTTTATCAATAAAGGACAAAATAAACTTCAAAACAGGAACATTTCCAGGGAGAAAGAGGAATAATATGTAATGATAAAGGAGTCAATTCATAAAGAAGACAAGTAATCCTAAGTATGTAGGAACTAAATAACAGTGCTGCAAAATGTATAAAGCAAAAAACTGACAACTGAAAGTGAAATAGAAAATCCACAATTATATTTGGATATTTCAGCACTCCTCTCTTAGTAATTGACAGAACAAGTTGATAGAAAAATCAGAAAGCTATAGATGACCTGAATAACACTATCAACCACTTTGGTTTAATTGACAGTTACGGAACACTTCATCCACCAATAACTGAATACACATTCTTCTCAGGTGCACATACAATATTCACCACCAATGTGTTGCACCATAAAATGAATCTCAATTTTAGAGGAAATGAAAACATAAAAAGTGTATGTTCTCTAACCATAATTCAAAAAAACACATACACCCTGTTGTTAATTGCAGCACTATTTACAATAGCCAGGTCATGGAAGCAACCTAAATGCCCATCGACAGACAAATGGATAAAGAAGATGTGGTACCTATGTACAATGGAATATCACTCCGCCATAAAAAGGAATGAAACTGGGTCATTTGTAGAGACGTGGATGGACCTAGAGACTGTCATACAGAGCGAAGTAAGTCAGAGAAAAACAAATATTGTCTATTAATGCATATATGTGGAAGCTAGAAAAATGGTACAGATGAACTGGTTTGCAAGGCAGAAATAGAGACACAGATGTAGAGAACAAATGTATGGACACCAAGGGGGGAAAGCGGAGGTGGGGGGTGGTGGGATGAATTGTGAGATTGGGATTGACATATATACACTAATATGTATAAAAGATAACTAATAAGAACCTGCTGTATAAAAATAAATGAATAAAATTAAATTTAAAAAATATATATACATATACAATAAAAATGGAAATTAAAAAAAAAGTTCAGGTTGAGAGGAGTGTGTGTGGAATTCCAACGAGTCCTAGGTTAGAATAAAAGATTCCTTGATAAATACGCTGAGATAAAATGAGACTTTGAGAAGTTTTCCTGACAAGACAATGTTTAAAGCAAACAATAAGTTTGGATGAAGTATAAACAGATGTATAATTCACCAACACTTGATGCTGGTTTGAAGATGGTGAAGTATACTAGAAAGAGGTCTAGCCTCAGAGGTTAGAGGCTTGTGCCTTTCACCGTAAGACCTGAGGCAAATGACTTAATCAGTGGTATTTGTTTTTCTCATCTAAATAATTTTAAGAACGAAGGAGTTTGATTAGGCTTGTCTCTATCTTTGTAAGCTTTAATCTTTCATCAACAAAATGCCAATGTACTCACACACACAAAAAGTATGTTCTCTGATCACAGTGGAATTAAGTCAATAACAGATATCGTGGAAATCCCTAATAGTTAGAAATGAAATAACATATTTCTAAACGCACGGGTTAATAAAGAAAAAGAAATAAATTAGAAAATATTTTTAGCTGAATGAAAATGAAAGCAATGTATTTAAATGTGTCAGGTGGAGTACTTGGAGATCTATACTTGAAGTGCTAATATTAGAAAAGAAGAGGGACTTCCCTGGTGGTCCAGGGGT
The DNA here is from genome assembly GCF_949774975.1 of Lagenorhynchus albirostris. Lineage (NCBI taxonomy): Eukaryota > Metazoa > Chordata > Mammalia > Artiodactyla > Delphinidae > Lagenorhynchus > Lagenorhynchus albirostris. Next base: position 15,622,211 of record NC_083103.1, on the reverse strand, counting down.
TAAGAATCTGCCTTCCAACGCAGGGGACATGAGTTAGATCCCTGGTCGGGGAACTAAGATCCCCCATGCCACGGGACAACTTAGCCCATGTGCTCTAGAGCCCATGTGCCACAACTAGAGAGCCTTGTGCCACAACTATTGAGCCCACGTGCTCTGGAGCCCATATGCCACAACTAGAGCGCCCCTGCGCTACAATGAAAGATCCCACATGCTGCAACTAAGATCCCGTGTGCCACAACTAAGACCCAACGCAGCCAAATAAATATTTTTTTAAAGAAAGAAAGAACTAAAATCAATTATCTAAGCGACTACCTTAAGAAAATTGAAAAGAGCAAATTAAATACAAAGTGAGTAGAAGAAAGAATAAAGATAAGCGTGGAAATAAAATAGAAATGGACGAACAATGGAGAAAAATCAATTAAACAAAAGCTGGTTCTTTAAAAAGATCAATAACTAGACTGTTCAAGGAAAAAAAGAAAGAATAAATTACCAGTATCACAAATCAAACGGGGGCATTGGTACAGATTCTAAAAATATGAAAAGGGAAATACATATGAAAACTTTATACTGTTAAATTCTACAATATAGATGAAATGGACACAAACTTCAAAAGACACAAAGTGATAAAAACTAGCTCAAGAAGAAATAGAAAATCTAAATAGCCACATATCTGTTAAAGTAATCAAATTTGTAGTTTAAAACTTTCCACAAAGAAAAATCTAAGTCCGTATAGTTTTACTGGCAAATTCTATCAGATATTAAGAAATCATACCAATCTTACACAAGCTCTTTTCAGAAAATAGAAAAGATAGAAATATGTGGCAACTCATTTTGTGTGGCCATTATTACCCTGATACCAAAGCCAGACAAAAACATTGCAAGAAAAGAAGACTGCGGACCAATAGCCCTCCTGAGCATAGACACAAAATTCTTTTAAAAAAAATTAGCAAGCCAAATCAACATACAACATGACTAAAGAATATAAGGTTGGTCTAATATTTGAAAATCAATATAATTTACAACAGCAATAGAATAAAGGAGAATAACCATATGATTATCTCAATAGATATAGAAAAGATAATTTGACAAAATTCAACACTCATTCATCAAGGTCTTTAAAAAAACAAAAAAGAATCTTCTGTATAGCGCAGGGAACGCTACTCAATGCTCTGTAATGACATATATGGGAATAGAATCTAGAAAAGTGGATATATGTATATGTGTAACTGATTCACTTTGCTGTACAGCAGAAACTATCACAACATTGTAAAGCGACTATACTCCGATAAAAATTAATTTTAAAAATATTTTCAGAATTCAGAGGAAGGCTTTGTGTGAAAAATAAACATAGAAGACCCTTGTGTTAAAAAAAGAAAAAAACATAGAAAATATATATCCACACAAAGACTTGTACACAGATGTTCATGGCATGTTTATTCATAATAGCCAAAACCTGGAAAAAACTCAAATGTTAAACAACAGACGAATGCAAAGGCAAATTGTGGTATATCCATAAATGGAATACATCTAAGCAATAAAAATAATGAACTGAGACACGACATGGATGCTTTTCCAAAATAGGTGAGCAAATAAGCCAGACACAAAAATGTACATACTGTACATACGTACTATACATACATACAAACGTACTCTTATGAGTAAAAATACAATCCACTTATTAGAAGTTTTACAACAGGCAAAACTAATCTAGAGTGACAGAAAGTAGATCAACATTATCTATTGCTGGGGATTGGCTGGGATGAGACACAGGGGAACTTTTTGGGGTGAGGAGAATGTTCTATATTTTGATTGTGGTGATGGTCACATGTCCAAACATCCAACTCTACATGTAAAATTGGTGCATTTTATGTAAGTAATACCTCAATAAAGATGATTCTTTTTTCAATGGTCGTTAAAAACTGTCACCTTTCACAGTTCCTTGGCTTTGTCATGGACCAGCGTCTTTCTCCTTTACCTGGACGTTTGCTTAGGCCTCAGGTCTAGGCTACCTCCAGTTCCATTGCCTCTGTTTAGTGTTTTCTGTTGTGTTCTTGATGTAGACGGCAGATTTGCCAGGCATCTAGCTGATGTTTATTAAATGCTTGCTATAGTACTGTACCAGGTGTTACAGGTAAGTAGGTGAAGAAGATAGCTTTTCTGCCTTCGAGGAGCTTATAATCAAGTTAATACAGGAAATAAGACCCTTATAGTCCTGTCTACTGTACACAACTGAACGATTAAGGGTGAATTGCACACACTCCCTGCTGTGGTCGCTTCTGACTTGGTGAAGAGGGTGAGACTTGAGGTAGGTTTTGGAGAATTAATAGGTGGAGATGGGCACTATATGGATAGGGGTGTGCTGGGGGGTCAGGCAGGCACTTTGACCTGGGGGGAGTGAAAGGAAACAAGAAGATGAGGAAGTATACTGGATATCCTAGATTTGTAGGAGCACTGACTCCAGGTTGGGACATTAGAAATGATGAGGCTGGAGAGTGGTTTAGGGCTAAACAAAAGAGCTGAAATGTCTGTGGGCAGTGTGAAGGCCTTTCAGATGATTGTTCTGCTTGGGGACGTGATCAGAGCTAGTCTTTGACACCATCGTGTTGACACAAATGATGGAGTGGAGCAGGGAGGGATCAGAAATGGGATGTAACTACGCAGTAGCCTAGGTAGTAAGTGACAAGGCACTGAGCTGAGTGGTTGCTGGACTCACTGGGGAACTTGCTGGGAAATGTTGAAATCCTTTGGGATATGGGGTTGAGAAGAACAGCCACTTCACCCATATAACATACCAGCCACACTGCTTGTTACGGATCAAATTGTATCTCCCCGCCCCACACTAAAATTCATATAGTGAAGCCCTAACCCCCCAGTGTGACTGGATTAGGCGATAGGGCCTATAGGGAGGTAGTAAAGTTTAAGTGAGGTCATGGGGTGGGATCTTAATTCATTAGGACTGATATCCTCGTAAGAAAAGGAAGAAACACCAGATCTTTCTTTCTGCATGAGCAAAGACCACGTAAGGACACAGTGAGAAGGTGGCTGTCTACAAGCCAGGAAGAGAGGCCTCACTAGAAAACAAATCTGCAGGCGCATTGATCATGGACTTCTAGCTTCCGAGAACTGTGAGAAAATAAACATCTATGGTCTAAGCCACCCAATGGGTGCTATTTTGTTATGGCAGCCCACGCAGACCAATACACCACTCACCACGAGATCGCTTACCACCCACGTCCCCAGCCCATAAATATAATATTGAGGATCTCAGGGCTTTATATTCTGGTGACACACCTTTGTGAAACGGTACCTTAGCCTTTGGCATCCTGCCCTTAGCCACTTGGATAGAAGTCAACCCTGTTAGCCCTTCCCAACCGTCAGAGTGCGTGATTCCTCCTGTCTCTACAGCTCTTCCCTATTTTCAAGTATTTTGACTCTTTGGGACTTCATAACCACTCATCTCACTTCCTATGAGATAAGCAGGAGTTGGTTTTCCCCATTTTACAGATGAAGAAATGGAAAATCAGAGGATTTTAATGGCTTGCCTAAGATAACCAAGCTAATAAGTTGAAAAGTCAGTTTTTAAATCCAGCTCTCCTGTCTCTCGCTCACCACACAGCTTCCCGGCCTGTGCTCTGCTATGCCCTCCTCTGGACAGAGCTTTCTGTTCAAACCTATCTCAGGGAGGAAATGTGGGCAGCCTTTGGGCATTCTTCTCTTCCTTCCCTTGTTCTCCCGACACACACACATACTCACTCCCTCACTCATTTATTCATTCTCTCTCTCTCCATAATGTAGCTTGGCCTTAGTGTCATAACAACAGGGAGCTCTTCCTTTTCCCCCAGAGCCTAAAAATGGCAGAGCTCCATTGTGGGTAGAGGACAGAGCAGGGATGGGGTGGGGGGCTTGTGATGCAACCAAAAGAGAAATCTCAGGAAGTGTGGCGAGAACGCTGCAGCCCCTGGATTATCTGAACTGCATCTCGACCAAGGCTCTGGGGGCATCTCATGTGGGCCCCACCATGGGTTTATTCCCAGCTAGTTAAGGCAACACCTAACACATGGTGTGCACAGGGTCATCGACTGAAGCTTCTTTTGGAAGTTTGCCCTTCCTAAAGCCTGTTGGTCTGTGTGGAGCTAAAAAAGGAAAATCTGTATGGAATCACAGAATTCCCGGGAAAATGTCGACTCTCACACCCCATGGTCTCTGGAGCTGGCATGCGTCTTCTCACTTCTGAGCCCTGTTTTGAGGGATGGGTTGTTTGTGGAGGGCCTCTTGTTCCTGAGCAGCTGAGCATGCAAGTCTGAGCCTGTGTGAGGAGAAAGACCCCCACTGCTGCATCACCCCGACCGGCCTAATCAAGGGTTTCTGCCGAATCACAGACCAGCCAGCTTGTGGTGCCCTGAGGTTGGCAGTTGTTCTTGTAGCGAGACCTGGGACAATGGGATTGGTGAGAAGCTGACAGCAAGAGCAGTTTCTCTGGAGGCTGGAAAGAAGCTATCTACAGACCGCCCCTGAGGTAGAGTGGAGGTGTGGAAGGCTTAGGGGCATGAGGATGGTGGAGGGATGACTGGGGAGAGGAAGGGTTTGAGCCCAAGGGTAAGTGGAAAAGCTCTGAGATGAGCACTCTCAGACACGAGACCTCTCGGGCCATTTTAGGGAGCTGGCCTTGTGCCGGCCCAACCCCGGGGACACGAAACAAAGAGGTCAGCCTTCCAGTCCTGGGCTTGGCTCGTCAGGGGTGCACATGACCCCTTGAGGAGCAGGGTGGGCAGGGTCCACGGCCAAGCAGAGGCTCTGAGTTCACTCCAGGCCCATCTCTAGCCTTCCTCTTCCCATTCAAAACCAAAACAGAGCCTCCCCTCGGCCCCACCTTCCCATTCGTTCTCTCACTTCCTCATTGTACTATTTTCTGAGGCAGTCAGACGTGAACGGAATTGGCCCTCTTTCGGAGCTTTGTAGACACGTGGGCTGGTCAGGCAGATGCATAGGGAAATCACACGGTGTTCTGCGCTGAGACACTATTACAAACAGTTCTGTGGGAGCACAGAAGGAGCAACCACCGGCCTGCGGGTGGAAGTTGGGGTGAGGCGTGGTGCTGAGAAAGATCTTCACAGAGGACATTATCATGTGGAGGCCACAGAGCACGAACAGGAGTTTTCCCGGTAGAGAGGGCTGGCGATGGGGCACAGGCATTCGAAGCAGACAGATGGCAAGTCCACTACTGTGGCCAAGTGAAAGGCCCCAGATGGTTTGGGGAGCAATGAGTGGTCCTGGCGGCCAGACAGGGAACGGCTGAGCTATAGTAGATATTCAAGGAAGCCCTGCTGGCCTGGTCCTCCCGGGAGACACTCCTTGGAGGCACAAGTCCCAGGGATGGGTTACGTGAGTCACCAGGGAGGCCCAAATGACCCTGTCGAGCCATCCTGCCCTCTGGCAGTAGCACTCATCTGGACTCCAGGTTACTGGGGTTGCTAAGCAGGGGTGCAAGGCAGGCGGCTTCCCATGCACAAGGCATTTCTCCCTCTGCTTCTGTTCCCACCCTGGGACTTAGCAGTGACTTGGTGTGGAGAGTCCAAGAGCTGCCATGACCCTAACAGATGAAAAGGGTCATTTTTAAAAACAAGTTCCCAGCTCAAGCGAACCTAAAACCATCTAGGTCCATATTGAACGAGAACTTACCCTACAGGTACCGAATCTGAGATGTGTCTCCAGGAAAGCAGCATTTAAATAGTTGGAAAAAGATGAAAAGGAGTCTCCCGTCGGACTCAGAGCTGGTAGCCGGAGGGAGTAATCGTGGTCCTTCATGTCACCATTGCCACATCAGCTTACAAAGTCCATGCATGTGTCATCTCCATTTAATCCTCCTCCCGCGTTGGTGAACTGGGCAGGGACAGGCTTCTTCCCCTCCGTCAGATGTGAGAGCTGAGGGTCAGTCAGGTCATTTGACGAACGAAGGTGTCTCCCCCTCGGCACGGGGAGCCGGCGGGGGGGCTCCCTTGGAGAGTAACCGCCTCTTCCTTGAGTCACCTTCATGCTGGAAAGCAAGGAAGCATCTATTCCATAGCAGAACCTGGGCCCCCCACCCCTGCTCCATAATTTGTATTTAGAGCTTTGCTTTAAAAATCCCCCAAACAAACCTCCTGCAAGTTCTCTCAGCCACTAAGTGTAGAGCCAGGACGGGGACCTGCCTCTCCTGGAAGCCTGTCCTGCACTCTTTGTGCCAAGCAGCCAGGTCTCCCCACCCTGGACCTCCATGCCCTGGCTCGCCCCTTGCTTTCGGAACAGACCCTGGAAACACAGATGGTACCAGTGACATCGAGGGGCCATGATGAGCGCACTGGAGATGCAGGGGCAGCCCCTGTTTCCCTCCTTCCCCCCTCTGCTGCTTGCCTGCTGTGCAAGCAGGTCCTCTGGGATGAGGGGGGTGGCGCTCCAGCCCCTCGCAGGCCACGCACCCCTCTTTGTGCAGGAGCCCTAGCCGGCCACCTGTTGTTAATCTAGCCCTGGTAATCCATTCTGTACTGTGTCAGCAGTTCAAAAGGGCACTGTTAGTATTTTTTGCCGACTTCAATTAACGTGAGATTTCAGAGGCCCCTCCGATCACATTTCATCTGTCACAAGTCAGGAACAAAACAGACAGGTTCCAGTTGAGAGGAAGAAGGAGAAGGAGTTTATTGCAAACAACAACCAAACAGACAGTTTGGGCTGTGCCCAGCCAAGGGTGCGCTGGGCGCGCACAGCGGCATCAGTGCTCCATTTGGCCCCGTGCCTGGGCCCCTACGTCCTCTTCTCATCAACAGTCCTCCCCTCCCCCAAAGATGTAAGTGCAATAACTTACTTTAAAAGGCAAGAACGTTTCTTTTAATATTTTTGCTATAATGTAGTTACATGGTGGTATAGGCAGTAAAATTTTATGGAACCGACCTCATTTTTTTATACATTTTTCTGAAGTTTTAATGTCTTTTTCATATATATTTTTAATATTCCACCCCAGGCCATCAAGCTAAAAGAAAAGTTGCATTTATACAGGGTTATGGTATCTTACAAGGAGAACAGTCAGTATTGATTGAGGTTCATGTTCCTTCCAGCACTCAGCTCTCTTTTCAACCACTGCACACCAAACAGACTATTAGACATTGAAAACTGTCCTTCAAAATCAGTAGTATAAAGGCCTAGCTCTATGTATGTATGTGAAGGGGAAGAAGGGGCGGGGCAAGGGCAGGTAATGTTTTGTTCACTGGAACACCTTCCCCTCCCTCCAGCATCCTCAGGGAAGTCTCGTGGGCTCCCAGTGACTTTGAGAAGTTGAGTGTTTGTTGTCTTCTCGTTTTCCTCTTTCATGATCACGGATTATTACCCTGGGGGCCTGGTTGCCAGCCATCCTCACTCCCGCTAGGCCTGTTTGCTTTGGCACCTGACAGGCCATCACGCAGACCCAAAGCCCCAGAGCGTCCAGCCCTGAGAGGGAATGGCTGCGGAAGCGGGATTTGTGGTGGTTTTTCCTGGAAGAGTTCCTCTTGTCCACCCAGCGGGAATGAGGGCAGAGGGGACACTGTCACTGGGCCCAGTGTGGCTGCAGCCATGGGCGCTGGGAACCTGCCTCACGATTGCTACCCCACCCCCTTGCAGTGTCTTTGAACTAACTTGGCCACCATGCTTCCCCAAGCTGGAGGCATGGTGGTGAGAGCTGAGAATCAAGTATAGTTGAACGAATTCAAGGAAAGTTCCAAAGCCCATGTCTTCCAAGTGCCGTTGAAGCCTTGGGGACAGCCTCTCTGTGTGTCCCCAGAGCCCTCCCCTCCCATGCCCTGGGAGCAGTGTCAGGCCTTGGCTGCCGAGACTGGCTCCCAGCAGGGATCAGAGGCTGGCAGTGTGGCAAGGCTGCCCACGGGCCTGCCAGCCACCCATCACTTCCGGCCTGCGTGGCCATCTCTGTTGAGATCTTAGGCAAACAGCAAAGAAAACCCCACCTCTTTTAGCTTACTGGCTTAGCAGTGACCCCCAGAGAGGGTCCACTCTCCTCTGCACCTGCCTTCATGAAACCTCACTCCTGAGGACGCCGCCAGCCCCAGAGAGTCGCCCAAGCTTGCTTAGTCATCACGGGAGAGGCTGCAGGGGCACCTCCCGCCCCAGCAGCTGACAAGGCAGAAGGCCTGGGCCCAGCCTCCTGACCAGGGGAGCTCTGCGCAGCACCGGCCATCAGAGCCCCTCGCTCAGCTCTGCCTCAGGTGAAACACGGCTCAGGGTGGTCACGTGCCCCCCTGGGGGCCAGGGTCATCTCCACTGTGAAGGGATTGGGTTAACTAGAGGGTTTCTAATGCCTCCCCACTGGGCGATTCTGGGATTCTCGGAGTGTCAGGCAGGCCCTTGAGGGCTGGGACAGGGTGAGGACAGGCCTGGGGCTGGGAAGCTACCTGTGGGGAGATGCATAGGGACATTTTACACCAACATTTTAATCCTAGATACTTGACTGTGTTGGTGGGACAGACAGCCAGAGACACACAGCCTTCTTCTATCGGAAGCTTTTTCTTCTCAAGCTTTGGGTTGCCTGACTTAGGTCTGGCCCAGGCAGAAAGCAGACACAGAGAGGAATTGATGCCCGGGGTCCCTTCCAGAAGATTCCACTTAGGGCCCTCCTTCTCCCTTCCCTCCTCCTCTGCGGCTATCCTAGTTCTTTCTCTCTGTCTGATTCTCTCCCAGGGGAGCACATACCCCTGGTGAAAGTCCCTCTCATGTCCTTCCCAGCCAGTAGGGCATTTAAGGAGGAACTGGGGGATTGTCTCCAGCCTAAGGCCATTTCTTCCTTCCTCTTTCTAGATTCTGGGAGTTTGAGTTGTTTCCGCCAACCTCAGAACTGGAAAAGGCTTCCTAAGAGTCAGTCCAAGATCCTCAAATGTACGAAACACTAAAGCCAAGCCTCTAAGAACATTTAATTCAATATCCAAGACCCCTTTCGCTTCTAGAAGGTCAACTCTAGAGCTACGGTTCACAAAGAGGTCTGACTCTTGTTATGGGAAGTCAAAGCCAGCTCCTTCCCCAGTCTTGTTTCTGGAGCACATGAGAACATGAGACAGAGGTAGAGACCACGATGTCCCCGAAAACCTAAGCAGCTCAAAGGGGAGGGTCTCACTCCTCCCTGCCCACCACCCAAGAGGCTGTCCTGTGTCCAGGCCTCTGGGCCTGGTGGACCTGGCCCTCCTCACTGACAGAATCGGGTAGAAAGGAGAAAAGGCAGGCCCTTCTCCCCAGGGGCTACCTGCCAGGGGGCTTCCCAGGGCTCTGAAAGGCCTGCTTTGGAGGACAGGTACCCTGTGCCCCGAGCTTAGGTGACGGCTGGGCCCTGGAGCCTAAACTCAAGCTGCAGGCCTCATATCGGCAGAGGTGGCACCCCTGCAGAAGGAGGCCCCTCCCTGCAGGCGGGGAAATCTGCTTCCAGAGAGCATCCTGACCTCTGTGTCTGGAACAGAGCAAGTGACCCAGAGGAGCTCAGCCCCACGAGCCCTTCCGGAGGCCAGGGCGAGGGGCTGGGGTCTCCCATCCCCTAGGGCAGAAGTGCAAGGGCAGGCGCTCTCTGCCCTACGCCCAGAGGAACACAGAGCCTCCGCCTGAGTGGAAGGCTCTGGGCAGGGGTGGCGCTGGAGACTGCTGAGGGCCACCTAAGGCCGTGTAGGGGCTGGCCTGCCGCTTGGAGCCCAAGTGAGCGTGCACTCATCCTCTGGCAGGTCCTGCAGCTGCTCTTGGTCCTCTGCCACCGTGCCCGCCGGCTTAGCTGGTGTGTCTGAGGTGTAAGTCCTTCCACACCAGGACACTGCTCAGCAGCCCCAGTGAGTGACCAGAATGGGACACGGGGAGGGACAAGCACCTCCAGCTCCTCCTGGAGGGGCTCGAATGGATGGAGAAAAAGCTACCCAGACCTGCCCACTGTCGCCGTCATCCTGCCTGCAGCGGGATGTCAGGTGGCCGGAGAGCGGACCTGTGTGCACGAGCCCCTGCCCCCACTCCCCTGGACACCTCCCTGCAGCCCTCCCTGCTCCTAGAAGCTTCCTTCCAGCTTCATGGGTACCGTGGTGGTCTGCATCCTCCCTTGCACTGTTCACCCATATCCAGGGTCTCGGGGTGCGAGGGCGGCTGTGCACCCTCCGGGGCCAGCGTTGCTGGGTGGCAGCAGGATCCTTCAGCTCCAGCTCGTCTCTCTCTCTGCCCAATCCCACCGGGTGTGCCCAGCACAGGGGACAGCAGGACGGGGACTCCTCGCCATCCAGGGTGAAGGCAAGGCGGGTGCCTTGGGTCCAGGAGGTGGGATTCCGTGGGCTTTTAGGGAGAGAAAAGGAGATGGGAAGGCCGAGGCCGCCTCTGCAGGGCAGCCTGTTCTTCAGACACAGTCATTGGCCTGGTGACCAAGGGACCACACAGCAGAGGGAAGGACGGACATGACTGCACTGTGGCCACTGCCGGGTCTGCATGGGAGTCTATCCTCGACTCAACGGTCAAACTGGGCAGGGCAGAGGAGCAGGAGTGGGGAGAAAGGGTCTTCAGCTTATAATGGATGCAAAGCTGCAAAACTCGGCCGCCTGGCTTCCTCCACTGCCTCTGGCCGGGAGCAGGGGGCTCGGCCTCAGTGTCTGCTGCCCCCTCCCTCCCAACAGTCCACGGGGCCTCAGACTTGGAGCGGCGGAAAGTGCTGAGGGTCAGGACCCCGGCCCCGGGCCAGGTTCCTAAGAGGAAAGTCGAATGGGGGGCTGGGGGCCTGGGAAGCATGGGCGTGGCCAGTGCCCCGAGATGGGGGAGGGCACGGGGATGGGACGGGGGTGCTCTGTCATGTGGCCCAGGAGATGGCCGCGCTGTGCTCCTTGGCCTTCATGCGGAGGGCCGCGATGCTCGACGTCTTGCGGTCTGGCTCACCGTTGAGCTCGTAGCCGTTGAGGCCCGGGTTGAGGCCCGCGGCTCCAAACAGGCTGCCCATGTGCGTCTGGCCCACGTGGCTGCCAGCCCCAGAGACACCCAGGAAGTCGGTGACGCCGCTGGCCCCAGAGCCGGGGGGGTGAGCGTGAGGGGACATGCAGGCGGGCACAGGGTCACAGGGGACCACGCACGCTGGCACTGGTGAGGCAGCCCCGTTGTTGCTGATCCAGGACGGGTTCTGAATCTGGGGAGAGGGGAGGCAGAGATGTCACAGGCTGGCGGGGGCTGGGGTGCGGGAGTACATCGGGGCTTTCCCCTCCCCCACGGATGACCCCTCCTCACTTACGAGCCCACCCTGATGATGAAACCATTCCGGAGCCTTTACTTGGGAGCCTCTCAAAACCTTTATGGCCATCTAGCCCCTTAGGAGCCTTTGGCTTTTAGGCTCTGGCTCCTCTGTTCCCAGGGCCAGGCGAGCGAGCGGCAGACAGAGGTTCCGTTTTAAACTTGAAATTTCATCAAGCGTCTAGTGAAAGGGCTGTCCTGGGGACACAGCTCACCAGCTGAGGGCAGCCCGCAACTTAAAGGCAGATGCAGACTTTGTCTCTGCATCCGTGGACCGCTAGGGTCAGCGACTGTCTCACTCGTCTCTGGCTCTTCCCCAGGCCTGGCAGGCCCTCGAGACTTGATAGACGGGAGCTGACGTGAACCCAGAGAGCTCTGGCACTGGGAACATGGGCTGTGGGCTTGCAGGCTGTGGTGTGGAGGGGATGGGGTGGACAGCGGGGGCCTTCCAGGGGCTCGAGCCCTTGAGGCTTCAGAAGTAACTTCCGGGACTGAAAGGGCTGCCTCAGGAGGTGGTGAGGGGAGGGATGGAGCCGGGCTCGGGGTGGGGTGAGGTGGGGGGGCACATGGAAGGTGTTCAGGCAGCAGGTGGGGTCGACCTGGACATGTTGTCTTCTATCTGTGCAGCTGTAATCCCTTCCCTCCCCAGCTTCCACCTCTGGACCCATTTTCCTCTCAGCGTTTATGGGGAGATAGAACTGGGGACTCAGCCAAAATTACATCCCTCCAAGTGTCCAGGCTGCCTGACTTTACTCACACTACTTCTCGTCCCTTTGCATCCCACTGAGGACTCAAATGCCCCAGGACGAGGGAATGACTGACAGCCATGGAGGAATATGGGAGAAGATGGGACAGACTCCTGGGAGAGCCGTGAACACGCAAAACAACCTTTCTGAAACTGGATAAGTCACAAAGCACTTTCGCACAATCTAATTTAGACCTTCGAACAACCTCTAAAAGAGTTGAGGCAGATGCTTTTTAAAGCCCAATTCACAGGTGAAGAAACCAAGGCTCAGAGAGCTTGTGACTTGCCTGTAGTGAGAAAGCTCTGGAGCTGGGATGACTAAGGACTCCATGTTCATTCCAGCCCTGCCTCAAGGCCTCCAGGCTTTAGGACCCCTCTCCTAGGAAACACTCGGAGTGGCTCCCGGGGGCCCGGAGGCCCCCCTGGCCTTCAGCAAAGCTTCCTCGGTTCTGATGCTCACAGCGCAAGTGGCCAACGTGGCAGAAGAAAACACCACTCTCACCGCCCCGGGCTTCCTTCCCTGAAGTCCAGCCAAGGCTGGGTCAACACTTACGTCGGACAGAAGGAGCTCCGGGCCTCCCACATTCTGGAGAAACGCACACGCCCCGAGTACTCTTTCCGGGGACGGCGCCCCTTCTCAGAGCGTGAGGGGCTGGGGACAGGCACGTACCTGGGCATAGTTCTCCGCTCGGGTGAGGAGGGGCAGCTCGTAGGCCGTGGAGAAGTGGGTTCGAACCTGCTGCATCTGCCCAAAACGCTCCCTCTTCCTCCACTTGGCCCTCCGGTTCTGGAACCAGACCTGCAGGACAGAGCAGTTGTCACGGGGGTCAGGCCAGGAGCTGGAGGCCCCGCCTTCGGGCAGTGCCAGCCTTTCCCTTGAGTCTCACCAGTTGCAGTGTAGGGTCGAGGCCATGGGGCTACAGGTAATGTGTCCGCCTCGGCCTTTATCCTCAAGAGTTTACAATCTAGAATGATAGACGTTGAGAGCCTGGAAGGCACTTTATTCCAGTTTATCATGTGGGCCTGATCTTGGGCCAGTGGCTCCCTTTTTCTAAGCTTCAGAATCTAGAGCAGGCAAGTGTCACACACACAAAACACACGCCACTAGTCATCTTAGCGGTCATCTAACCAACCCCAGCATGGGGGGCGGCCTGATCCACTGGGGCCACAGACTCCTGGGGAGAATCTGATAAGAGCTGTGAGCTCTCACCCAGAAAATCATTCTCTTGGACGATCGCACACATGTGGTTTGCCATCATTTTCCAAAAGGTCTGGGCTTCCTGGGACCTCTCCGCCCAGGTTCAGGATTCCCACTTCCTGAATCCTCTGTGCAGACTTTTGTCGGAAAGAGTCTCCCGGCTCAGAACACCCTGGGTTAAAGATTCTCTGGGGGACAGGGGTTCCGTCGGGCTCCAGAGGCAGTCAGGGACGGCTGTGCGGAGGGAAGGCTGGGGCTGGGCTCCGAGTGCTGGCTGGAGGGACGGAAGTCCAGGCCGAGTTTAGAAACAGCAGGGCACACTCAGGAGACCTCGGGAGGCCACGCTGCCAGTTGGGGGAGTGATGGGAGGGAAAGGGCCATGGAGGTGGGAGGCAGATTGTGGGGGGCCTCAAATGCCAGGTGGAGGGGGTCGCCACGGTGCCTCAAAGAGAGGCAGCTGCTGCAAAATCTCAGGCTGAAAAGTAGCCTGGTGGCGAGGAGGAGAGGAGGCCCACCTGGCACTGAGCATGGGGGTGGGGTGTTGGCGTGACCTGACCAGGTACTGGATGGGGAGGGCGGGCTCTGAGTCAGGTGTGTGAGCCAGGGTCTCTGGCCATGGGGGTGGAGGTGGGGTGGGTCCTTTTCCTTTTGCAGGAGCAAAGTTTCTGGCAGGCTGAGAACTTTCCTAAGGCTCACGGGCAGGAGCTCGCCCTGGGATCTGTTACTCCTGCCAGTGACTTGGGATCTGGGGAGGGGGTGACCGGGACAGGGGAGGGTGGGAGAGGGGGAGTGAGCAGGGCTCAGCTTCCAAGCCAGAAAGGGCTTCAAGCTGAGTCCAGGGCAGACCTCTGAGCTCCGTGGAGGGAGATTCCCGGCAGCTTGATGTGCACCTACCCGCTGCTGACTGAGGTGCACAGGGGCACACCTCAAACAGCACACCGCCCCCGCCAGCAGTCTTGCTGAGAGCAGGGAGCTTCCTCGGACGAGGGGGAGGGAGCTGGGCCTGAGGCCTGGACGGATTCACCATGTGCCAGCATAGAGGCTGCTCGGCCCACGGGTGCCCACTGGGGTGCCTGGCGTAACCACTGGCCTCAGTCTCTGCATCTGGAAAATGGGGCCAATATCTGTGCTGACCTCTTCCCAGGGGTGGTGCCTCTGAGGGCAGCAGGTGAGCTAGATGGGAAATGCTGTCACAGAGTTTTTAGAGTACTTCACTCTTGTTTATCTTATAGCTCCTGACCTTCCTTGCTGTCTTTTGCTAGAAGAAAGAGGTCAGAAAAGAAGGGGGGGGGGTGCGTGGCCCAGGTTAGTGTGCGGAGGGTGGGGGTGAGGAAGGAGGGTGAGGCTGCAGCTCGTCCCAGTACACAAGCATGAGTGTCACACACACAGAGCGCTGCTGGCATCTCTTTCAGCGTCACTCTGTTTCCTGTCTTGACTCTGGTGTAGGAGAGGCGCTCTCCTGGGTCCCCCACCCCCACCCCCGGAGCCAGCCCTCTCTTGGGCTGGAGTCTCAGCCGCTGCCCCACAGCCTCCCGGGGCTTCCTGTCCTCCTGGGGCTCCTGGGGTCCGGGCCCAGGCCGCCCACTGGGAGCCAAGGGCAGATCGGGTCTCCTCTCTGCGCCGCTGAAACGGGATCCCCCTTTATCGGTGGTCTGGAATGGGGGACTGGGGGCAGGATGAGAGAATGAATCAGAGGCGCTTGTTTTCATTTCATGTTTAATTTCCTGCAGGCTTAGCTCAGTCTTTCCGCTCCTTCCTCAGCCCCCCAGGGTTCTCTGAGGGGGAGGCCAGCGGGAGGGGAGAAGCCCACTGGAGGCATCTAGATATATGACTGCTTTCTTTCTTTGAGGCCGGGGAGAAGGCTAGAAAAAGGTGACGTGTCTGCCACTGGGGGGTTGCTGTTGAGTCTCTGTGGACTCGGTCCCGTGGTGGGATCCAGAGGTGCTGGTGGAGGTGACACGCAGGCGTGGGCTGGGCTGGGAGGGACACGGATGGGGAAGGAGGCAGCCCAGTATCCTGCACGGGGGCCTGGGGTTGAGGGGAGGAGCAGAGTGGGGGGAGACGGAGTGCGTGGTGGTGGCTGGAGGTGAGCGCGGGGGAAGAGGCGGGGGAGAGGGGAGACCTGGGTTCTCCGGGAAGATAGATGAGCCCGGGGGAGAGGCAGCTGAGAGAGCACTGTCTTGGGGAGGGAGTGGAAGAGGGTCAGGCTGAGGGATTTATTTGAGGGCTAAAGATGGAGATCGTGGGAGGCGGCACAGCTGCGTGGAGCAGGCCGATGGGAGAAGAGCTGCCCACCTCCACTCTCTCCTCCGGGTCTTTCCTCCCTGGGCCTTACCCTGCATACGAGGCTGGAGGTTTTCTGCCCAGACGAGGCTTAAGCTAAGTCAGCCTCCTGGTCCTCGGCCTCCTCACACCTCAATCGGGTGGCGGCAGGGGTATCCTCGCGGGCCCCTTCTGTGCTCACATCCAAGGGTCCTGAGACTCAGAGCATCCTTCCACTTCTGACCCTTGGGGCCTGGGGCTGTGACAGCTGCCCCCGTAGGTGCTCCGTGCCTCAGGCTCTGTGGCCCTAGGCCTGTCTCCACTGTGCAACCCCAGAAGGAAGGGGGACTGCAAGGCCCAGGACCACCCTGCTCCCAGCCCACCCCAGCCCGGGCCCGCTCAGCACAGGCCTCTCCCCGAGGAACCAACCATCTTGGCAGGGTCCTTGCTAACCGCAGCCCATGTTGGGCCAGGGCGGGGTGGCCCGGCGCAGGGAGGCCTCTGTCTTATTTTCTTCAGACACCAGCTGCGGAGACTGGAGTCCCAGACAGCAGGGAAAGGCCCCTGCAGCCCCCTGGAGCGGGGCCAAGCCCCGGGCTTCTTCCCAGGAAAGGTCCATCTCGGGGGCCCCATCACCCCCTCCCTGTCCCCACTGCCACTCTACGCCAGGCACCTGGCTTCCCACCAGCTGAGCACGGGCCCTAAACAAACTCAGCAGAGGCAAGCAGGGAGATCCATCCCCACATCCCCCATCCCTGGGGCACTGCCAGGCTCAACCCAGAGGTCTGACATACATGACAGTCCCACCCACCCTGCTGCCTTTATACAAAGAAAAGTCTCAGAACAACCTGGCATGTGTCCTGCTACAGCAAACTAAAGTAAAAGAAGCACTGGGCTGGAACTCAGGGTCCCACGTTCTATTCTCAGCACTGCCACTGAATCACCTTTCCTGAGTCACCCGATCACAGGTGATCGCTTCCTGCCTCTGGGCCTCTTCTTCCTTGATATCAAATGAGAGGACCAGGTGATCCTTTCCAGCACTAGCATTCTATACTTCTATGGCCCTTCCCTTAGATGATAAGATATGCACACATTAGAGTTTCCCTTTCTGCCTTGGCTGCCAGGAAGCTCAGGGTTGAAATTTGCACTCAGTGGCAAATATGATCCTTAGTCTAGATCTTTGACATAAATACCTTCCCATTTCATGACTTTGTTCTTGTTCTTAGATGAAAATAATAAACCTTTAATTGTAAGCTACCCCAGCTCCTTTTTGGAAGTAGGCATAAATGTGTCTGTGTGTTTGTGTGTGAGTGTGTGTCTGTGTGTGTGTATGCAGGGAGAGCGCTCCATTTTAGCACTCCATTGTGGTGCCTGAAAAATGTAAAACGTACCCCAGTGTCATTTCCATGTGTTGTACTAGAAGGACCATCCTTCTTTTGATACTAAGTGAATTTTACTTCTTGGCACTCCTGTCCATTTGTTAGGGACACACATGTGTACTGCACAGAAAATGAACGGTTTGCTTCACACAAACGCAGCATCTACAGGAATGCCCCATAACAGCCACCCGCTCTCCACCTACTCCTTTAGCTCCTCCCAAATCCATTGGCTGAGCTGAGGCCAGATGCTGTGGCTCCTGTCCAGACTCTTGAGGCACCAGGAAGTCGCATGAGTCAGGTGGGACAATGGGTGTGAGAAGGTTTCTGGAATCACAGTGAGGCCTCAGCTGCCCTGCCTTTCTTCCCCAAACACTTACTGCGAACTGGAGAGGAATAAACCGGGAAGCTTGTTTTTGGGAATTTACAGATAAACGACCTGACTGCTCAGAACGCCCTCGGGTTCCTGCTGTTTCTGGATGGCTGTGTATTCACTGACAACTACCAGTGCCTTTTCATATTAGCCATTTTATTTTATTTTACTCTATTTTATTATTATTATTTTTAATTTTTGGCTGCACCGCATGGCATGTGGGATCTCAGTTCCACAACCAGGGATCTAACCCGAGCCCCCTGCAGTGGAAGCGTCGAGTCTTAACCACTGGACCAGCAGGGAAGTCCCCCACATTAGCCATTTTAGATGAAAACGTTTCTGGACCATATTACAAATGCCTCTGCCTTTTTAAACAGAGCATGGTTGAGACTGATGAACCTTTTATTGATGCCTTAGAAACACTGCTGAAGATTCTCTAGTGAACAAATGCAAGAGAAGGCGCCCTTGGGGTCTGCGAAGTAACAGGGCTTTTTGTCCTGGTGCTGAAAAGACCTGAGCAGAGCTGTGCTGAGCTGATCTGAACTGTGCTGCTTGTTTTAAAAAAACTCCTCTTTGCTCTGAAGCTGTTGATTTCCACAGCCCACAGGAGGGGGAAAATAGCTATCTGCCAACACCTGGTTTGCTGTTTCTAACATGCTCTGGGTTGGAAAGGCAGGCTGAACATGACGTTTATTCTGTGTTACGCTGAAGCTGTGTCTGGGGTACTTAGAGGACTTTGATTCCTTTCTGGTTCTTTCTCTGCTGTAATTTCATGCAGGGAGGGAAGACACACCTTTGTGGTCAAAGGAGGTCACTTGGTCCACGTATGTTTATTTTTTGCTTTTGTTGCTCTGAGTTCGGCCTTCTCTAATCGGTAGGAATACAGTGTTGAACAACAGACAGTACCTGCCCTCAAGGAGCTCATATTCCAGTGAGAGGAGACAAACAGATAAAATATTTTAAGCCGTCATAAATTCTATAAAAAAGATAAAATAGGACAATGTGGTAGAAGCTGACCTGGTTTGCTTGTGTTGTTTTGTGTTAATTTGGGTTGAGTTGTGTTGCCTTGGGTTGAGCTGTATTGGGTTCTATTGTGTTATGTTGGGTTGGGTTGAGCTGTGTTAGGTTTTGTTGTGTTGTGTCGGTTTTGGTGGGTTCTGTTACTGTGTTGAGCTGTGTCATGTTGTGTTGGGTTGTGTTGAGCTGTGTTGGGTTAGGTTATGTTGTGTTGTGTCGGCCTCTGTTGGGTTGCATTGAGCTCTGTTGGGCTGTGTTGGGTTGAGCTCTGTTGGTTTACGTTATGCTGTGTTGTGTTGGGCTCTGACAGGCTGTGTTGAGCTGTGTTGAGTTCTGTTGAGCTGTGTTGGTTTAGGTTATATTGTGTTGTGCTGTGCTGGGTTGTACTGTGTTGAGCTGTGTTGAGTTCTGTTGAGTTGAGCTGTGTTGATTTGGGTTATGCTGGGTTGTGTTGTGCTGTGCTGGGTTGTACTGTGTTGAGCTGTGTTGAGTTCTGTTGAGTTGAGCTGTGTTGATTTGGGTTATGCTGGGTTGTGTTGAGCTGTGTTGGGTTGAGCTGTGTTGGTTTAGGTTGTGCTGTGTTGTGTTGTGTTGGGCTGTGCTGGCCTATGTTGAGCTGTGCTGGTTTAGGTTATGTTGTGTTGTGTTGTGTTGGGCTTTGCTGGCCTGTGTTGAGCTGTGTTGAGTTCTGTTGAATTGAGCTGTGTTGATTTGGGTTCTGCTGGCCTGTGTTGAGCTGTGTTGGGTTGAGCTGTGTTGGTTTAGGTTGTGCTGTGTTGTGTTGTGCTGGGCTCTGCTGGCCTGTGTTGAGCTGTGTTGAGCTCTGTCGGGTTGTGCTGGGTTGAGTGTTTTGGTGGTCGGGTGATGGTGGGGGCCCCTTCTTTAGCCATGGTGGTCGGGAGGACTTCTCAGAGGAGGCATACTGAGTTGGAACCTGCAAGATGGAGGACGAGGCAGCCATCCTGGGCAAAAAGAAGATCTGGGTTGTCTCTGTTTCTGCCACTGGGCTGCTATGGATGTATTTAAGTTCGGCCTGTTTCCTTTCTAAGAGATAGGCCTTCCAGAGCACAGACCAGTTACCATCTCCTTCATGAAAGGGACTGGACTCCCACACTACGTAGAACTCAGAAGTACAGCTTACAGGCTTCCTGCCCGTCCACTGGGAGCTTCGCCCCAGCTCCAACCAGAGCAAGAGGCCAGACAGTGAAGTGAGTAGAAGCCGACTTGCTCTGGTTGGAGCCGGGGCATGAGGGGTGGGCTCCTTGCACCGAGGTGAAGAAAGCCCTGGCGTGACCGGGGACAGTCAGGCGGTCCCAGCTCTGGCCACCATCCCAAGGGCAGGCCCTGCTCTCCCGCGCCCTCCCAGGCGCCTTCACTGACCTGCACGCGGGCCTCGGTGAGGTCGGTCCTCATGGCCAGCTGCTCCCGCGCGTACACGTCGGGGTAGTGGGTCTTCTGGAAGACTTTCTCCAGCTCCTCCAGCTGGTAGCTGGTGAAGGTCGTTCGGTTCCGCCGCTTCTTGCCCTTGTTGCTCTCGGAGTCCGCCTTCTCCAGTGGGCTGGGGAGGTCGGCGCTGGCCCGGTCCTGGGGCCCCTTCACCCCAGCCTCCTTCACGCTGAGGTAGCTGCTGTCCATCCCCACGGTGTCAGAGTCGGGCGGCAACTCTGGCTCACCCAGGGAGCTCTCTTTGGCTGAGGGGGGAGGAAAGAAGGTCAAAAAACAGTGGCTGAACCAAGCATGAGAGGAGGGAGGGACCAGGGAGCCATCCCTTGCCTTTGCCCTCTCAGGGAAGTATTGGGTGCGAGGTCAGGAGGCCCAGGTTCTAACCCTGGCTTGCCATTAACATGCTGTGTGACCTTGGGCGAGTCTCTGAGCCTCTCTGTCCTCATCTCAGCATGGGCTCCTTTCCACACCAATGTCCTGTGACTCTGGGTCAGCCAATCTGACCTCTATAACATTTAATCTCCACCCCACTGACCCTGGGCTCCTCCCTCTAGAAGGACTCCCTTTGCCAGCACTTCTTCGGGCGTCGAGGTTGCTGACTCAGTGCCTCGGACTCCCAGAGTGGGAAGGAAAACTCAGTCAGCAGCCATATCTGGCCCAACTGGGCTTGGAGTGAGGAGGAGAGGCCCCGCCTTTCCTGGCCTGGTCCTGTTTGGGGTTTAGCAGGGGCTCTGGAGACTCTGCCCAAGAATCCAGCGCTGAGGGGTCCTGTCCCGGCACCCTCCACACTGGTCTCACCTATTGTCCAAGTGGTGACCTGCCCCTCCAGGTGGGGGGCATGTTTACTAAGGAAGTGGGGCACCTCCCCCTGACACGCCCAGGATGCTGACACGGGGGACCCAGCAGACTTACACAAAGCTCACGGCCCAGGCCCACAGCCACTGCTGTCTAACAGAACGGGGCTCTGCCCGCTGATTCCTGGATGCTTAGAGCTGCAAAGGACCAGTCAGCCCACAAGGGTCAAGGGTGGAGCGGGAAGTAGCTTGTCCAAGTCCAAAGAGCCCAGTTAGCACCCTGGGCACACACTCGCCTCAGGGCAGGGGTCAGAGCACAGGCTCTGGAACTGGCACCAGGGGTGTGAGTCCCAGCTGGGTGCTTTGGACAGTTCACCTAACCTCTTTATGCCTCAGTTTCCCCCTCTATAAAATGGGGATGCAGAATCCTGTAGGATCTTCCTCACAGGGTAGTTGTGGGATTAAAAAGGCTGACGCACAGAGCACTCAGCGTGGTCCCGGCTAGGCAGCCTTCTGCCCGTACCATTAAGTTACTCCCAGTTCTGGTCTAGACTTGTGAGCAGAAGATTCTGACCCTGGAGAAGTCCTCCAAGTGGGCAGGCCCTCCCTGGAGGCCCCAAGCGCAGGAGCGTGTGCACATGCTGTGGGGAGGGCGCTGGACTGGTGTCTGGAGACAGGGGTGTGAGCACCTCTCTGAGCCAAATTCCATTGACTGTGACTCTTGTAGAGTGAAATAACATACAGGATTAATAAGACGTGTGGGGAGCACTTGACGAAACCTTTCACACGCGCAAGCTCTGATTATGACAAGGATTTGTGGTCGGTGTGAGCACCAACCACTCTGACCCTCGGTCTCCTCTTCTAGGAAGAGATCTGAGCAGCGGGCATTAAGTCAGGACCATGCCTCTAGCCCAGGTCTCTTAACCCTGTCCGGGTCCTAGGGCCGAAGCTTCAGGTTCAGTCTCGCCCCTGGCTTTCTGTGTACACTGGGGGCTCTCTTACTGCTGGGGAAGCTGAGAGGGACGTTTTGCTCTCTGTCATTCTCACCTCCCTCTTCAAGGGACTGAGGAAATCGGGGTGGAGGTGAATGCCCAGAGTGGGCCTGGAAGCAGTTTTGGGAGGCTGTTCCTGAGGGCCACTGGCAGCGTCGATACCAGCAGGGTGGGGGGCTGACCCTCAGGCATCACATATGACACCCACGTAAGCCCAGACACAGGCAGACCGCCACGGCTTTGGTGACAGCATCATGCAAGCTGCAGCTGGCAGCCGGGCCAAGAGCTTTCAGCAAAGATATTTATCTTCCTGGCAGACAAGTAAGTTTTATGTTTTGGGTTTTTTTTTTTTAAGGAGAAGAAATCCCACCCAGCCTCACCAAAAATAAACATCTCTGTTATGCAACTTCCTGGAGGCTAGACTTGGTGGGGGGGCAGCCCCTGCCCCCTCTGCCCTGGCACTGCTCCCCAGGCCCCATCCCATGACCCTGTAGACCCTTACCGTATCCTCTGGCCTTCAGCCTGGGATCGGGACCACCCCATACAACAGCAGGGGCTGGGCCATGCAGGGGAAGCTCCATGTTATAAAAAGCAAGTGTTGGTAGGGACCAAACTCCTCATGTGAAGTCAGGGGAAACTGAGGCCAGAGAGAGCGGGAAATGTGCTCTCATTAGCGACAGGGTGCAGCCTCTCAGCCCTTGGTTGGTCCTTTACTCCTACCCATGGTCTCGCGGCCTCTCCTGGGGAGAGAGGTAGGACCAGAAGGAATCCAGGGGCCTCACATAACCAAGAGGCTTGGTCTGCGCATCCTGGGGTCAGAAGGACCAGCCCCAGAGGAGGAGAGAGTGCGGATGTGGCCTCTGGGAGAAGCTCCCCAGCGTGGGCTCAGCTAGGGGGGAGGCGGCAGAATGTCCAGTCTTCCAAGAAGAGGAGTAAGAATCCAGTTTCCCCCCCTCCAGCCACCCACTGAGAGGGAGCGAGTGGGTCAGGAGTGGGGAGACAGCATGGCGTGTGCAAAGACCACCAGACCGAGAGATGGGAGATCTGTTCGCAGTCCCGGCTCTCCCAAAGTCTGCCTGAGACTTCAGAGGACGCCTTTTATGTCCCAGAGCCTCATCTGCACACGGGAGCAGGCACGCCCTGTCTGGTGTCACAGCTTTGGCCCGGTGGAGTAAGTCGCCCTCCCGTCTTAGGGACCAGTGGGACCTTCCCCTTGGGATCTGGAGTGGGGAGAAGAGGGGAGAGGATGGGGCCATGTCTGTCCAGGCAAATGTCAGCTCACTGGAAAGGCTTAGAGATGAAGGAATTCTGGCAAAACTGAGGTTTCTCTGGTCCTTGAAGAGGGAAGGAATCTTCCGAATCTCCATCTTGATTAGTGATCATCTTGCTTTAAATTCTGAGGTTGGGCCCCTCATTTAGACAACAAAGGAAAATCCCCCAAGGTTCTGACCCAACTGGTCAGAACGACAAGCCAAGGAAGTCCCTCCCAGGTGCTCAGGGCATCAGTTTCCACCTGCTGCCACCCCACAGCATCTCTACAAAGTGCTGTCATCCAGGCTTTGGTGACAGAGAGCTCACGCCCCCAGGACAGCTGGACCATCTGTCCTTAGGTCCAGCCCGTCTCCTGTAGGGTCTGGCTCATTGGTCCTGGTTCAAAACGTCCCGGGGCCTTTCCCAAGCCAGCCCTGCGGACATCTGGAGACGGCTGCCACGCCTCTCGTCTTCCATCCTCCTGAGTAAATAATTACAGTTCCCACCGCTCTTCTGCAGGAGGTCCTGAGTTTAACAGGCCTGCCTGAGGCAGGTGGGTGCCAGGGATGGGACAGGTGATGGTGTTGGGCTCTGGGCAAAGCTAGCAGATCGCTCTGCAACTAGATGATCCAGAGAGGGCCGGGTGGAGACTTGGTACCGTGGCCCGAGGCCTGGCGCTGGTCAGGGTCCAGCTCGCTCTGTGACTCCCTCCTCAAGACAGCCACTGAAAACGGGGCCCGAGACTCAGGCTGAATTACTCCTGAACAAAGGAAAGCACTGACCTCCTTGGTCTCCCTCACCCCCACCTCTGTCCACCTGCCTGGAATGTCCCTTTTTTTCCAGCTGACCTCCAAGGTCCAATCAAGCACCAGCTCCTCCAGGAAGCCCTCTCAGACTGGGGCAGTCACACAGACCCCGCCATCCAATTACTGGCTGTGTTTTCGGACTAGTATATAATCAAACCCCAAACGTCCAGCTCCTCCTAGAGAATCAGTTCCCTGTGGGTTGGGACCTCAGGCAATTTTCCTTTCTCAGCCCAGGATGGGACAGGCAGCAGACAGGAGGAAGAGGTTACTGAAGAATCAACGAACCATTTCTAACAAACAAACATCACTGAGCTCTCACTCTGTCCAGCTACCTCTGTGCACCTGCTGCGTGCCAGGACCTATAGGGTACGTACAGAGATGTTTGTTGAATGAACACATCCCCGTAAACACTGAGGAGAAAGGCGGCGATGATACATGAGAAAAATGCCCGTAGTGACGAACGCCTCCAGCAGAGGCTGACACAGAAGGGGGAGGTGAGATCACCGAGGGAGAGAGGAAAAGACGGAGGACGGAAGGAGGGAGGGAAGCAGGAAGGAGAGGAGAAAGACCAGGCAGACATGGAAGGATGTCTCCACGCAGCAAGCAAGAGGGTCAGGGAGGCAGGAGGAGAAGCACAGAGATGGGCTTCACGGAGCGCGGCTCCGGAATTGAAATGCCCACGAAACCCAGTCCAGCATCTGCCAGGAACCAGCTCTGCATCCATCGCGCGGCTATCCTGGGACAGAGAAGAGGCCACCGGGATCTCCCAGCGTGCCCCGCTGCTGGGCCCACCTTCTTGAGGCCCAATAGCATCCGGCACTGGCGTGAAGCTGAGCAGCAACAGAGCCCCTTTGGGTCCAGGCCACCTGCCTCCCTGGCTGGCTTCCCCCCATCCTCCCTGGGGCAACTGGCCTGGTGCTATGCTGACACCCCGCCCAGAGTGGGAAGGGATCCCTGGGCGGACTTTGTCCCAGGCTGTGTGGCCCAAGACAACGTAATCGCAAGCTGCAGCTTCCCCGAGAATGTCTTGATCTGGAAATACGTCCCAGGCTACCCAGAGGAGTCAAGTAATGTGCACAGAACCCCGTGAGTCATCCCAGTCGCTGGCCCTTCAAACAACCCCAGGCAAAGACTCCCATCGACCACTTCTGATGAAGTGGGAAGCATTCTTCGGTTCGAGGTTATATTCTCCATCAGGAGCCGCAGAAGGCCCTTGGGCCTCTGCCTGAACTCCCCTGGGGAGGAGGCCTGGCCTCTCCTGGGAGCCACCTGGTCTGCTGCCGGACAGCCCTGGCTGTTGGATTTCAAGAAATCCAACGAGAAACGGGAAACCTTTCTTCATTCCCTTAACCTCTAGCCACTCGTCCTGGTTCAACCCTAGGGTGTCACTCTACTCTAGACTTTTTTTGACATGAAAGGCCTTGAAAGATTTCCAAAGGTGACCGTGATTTTTTTTTCATGACTGTGATTTCCAGAGAATTTTTTTTATGGCTGTGATTTAAAGAGAATGAACTTCTGAAGCCATTTGGGGACAGGGTGCTGCAGGCCTCTGTGTGCGTATCCCTCCCGTGTGCACGGATGTGCGCCCTCGGGCATGGGTGTGAACGTGACCCTGTAGATACACGCGGGTGGGTATGGACGTGGGTGGTGCGTGCGTGCGTGTGTGCGTGTGTGTGTGCGTGTGCGTGTGTACCCTTGCACATGGAGGGTCTAAGGGGTTTGAGTAATTTTATCCTCCGTGCTTTTGATTACATCTATTTTTCCTCCAAACATCTGCTTTGTGGGGGACATGCCGCTTACTCTGTTCTCGGGTGAGCCGGCCGCATGCCCTGTGGCAGTGTGCACACCGCCGATGCAACCTCCTTAAACAAAACAGGCCAGCGTGAGGCCCTTTCATGCTATTTAAAGGGCACTGACTAAGCCCACTGCTGTCCAAACAGTCGTGCGGGGGTGGGGGCAGAGGTGAAAGGTGAGCCATGGATTATAACCCCAGCCTACCTCATCTGCCGCTGGACTCTGTCCAGAGTTCAGCTTAGACGGCCCTAGTTTTAGCTCCAGGCCCAAGAAATAACACCAAAGGGGTAGCAGTAACTGGAGCGGCATTTCAGCAAACGTGCAGGGAGCCTATCAGCGCGTACCCAGTAGAGACGGACGGTGCTCCTGCCCTGGAGGAACTGCCAGTTTGTAGAGAGGAAGCTCAAGGGCTCAGGCCAGCCACCCACGAGGTGACTTAGGCACTCCTGTCACCAACATGCACCCACCCAAGCCCTAAATGTGCCTCTCAGAACAAGGAAAGCCCGAGAAACTGTCACAGATCACAGAAGGCTAAGGAGACATGAGGACTAAATGTGTTGCGGTATCCAGGACAGGGTCTTGAAACAGTAAAAGGACATTAGGGAAAAACTAGTGAAATCTGATTAAAATGTGGAGCTTAGGTAGCAGTAACGTTAAAACTAAAACAAGATGGGTAAAATATTTGAATGGACATTTCACCCAAGAAGATATACATGGAAATCAGCATGACGACCCCCTCAGTGTATTATCCACTAGGGATATTCAAACTAACCCCCCCTTGAGATATGGCTACACACCTATTGCAATGGGAATAAAAAATCTGATGATACCAAGTGATAGCGAGGATATGAAGCACCCGGAACTCTCATTCTTCGCCGGTGGGAAAACACCGTGGCATTGTCTTGTAAAATTAAACACACTCGTATGGCTAGACCCAGAAATCCCACTGCTAGGCATTTGCCCTAAAGAAACAAAGACTTATTTTCATTGCAAACGTGTATGCAAATGTACATAGCAGCTTTGCTCATCATCACGCCAAACTGGAAACAACCCAAATGTCTTTTAACAGGTGGAACAGCCATGCAGTGGGATGCTACAGAGGTAAAAGGAGCAAACTAGTGATACGAACAATGGCACGGATGACTCTCAAAGACAGCATCATGGTCTGTACAAGAAGTCAGTCTCAAAATGTACATAGTGCGTGACTCTACTTATTTATCGCATGGTATTCTGGGGAAGGTAACAGTACTAGGATGGAGAACAGATCACTGGTTGCCAAGGGCTGGGGAGGGGGCAGGTTTAGACCACAAAGGGCTGGTGTTCAGAACTATCCTATCTCGTTTCCCAGTTGTGATGGTGAGTACGTGGGTCTGTAAGGAATGTGTTCAAATTCATAAAATAATACCCCCCGTTTTAATTTTACACCATGCTGTTTTAAAAATAAAAAATATGTAAACGATACAGAAAATTAAAAATTGGGTTTAAAAATAGTAAAGAAAAACTAAGTAAGTAAAAAGTTTGTATGTCTTCACCCAGAAATCTCACTTCTAGGGATTTAAACTAAAGACAGAATTAGGGATGGGCACAAAGAATTAACTAGAGAGAAAGTTCATCATGGCATTATTATATGGAAAAACTGAAAATAACCAAAATATTCAATAATAGGAGATTGGTTAAATAAAGGACGATATTTCCGTAACTGGAAGATCCTTCCTGATTTTCTTTATTCTACAGACTGTTTCTCTCTTGGCATTTAATACACATTATTTTGTTTCTATTTGCTTTTCCTTTATTTATTGTCTCTCTCTCTCCCTTCCATAAAACAGGGAATATATCTGCATATACTTGTTTTGTTTAGCCCTTTTGTTTAATGCCTAGTATTGTGGCTGGTATGCAGAAGGGGTTCAATAAACATTTGATGAAAAAGGAGTGAAACTGATGTGAAAGAACAGCATTTTAGTAACTGAAAGATGTTCGTGTTATAGTAAGTAAATCTCATTTTGAAAAAAAGGGGAGGTAGGGGTGGGGTACCTGTCCTTAGAAAATATTAGAGGTTTCCAGAGGTAAGAATACTGGTATCTGGGTTTTGTTCCTTTTTTTTTCTCGTCTGACTTAATTTTCTATTTGTCTTACCATGACCAGAAATGGCTTTTATCATTTTAAAATGCTATGTGGAAGCAGCGATTAGAATCCTGAGTGATGTCTGCTCTGGCAGGTGTTGGATTCGGCTGTGTGATGTGGGAGGTGGGTGTGAGCGCCACGGGGGAGCCGGGTGGAGGAAGGGTAGGGATGCTTCAGCGAAAGGCCCCTTTCGCGGTGGGGATTGGCCACTGTCCTCACAAACTGGGCTGCCCCCCCCCGCCCCCGCCCCTTAACTCTGAGGCCTCTTGGATACTGGAGATTCCCAGAGCTCTGGCTTAAGTGTAGACCTCATTGGTTTCTCTGCCCTCAGACTCACCGCCCTCAACTACAACCAGAGAGAGTGTCTAAAGCACACATCCCATCTAGTGTGAGCCTGTCTAGAGGCCCTCCACTGGTGCCCAGAGCCCTCATTAGGATGGTCAGATAGAATACAGGGTGCTCAGTTAAATTAGAATTTCAGAGAAACAGTTATTTTTTAAGTGTAAGTATGTCCCGAATATTGGATGGGGCATACTAATACTAAAACTTATTTATTATTTATTTGAAATTCAAATTAAATGGAGCGCCCTGGTTTTGTTGTTAGTTTTTTGCTAAATCTGCCAGCTCTTCAAGTCAGGCTGACTGTGGCATTCAGGATTCCCCAGGCGGGACTGACACTGGTTCTCCTCACAGACTTACATCTTTCCACACCCCACCGCTGCGCCTCGCTTCCGGTCCCACAGACCTGCCCTCGTGCCTCCCGTACACTGCTCGAGCGGCTTCAGGCTACCCCATTCCTGCATATGGGCTCTTCCTTCTAACTGGAATGCCCTTCTGCCCCTCATGCATCTGGCTAACTCCTCCTCTCCCTGCGTATCTTCCTCTGTAAATTTTGTGGCTTTTCCCCCCCCGTTACATAGAATTATCTATGTTCTATATGGAAATTAAAAAAAAAAAATCAAGACAGACCAAAAGAAGAAAACTGTAACACACAAACACAAAAGGGAAACATAATTTTTTTTTGGTACAAGTCTTTTTTTTTTTTAACCTAACACTATCCTGTATCTTTCCATCCTATTCTATATTCTTCTACTACATCGTTTTTAGTGGCTGCATAGTATTTCACCACACGGACAAACTATTTTATTTCATCAGTCCTTTACTGCTGGTCACGTGGATCGCTGATGGTTTGAAATGATAACAGGCCTGGGATGAATATCCTTTCAGTTAAATCCCTTGATACTTTCATGGTAATTACCTTAGAAGAAGCTCCAGGAACTAGAAATACCGAGTTAGATCACAGTCACACCTTAAGAGCTCTGATAAATGTGTCTTCTAGAAATCTGCCAATTTCCTCCGTGTGCCCACCTGCTTCAGGGCCAATACCAGTCATTATACTGTTTTTTAAAATCTTTGCCAGTGTGAAGGATAAAAGTGAAATCTTGTTTGAATTTACATTTTTTTATTACTAGTAAAGTTAACCTTTTATTTGTTGTATTTCTTCTTTGATGAATTGTTTCTACTGGGCTTCCAAGGTTCAGTGCAAGGCCGACCCCTTCTTCCTCCCTGACCCCGGGGGGCTGGGCTTACCTCTTAAACACTGGATTCTCTGCTCTAGAGCACTGGTGTGTGGTCCTGCTTCCCACTCCACTGTGAGCGGTTCAGAGCAGGGCCTCCCTGACGTACAGCTGGGTCCTGAGCTGGGCCCGGGCTCCTTCTGCCTTTGGTAGCGCCGGGGCAGCTCTGCACGCCCTGCTGAGGTGATGGGGCGCCCATAGGAAAGGGACCCAAGGCCACGAGGCTGAACTCCGGAGCCGGGGGGCCTCGGTCCCTCAGCACACACTGCTGTGTGTGGGCCTTGCGGGATGATGGGGCTCAGAGAAACCAGCCACGGGGCAGGGCATGAAGGGCCAAAGGTGGCCCCGCTGCTGCTAGGGCCCTGGGCAAACCTTTTAGTTTCTCTGCTTCCTCATGTCAACAAGTATTGCCGGATTTCCTGCCAGCGAGAGGAGAGAAGGGGTTATGGAGAAGGCGCAGCCCCTACAGGAAGCCAAGACTGAGGAGGAGTCGCGGGGCCCTGGGACGCCATGCGCACCCACCGGGCAGGTTCCCGGGTCCCCGCATAAAGGCTTTAGGCAGCACCCCCAATCCAGCATGATCAAGGCTGCAGTGGCTCACACTGGCCACCAGGAGGCACTGCAGTCCCAATTAAGTTCCTCGGGGCCAGAGGTGATGCCCCAGGGTCCCGGCTTCAGACGAAGTTTCTCCAAGTTTGGTTAAAGGCACAGGCCCTCCCTGGGAGGGTTGGCCAAACAAGCAGTTATTCAGTCCTACTATGTGTCTGCCGCTGTCTCAGCCCTACAAGGGACACAGGGGTGGATGAGGTGGGTCCCTGCCCTTCCCCAAAGAGCTCTTTCCTCCTCTGGTTCTGAGGGTTTCCACATTCTTGACTTCAGAATTCCCACATGGTGGCTTTCTTCAGCACCCTCGTTCTACAGATGGACAAACTGAGGCTCAGAGAGAAGGAATCCATTGAACGTCACCACCACTGGGTGCCAGGCCTGACCTGAGCTCCTGATTCCCCAGAGTCACCTCCCTTCGTGGAGACTCTGGGGAATCCTCGGTCTTCTAGCTACTTACAAGGGAGCCATGCAAGTGCTACCCACACCCAGGTTTTGCCCAGGTGGCTGTCCACGCAGCTGGCGGATCTGTTGCCAACTCTTCTGTGGGCTCTTCCCCAGGGAAGCGTCAGCAGAGGCGGGGGCTGCAGCCCCCTCCTCCATCACTCCACTCTCACACAGCTCTCTTGGTTCTTCCCACACACTGAGGTGGGGAGGTTTCCTGTGGTCCAGAGGATGGAGGGCGCTTCCCAGAACCAAGGAAGGAAAAGGAATTAGCACTGGGATGCTTCATGCTTTACCCAGTACTAGCACACCTGTCATGCCACCACTGCTGCTCTTCACAACCACCATGTGAAATATGCCCATTTGACAGCCCCAGAGACTGAGGCCAGAGGGAGTAAAGGACTTGTCTAAGAATACACAACTGGTGAGAGGCAGAGCTGAGGTCTGACCCCTAAGCCTGCGGCAGTTCCTCTGGGTCCTCCTGGAGTGGATACCCTGTGTGGGGCTGGGACGGGACAGCCAGAAGACAGGGTCAGGGAGGAAGGGAAAAAGTGGGAGTCACAGGAGAATGGCTCCTCTCTGACACCTCTACATCTGCCCCATCACATCCGACCTTCAGTGCTGGCCCTGATGAAACTGTCCTGATAGAATTTCATCGACCATCTGGGACCTCAAATGTGGACCCATGCCTTTTCCTGGGACCTTGTTTTCAGGGTCCCCTCCATCCCCCAGCTAATTCTTTCTTGTTTTCTTTCGGACACCGGGTCTCAATTTGCATTTGTTCTCCGCTAAATACCGAAGTATTTCGAGGTAAAGAGGCATATGTCTGCAACTTACTCTTAAACGGTTCAGAAAGAAAGAATACGTATCTGTGTATAGGTATGTATATTGATACATACATATATACAAGAGAGATTGAGAGCGATAACACAAATATAGTAAAACATTAAGATTTGGGGAATCGGTGTCAGGGGGATCTGGGAATTCTTTGTATCCTACATTTAACTTTTTTGATGTCTGAAAATATGTCAAAACAAAAAGCTTTTAAAAAGAAGAAGTATGCAGACAAATGGGAAGAAACCACTTTATCCAGGAATCCCAGTTCGGAAGCCGGCATTTGTCATAATTTGAACAGGACCCAGACCGGGGTTTAGTTAGCAACCTCCCCTCCTCCCCGTCACCAGCACTGTCCACGGCCTCTGCAAATGAGCTTGCACATTGGAATCAAAATCACAAGGCAGAAGCCAACTCTAGGAACAAACCTTGCTTCCCCAGCCCTATGGAAACCCACATTTCCATCCACGGAAGTAACTGGTGACCCCCTTAAAGCACATGGTTCTTCTAAATGCTCTTCCAAGGCCCGAAGGAAGCAGTATTTTGTTAGCTGAGGTCAAATTACTCTCGGACCTTAAAAGTAATAAAAGTACTTTTTATTGTTTGAGCCTATTATAATTTCAGTCCTCCTACAATTAGTCTAAGTGAGTGAGGTTTCCTTGTATCCAAAGAGAAGGGCTTAAAAAGAAAGCCCACTGACAATAGCTGGACCATGGAAGTGACCTAAGTGTCCATTGGCAGATGAATGGAGAAGCAAACTGGTCCAGCCACACGGTGGAGTATTATTCAGCCTCAAAAAGGAAGGAAATTCTGACACCTGCTACAACACAGATGAGCCCTGAAGACACTATGTTGAGTGACACAAGCCAGTCACAAAAAGGCAAATACTGTATGATAGCACTTATATGAGTCCCTCGAGTAGTCAAGTTTATAGAAACAGGAAGTAGAACGATGGTTGCCAGGGGCTGGAGCCCGGGGGTGTGGAGTTAGTGTTTAATGGGGACAGAGCTTCAGTTTTACAAGATGAAAAGAGGATGGATGGTGGTGACAGTTGCACATTATGAATATATTTCATATCACTGGACTGTACACTTAAAAATGGTTAAGATGGGGCTTCCCTGGTGGCGCAGTGGTTGGGAGTCCGCCTGCCGATGCAGGGGACACAGGTTCGTGCCCCGGTCCGGGAAGATCCCACATGCCGCAGAGCGGCCAGGCCCGTGAGCCATGGCCGCTGAGCCTGCACGTCTGGAGCCTGTGCTCCGCAACGGGAGAGGCCACAACAGTGAGAGGCCCACCTACCCCCCCCCAAAAAAAATGGTTAAGATGGTAAATTTTATTATTACTTGTATGTTACTACAATAAAAAAAATTGGAAAAAAAGAAAAGAAAGCCCACTAGCCTGTGTCCCTCAGGGCCTTCACTGCCTTTAGCCCCCGAGGTCCCCTCCGTCCCCCAGCTTATGCCCCAAATTCCTTTTTTTTTGTCTTTTCCCTGATGATGTGACTTGGTTTGCATCTATTCATTGTGCTCCTTCCTTGGTTTACTTGTCTGTTCATTCACCGATAACCTCCCCAGAGCTTCCCCTTAGTCACGGCCTCATGGAAGGGACAGACGTGTAACGGTGTGGTCAAGTGTTATGGGCCCCAATGGCAAGAGCCCTGCATCCTGGGCGCAGCATGTCCACAGGAAGGAGCAGTCAGTTCTTGTTGAAAAGGTCGGGGAGGCCTCAGCAAGAGCGTGACCTTGAACTGAGTATTGGAAACTACAGAGGTCCTGGCAAGGCACGCTACATTTTACGGCAAAACAGGACATCCCAACTCCCTACTGAGCTGGTCCTAAATTACTAAGTGAGAAGCCTGAGGGGCCTCCCCACAGGGCTGGTGCCACTAATAAGGACAATCACATAATCACTCGCGTTTGAGTAGTACTGACCCATCCACTATCTTATTTGATCCTCCCCAGATCCCTAGGAGGTCTGTGTTTTTACCCCCATTTTACTGATGAGGAAACTGAGGTCCAGAGAAGCTTAACTTGCTCAAGGTCACATAGCTAGGAGGGGCAGAGCTGGGATTTGAACCCAGAGGGTCCAGCTCCAGGCCCAGTGGCCTGTCTATGGCCTCTCACACAATGATGTGTTGTCTCTCTTCCGTAGACAGGCAATCTTGAAGGGATTGCAGGCAGACTTAGTCCTGTCATTGGGAGACACAACTGAGCCACTGGAGATGTTTCCATCACAGAGGACTAATCTAAACAGAGCTTTCAGGTGACCATGAGAAGCCCCATGTATGATCGAACACTTGAACATCACCTCCTGATACTTACTGGGGTGAGCTGGGTTGTGACCTCAGTCAGGGACTGTAACCAGCCCTGGGAGCTGCTATCCTCATGGAGACTGAGGTTCCCCGGCTCCTTCCTTCCTGGTCCAGCCTAGGTCTCATCCGCAAGCCCTGCCTCATGAGGCTGGAGGAGATCCTAGCACCCCGCAGGGGCAGGGGCGCTGGCCCAGGCTGGGTCCACTGCCACGGAAGCAGAAGGAGCCTCCACACTCTCCCTTAACCCCAACAAGAAGTCGCAGAGCTCAGGGGTCACCCTGGGCCACTACTCACCTTCCAGGCAGGATACGGAGACCCCGAGCGACCACAAGGCCTGTCAGTGGAAGGACTGTGTCTGCCGGTTTCAAATCAGCTTGGTGGTCTGTCTGCCCCTTGTCCCTCTCTACCTTCACCTAACCAAGTGGCTTTGGGTATGTCCCTAAATATCTCCCACCTAATCCCTCAGAGCAGGGAGAAAACGTGCATTCCCAACCATCCCCATGGAGACACACTGTAATAGTGCCATTGGATCCAAGGGAGGCGAGATGGAGACGCTTAAATCCTGCTCTAGGTGAAATGAATGAGAAGTCTTTGGAGCAGGACAGACTTGGGGTGGACTCATGATTCTGCCACTTATTTGCTGCATTCATTCATTCAGCAACATTTCTGGAGCGCCAGCTATGTGCTGGGCGAAGTTCCAGGTGATGGAAATAGGAAGTCTAATAAAGCATGGCCCCTTCCTTCCAAAAGTCCCCCTTCATGAGGGAGGCAGTGATTATGGTGCGGGGAGGTGGACAGAGCAGAGGCATCTAGGCCAGCCTGGCGGGGGAAGCAGTATTTCCAGGACCACTCCAGATCTCTGTATAGGAGCGGCTTCAAGGCAGCGATCTCCTTGGAGGGGTGTGTTAAAGCTGAGTAGCTAGCTCTTTATGCATGATAAGGAAGTGTCAGTTTTCCCCATTAAAGAAATGGGGAAATTTCTAAAGGAGATTGTTAAGGAGGCTTCCAAGCCACTCATGCTTTGGCAAAGTGACTTGGCCTCTGTGTGCCTCGGTTTTCTCATCTGTAAAGTGAGGTGGATGATACCCACATCCCAGCGTGTTTGTGAGGTCTCAATGAAGTCAAGTGCAAGAATGCACATCTCTGCCTGATACACAGCACACGCTCTATCAACGGGAATCCCCCACGATAGCTTAATACCCTTATTATTGGGAGGCAAGGTAGGCCAGGGCAGCTGCAAGAGCAAAGCAAAGTCAGTCACTCAGGCTGCAGTGTCTCATCCTTCCCCGCCCCCCGCCCCAGGTGTACTCTTTTAAGCTCAAGTTTCCCCAGCTCCAGCTGCCCAGAACATGCCACAAAC
Organism: Lagenorhynchus albirostris; assembly: GCF_949774975.1. Classification (NCBI taxonomy): domain Eukaryota; kingdom Metazoa; phylum Chordata; class Mammalia; order Artiodactyla; family Delphinidae; genus Lagenorhynchus; species Lagenorhynchus albirostris. The sequence goes on along the minus strand of NC_083103.1, from coordinate 15,587,663 downwards.
CCCTGTCTCAAGTAGCCCCCCACCCAGTCCCCTTCCAATCAGGGCCCATTTTACATACATATAACAAAGACGATAAATGGGGTGAAATATTTGACACAATTTTGTTTATCATTTGTTACATACATATTTAAAACTGCTAGTTGATGTTAAAGAAAGGCCCTTCCATAAATACTTTTTAACCTGTTAGGTTGCAACTTGAAGCTTTAGCCACGAAATGAGAATTGTAATTTTTTTTTTTTTTTTTTTTGCGGTACGCGGGCCTCTCACTGTTGTGGCCTCTCCCGTTGCGGAGCACAGGCTCCGGACGCGCAGGCTCAGCGGCCATGGCTCACGGGCCCAGCCGCTCTGCGGCACGCGGGACCCTCCCGGACCGGGGCACGAACCCGCGTCCCCTGCATCGGCAGGCGGACTCCCAACCACTGCGCCACCAGGGAAGCCTGAGAATTATAATTGTAATCACTGCATTGAAGACAGTGTGGCTTACAAACCAGTTGACAAAGGTCAGAGCAGTCGTGAGCTCCTTATAGAAAACCCACTCCCACTTATACTCTGGGAGCATCTGGACAACTTTCCTATGGAGGTACCCCAATATTTAACGGCTCCGGAAGAATTCTCTCTGTGGGAGCATCTGCTGCCCTCTAACCATCACACCACCTGAAAGCTCTCTGGGGGTGGGGAGTGGAGAGACGGACCGTTCCAGAAAGGTAACCGATGCCACCACCACTGCTGCTGTCATTTAGAAACCAACTTCGGTGATTCAGGACTATGTTGGGGTCCCTTCTGCCCAGCGAATCCCAGGCCACCTTTCCAGGCCCGAGTCTATTATCACTTCCTCTTTGGGGATTTCCTGCCATGCCCTCCTCGGAACTCCCCTATTGGCCCCTAATAATTAGATTACTTTTCACAAAGCATTGCAAGTGTGGGTGCATGGCAGCCTCCACCATTAGACAGTATCTTCATCATGGACAGGGAAAACATCTTAGCAAGCTCTGGTCCCCACATCTGGCACCCAAAAAATACCCTCTGAATTAGATGAATCTCGTTAAGCAACTAAATGTCTCAGCCTGCAGAATGACCACGTCGGCCTAGAGAGAATTTTTTTTTCCCTACCAAAATCAAGGGTTTTCTTCCTCCAGATGTGTTCATGCTGCGTTCATAACCTAAAGAATCATTTACAAGCCAAAAAAGCAAGAAGATGTTTCTCTCCTTGGACAAGAAGGGAAAAATAATGGCTGAATTAATTGTGAGGCTGCTAGTTAAAGTTTTCTGAGGTTGATAAGGCTGGATAAGACTATTCAATCTTAGCTTAACAAAATTCCATCTTTAAAATTATAAAATGGTTAAAAATTCAAAATCTCTAGAACAAAATTATACCTAAGCTGTTAGAGTTTCCATCTAAATGGCTGGGATGTGGAGCAGGTGGGGTCCAAGTGTTTTGCCCATCACGTGTCATAAGTATAAACGATGTTCAATATTCCAATATTTTCAACAAACATGTTGGTGAAGAATGATTCTTTCATTGCCTTCTGCTCATCCGGACTGAACAAAATGTCAAATATGTCTCTGCTTTAAAGTGTACGGTGTGTACCTTCTACCAAGAAAACCGCAGTGGATATGTGATGAGTACATCTCTTTTCAGTACTCTGTTAGTACTTCTCAGGGAAATGAATCATCCCATGAAACAGTGAGAATGTACTTTGTGTAGCACAAAAATGGCTTCGTGTAATCTCCTCTGAGGGGCTGTCTTGTACAGTTTATTAGGTAAAGCCCGGCCCTGGCTGTCCACCTGCCTCGGCTCAGGCAGTGTTTCTCCAAGGCGGCCCCTGATCCCTGGTGCAGAGCTGATGCTGAGCGAACAAGGAGGCTGGTCCACGAGCAGTCAGTTACCGTGAGTTCAGGGAAGGGGAGCCTAAACTCCCCGGCAGCCTGGGGAGATGTGGCCTGAAGGGTCTGAGGGGCCCGGGGGTACCCTTCTCCCGTCCTTGATCCCTCCTGACCCCATGCTAGGCAGACAGTCGGCCTACACCCCTTTCATCACTCATCCGTATTTTAAAACATTTTGTCAACCACACAGTGTGGACTCAGTAATAAATTGCTCATTTTCCAATTTTATGCTTTCAAGTCAACCATAACCCTTTGTCAAAGTTTCCGGCTTCACCTACTCGAAGTTCCAGCAAAATCCTATCAAAAATAACAGCTACTATTTATTGAGTACTTACTCTGTTCCAGGAACTGTTTTAAGCTCTTTACCTATATCATCTTACTTAATCCTCACAATATTATTCATATACCCACTCTACAGATAAGGAAATTGAGGCAAAGAGGTCAATTAATTTGCCTAAGGTCACTCAGCTAGACAGGCTGAAATCTGTTCCCAGGTCCTGGCTACACTGGCCTCACCGAATCCAAGGCATCGGAAGCTTCAGGCAGCCTGTGCAGCTGAATTGTAGGATGAACCCAGTTTCTACAAGATTCCAAGAACATTAGACACTGTGCCTGTTACTTGCCTTTGGGCACCTGGCTTGGAGTCTAGGCCTCTGTTTATTCAACTGGGCTGGGGGATTCCAAGGCAGGAAGCACCGGCCTCACAAGAGCCCCCTTTGGGGCTCCCACTGCTCCACCGGCAGTGACAGTGGGGGGCAGAGCCCCCCTCGCCTTTGGTCACCTACCAGGGGTGTAGAATACTATCTAGTCCCTGGCTGAGCCACTCACTGGACAGCACTTGGGATGGAGGGCAGAGGCCAGGGGGCAGCAAATGCCTCTTAGGAGGATCAAATAGAAAATCTTCAAGATATTCGCAGGGCCAACAGTACAGAGCCAGGGGGCGTGCACAGGGGACCTCCCTCCTAGAGCTCCTCCCAGCTCCATGGGGAAAGCGCTCTGGGATCACCTTACCAAAAGGAGTAGTCTCAGATTTGGTCCTCTCAGGAGGCGGTGTACCGACCCTGAGAGCACAGGAGAATTTCCCCCAAGGCCATGTCCTCACAGGAGGGTCAGCTGGAGGACATGGGGGCTCCCAAACAGCAAGGGGCCCACTCAGAGGCCGAGGTCGTGGCTCTGGAACCCTCACCACTAGCTCTGCCCACCACCCCTTCTCACCAGCTCTGCTTCCTGGAAAACAAGTGTGTCCCAGAGCTGAATCTCTTTGGCTGGTCAGGCTCTGGCCTGGAGGCGAGGGACTGAACAGGATGACTTAATGCAGTTCCCCATATTCTGCAACTCTGGACCTTCATCTCACAAGGCCATGCCGGGGACAGACCAATTGTACAGAATAGAAAGCCTAGAAGTAAACTCGCAAACATATGGTCAATTGATTTTCCACAAAGCTGGCAAGACCATTCAATGGGGAAAGGGCAGTCTTTTCAACAAATGATACTAGGAAAACTGGATATCCACATGCAAAAGAATAAAGTTTGGCCCTTATCTTACACCATCTACAAAAATTAACTTAACGTGGATCAAAGACCTAAACTTAAGAGCTAAAACTATAAAGCTCTTAGAAGAAAACATAAGGGAAATTCTTCCTGGCATTGGAGTTAACGATGATTTCTTGGATATGACAATAAAAGCACAGGCAACAAAAGAAAAAATGGATAAATTGGATTTCACCAAAATTAAAAACTTTTGTGCATCCAAAGGACACCATCTAGAAAGTGAAAAGACAAGAATGGAGAAAATATTTGCAAATCACATGTCTGATAAAGGATTGCTACCCAGAATATACATAGAACTCCTACAACTCAACAACGAAAGCCAAACAACTCAGTTCAAAAACGGGCACATGAATAGACATTCCTCCAAAGGAGAAAGACAAATGGCCAATAAGACATACAAATGGGGGCCTCCCTGGTGGCGCAGTGGTTGAGAGTCCGCCTGCCGATGCAGGGAACGCGGGTTCGTGTCCCGGTCTGGGAAGATCCCACATGCCGCGGAGCGGCTGGGCCCGTGAGCCATGGCCGCTGAGCCTGCGCGTCCGGAGCCTGTGCTCCGCAACGGGAGAGGCCACAACAGTGAGAGGCCCGCGTACCGCAAAAAAAAAAAAAAAAAGATATACAAGTGTCCAAACACAAAAGGACAAATATTGTATAACTCAATTTCTATGAGGTGCCTGGAGTAGGAAAATTCAGAGACAGAAAGTAGAACAGAGGTTTCCAGGGGCTGGGAAGAGAGGGAGATGGGGAGTTATTGCTTAATGGGCCCATCTGGGATGATGAAAAGGTTCTGGGAATAGTGGTGACGGTTACACAACACTACGAATGTACTCGATGCCAGTGAATTGTTCGTTTAAAATCCTCGAAGCGGTAAATTTTATGTTATGTATATTTTACCACAATAAAAGTTATCCCTAATTAAAACAAAGATTTGAATTTTAAAAGAGGCTACACTAAGCTTGGGGTCTCAGCCTCTCACTGCACTGCTCAGAGGCCTCCAGGGGCTTCCCTGAAGTCTGAATACCTCACCAGAAAGTAAATGGCCCTCTCGGTTTTGCCCCTGTCATTCCTCAGGCAGATTCTTGCCTGTGTCCATCGTGCCCCCAGCAAGCCACACACCTGCTCTTTCCCAAACACTCCATGTACTTCCCTGACCCAAGTGCTATCTGCTGAGTCTAGAGTGCTGTTCCCAGCTCGTTCAGTTGGTGAGCTCCTATTCAACCTCCAAGGCCCATCTCAAATGCCCGTACTCACTAAGTTTCAGTCCATTCGCACTTTTCCTGAGGACTCCCATGTCTTCACATTCCCGTGGGCGGGAATCAACTCATTCACTGCCAAGTGCTCCACGCCTGATGACACAGGGGCACAACCTGGCAGCAACTGTTGGATGGGAGGGGGAGCCTTTGGCAGGACACCTCTCACAGCTTTGTTTATGCCCAATACCCTCTCTAAAGAGGCAGGAGGAACTCCATCAGACTCCATCAGAGTCTCCTCCACCTCTCTGATCCACCTCCCAGAGCGCCTGGCTCACTGCATAGTGGTGGCCACCACCTGCTGAGTACTGACTCCACCCCAGGCTCAGGTCTAAATGTTTCTTCTCACCTGGGCTGTAAGCTCAGGACAGCATCCTGGCCGGAACACAGTGCTGCATCCCTTGAGGGTGTGGAATCTCAGAATCCTGGGGTGGGGCGGGGCTGAGTGGATGGGGTACCCAGGGAGGAACATCTTCCGCCCTGGGGCCGCCCCGCTAGGCAGATGGCAGGAAGAACCAGGAGCCCAGAACTCACTTCAGGGAAGGGGGGAGACCTGAGAGGAGTGCGTGTGGCGGGGAAGGCGGGCAGAGGGACGCCTATTTGACTAGAGCTGGCCTGGTGGAAGCAGCAAGACCCTAGCTGCGGCCTTGGAGGTGACAGCGAAGGAGAACAGTGGGGGGAAAAGGTGCTCCTCTAACTGCCAGAGGCTGAGAGGACTCCGGGCTTGTGCAAAACAGGGCGACCCAACACTTCCCTACTCCCACTCCCCAGAGGGATCCCTGAGGGAAATAAATTATTTTCCACCAGGGTACAAGAGAACTACAAGTTGGGTTCTCATCCAGGCTCAGATTCAAAAGAAGCAGGAAGGAAGGGAAGATAGAAAGATTTTCAGAGTTCCTAGCATTTCACATCCTGATTCCTCCCTCCCTCCCTCCCTCCCTCCCTCCCTTCCTTCCCTCCCAAATGTTCATTGAGCCCCTGCCATGTAGAGCAAGCCCTTCTCCAGGCTCTGGGAAAGGTTTGAAACAAAACAGACAGAAGCCTCACGGCAGTCTCTCATCCTCCCCAGGAGGAAGGTATTTCCCCATTGTTTGCTCCCACACAGGGCCCTTAGCTCCACCCTGCCCTGACCAGAGGCTCTGGCACCTTCCTGGGGCCTCGGGGAACTCAAGGAGTAATCCCTCAAGACAGTTATGAGGTCCCCTCGCAGTGCCTGGCCCCGTGTTCTCACCGCAGCGCAGCGGGACACTTGAACAGGGAAGAAGCTGGGCCCAAGGGCAAAGGTCAGGTCTAGACTCCAACCTGCCAGGCACCAAGCCCATCTTTGACCTCCCATCTGCCACTGCATCCGCAGATGGGAAGATGAGAGAAACTCTTTGGGGGCCATATTTGTAAAACCCAGTCTTTCAATCCCATATCATCTGGGATAGGATGAGAGTGACCTCAAATCTAATTAGGGTCATCCCACAAAAGGATGCCGTCTGGGTTCTCAGAGCCCTTGGGCGTCAAGTACTTACCTTTGCGCCTCCGAGCTGCCCCACCTTGGGCAAGTTACTCATCTTCTGTGAGTCCGCTTTCATCCTTGAAATAGGGATGATAATAGGGTCTCTCTCTCAGGGCTGAGACGGGGATTCTGTGAACTCACACCCAGGAAGCGCAGTGGCACAGGCAGGAGTGCTCAGGAAACATGAGCTGTCACACGGGGTCCTCAGCAGCAGAGGCCTTACTTGCCAACTCTAACCTCCTTTTGCCTCACACCCCATCAGCCTCACTTCCTCGCTGTCCCTGTCCTGAGGCAGGGCGTCAGGCAAGACCGCCAGACTCTTCCTGTTTGGCAGGCTGGACCGAGGAACCTCTTGGTACAACGAGGCCTGGAAGAGCGCAGAACCCCAGGGCCTCAGAAATCAACTAGCCCCAGGCAGGGGGTTTCAGATGGGAGAGTGAGGCCCTGAAAGGAGATCTGTGCATAGAACCGTGGGCATCCTTGTCTACTCTGCCCTTCGATGAGCTCCCTCCTTGAAGGGGGGCCGCGGAGCCATCCCAGCTCAGTGCTGGGGTGTGAGCCAGGCGTCAACCCATGTGGCTGAGTGGTGGGGCTGCAGACAAGGCCAGGGAGACCTCTGGATATCAGGGAGGCCCACAAAACTAGGAGGCACCAAAGTTCTGAAACCTGATCGGAACCCTGCCCCCCCCATTCAAAATACCTTAGTACGTGCAAGATGACTAAGGGGGTGGGGCCCTTAGTCCTCCCAGGTGGAGAACGTGACCTTGCAGGATATACCTGCAGGCACACTACCTCTCTGCATCCTCACACTCCCTTCCCACGTAGGCAGGGCAGGCCCGAACAGATCCCCTTTTGCAAATGAAGAAACTGAGTGGAACGGGAGATAAGGGGACTGTTCCAAAGGCACAGGGCCATTTCCAGGGAAAAGCCAATACTTGAACCCAGATCTCTTGACCTGCAGAGAAGGCATGGAGGGGGAAAAGGAGAAAAGAGAGAAGTTGCCAGCTTTTCAGCCAGCAGAGGAGATCCAGCTGGTCTGTGGCAACTCCCAACTTCCCTCAACCTCTCTGAGCCCTCACCTTCCTGGGCGAGGTTCCGCCCACCAGGGGGAGTGGGGTGAGCCAAGCTGCCCCTCTCTGCCCAGCCTGAATCTGGGCTTCCCCTTCCCAGCACCGCCCCTGTGAACTGCAAAGAGCCAAGTCACTAGTCTGTCTTCTGAAGGCAGGACTTCTGGACCTGTAGGCAGGGGCTGCGTCCAGGGCTTCACAGAATCCCCCGTGAGGCCTGGCACAGGGACAGGCAAAGTCTGGTGAGCAACTGGAATTAGGCATTTCAGCCCCCTTCCCTGTGAAACAGGGCATTTGGGACCGGGTGGGGCACCCACCCTGACACCATGACCCATCACGTTGGAGGGCTGAGTACCAGGCTTCTAGACCCAACTGACGTCCGCAGCCTGGCACATGGTCAACCTCAGAGGAGGAAGTCGGTCATGTGGCCTCAGCTAACCCCCCTTGGGCTCTCACTGCATGGTTTCCATGCACTTAGGAAAGAAAACCTGGTTTAGGGAGCCCAGCAGAGAGCAGAAGTCCTTGCCCCACTGGGTCACATTCGGGATGAGTTCCTGCAATCCCACCGGGTGCTCTTCTGTTGCCCCGGCAACCCCAGGAGCTCATGGTGGAGCCCACCTTATTTCTGAAGGAGAAGGAGACTGCAAACATCTACCCTGTTTGATGCACAGACTGCGGCTTACTGGATGGGTTACAGCGAAGGGAGACAGTGGGCGGGGCCGGGGGGCGGATACTCCCCAACTCCTTCTTCCCCTGCCCCCAGCAGTGGTTCCCCCCTTCCCACTGGTCTGTGGGGATCCACTTCTCTTTAGGCCTCAGTTTGCTCATCTGTTAAATGAGATCTGCAGTGTGCATAAAGATGGTGCGGACTCTTCCACAGCCAGCCCCACAGGACTGCGGGCGCATTCAAGAGCTGGAGGTAGGAGGAGGCCCCGCTGCAGTGTGGGTGGGCTGGGTGAGGGCCCCAGGAAGACGCTTGGGCTCGCCCCAGCCCCAGCTGGCCACAGGGGGACTCTGCCTGCCACTCGGTGAGTCAGCCTCCCTGAGAAGCCGCGACCAGCGACAGAGAAGGCCACGGGCCATGACACACAGGCTCTTCATCACCGCCTCCTGGCCCGAGACTCTGGTGGCAGAGCCTACAACACGCGCGGTCCCCAGGGCGGGCGTAGAGGGGAGGGGTGTCCGGGATTTGCACAGGTGCTCACCCTCGCCCGCACACGGCTCACCTACACTGGCTGCACCCTCGGAAACTCTGGGGAACGCATGCCTTCCATATGGGAGCGCACACAAATTAGTATGCACGGTCCCCTGCATCACCCTGGGAGCCGGACCGGACCGATGAGTATGGGCGGGGCACACCGCTCCGCATTCACGATGGACATGCGCTCACACAAACCCCCAGGCCTCCACCCACACCAGCCAAGGTACTGGGAAATGCTCACAGGGGCACTTAACCACACTCCGGCAACACTCCAAATGAGACACCAATTCTTCATTCATCCTTGCAGCCAGGAAACATTTCCTACACCCAAATGTATATACCTGGAAGGACAGGAGGTATAGCAGGGAGCCGCTCGCTGGGTGTGTTCTAGGAGGTCTGGCACATGGTAGGTGATCAGTAAATGCCAAGATAGGGGACATGGGTGCAGACAGGGGACAGGAGTAGTGGAGGGGCCAGGAACCCCTGAGCCCCCGACTTGAGCCTGGTCACTCGTGAACAAAAAGACACCCGCCCCTCTCCCCTCTCCATAGTGAAGCCCCAGCTCGGATGGAATCTAGAGCCTGCATTCAACTTCCGATGCTCTAGGACCGCCTGCCCACCTGACCTGGAACTGCTGCCTACTTGGCGCCTGCGCCCCTTAGCACACCCCAGGAAACCCTCAGGACATGTTTCCACTTCCAGGAAAGCCTTTCCCGGCACACTCAACCCCGATTTCTCCTGTACAAAAAAAAAAAAAAATGTATGTAAGGGTGACGAGGGCAGGGAAACAGGGTGAGGGGGGTCCAAACTGGTACCAGCACAGTAACCCAACTGTGGTTACCAGCACAGTAACCCCAGCACAGAGGGCCTTTGGAAACCGTCCAGACTCCTGCATTTCACAGAACTAAAATTCGGACCTAAAACGGAAAGGGAAAGGGGAGGGATTTTCCCAAGGCCGTGCAGGGAGTAGAGAACACCGTGGTGGAGACCCGCCGCCATCTCAACCCAGAATGTGTGCCCTGCCTCGACGGGTGCCAAGCTGGACCTTCGCACCCAGCCCAGACCCTCACAGCCTCTCAATCTTCTCCGCCATGGCCCTTGGAGAGCTCGGAGAAACTGCTGCTCTGCCCTGACCTGGGTCCCTAGCAGTCCATCTGCGAGGTGCTTGGGGCTGACGCCCAGGCTTCGGGACCCCCAGTTTGGAAGGAGAATCCGCTCTGAGACAATGTGCTTTAAGAATCCGATGAAACGCACGCCGGCTCCCTCTCTTTCTCCAAAGCGCAGTGTCGCCCGCACCCAGCAGCCCCGGCCCTGTGGTCCCCAGTACACGCGGCGTGGTCCTCGGGAAAGACAGGTACTTGGCAGGCAGTGGCACCCCTTTCAGCGTCCCATCTACCCGCCGGTATCTCCCAGTAACCCTCCTCTCCTCACGCGCATTGTCCCTTCCAGCTGCCCGAAACTGCCCGCTGCTCAGAATCGCCACCCCTTCCCCAGCCTTTTGCTGCTCTGAGCATCCTCTTTGCGTATCTCTTTTCCTCTCTACTGAGCCTCAACTCCCCTTCCACCGCTCCCTCTCTTCCTTGGTGCTGCTGGTCTGGGGTGGGATGGGGTAGAGAAGAGGGTCAGTGGCAGAATGCACTGGAGATGGGCGGGTGCTCAGGTCCGGTGCGTTTGGAGCTCCCGCGACACCTCCCTGGACACACTGGAGGCTTCCGTCACACCACTGAGCTCAGCCTTTGTAGGGAGACCAGCTTCCAGGCAGCATGGCATTAGCCGCCCCGGGCTACCCCGCACCCCTGTACTGGGTGAAGAAGGAGCATCTTGAATGGAGTTGGGGGTGTTGCCGCCCATCTGCACATGTGTAGGCTAGGGAAGATGGCACAGGGCTGCACCTCTGGATGGAAGGTCCCTGGGGGCCACCAGTAACTCTGATCTCAGAAGCACCAGCCTACAGCTGGGAGGCTTTGGTGGCCGCACAGAAGTGCCGCCTCTTTCTCCAGAAAAGCCCTGTTTTGAAAAAAGGGCCTCTTCTCACTGTCCAGTCTGAACAGAAGGCTGGCCCGTGGCACCCACAGCTCCGGAGCAAAGGGCGAGGGTGGGGCAGTGTCTTTCACTCTAAACTTGCTGGGTGATTATCAGCCCATAGCTGAGTCCCCCCCGTCTTGGTTTTCGAATCTGACGACCTGCCTTGTCGCCTCAACAACGCCTGGCAAGCCCCGTAGCTGCGGGAGCACGTGGCCAGGTGGCACCTGGCAGGCGAGGTCCCGATGCAGAGCCTCGATCTCACCGCCTCACCCAAAACAGTGCCTGTGCCTAGGTCCTTCGGTTTCCTGGGGGCGGGGGGAGCTGAGGCTGCGGGTGCTGAGAGTTCTCTCCAGCCAAGCGTGCTCTCGCATCCGGCCCCCAACTCCCCTCTCCTTGCGGTGAAAGGCACACCCACTCCAGCTCAGCCTCCCCATTCTCCATCCCAGGCCCTCGGAGCCTCGCGGGCGCCCGACAGTTTTCACATTCTTTCCCTGCCTGCTGCTCCGGGCACCCTGGTCCAGGGGTCGGCGGAGAAGCCCGAACCCCACACAGACCCCGGGACTCCAGCCTCCTTTCACACCAACATGCAAAGGCCCTTACATTTCCATTTCATATTTCAGTTTGCCACCAAAACAAAGCCGAGGGCAGACTTGCGGGAAGAGAGAAAGGAGCTGAGGCCAAGGTGAAAAGGTATGCCCACGGAAAAGAGCGCCCAGCTGCTTTCTGAAACGAAGGTTCTCGGGGACTACGGCAAAAATTTATGTACGGTACATTTAACTTGTTTTCCTGCTGTAGCCCCTCTTTGCAGCAGGCAAAACTCGGGGCTTCGGCGACTTCATGAGAGCCTTGCGCAGCAAGGTTCCCGGCGCAGCCCCTAGTTCCCTCGAAGAGTAGGGACCGCGCAAATCCGGGAGTACAAGGTCAGCCCACTCAAGAAACGCCGCTATCGCGAACAGGGGGCGCGCGGGGGGGGGGGCGGGGGGGAGGGCAGGCTCTCTGGCTTCCCTGAAGTCTCCTCTGAAATTTCCTTACAACAACTTAAAAAAAAATCCCCCCAGCCAAAGTTTTCGTTTACAGATACAGTACGTAAATGGTCTGTGTCTTGATCCCAGTGGTCGTTATACAGCGAACACGTACGTAACAATTCTTCAAACTTTCCACTTAACTGTGTACTTCACTGTATATAAATTATAATAAAGAAAACTTCGTGCGCATCGACTGATTTAAAATAATACTAGACCTTTAATCCAGGCCTCCTGTTTTTCTATTTAAGATTGTATGTGTTTAGCCTGGACTGTTAGAGCAGACTGGAGCTTATAGAAATGAACAAAGTAAAAAATAAAAAGCATCTTTCTTCCTCTCCTCCCCCACCCCCAAAATTGACCGGGGGTCGACGTCACAGCTCCCAGGCTTGAGTTTTCCCTCCATCATCCCACAGTCACCCACGGGCTCTTACGGCTAATGTGCAAGCCTCGGTTTCTCGCTCTCTTTTTTGGGGGGGGTGTCTCTCTTACACAAAACACACCCCGGTTCTTTGAGTAAAGTCGAATATGACCCAGGAGGAGTTTACACATTTTGTGGTGTGTGGATTGTGCTGGTGGGAGAAAATAAATATCTCTAGCATTCAAACTCTGCGTCTAATTCGCCAAATCAAGACCAGCCCCTCGGCGGTACCCCAGGGGTCTCCGGCCCTGCCCTCGTCTCCCAAGACCTCTGCGCTAAGAGCGCTGCCTTCGCGGACGGCTGGATGGGAAGGTAGCAGTGGGCTAGCAACGAAAACCTGCGTGCACCGAATCGAAAGCGAAAGAGAAGGAGGTAGCAGGGCCGTTCTCGGTAGCGTTCCGGGGCGCAAGGCCAAGGCCTGGCGGGCCGCGCAAGCGGCGGCTTGGAGAGTCGTCCGCGTTGGGAGCGAGGTGCCGGGGTCCCTACTCCCGCGGCGAGGAGGCTCTTCGCCCGGCTGAGAAACATCGGTCTCCAGGGGCCCATGCGGCCTAGGATGGGCCAGCGGGCAGGGACTTCGGAAGGCCGAGTGTGAACCCGGAGCCTGACGGGGTCGGGATTGCAACACGCGAGGACACAGTGGGGCTCTTTAGTCAAAGCGCGAATGTCTCTGCACCCAGGGGGGACTGTGGAGTCACACGGTTCGTCGCCCTTTTAGTACTGATGGGGAAACGGAGTCGCAGTTAGGGAACGTCTGCAGCCGTGGAAGGCTTCTCACCTCCTCTTTCCCCATCTCCGAGAAGCCCCGCCACTGGAGACCTGAGGCGGCTGTCCTGCCCCAGGCTTTCTCGCCGTGGCCCCAGCACAGCCCCCAAACCCACCCCTTTCCAAGGAGCGCTTGGACCCAAGGACTGGCTCCCTGGGCTGACGTCCCAAAGGAGACCTCGGACCCTCTCCTCCGCTCGGTACAGTTGCCCAGACGGAGGAACTGGCTTCGTGCCCGGGGGGACCAACAGAGCTGGGAAGGAGGTTGCCAGGTCAAAGCTCCCTTGGGTGGGGGCCGAGATCAGCCGCTGCAAGCCTAGCGCCAAAGCCGAGTCTGCCTCTGCCTTTTCCCCAAGCTGCTGGGGACATCCGAGGTTTTTGCCTTAGACCCATTTCCCCCGCTCTGGAGTACATGCTCTCACAAGTGTGGGAGAGAACCATGTCAATGCGTGTTTCAGTCTCCCTGCTTGCTGGCCATCTAGAGAGCCCGCTCCAGGGGCCCTCCTCCCAGCTGCCTCTACAGAGATCAGAACCTCACCTCTTGATGCCTCGGTTTCCTCCTCTTGGACCTAATGTGCCTAACTTTTTTTCTACAGGAGCCAGAAATCTCCTCTTGGCCAGAGAAACAGCAGCTGCTAAGAGAAGGGAAAGAACAAGCAGAGCTGTTTGTTGTGGCTTTGCCCTGAGCAGGGCCTCCATCTCGGGCATCAGGGAAGTGGGGTCCTGTTGGTGTTTCCAGCTGCCTTTTGTCTCAACCTGTAGCTTTTGGCTTTGCCTAGCGCAAGGTCGGGGGCCTGCCCTGTCCTCACAATTGGGTGCTTACAGGTTCCGACGGCACAGAGGCCGACGGTAGAAACGTGGAGCGGGGAGGCTAGACTCTTGCTCTGTGGGGGAACATTTACTACCCCATGAGGCCTTACTGTTATCTCCTCGTGATGCAGATGAGGAAACAGGGCTTTAGAGGGATTTCTTACTCTCAGGTCACAGTGTGGGCTGCCCCAGTGGCTACTGCCTGTAGAGGATACGTTATGCAGGCTGGCAGTGGGGGCCCAGCGGGGCTCAGAGGCAGTGCTCAGAGGGGTCTAGCTCTTTCCCTTTTCCCTCTGAACCCGAAGACATTTCCAAATGAGAGGCTGAAAGCAGCTCAGGATCTCTCCTTGCCTAATTAACTCAGCCTCCTCAGAAGCCTCACTGGTGAATTTCTCGAACACATGAAAAATCAGTGCGGTGGGAGAGAAAACATGCGAGTCCCCTGGCTCCGCACAGCGAACCTCCACGGGTCCCTCAGTCCGAGACTCGCTCACACCTAACATTCCCAAAGGACAGGGACCAGGAGGGGCCTGGGTGAGGCCAGGAGGAGGGAGCCTGATCCCCGGGGCTGGCAGGCTGGTGCATGTGGACAGGGCGAGAGCCCCTCTCCACCTGAGTGTGGAAGGAGCACCTGTGTGGAGCTGTGAGTGTCTGTGATCCGAGTGCCTGATCTCATTCCAACAGGAAGGTGGAGAGGAAAGGTGGAGGAGGTGGGGAAAGCCACCGGATCTCTCTACATCTGCTCAGTCTGTCCTGTGGATTTGAGAGCGTGTGGCTCTGTGCGAAGCCACATGAGCGTACTTGGTGTGTGTGTGAGCGCGCTGCTCATGAGGAAGTGGTTGTGTGTGTATGTGTACAGTCCAAGTGTATGTGTGAGTGTGCGTGTCAACGACCACTTAGTGGACTAATTCTGAGCCTGTGGGGAGCCAGATAGAGGCTGAGTGTAAGGAAGCATTTCCCATGCGTTGCTTCCTAAGGTTATCCCAGTCGCCAAGGCCTCCACCATGTCCCACCTCTGTCCCCAGGCCTGGTGTCTCTCCATCGGGCCTGGATCAGTGCAGCCAAAGCCGTTGTCCTGTCAGAACCAGCTCATTTTCGGGGCCCTGCCTGAAGGCCAAGGCCGCAGGGGGAGAGTGTGTACCCAGGGCTCCTAGCCCAGGCGTTTTTCCCTCCCTTCTCAGTTTCTCTCCCTGCCAGCTTGGGGCTCACCAATGCCGATTCTGTGGGAGAGAAGGCCCAGGCTCCTCAGCTGCTCTGGCCTCAGGCCACCCTTGAGAGGCTCTCTCCTCCACTACGGTCGCGGCGCTTCGGGGCCCAGGCCTGCGTCCTGAGGCCGCCTTCAAGGGGGCTTGGAGGTCATTTAGGCCTCAGGTTCCCCGTGGGCCCAAATCAGGACCCAGAACCTTCCCTCTTGCCCAGCACTGTGCCGCCTGGAGCTCTGTTCCAGCCGGTCGGTCCTAAACCATTGTTCCGAGGCCGCCGCCTCTGGGGATCGCCGAAGGAGAAACGCTCGGGAACTCTGGTCGGCCCGCCTGCCCGCCGCGAACCACCTCGACTCAGGTCTTCCGCGGCCTCAGGCGTCTCCGGACCCGCACGCGTGTGGCGCCCCGGTTCCACGGCATCCCGGGCGCGCTCCGCCGACTGCGCTCCAGGCTCCCGGCCGGGCTCCGCACCTGCGACGCTCCCACCTGCGGCGCCGGCCGAGGAGCCCCCTAGCCGGCGAGGAGCGAGGCCTCGGCAGCCCCGGAGCCTAGCGCCCGAGCGCTGCGCTGCGACTGTTTCCCGCCGCACGCCTTGAGCCGGTGCGAAGCATCCGCTTCAAAGTCGGCCCGGCGGGCAGCGCAAAGCAAGTGGTTTGGGGGAACGGCGAAGAGGGGAGAAACAGACTCCAGGTTGAGTTTAATAGCCGACGCTCCGCACCCTCCGCCGAGCGATCTGAAGGGGGCAGGAGGTATCCCTTGGTCTCCTCGGAGCGGTCGATCCCCATTTTCCTACCCAAAGTCACACGCAGCTCGGCCCCGCGCCTCCCAGCCCGCCAACTCCTGCCTCCCGCAAGCCGAACGGGTTTTGAAGGTGCCGAAGCCCTGGGTCCTGGGGACCCCAGCCCGAGGGATTCGCACGTGCACTCACCGTAGCAGGGTACCTGCAAGGCCGCGTTGTGGCCGCCGCCGCCTTCCTGGAGTTTGAGGCTGCCGTCCGGGGGCGTCTTGCAGGCGCCTCGCTGCAAGTAGAGATGCGGTTGCTGCGCGGGTGGCTGCGGCGGCGGCTGCGGCTGCGGCGGCGGCGGCTGCGGTGCCGGCGACTGGGGCTGGAACTTGTTAAAGGAGCCCCGCGCTCCGGCGCCACTCTCCAGGGGTGCCGCCAGGTCCTGCTGCCCCGCGCCGTAGCGGGCGCGGCTCTTGGCGTCCCCGAATCCCTGCCCTTTGGCGGCAGCCGACAGGAAAGTTGTGCTGAACTTATCACCGCCGGGGTATGCCCTAAAAGGCGACGAGCCCTCCCGGCTCTGCGACACCGGGCTGTAGTAGGCGTCCATGGCAGCAGCCGGCGACTCGCAGTAAGAGACGCAAGTCTCAGCATTCATGCCTGGCTTGGGCGGGCGACGGGCGGGGGCGCGAGCGAGAGCGCGAGGACGCCACCGCGCGCCTTGGCTGGGAGTTTGGAGAGGCAAGGAGGCGGTGGCTGTGCGCTCCGCGCCGGCCTGCTCGCTCTCCCCCCTCCTCCGCTCCACGCCTCTCTCTCTCTCTCCCTCTCTCTCTCTCTCTCTCTCTCTCTCTGCTCTCACCCACTCCTCTCTCTCCCTTCTCCCTCCCCACAGCTGGCCCAGGAAAAGAACCGAGGACTGTAAAAAGATTCAGATGTTTCGGAAAGTTGACCAGATCTCCCAAACCCTCTTAAGATTTTGAAGCGGAAAAATAGAGTGAATTTTTTTTTCTTGACTTTTTTCCCCCCTCCTCTCCCTCTTCTCCCCTCTCCCTACTCTCCTTCCACCACTAACCCCTCCCCCCTTAAGGAGATGCTACTAGCTCGCTCGCCGCTCGGAGCGGATTCTACCAAGAGCCGCCCAAAGGCCTTTTCGATTCAAGGCGGGGCCAGGGAGGTGTCTGGACTCCCCGGGCTCCCGAGCCTAGGCTGAGAATTGGTGGGTCCAAGCTTTGGCCTAGGGGAGGGGGGTATGCAAAACTTTAGTGACAGATTAAAAAAAATATAAAAAAACAAAACCAAAAACCGAACAGGTTTCGACATTCGGAGTCTGATGGGCCGCTAGCGTCCGGGTGCAGGCAAGTCGTTCGTACTCCTGCGTGCGAATTTGGCGGTGCAGCTGCGAGTCTTCCCACTGGTGCCTTTTCCTCTGTTTCCAACCCCTTTTCCCTATTCTCGGTTCCTCCATGAAATTAACACACACACACGCAGCAGTCATCCTGTGCACGGCCACTTTCACGTCTCGTTAACTATTTCCCTTTCCTGTAAGGGCACTGGGTAGGGATGAGGAGGGCCCCGTGTTCACTCAGACACTGGAGAACCCCCAGGCTGGGACCGTTTCCGAAGCTTTAGAACGCGGCCCCCTCCCCCCACCTCTCCCCTCCTGGGAAGGAGCCGCGTGTGCCTCAGGTCGGTCTCCGCCCGGCCGAGGGGATTTTCTGCCTGGCACACCTGAGAATGTAGAGCTGGGAGACCAGCTGGCCGCGCCTCGTCACGCTGTCACCTGCTCACTGCTCGGGTGGGGGTGAGGCAGTCTCTAATCTCTGGCCTCTCTGTCCCCGACTGTAAACCGAATGGCTTGGATTTGATGGGTGGTGTGCGCCCCAGGGAAAAGAGCGTTTACAGCGCGTCGAGTCCTTTCCACATGGCTAATCATCAACTGCACCTCACAACAACCGTGAGTGGTGGAAATCGGGGTCCCCAAATTTTCCAATGAGCAAACCGAGGCTCAGAGAGGTGCGGTCACCTGGCTGAGGTCACACAGCCGGGAAGTAGCAGCGCCTGCCTTGAAACCCAGGCTGAGGTTAGTCCCTCGGCAGATCTGGGATGGTGTTGCTGACAGCGAAAACACACAGAACAGAGGAAACGGATCTCTGACTGCGGAATGACTCAGTTTGAAGGAGACCAGTAAGAGCAGCCCTCGATAAACTGCAGGGAAAAATCCGTGGATAGAGGACGTATCTCAAGGGAGGCTGGGAGTGGGGTGAAAGGTGAAGGGGCAGAGTAAAATGAGAGAGGGCCTGAGCGCCCTGAACCCGGGAATGTGGGTCAGAAGTCAATCTTCTGCACCTAAAAGGTCTCCCTAAGAAAAAATATCTGGGGGGGGTCGTGCTTCTACCCCCAACCTCATCTTAGCTAATCCTCACCCCCACCCCTCTCCCTTGGTATCTCTGCTCCTTGCTCTGCCGCCGACTGCGCGATCCCACATCTGGTTTCCATCGCGGCTTACCTTGAAGTGCTCGTTAATAAAGATATTCTGCAAACCGCGGCCAGGGGTGCGCAGGCCCGAACCCTTCCCCCGCCGCCCATGGGGACCCGCGCCTCTCTGGCTCGCAGACCTAAGCCAAATGAGGATCTTATAGATACTGAGTGCCTGTTGTGCCAGAAGCCATCCACAGGTCATTCCCTTGGGCCGCCCCAACTATCTGGTGACGCTGGCCTCGTCATACCCATTTTCCAGATGGGTAGACTGAAACTCAAAGAGACGAACTAATTTTCCAACCTCGGAGAGCGAACAGTGAGTGAGCCTGCCATCATCCCAAATGCTCCTGTTCAGCCCAAGTTCGTTTTAGTTCTCAGAATCTGCCAAGTTCTGGAATCCCCCAATCTCATCCCTGCGCTTTTGTCTTGCCAATAACTTGGTGTTCAGCGCAGAGTCTCTTCCTCCAGAAAGACTTCCCATCTCTCCCAGTTGGGGCCGCATCTCCATCCTGGACTTCGTGGTTGTCCGGTGGCCCGCTCGGTGTTCGTCTCCACCTCAGTAGTCCGAGGTTTCGAGAGGGAAGCTTCTGCCCCGCCTGGCACCCCGCAAATATTTATGGAATAAAATAGTAAAGCCTGGGTTCCTTCCACTGCTCAGTGAGGCAGTTCCCAGAGTCTTTGGTTTCCTCTAGCCAAGGACAACCGGTTGCTCTCCCTCCCCCTCTTCATGAATCAAGAGACAAAATTAAGAGCGTGCTGGCCTCTCCCGGGCTGCACAAGAACAGTGAGTTCTCTCAGAGTAGGGGCCAGGCCTGCCTTGTTCACCGCAGGGCTTGGCACATCCTAGGCACCCATAAAATGTGCACTGAACGAATGAATGAAAATGCCACGTGGTCCAGTCCGGGGTCTTAGAGGTGCATTTTTGCTGAGCTGTTCCAAGCTAGCAGGCTACTCTGGTCCCCTGCGCCCTGAAGCTGCCTGCTAGCGCCCAGAGGGTGTCTGCAATCCTTCTACTTCTCCCCCCATCCTCCCATTCCAGGCTTAGACACAAGGAGGAAACTAAGAGAAGCAAAATGCATGGGGCGGGGGTCAACACCAAGACAGGTACAATGGCAATTACAATATTCTCCAGTAACTTCTGAGCTGCTCTCAATGCAAATTGCTGTTCTCAGTGCAAAAAGACAAAACAAAAAACAACCCTGCCGCGTTCCAGAAAGCTTTCTTTGAGCGTTGCTTCTTGCCATCTACCCACCCCATGCTTTTATGACCTGTTTAATCATGGCCTCATTATTTAACCTTTTCCTGGCCACCGCGGGGAGAATTTCAAAACCCGAGCCCTCGGGCGCAGACTTTGGTGTCCTCAGCTGGAATCCCTCCTGGTGCACCGAGGTCCTGGCCCTTGGAACCAGCAGGGGGGCCTTCTACCTTCCTACGAGGTACCTTAGAGATGAACTCAGAAAGAGTGAGCGTGTGCCTGCGAGTGAGAAAGTGCATGTGGGTTTGCCTGTGACTGCGTGGGAACATTCTGGGCGTGTTGTTTTCCCCACAAAAATCGCTCCGGATCCCCCTCCTAAGTCCGTTCACACATGTCTTTCCCCAGAGACGCTAAGTGTAGCTGGTTATTTCTCTGTGTGTTCAATCATTTGCTGCTCCATCGGCCCATCCACCTCTCCATCCATCCATCCCTCTGCCATAGCTGAAAGCTGACCCCCTCTCACCCAGCTCCCCTGCAAGGGTGCAGGGCACCCTTTCAGCCAGAAGTGACATGGACGCCCCTCAAGCCCAGTTGTGGCCCCGCCTTTGCTCTCCCAGTGCATCATTTCTCTCAGCTAAGGTTCTCCCTGGCTCGCTGTTTGTCCCTCCACCATTGAAGCGCCAGGCAGTATCTCTACACTTCCGGTCACTTCACTGTGTACCAGAACAGCTGGGGGTGGCAGGCCCCTCTGCTTCAAGTCCTGCATCCCTACCCCCTGGCAGACACACCCCTGGCTGCCCCTTCTCTCTTGCTTTCGCATTGGCCCACTTAACCCTCCTGAAAGCAGATTCCCCCTTCTGTGGGCTCTGCACACAGCCTGGGAAGAGGGAAGGGTGATAGAAAGTCTTTATTTGCCAAGGCCAAATGCCCAGTATCACCTCCTCTGGGAAGCCTTCCTTCGCCCCCTAGCTACTGCTCTGTCACATCTGCCTGGTTATTTCCTCCATAGCGTCTATTCTTAGCTGACATTGTCTCCCACATTTGTTGACTTACTTGTTTTATTGTCTGTCTTCCTATGGGAATGCGAGTCCGTGGCTACTCTCTCCCCAGTAGGAAATACAGTGCTCAGCACATAGCACTACTCGGTAAATATCTACTGAGCAAATGACTAAATAAGTGAATGAACGAATGGCTATCGGAGGAGCATTGCCCTAGGTTTGCAGAGTAACTGCTCAGTCCCTGTGGCTCAGGGCTGGAGCTCTTGAGGCCAGGGGTGTAGGACTGTGTTGGTTAGAAGGTCCCTGATGGAGAAGGGAGAGACACAACAGACACTCCTTTATTTCAAAGGGAAGGACAGATTCGGAGCCACCCCGTTTGGTCTGAGCTCCCTCCAGCCCATCCCCCACTGCACTTTCTCTGTCTTGTACAAACAGTGGAGCTGCGGAGGGAGAGCAGACCCCCTTATCTGTTATGTGACTTCCTCTGACTGCCCCAAGTCTTGACTTCCAGTGTGAGTAAAACAGGGACCATACCTCAGTGAGTCGCGTACACTACTTGGTTAGCAGTTGCCACTCTGTAAATGCCAGGAGGCAACAAAGACTGCTCAGACTTTCGGGGCTGCTGAATGGGCATTTTGAACACCTGTAGAGGGGGCGGGAAGAGTCAAGAGACGAAGGGGGAAGGCCAGGGATCTTATAAATCTTGGGCGGGAACGTTCCTGCTCTGCAGACCCAGTACACAAACCTCACACTCCCGACACAACATAAATAAGCAATCGTGTTTCGGACAACTGTTACAAGTCAGCTCTTGCACATTGAGATCTTCGCAGTCCTCGCAACAGCCCTATGGT
Source organism: Lagenorhynchus albirostris (assembly GCF_949774975.1). Classification (NCBI taxonomy): domain Eukaryota; kingdom Metazoa; phylum Chordata; class Mammalia; order Artiodactyla; family Delphinidae; genus Lagenorhynchus; species Lagenorhynchus albirostris. Next base: position 15,566,722 of record NC_083103.1, on the reverse strand, counting down.
GGTACTATTATCCTCATTTTACAATGATTAAAAAATCGAAGCACAGAGAAGTGAAGCAATTGCTTACGGTCACACAGCAAAGCAGACGACTTGGGATTCGAACTCAGGTGATATGACGTCAGAACCCACGCTCCTCACCGCTGCGCGTTCTCAGACATCTCTGGGGCCCCGCGGGTCGAAAGGTTCCTGATTCCTCTCGGCCTGCAGGGCTCTCAGAGGAGCTCCCACTTCTCCAGTGCCGCAGTCGCGGGCGCGAGGGATTCGGGGCGCTCGCCAGCCTCGGCCGCATACGCTGACCCACAGTGCCCTCCTGGGGCGGAGGACCACGTTGTAGCCCCGAGGTCCGCGCCAGCGTTCACCACCGGCATGCAGCCTTCAAGACTCTGCCCCGATCTCCCCGGAACGCGGACACCCAGGCACCTTCCCGCGTTTGGCTCCAGCACCCGCGGAGCTCCCGGGGCGGCCGCGCCCCTTGTGGGATGGAGCCCGGGAGGGAGGCACTCCCCGCCCAGGTTCTCCGAAGGCTCCGAGGCCGCGGCGAGTGCGGACGCACCACCCGGCAGGTCCGCTCCCAAGTGCTGCCCGCGGAAGGAGCGCGGGTCGCTTAGGCGTTTTGAGCCTAGGGAGGACCTCGCAGGGGAACAGCAGGTCCCGGGAGCGCCGAGTCGTCCGCCTTTCCTCCTTGCCCACGGCCCCCACCTCTCATTCGGACCAGTACCCCGAGTTTAGGTGCTTAGCGTTCGCGGAGTCTGGCCCCCGGTCGGCTCCGGGCTGGCGCACGCGGAGAGGCCTGAGAGGGACAGCGCCCACCCCACCCCGCCATTCTATGTTTAATAAGGCCGCGGAGTAAGGGGGCCAAAAGGAAGTCTGCATGCAGGGGTATGTCTTCATTCATATGGGAAAAGCACGAACTCCCGAGATGCGGCTAAACGAGGCGTTCTAATGAGTTCTAGTCGCTCGCACACAGTTCGGTCTTGAGGGTCAATGAAATACAAAGCCGGAGGGATGAAGGTTTTGAAAATGACCAACCCCGACGCTCCCGCCCGCCGGAACGCATACCTCCACCCCCCTTCCCCCGCCCCACGATGCGCTGCCGGGATCTGCCTCCCCGATCTCCGGGCGCCGCGGGCACCGGGTACCTTTCGGAGCAGGGCTGGGGTTCCGGTCCGAAGGCGCGGTCCAGGCGCGCGACGGAGCCTAGTTCCCTGTTCCCCACTTAACCCAAGGGCAAGGCAAAGCGCTCAGGGCAGGGAGAGAGAACTCAGAGGCCACAGCAGGCGAAACTGGGGTCTGGCGAGCCCCCTGGAAAACCCGGCTTGGCTGGAAAGCTCGTGAGGGGAGGCCTCCACATAGCCGGGGCGACCGCCTTAATCCTTGATCTGGAGAGGAAGTTGGAACCGGAAGTCCTCCTCTGGGGTCCGAGCCTGTGCACCCTTTGCATATCGGTTACAGCCCAGGAGAACACAGATAATTTACATCCACAGATAATTCCCCAACATCATTAGCCAAAACCCCAGCCAGGTGCTTGTATCGAAGCCCCCTGTCCCATCTTGTCTTCTCCCCTATCCCTTCTCTCCTGGAAGCCGGCCATCTAGGATTTCAGAAAGATCAGCCGTGGGAAGGTGGAGGCCAAAACACACCACCTCACATATACAGGAGTCCTGAGGCACCTCGTGGGCAGAAATGCAGCTTCAGTTTCTTGGGGTGCTTGCAGGGTGGAGAGGATGTGTCCTTGCTCAGCCTTAGTTCTAAGGAAACATATAGAAACTTTCTATCCATTTCTCGGCTGGGGAGACGGAGGCTTCAGTGCTGGAGGGAAAGGAGTGTTGATGGCCAGCGGGATCTGAGGACTCCCTCACACTGTGTGTCTGCACGTGCCGGTTTCTGGGGAGTGCGTTCAAAACTTTCAACAGTCTCAAAGGGGATTCTGACCCCAGAGGGTTAAATTTCACTCATTTGGGCAGAGCTGATCCCTTGGGACAAAACAGGGCTCTTTCCAAAGCCCTCTCTGTTCCCTCAGACCTGGACTTTACCCCCTTCCTCTCCACATACCCTTTCCCTCCGCAACAGAGAGGCCTAAATGTCCAGGCTGGGACTGCCCAACTGACAGCCTAGAGCAGGGGTCCCCAACCCCCAGGCTGCAGACCGGGTACTGGTCCACAGACAGCAGTAGGCGAGCGAGCGAAGCTTCGTCTGCTGCTCTCCATTGCTCCCCATCACTCCATTACTGCCTGGACCATCCCCTTCCACCCGCCCGCCCCCCCCCCCCCGCGTCCATGGAAAAATTGTCTTCCACGAAACCGGTCCCTGGTGCTAAAAAAGTTGGGGACCTCTGGCCTAGAGGGTCTCTTCCAGGTCTAGTAAGGGGTGGTCTTCCCAACCTGCCACTCAGAAGACCAAGATGGAGCCCGGGAGAGGGAGAGGTGAATGGGGCAGGCTTCTGTGGCGGCAGGAAAGGTTTCTTGATTCTCCTTCTCCCGGGATCCTTGGAATCAGCCCGGGGCCCTTCCCCTCTGCCCCTCCTTTCCCCTCTGCCCCTCCTTTCCCCACTCCTCTCCTCGCCACCGATCCCCAGAGCCTGTTGGCATATCCGCACACCCTCAGTGCCCTGAGCACACTCTGCTGCCATCACTGGGAGCAGAGTGGGGCCCCTAATTCCCTTCTCTCTTCTCCCACTGCCCTGAGAGTCCTCCTCCCCTTAGGTTTCATTTGCCCACTTGTCCCCTCCCCCAGCCCCAAGAGTTCGTGGGCAGCCAGTGGCAGCTGTGTTGACTCCAACTCCAGCACTCCCCCCAGTGCTGTTCTCATGGATGTTGGGAGGGGGCTTGTGGATTCTCTCTAGGACGGAGCTGGGCTCAGGAGTCTGTCTGTGGCAGTGGCGAGGCCTCTGGGGCTGGAAAAGGTGGGAGGAGGGAGGAGGCAACAAGGGGTCCCAATAGTCATTCCATTAGTGGTCAAGAGCCCAGCTTTAGAGTCAAGTTGGAATCCCACTTCTGCCACTTTTTGGCTGTGTAACATGGGCTCTGTGACTTCTTTCATGGGCCTCAGTTTCCTCTCCTGTAAAATGGGGATAATAATAGTACCTACTTCATAGAATAGCTGCATACATTAAATGAGATCATGCTCACTTTAGGTGTTTTCTGGTATCAGCAATAATGACTTCCTTTCCATATGGAACACTCTGCTATTTTAAACATTATAGCCCAGCCTTAAAGAACCAGAAATGACCAGTTGGGGTTCCTGCCCTTCAACCATTGTGAAAATGGGTCATGTTCATCCTCCAGACCACAGCTCCTCCCTCGTCAGTGTCTTTTAAGGCACCAGGAGTGAAAAGGCCAAAGGAATTTTCAGGCCCCATGGTCCAGCCCCTCCTGTTAGCTGGTACAGGCGAGGTAGAGGCTGTGTGTTGTGTTTTGGGGGGGAGGTTATAGGGGAGAAGGGTGGCTGCTGACCTCCAGCTCCAGCTCTGTCCCACCTCAGCACTTTCAGCAGCAGCGCCTTCACATACCTTGATTCTCTGTAAACTCACCACTGTCCTGTGGAGGAGGGTTTATGTCCCTGCTTTACAGGCAGGGAAATGGACGCCCCTTGCCTAAAGCACACTGTAGCAAGAGGTCAGGATGACCCTCGAGCTGGGGTCTCATGGCTCCCAGGCCTGGTATCTTTATCCCGGCATCCACAGTGCACTGGGGCCTCAAGGACGGGCTTGGGGTCTGGCATCAGCATCCCCTGCCTGTACCTCCTCCCCCGCGTGCCCCACCACCTGCCTCCAGAGAGAGAGGTCCCCGCCCCAGCACCTGTCATAGGAGGCAGCCGGAGCACACACTGTGATCCACATAATCCCGAAGTTTGTGATTGGCAGGGAGGAGGGCTGGGAGGAGGGGAGGGGGAAGGGGAATGCGGGAGAGATATACTTCTTGAGTAACCTTAGATGCCCGAGGCAGAAGGAGAGACTGCTACAAATGGCTCGTGGCTCAGTGCCTGGCACATAGTAGGTGCTCAGTAAATGGTGGCGGTTATTATATTTCTATTGCCTCCTGCTCTCACTAGCAGTCCCCCAGCCACCGCAACCCCCTCCATCTGAGGACGCCTGTGGCTTAACCTCCATCCTCTCTCTTCCACCTCGCCTGGGGTCTTTCTCTCCTTAGGACCTGTGGGCGCACAGCTGGCCTCGCCGCCGCGCTCCCGGCTTGCCCGGAGCCCGGCCCAGAGCGCACAGCTGCGGGCAGACTGTGGTCACTTCTGGAGTCTACCTCTCCTCCCCGAGCCGAAGGGTGGGGGTCGGGGGAGGGGCCTTGACTGCCAAGCTAAGGGCAGTAAAGCAGTGCAACCGTGTGCTTCCCCAACCCCGAGGCTTCGTGGGAACCTACGGCGAGCGCTCGCGGCTCGCGGCTCGCCCTGGAGCGGAGAGAATCGACTTGGAAAATCAAAAAGGCAGCTGATGAGTTAAAAGAAAACCAAATCTGTAGTCTCCTTCCAGACTCGGGCTGCCACCAGGGGACAGAGACGAGGCCCCAGGAACCGGGCTGCGGACATCCCTGGCAGCTGGCGCTTCCGCTGCGTATATTGGGTGCCCTTTCAGGGCCCCCAGTACCTCCGCTGATCCGCGCAACGCGCACCCCGCCTCGGTCCTCACCCAGGGGCTAGGAGAATGAAAGAGACAGGGCCAGGCCACGAAGACGAGCTGCCCACCGGAAACACCCAGGGAAATGCAACCCTTCCAGAGGTGGCGGTGGGAAGAACATATGGCTGGAGAGCCGGGAGACCCTGCGCTCCTGCCGCAACTGCGCAGTGACCCGCTGTTGGGCCTTGGACACCGGGATTCCTCTCTCAGACAATTATCCCCATCTGCTCTGCCATCTTCAGGAGCGCGGAAACTCCTAGCTGCTTTCTCCAACTTGAATTCGTTTCCAGGTTGTAGAGGAGTTTTTCAACGGGTAGTTGAAAACGGGCTAGCTGTAGAGGCAGGCAGATCTGGGTGCTAATCCCCAGCTGCGGTTGTGAGAGCTTGGGCAAGTCATTCTCCTCCTGTGTCTCAGCGTACTTATCTGTGAAATGGCAATGATTATTCCGATCTCCTGCGAAAGTTGTGAGGATTAGAAATCAGGTGGGTAGGCGCTCCCTTAAGTTCAGGTCTTATTCTTTTGGGGGACAGTTGCAGATCTTCAGGGGTGTGGAGGAACAAGCAGTTCTTGTGGCCACCCTGACCTCGAGTCCAGTCGCGTTCAGATTACCCCTCATCAGGTTTCCGGAGCTCCTAACCGGGGGCCACGTGACTCGCTCTTTGATGGCCAATCGAGTCCTTTCAGGATCAGTCTCCTTTAAAAATAATTCACCGGTCTTGTCCTTACCCTTGCCAAGCTAACTGGACTCACTTTCAATTTCTTGGTGATGAAGGTAGGGGGCAAAATGAGCATTGCTGATTTTTGTGCCGAAAATAGCAATCGATGCCTTTTTTCTTTTCTTTTTTTTTTTAAAGGTGAAGTCCTTAAAAATTAACCATTTAAACGTGAACGATTCAGCGACACTTAGCACATTTGCAGTGTTGTACAGCCACCACCTCTGTCTAGTTCCAAAACATTTCCATCTCCCCAAAAGGACCTATTTTTCTTATTCAGCGCTTTCTCCAGAACTGAGTTGTGTGCAGGCAGACAAGCGAGACAACAGCACTTCATGCCCTTGCAACTCATCTTTTCAATGCCTTTAAAAAAGAGCTCTGTTTCCCAAACGATTTGCAAAGTTGATCTCAGAGGACCAGGGAGCCAAGGAGATGGGAGTAGGGTGTTTATTCAGAACCCATGGGGATCAGGGTGTGCGTGAGAGCATGGGGTAGGGGTGGGGGATTATGGGACAGGGAACTGGAGAACCAGGTCCAGGTAGAGGGTTTATGATGGCCCTGACCATCCAAAAACTATACATACAATTCTCATCCTGCAGGAGTGAGGACTCTATTTAATTTCGCACAAGCATTTACATCGGTGGCTTTTAATCATTTTAGGGGAGCCACCTCTTTGATCATCTGATGAAAGACGAGGACCCTCTTCCTGGAAAGATGCAGATAGATGCTGTATTCGTTTCTGAGGGTTATAACAAATGACCACAAACTTGGTGGTTTACAAGAACAGACATGTATTCTCTCCCAGCTCTGGAGGCCAGAAGACTGAAATCAAGGGATCAGCGGGGCCAGGTTCCAGGGAGGGTACTTCCTTGCATTGCCCAGCTTCTGGTGGCTCCAGGCTTTCCCTGTGGCTTTCCTTCTCCCATCTCCACCTTTATCTTCATGAACTTTCTGTGTCTTCTCTTTTGTCTCTTGTAAGGACACTCGTCATTCGAATTGGGACTACCTGGAGAACCCAGCATTAGCTCTTCTTGAGGTCCTTTACTTAATTTAGCTGCAAATATCCTTTATGCAAATAAGCTCACAATCACAGGTACTGGGAGCCAGGACCTGGAGGTATCTTTTGGGGGCTATGGTTTAACCCCGGTACAGGTGCATACACCCAATTTCACGTACAACTTCAGGGGCTCCCAGACTCCTGTCAAATCAGAAATCTCTGATGGAATGTCACAAAGGAATCCTTTGATGTCACTGTCAGAAAGGTGGAGAGAAAAGAGATCACCCCTGTTTCCATGGTTCTTTTTAAGGAAGGACATGCCCACATGTGGTTAAAAGGAGAAAATGAACGAGCCATTCTGCCCCTGTGATATCATCTACCCGCTTGAGGAAGGACATTCCAGAACATTCTAGAGACAGAAACTGGTTTCCTTTTTATAAAGAAGGCCTTGAAAAATGCGGCATCAGCCAGAATCTGAATTTGTGAAAATGGACCAACAGGAAATTTCGCCCCGTCAGGCAAACCTCATAAAGGCCCTGCAGGGGCCTTACCGCTCAGAGAGGTCTTTTAAGAAAATTGCAACTTTTAGTCAGACCCTGAGGGAAGTCTCACAAAAATTTTCACACTCCTTTGTGGCTTCTCTTTCTGGGGTGGTGAGGGAGGAGCAAGCTTTTCTCCAGGGAAGGAGGCAGGTGTGGAGGTGGAGGTGAGGGATCTGGGCTGGGGAGAGGATATTCCCCGAGCCAGGGAACAGGGTGGCTCCAAAGATAGAAGTGACAGCTTCCTCAGCTGAGTCCCTGGGTCGCCACCTGTGTCCTTCCTGCAGATTGGATTTATGGAGTGCAACATTTTAATAAAACACACACACACCTTCCCATTTTGGCGCATTAAGAGATTTCTAACAAAACACCGTCATGTTGCTATACATTTTTCTCCCAGCGCCCTCACGAGTAATAACTCAGCTCTGGCATTTTGCATTTAATGTTTATTTTGACGGCTACATTCCAGTCGGAGTTGGGGCTCAGGGTGGGGAGGGAGAAGGCCAAAAAAAATTGCCTCCTCTTTCCTAGCCATCACCTGTGTGTTTTTAATAAAAAGTCCCCACAAATTGGGGAGCCCACACTTGAAAAGGAAGGAGGGAAATCATGACACCTTATCAGGAAGTACCAGTGGCCTCAGCTCTAGGAAGTAGCTGGGGTGAAGCCCTGGCTGGGTCCTGCCAGTGTGGGTCCCCAGAGGATTTCTGGAATGTCTCCTTTGCTCATGCCATGCGTTCAGCCTGGGGTGCCCTTTTCTCTTCTCCCGCAGCTTCTCAAGCACAGCGTTCTCATCTTCTGGAATTTCCCCCACATCCTTTCTCCACCACTTATGGGCCCCTCCCTTGAAGAGTATTCATTTTATCCTCTTAGCACCTGTAGTGGAATCTTTGGCTGGAATGGGCTCAGGCAAAAGAGTATTGAAGGAATGAATGAATGAACGAACAAGTGAACTTAAGTAGGTTGGAGAATCCTGTTTCACTACGTCTGAGTTACCTCCATGAAGGCAGCTCTTTGGGGAATGGTTAATTATTTTCTCCCTTAAAAAGGAATCTGAATAGTTCAAAATCATGTGGAAATCAGGTCACAACCCGTTTTCCTTCAAAGGTGCTGTATTCCAGTCATCTTACACCTAAGGTCAGAAGGGAGGCTTCTAGTTTATTATTTTGCCTCCAGATAGAAACAAAAGATAGGAGGCTGGTCCAAACTGTCACAGATGTGGGAACTGCTTCGTGGAGGCTGAGGCTAGGGGTCCCATTAAATGATAGCTGATTAAGGCTCGCCTTCCCTGTGCCTCGGCTGTGGGGCTTCCCCAATACGCTTCTACCAGCAGCCTCTCCTTCTGAGGACCTCACACCCCCCCTGCTTGTCTCCCCGTGGGGCCACTGATCAAAGCCTGGCTATTCCCGAGGCTTGCTCAAATTGTCGGTGGAGATAATGAATGGAAAAAAAAAATGCTTGTAAACTGCAGAGTGCCTGGGACATGGAGAGTGGCACCTAACATGTGTATGTTTCAGTGATTGTGAACAGGTGGTGGGTGGATCAGACCCCGGAGTCAGATGATTTGCACTTATTGGCATGAGACCTCAGTTTTCTCATCTGTAAACTGGGAATAACCTTAGTAATTGGGTCCTGGGAAGTGAGAGGGGGTACGATTATTTGAGAAAGTTCATGGGAAGTGCTTTACTCTCACTGTCCAGATTGGAGAGGACCTGGCTATATATCTGTCCCTCCCTGAACTCTGGGCTGGGGTCCCCTTCCTTCCCCAACCTCCACCCCACAGCCCTCCCCGGAAGGGAGGGACAGCCTCTTCCAAGCTGCTTTACTTTGCCTTCTTTATGGAGGAAAACTGTTCTTCCTTCAAGAGTTCAAATGCTGCCTCTGCCACTTATTTGCTGGTTGACTCCGGGTGAATTACTTAACATCTCTGAGGCTCTTTTCTTATTTGATCAATGAGGATGATAATACTGACCTGGGTGGATTGCTCTGAGGATTGAAGGAGATGATGGGAAGGCCTGATACACAGCAGGCACTTGACAAATGTTTTTCCTTTCCTTCCTTTCCCCAAGTAGATGACAAGCAGATACAGTACCTGGTGCTCTGGGTGCCTCTGTTAGGGCCCACACACACACAGTGCCTACTAGCTGCTGTGGATGGATGGACTGGCAGGAAGCTGCATCGCCCATAATGGGGAGCTCTCAGGAAGATCACCTCACTCATCCTGGCTTCGTGAGCACCCCATGCATTTTTCCCTTTTACAAACCCTCAGCCTGGCCCACAGCATTTTAAAGCTGAGATAAACAGCTCCAGGGCAAAGCCAGGCATCAGGGCTGATCTTGGCTCTTTCCAAAGTATTTCTGAGCCTTTCAGCAGGATCCCAGCCCTGACCCCGCAAGCCCTCTAGCTTTAATGGGTGCTGATCACTTTACACCCGTGAAACCCTCGGCAAATGGTCTTGGTCTCTGCTGCGCCATCCAGGCTGGCAGCAGGGTGCTGGCACTCAGCCTCTGCCTGAGGGAATGAAAGCCTGATGGGGCTCAAGGGCGAGGTGGTGAAGGAGCTTCCAGAAACATCATGGCAGCTGGAGTAAGCTTCCCCCTATAGCTGGCCCATCCCGCAAACAGCTCTCCCTTCCCAAATAGGGCAGTGAGACCTGCTGCATCTGGGGACTCCTGTCAACTCCCAGAGGCCCTTCCTGATCCAGCTGTGTTTCTGACCTACAGTAGTAGTCATCGACAGTTAGTACCATTTATTGAGCACCTATTATGAGTCAGACCCACTTCTCAGCTTGTTCCATTGATTCCCTCTCCCGGGCCACCAATCAAAGTTAGTTCCCTCCCCAGGGACTCACTGTCCCTTACCTGCTTTAATTCTTCAGAACACTTATCACTAGCTGTAACGATCTGGTTCATTTATTTGTTTCCTTTGTCTGCTGTCTGTCTCCCCTATTATAATGTCAGGAACCTTGTCTGTTTGTTCATATACCAGGGCCTGGAGAAGCGCTTGGCACAGTACCGGTGTTCAGAAAATATTTTGTTTTTTGTCTGAATGAATGGATAATCTTCAGAGCAATCTTATGGGAGGGGACTGTAATTATCCGCATTTTACAGATAAGAAAACTGAGGCAGAGAAGAGGCCAGGAGCTCTGACAAAAGGCACACATAGGCAAGCAGGGCAGAGCTGGGATTCCAATCCTGGAATGTTTGACTGAAATCTGTGCTGTTCTACCCCACACCACCTCACCCCGCTCACCTGGCTTCCCATAAGGTGAGTACTCTGTTGGGAACAGAAGGCCTTGTCAGAAATGGAAACTTGTGGCCCTTGCGTCTGAAGAAACATTTCCCAATTATTTGTATTGATGATCCTACAATATCTCATTTTCTGTAGTTTTCACAGAAATCAGACAGGTTGCTTTCCTTCTATACCATTTTATAATGAAGATACCAAAGCTCCGAGAGGTTGTGCTCTTGCCTAAAGACACACAGCGAGGAAGTGACGGAGCTGGCATTCGAGTCGGAGCTGGCTGGAAAGGTCGTGCTCATCTCACCTCTCAGACACATGGCCTCCCGCGGAATCTGAGTGACCCCTCTGGACTCACACAGTCAGGAAGTGACAAAGCAGATACACGGTCAGGTCTTGGGTTGCCATGCCCAGTTCTCCTCCCCCCAACTCAGTATTACAGCCTGGAAACCCAGTGGGCAGAAGGAAGGCATGAAGGTCCTGACTGAAAACATGGTGTGGTTGCCTTGAGGGTTGGGAATTGGCAAAAGGTGGTGGAGCCTCTATCAAGGAGACACAAGGTCATTTGCGCGCGCGCGCGCGCGCGTTTGTGTGTGTGTGTGTGTGTGTGTGTGTGTGTAAAATATTAAGGCCTCACCCCACCCTACCCCACTGTGGATCCAAGTATTTGTGGAGGGAAGACAAGGGGCAGAGAAGCTAGAAAACCTGGCCGGATTTATATGGGAAAGACTGCAGAGACACAGGACGTAGGAATATGTACAGAAAGGGTGAAGGTGCAGGCTGCGGTTGCAAGAGTGAGGTTTTGAGGATTTGGAGTCAGAGAATGGAGACTTGGAGGGAAGCTGCCAGGTCTAGGAGCTGCGGGGGAGCAGAGGGGGGAGCGAGAGTCTTTAAGGTGTTTTTCCATGTAATATTTTAGGAATATAATCCCCCATTTCTGGTGGGTCTGCAGTCAACATTTTAATAGAATTTCAAGTTACTTCTGGACGCTGGCCGATGTTTCTTGGATTGAGGCTCTGTGTCTAGAGAGGCTATGAGCTAGCCTAGTTTTCATGGGTCCATGTGTCTGTGTGGTTCTCCACATGTGGGCACATGTCTGCACATGTGTGTGTTCACATGTGTGTGGGAGTTTGCTCTAACTGAAGGCATGTGTGCATGCGTCTGTGGCAGGGGGTGCGAACGGCCTGCCCATCCCCACTGCCCAGTTCCGAATTGAGCACAGCTGCCATCCAGGAGGGCGTCAGATGACTGGCGGGGGAGGTGGCGGGGGAAGGTCTCAGTCAGGAGGAGTGCCCCGCCTCATTTTTGGGGGAATTGGCATCTGTGGGAGACAGAGCAGCCTGTGTGGGGATGGGCTCACAGGGCCAGAGGACACAAAAAGGCCTCCAAGGGGATTTAGCGGAGAGAGAGGCAGACAGCAGAGAGGGAAGGACCCAGGCAAGGGGGTGGTGGTCCTTGGGTGGGAGTGGGGATGCTCTAGAGGTGGTGAGGTGTGTCCAGCGAGGCCGTCCTCATCCTTGCCTTTCCCCGGTCCTCCCACTCACACCAACCCGGAGCAAATGATGCTGGGGCCTCTGGGAAACAATGGCAACGTGCATGGGGCTCTACAGCCAAGGAGCTGAGCACAGGAGTAGCTTTTGTACTTAGAGCCAAGAAACCCGGTTACCATCCGAGCTCTGCTCACACCAACAAGCTGTGCAACCTTGGGCAAATCACCTGGCCTCCTCATCCCAGCTTCCTCACAGTGGCGCCACCTGGGGGCTGGAGGACTGCATGGGCTTGTGGGTGGAACGGTACTGTGTGAGCTCTGGGGTGCTGGCGTTTGGGGTCTGGGTTTCTTACTGTGACCACCAGTTCTGACCCTACCCTGGGCTCTCTGGAAATTCTGGGTCTGGTGTTCTGGAAGCAGGGCACCTATAGGGTTGTTTCCAAAATCCTCTCAGCCTTAAATTCGTTGTATTTAATCTTGAATTTGACAAAATCAGTCTCTTTTAGGAGGCCGGTCCGGGTGCCTGTTCAGCTACCTTGTGATCGCTCTCCCAGAGCCAAGGGATGACTGATGCCTATGCCAGCTACTCACTGCTCTTTTTGGTGTTAACTTAAAAGGCTGCCTTCGGTGTCCCTTCAGACCCAGCTTTTGCATTTCACCCTCTGCAAGTGGGAAACCTGCAGGCGGGACTCAATGCCTTTTGTCTCCTGGTCTGGTCTCGGCCACAGACTGTAATACTATGTGGATGATGAAGTTATTTGTCAATTACCTGACTCTTTGCAAACATAAATCATTCCTCAGTTTACCCCACTGAACATCTTTGTTAAACTTTGTTTTTCTCGCCCTGCTGATCGATGCACACTGTTCTGAAACCCATCATTTGATCTGTTCTGAAACCCATCATTTGCTCCAAGCCTTGGAGCAAGTGGTTTCCATGACTACTGCCTTGCAGGGGTGTGTATAACGGTACCCCTTTTCCTTGATCCTTTTCTTTTTTCTATGTTGTTCCCTCGCCTCTCCTATCACACTTCTCCTCAGACCCTCCCTCTCCCCCATCATTCCCTCCCTACCGCCCTTTCAACCTGGTCTGCCCCCTTCCCCTCCCTCTTCCCCAGCCCTGTCTCTGGAGCCAGAGCCTTGGCAAGGATGAAAGCCACTGGCCAGGCCCATAAATCAGCCGGCCTGTGCCCCTTAACCTTCCCCATTAACCTCTCACACTGGCAGGCATTAGGTGTTACACTTGGCTGCCATAAATTACTTGCCAGTGAATTTATGAGCGCTCCCCCCTCTAGAGGGCTGCTTCCTCATCCTCCCCGCACTTGCCCTCAGGGTTTCCAGAGATCAAGCCCCAGGCTTGCAGTCAGTGCCTGGTCCTGGCCCGTGACTCCCAGTTTGATGCTCCGCACCTGATCTCCCCATTACACACACACTAGAAGGCAGAAGGGGCGGAGGGGAGGGGCGGATGTGTGTGGCAGTCACCCCTTAACTCTGCTACTTAGAATCCCCCTCCCCAGAGGCCATCACCTGGAGCTGCCACAGCTTTACTTTGGAAGGTGAGCAGACCCTGAATAATAACATTCACCACCACACATTGTGTTTCTGCCATTTGCCAGACACTCACGTTCACTGTTTTTAACTCTTCTAACAACCCTATGGGTGTGTGTGTGTGTGTGTGTGTGTGTGTGTGTGTGTGTGTGTGTGTGTGTGTGTGAATTGTTATCCCATTTTGCAGATGAGGAAACAGAGGCTCAGGCAAGCGATCTGGCATGGGCAGGACCTGGAACCGCTGGTGTTGAGAGTTAGTGGATTACATTGTCTCCTACTCTATAAAAATCTGATTCTGCAAAACAATTCCACGTATGGAAACCATGATAAGCCCGTGACCCAGAATCTCTCTGCCTCATTCCCCCAACCTGCTGCAATTCATTTACAGTAACAAGGACTGTTATATGATAGTAACGACGACGCTGATGATGAGAATTGCTGACAGCTAACGGATGTTACCAAGTATCTGATGTTATGCTAAGTGTTTTACATGCAGAAACTTGCTTAATTTTCATCACTGTATAAGGTTGATACCATTGTTATACCCACTTTATAGGGGGGGACATAGGCAAAGAGAGGTCAACTAACTCGTTGACAGTCACCCAGCTGGTAAGTGCCAGGTCAAGCTGTCAGACCCACCAGTCAGCCCCCAGGACACCCAGCTCTTCATGGCTAATAGTGACACTAATTTCAAATGTGATGACGCCACAAATAGAGCAACTGTTGGATAGGCACCCCCAGCGACCAATGGCTGTCGGTCTACTGGCAACTGCAGGGAGCTCCAGGATAGTCCTGTGTGTTTCCCAGGGCATGAGTTCTGCCGGCTTCCATTCTTCTGCTTTACATAGGTGGCAGCAGGGGCTGGAGCCCCAGAGGAACCCAGGACCACTTGGGGTGCCTGTCCCTGGCTGTTGCTCCAGCTCTGATCCCCTGATTCCCGAAGCTATGGGGCCTCTACCGCAGCTTCCTGACTATGGTCCTGGGGAGAGGGGAGCAGCTGGAGGGGGATGAGGAAGGATGTGTGGAGAGGAAGCTGTTTTCGTGGGACCTGCAGGGACAGCGGACCGAGGCTGAACATGATGGGAGAATTCTGGGAGGATGCCTCCAGACCAGCTGCCGCCAGGAGCCCTTCCCTCCCTGTCCCCTCACCTCCCAAGCTTTGGCACATGCAAATGCCTCCCGTGCAGTTCGGCCACAACTCCATGGAAGGGCAGACAGCTGCCTGTGTTCCTCTTGGCTGTGTGTAACCCTGACTTCCAGGGAAAAGGAAGGGTCAGCCAGGCGGCACTGCAGCAAATGGAGGACCTGGGCCCCATTATACTGGGAAGGGCAGGAATGCCAGAGTCATACAGACCTGGTTCAAATCCCAGCTGAACTGGGTTGAATAGTGTCCCCTCCAAATTCACCTCCACCCGGAACTCATGAATGTGACCTTATTCGGACAGAGGTGTAACTTTGCAGGTGTAATTCGTTAAGATGAGGTCAGCCTGGATTAGGGTGGGCTCTAATTCCATGCCTGGCATCCTTATGAGAAGAGGGAAATCTGAACACAGACACAGGGGAGAAGGCCCTGGGAGATGGAGGCAAGGATGGAAGTGATGGGTCCATAAGCCAAAGAATCACAGGGACTGCTGGCGAACACCAGGACCTAGAAGAGGCAAAAAATATCGTTTCCTTCGAGTCTTTGAAGAGAGTATGGCCCTGCTGACACCTTGAGTTTGGACTCCGGGCCTCCAGAACTGGAAGAGAGTAAGTTTCTATTGTTGCAAGCCACCCAGTTTGTGGTACTTTGTTATGGCAGCCCTAGGAAGCTGATAAACAGGCGCCATCACTTATGAGCTGGATTGACTTGCATAGGTCACGAGCTGCTCCGAGCCTTGCTGAGCACCCTTACAGCGACTGTGATAATGCCTAGTTCAGAGGGTGTCACGAGGATGAGAAGAAATGTCTGCGAGGCCGAAGCGGTTCGGTAAACGGCAGTGGAATTTGACTCTGGTGTTTAAGTACAGCGATTCTTCAGAGCTGGGCTCCATCGTTCCTTTGGAAGGCCCAACAGCCACATGTTATCCTTTATGGTTAATTTTGGAAATTCCAAGTTAACAATTAGGTTAAAAGCTGATCACATTTATGTAATCTTTATCAGAAGTCTCACAAGTTGTATATTCAACATTTTGAAGAAAAAGGAAAAGAAAAACAGCTATACTTTTCACTCGGCACACACAGATTACATGTTTGGACGAACTGTATGAACAGTTAGTTTATACCAGATGCCAGCTGACTGCCTGATGCCAACTGGAAATAAAGTTATGTTTGTATACACACTCATATAAACTTATCTCTAACCTTGTATACAAAACCATATGTGTCTATCTCTTTATGCATGTCGGATGCTTATATATTCATAACAGATGCATATATATATCTCCTCAACAATTCCACGCAGCAAATATTTATTCAGTGTTCACCCTATGCAGGGTGTGTCTGTGTGTATGTGTGTGTGCAGATATAGAGGAATATGTGTTTGTACATAAATAATATATACATGTAGCTGATTATACCAGAAGCCAGCCAAATATCTAGATGTCAGTGTGGGAGCATTGCTGTTGGAAAACAGTGTACCCCAGATTCCCTGACTGGGAACAGACCAAAGCCTGGAGGTAGACACCAGCACCCAAACGAGGGAGAAGGCAGTGCTGGGCAGACAGCAGGTGCGGGAGGAAGGCCTTGGGTCCCCTTTCACGTAAGTGGAGTGAAGCTTGGGGCTGCCAGCCCCTCTGGTCAGTGTCCCCCAAGCTGTCACTGTGTCCATCTTGGTGGGGACAGGGAATGTAGCACCTTTTGAGAAGGGTAGCATCTGCAGTGCACGGCCACCTGTTCCTGCCCCCTCCCACTCTGAGCATCTCCTCCTGGATACAGGCGCATGGAATGCTTCCCTGGCACCGGCCACCCCTTTGGAGGCCTCCTGCGCGCCCCACCAGCCCCACCTCCTCCTTGATGGCGTGTCTGTCCGCGATGGTGCCGGGCTAGGTGAGGGGGCCCCTGTGCTGTCATCCTTCTGCTCATAACCGAAGTGGTTCTTTCATCCCTTGCCTTCACTAGACTCCAAAGGTGCTGTTGGGTTTTGTCTGCTCTGCCGTCAGAGCCCAGCACAGAGCCTGCCTCCTAGGAGGCCCTTAAGAAAATGCCGGGAACTCAGGGGTTTAGACAGGTGAAGGGGTGTGTCCAGGGCAGCCAGGCCGCGGGGTGGGGCTTTTGCACACACGCCCCAACTCAGCAGACTCCCTGCTTTAGAAACGCTGCAGCTTGCCACCAGCCTTGACCAGGACCCCATGTGCTACCGGCCTTGTGTGACCCCACCCACCGGAACAGGAGATCCAGGGGGGCGGCCCTTGTCTGGCTTGTTCACACCTGAATTCCCAGCAACCACCACACCAAACGCACGCAGTAGGCACTCCGCAGATGTTTGGTGAAAGAATGAATGACTTAGGGGCCTGGGTACAGAGCCCTGGAGCTTAGGGACTGTGAAGGCACAGAGGAACAGTGTTTTTGTGCTCCTGGACAGGGAATTCTCCTGCTACGACCTTAAAGCCAATGCAGTGTCTTGAGGGAGAGGGAGGGTGGGCAATCAGCAAGGGGCAGAAATCAACTGCCGGGTTAACTGAAAATGAGCGAGATTTGCCTGTGACAAAGGGGTTTCAGTCAAGGACACTTCCTATAATAACTAAACATTTCTGAAAGGACTAGAGCTTAACCACAGTAAGTGATTTTAGATACAGGAGGGCAGTTCGGGGTGAAGATTATTTCCAGGGGAGGCTGGGAAGGGGAGGGAAGGGAACAATCTTTCTTTAAGCTCCTGTGAAGATTGATACCAGGAACTGAACACACCTTATTCCTTTATAAGTAGGTAGCTGGAACGATCTCTGTTTAACAGATGAGGAAACTGAGGTTCAGAGAGGTAAAGAAACTGGCTCAAGGTCACACAGCCAGGATGTGGCAACATTGGTTGGACTCAACTCCCATACTGGTCTTGCTACTGAATCTAGGTAATAGCTACGTATTGCCTGCTTGACCTCGCCTTTTTGTCTTTTTCTGTGAGGATTTAGTTATTCTCCAGAGCAAAAAGAATACATTTGGGGTATTCAAACTTTGGGAATTTTTTTTTTTTTTTGCCCTCTAGTATACCATTAGGAAGGCTTCTTCCAAGGGCTCCATCAAAGACAACATGAGGACTTCCCTGGTGGTCCAGTGGTTAAGAATCCGCCTGCCAATGCAGGGGACACAGGTTCGATCCCTGGTCCGGGAAGATCACACATGCCACGGGACACTAAGCCCACGCGTCACAACTACTGAGCCCACGCTCTACAGCCCGTGAGCCGCAACTACTGAAGCCCTCATGCCTAGAGCCCGTGCTCTGCAACAAGAGAAGCCACTGCAACGAGAAGCCTGCGCACCGCAACGAAGAGTAGTCCCCGCTCGCCACAACTAGAGAAAGGCTGCGTGCAGCAACGAAGACCCAGTGCAGCCAAAAAAAAAAAAAAAAAAATTAAAAAAGGCAACATGGGCTTCCTGCAATGCTCCTCTTCTCCCATAAGCGTACCCTTCCTGGTCCTTCAAGAGAGCTCCCTGGATGCTGTTGTAAGTCAGAGGGATGTTTTGTAGAGGTGGCCTCTAGTCCCTATTAGCTGGCAGAGAAGCAAATCGTTTGCAAACTTAGGTGCTGGATAAATGAATAAAAGAACTTAAAGTAGGTCCCTCATCACTAACAACATAATCAGTACACACCTGGGGACTGATCCAGACGGGCCTGCATAGGTTGACTGAGCCTGTGCTAGTGGGGTGGGGTGTGAATGTCCCCAGCAGAAGGTCCCTGCAGGTCACACTGGTGTGACCCACCCCTGCCCAAATCCCAGCCAAGTGGCAGAGAGTCTAGGCAGACAAACTGGTCAAAGACGCTTCCTATAATAAGTAAACCAGGCTGTTTGCCTAGATCCTTGGCTAGAAACTGGCACTGTGGTGGAGCAGGGCCCTTTGTCATTAAATCCCGCTACACTTTGTAGCTTAGTGATGCTCTGTGTAAGTTGCTGGTGCCCCTGAGCAAGTTACTCCAGCTCTGTCTTCCTCAGTTTCCTCACCTGTTAAATGGGGATAATATTACTGCCTCTGCCTTGCTGTGAAGTTTTAGATCAAGCATTTAGTGCAGAGCCAGGCACGTGGTAAGCTCTGAATACACGTTAGCTATGATGAGTACAGTTAGCATCCACAGAGCGGCTGGAGACGGTGATGGAGGAGCTGGTGAGCAGGGGTGTGTGTCCCTGTGTGAGTGTGGGAGGGTGCGTGTGACCTACGCCTCCGCTTTGGGGACGCTGAGGCCCTGGGGCAGACTCTGGAGGTACAGACACGGTCTCCTGCCTTGCTGAGCCCTCCAGCAAGGAGCCTGTTCCTCCCGCACAGGCTGCCTCCTGCAAGCTCTGTCCTCTGGGCTGGCCGCCTGTCCCTTCCCTGGCAAGGGCAGAGAGGAGGCCCAGCCAGGGGGCCCCGGCCCCGGGCAGCTCGCCCACAGCCGGCCAAGGACTCTCTGTCCTGGGAGGGGACCGTCCCCGGGCTGCAGCTGCTCCTCCTGGGAGGGGCAGCGGGGGACGGCTCTCATCTCTCAGCACAGCCCTCTCCGCCCAGGGGTCAGCACCCCAGAAGGGGCACAACCCCAAAGACCCTCTCGGTCCCCTCAGAGCTGATTCCTCCTCCTGTTCGTTTGTCCCAGAAACCTGAGAAAATGAGCGAAGTCCTGGGGGATAGGGCTCCAGCTGGGGGCCCAGTCCCCTTGACCCCAATTACTGCTAGTTGGGGGTGGGGTGAGAGGTTGTCGTCCTCTTGAAGATTCTCCCCCTGCCCCATCCTCCCACTCAGGCCACGGGCCGGTTTTCCAGATTTCTCCCTTTCCCACACTCTTTCCTGCAGCCTCCTTCACACACCCAGTTCTTCTTAAAGGGGCTCTAAGAAGAACGAATTTCCTATGAACAGAACAATGCCCTATTAATCTTACGAGGGATTTGAACTTGGCAACATTTCAGCCTTTGATTTAAATATCATTTTGGTAATGGGGAGAAAAAAAGAAGGCTGACTCTTGGACAGCACTGAGTTTCCAATACCTTCGGAGCATGAGACGATTTCAAATATAAAATTAAATCCAACTCCCTCCTGCCTCCGCCGCCCCCCCCCCCCACCTCATGCTTTCACTCACACAAAAGCTCACTTCCCACATACTTCATGGGGATATTTCAAGTTAAAGTTTTGTTTACCTTATAGAAAAGTTAATTAGTTCCTTTTGATCTCACAGGGAAAACCACACAGGAAATTTTTCTTCAGAAAGTGTACACACGAAGGCATGCTTTACCCTCATAACCAGAGATATTCATTAAAACAATTCGTTTCGATTTTTAATTTAAAGAAAACATTTTACATTTTCCTTATTTATTATTAAGAAAGTAGTTGTCCCTGGGGCAGAGCGTGAAGGGGGTCGGCTGAAGTGTTTTTGCTGTGCTAGCAGCCAGCGTTGGGCAGTTTAGAATCTGTCCCTCGTTTGTTTTTCTACTTTGGATAACAAGAGACTTCTGCGGAGAAGCAAACCTTCAAACATGCCAGATTTCAGTCGCCAAAATATTAAAAATCCAGGGTTTGGGAGATTGAGACTGTATGGTTTAAATAAAGATATTTAAGTTCTGAAATATAAATATTCGAGATCCTGAAAAAACATATCATTGCATTAAAATCTGAAACAGGCAGTGGGTGAGTCGAGGGGAGAAAATGTTTACTTTTTTGAGGTTTAGCTAATGAAATATAATAAATAGTACATCATGCTCTTTTTTTTTAACCCCTAGAGATATTTAAGCAATACCTGGATTTGTACAATAAGCTGCTTAGCAAAAGTCTAGAAAGAGAAACGGTTGGATTTTTGAAATGCGATTTTCAATCTTAAGCACATTTTCCACATCTTGTATTGTTATGGGATAAGGGATGCCGGGGACCCTGCAAATTGTGGAACTCATTTCCAGCCCAGACCAACCGAAGAAAGAAATAGTATGGCTTCCCCGAGGTTGAAAGAACAAATTAAAAGATATTGCCTAAAGCTGTGGTCCCCATTACTGCAAAAAAAAAATCTTATATAGATATGGTATGGACAAAAAGCCTGTGGAAGAGATGTTTTTACAAAAGCAAAACCACAAAAGCAAAACAGCTCTAAAGAGTGGTGTTGACATCAGTATATAATTTTGAGGGTAGTTTTGGGTGTGTATCCCTTTCCTGCCCCTGACACAAATATTTGGAGATTGGGACTGTCATTGTTGATAAAAATTAAATTGATGCCGCATACAAAAGATATATAAAAACCATGTTAACATATGGGGCGACTTTGATGATATTCTGTACAGCAAAAGTATAAGAATCTGATGACATTTTATTGTCACCAACTTGAGTTTTAATCTGCCCCAACCACTGCCTTTAAAAACAGAACTCTTAATATAGATTTCTTTATCAAAAGTTTTCACCTGGAGATAAATTTTCTGATTTAAATTTATCCCACTCTCCTATTTTTTTTTTTTTTTTTGTAAATGGTGAAGGTGTGTGACAATTCATTTGTGAAGTTAGGGAAGAATGCATATATTTCGAAGCGGGGTTTAAAAATGCTGGCTGTAGGAGCAGATTCTTACAAACGAACAGCCCCGGGGAAGCCGGTTCTTTAGGCAAGTTTCCAAAATCTTTCTGTTCAAATGCAGAGTCCAAAAACCTTTTAAAAAATTGTCCTTCTATAACATAATTATTTTCATTTCCTTCCTAAGACACCTTTGATATTTTCTTCTAAAGAAGTACTTATGCTTTTTATAGAGTCGGAAATACATTCTCTTCTTTTTTCTTTTTCTTTTTTCCTGGAGGAAAACGTTTTAATGTAAAGTTCAGGGGGGGAGAGAGACTCATTTAACAAAATGGATGGTGAACAGAAGCCTCAAATGGCTACGCAATTCCCTCTTTGGATCTGCCAAATAACAACTCAAAAATCAAATACTTCCCATAAGACCATTGATGGGATTCCTCCCCAGTAAATATGCATCTATTCCTATTTTCATCAAAACAAATAATTTTCTCTGCAGACTGGGGCCCCTTGCTTCTCCAGTACCCTTCATTGGGAACCTTGAGATTTGACTAGACATATATATATATATATATATATATATATATATATATATATATATGTATGTGTATGTATAATTTTCCTTTCCATGCATTTCTAGAAGGTTGGCATTCTTTCTCTAGGGGGCTGGGGTAGAGTCAGGACCCTGGGTGGACACTTCATTGGCCCGAATGCAAGAGGGGAAGGGGTGACAGAGCTGAGAGAAAGCCACGATCCCAAAGGAGAAAACACTAGCAGATAAAAATAACAAGACTAGTAAATATTATCCTAGCGCATTTCCAAGTTAAAACTGACCAAGCTACCCGGTTAAAGAAAGGCAAAAGCAAAATTCGTCCCTACCTTTGTCAGATGCAAAGTAATGAGGGACTTGTTTCCAGAGTGGTTATGACCTACACAGAGCTTCTTACCTTAAATCTATACATTTTGAACAAAAACAGCTTGGAGCAATTCTCTCCAAACAACCCCAAATGTTAACCATTCCATCTCAAGATCGGGTTTCTCCTTCAGCCTAGATGGTGGTATCAGTTGGGTTTTCTTTTCTTTTCTTTCCTTTTTTTCTTTCTTTTTTAAAAAATATGTATTCTTATGTTTCCAATCCTCAAACATACTTTTTTCATCTTTGTTAACGCTCCTTCTGGCCGCTGGATGGGATGGGAGTCGTAGGAGTTCTTCTCTTCGGGACAATTAGCCTCTCACTTGATCATCTGAAGACGGAATGATTTGTCGTGGTCACTGAGTGGGGCTCTCTCCCTCTCTCCTCCAATATTGTTGCAGATACGTAAAGTTTACTGCGTGCTGTAAATATGTCAGCTTTTGCCAGGGAGTTTGCTAATAAAGAACCTAGAGGCATTATTGATGGAAAAGATAATGTTTTCAATAAGACTGGCCAGGGCTGAAGTTTGAAACATTCCACACCCAACCAAGCACAGGCATTTGAAATGCCGACCCGCTGGCCGCGGGTGCCGGGCTGGCCTGCCGGCCATAGGCCAACCGGCTGCCTGGCTCTCCGCGGTCCCCGTCTCTCTTGTTTTTCAGCACAGTTTTAAACGCCCAACTGGTTTTAACAGTTCTGTTTTTTTAAATGGCTTTCCTGACCACCAGGAATATCTGAGCTTATCAGAGAATCACAAGAGACCGCTTTCCCGGTTTGATCTCTCTGGGGATTTAACAGCTCACCTGTGTTGATAGGAGAGAAAAAAGAAATTCACCCTTTTACGTTTGAATCTCACTCACATTTTCATTTGCAATGGCAACGTCTGAATGTGAATTGGATTCATTTTCCTTGACGTTCGTTTGCGAGGATTCTTCAACTTTCCCCCCTTACAAAGAAAAAGAAAAGAAATTGCAGAAAACTGGGCCTCCGTCTGCCCCACAGCCCTGGTCCCCCGATCTCAGTCCCTTGCTCTCGGTTTTTTGTCACATCACCCACATGACAGCTTCATCTGGTGCTAATGTGGCCGTCACATGGGTTGGCCATCAGTATTCCATGCTCATTTACCATTAATCAAATGCATCATTATGAATTGTGTATGCATTTTAGAGCAGACCCAATCCCTGGCTTGATATGGAAGTGTTTTTTTTTTTTTTCACTTACGTTCGGAAACGAAAGTCACATCTGCTGTGGAGATGAATGGCAAGGCCAAAGCGACATTCTTTGTGTTTGCTTAGCCCAGAAATCAACAACCCTAAATTACAGGTTGGTAAGCGATGTCCAGGTAGCGTTAGCTTTTCCGGGTGATTACTATTATTACTTATGGGCAGCCACAGTCACGGCCAGCAGACTGAAGCTGGGGAGAGGGAAGACAGACAAGGCACAGTCTCGGCTCCCAAGGGGCCTAGTGCCTCCTTTTGACTGGGGGGATTTTAGTCTTAAATTGCGTTTTCCTCGAAATAGGGACTGGCCCTTCTAATTTGGAAGAATGTGAGGTATTTGCAGGCCGAGCTCGGATGGGTGTGCGTGGGGGGGGGTTCCTGGGATGGTGTTACCACTGGATGCCTCCGGGAACTGTGGACTCTGCTTCTCCGGAACTCACTTGCCAGCTGGGGCTCTGTGGGAGCATTCTGGAACCTTCCTTGGAGGGCCTGTCTCCTGTCGGTTGATGGGGAACCTGGTGTCTCCTGGGCGTAGAAAGACGGTTTTCATGGGCAGTTTGCAGTGATCAAAGTCCTTCCTGAGGATGGGGACTGTGTCTCAGTCGCTTTCCTGAGCTGTCACAATAGTTCTGGGAGGTGGGGCCTGGTGCCTGAGGCTGGAGGGCCCCAGTCTGCCCCTCTCTCCCAGCTAGGATGGGGAGACAGGTCTAACTCAGGGTCAGCTCCCATTTTGATGTCTAGCTGCCAGCATCCCCAGCACAGATCAGGAACACGGAAAGAAGTGAGCAGTGACAAGAGGTGGGGCGGGAGGGCTGAGGTGCTGGCTTATTTTGTGGCACAATTTTTTTTTTCCCTCTAAGCAGACAGTTGGGCCCGGATTCTGGTTTGGCGGCCCCTCCCAGGGAAGTGGGGGCACTCTTGCCCCCATGAAAAGGTCTCTACTGTGAGGTTGTCCTGGGCTACTCGGGCTCATGATATTAGTAAAGCCTGTTAAAAATAAATAGCTTTTCAGAATATGCTGCCCAGGGTCTGCCTTAGCCTGTGGTTGGGGAGGCTCCAGGAGAGGCAGAGGGCCGCCAGCATCTCAGGGGGGCCCGGTGGTAGGGGGCTGGGGTCTCTCATGAGTCCTCCTGGGCATATGCTTTGGGAACTCTCCTCCCTCGAAGCCTCTGCTCCCGTCTGGAAGGTCTGGACCACTTCCCCGTAGGGGAGTTCAGGGCCGCAGAGCACAGATTTCCAGCCCCTCTCCCTTCTTCTCCTGGTCAGCTGGGAGAGACGGGTGCAAACAGAGCTGGGCTGGGTGACAGCTGGAGGGCTCAGCGGTGGGAGGCGGTCCCTCTGCATAGGGTTGGGGACAGGGGAGTGTGTGAGTGTGAGTGAAGGGGAGTGGGGGGGCAGCCCCACCCCCAGGCCAAACCCCAGGCTCTGTTTTTGTCATGTTGGACCCTCTTTCCTGGTTGCGAAGTGGCCCTGATGCTGCGTCAGCTAGCCCCAGCCTGGAATCTTGAATGGCAGCTTGAGGACAGCAGGTGTGACCTCAGGAAGGAGGACAGCTGGGGTCGGCACTGCTTTCCCTCCTGCCCCATGACCTTCAGGGCCTGGAACCAGGCAGCAGCATCTAGGCTCTGAGCCCTGGCTTCTGAATGGCTTTGAAGAGGCCTGTGGGACATCTTTGGGCGTGCTGTCTTTTGAGGCCTTTGGCTACTCTAGCCAGGTTTGTGGCTTTGTCTCAGAATGACCTGGGGCTTCACCAAAGGCCTAGAGTCCTCTCCAAGGCCACAGCATCTTGGGGACCCTCTTCCTAGGACTATTCATTCCTACAACAGTCGTAGGAAGTAGGACTCGAGCCCAGAATTGTTTATAACCCATTCAATGTCACCCCAATCCCAGGCCTTTCTGATTCTGAACCTTGAACCTAAGCTCTGTGAAGGATGCCCCATGCTGTCACTGCGCTGATAAAAATGCAGGGCCCTGAGATTCTGAAACAGAGCTTCTCCGAAAAAGATTTGAGGAATGGTCTAATTGAACTGCTTGTGAAAAATATCTGGTGCCACTCTGAGTGGGCTCACTTGGGGGTTTCGGGAAGAAGCTCTGGTTCCATGGACATTTTATTTTATTTTATTTTTTGGCTTCGCAGCTTGTGGGATCTTAGTTCCCCGACCAGGGATCAAACCCAGGCCCTCAGCAGTGAAAGCACGGAGTCCTAATCACTGGACTGCCAGAGAATTCCCTGACATTTTGGTTTAAAAAAAAAATTAGGATTTGGGTCATTTTGGTTTGAGGTTCAACAAGTCAGCGTGGCTTGTCTGGGTTTTTATCTGCCACCCAGTTTTGTTCAAGGACAGAGAAAATTTCTGTTTATAAAGTAAGTGCAGACACGGCTGCCCAACGCTGGTGTCATTTCTTTTGGTTTCTGCTCCTTTTCAAGGGAGCTGATAAGTCTCATCTTCTCCACCCTGGGCTGGCCATTTAGATAGGCTGGGCCCAGGCTGCTGGGCAATGGAAAACTGCAGCCGGCTGGTAGATGTGATATAGAAATAGATTTTATTTGATGTGGAGAGATGTTCACTACCTGCACTAATTTAAACTCTTTTTTTTTTTTTTTTTTTTTTTTTTTTTGCGGTACGTGGGCCTCTCACTGCTGTGGCCTCTCCCGTCGCGGAGCACAGGCTCCGGATGCGCAGGCTCAGCGGCCATGGCTCACGGGCCCAGCCGCTCCGCGGCATGTGGGATCCTCCTGGACTGGGGCACGAACCCGTGTCCCCTGCATCGGCAGGCGGACTCTCAACCACTGCACCACCAGGGAAGCCTAAACTCATTTTTTAATTGCAAAAGTAACACGTTCGTCTGGTAAGAAACAAAAACTCTACAGAAATATTTTTAAAGCAAATGAAACACATTTATATTTGTATCGTGCTTAGAAGAAAAGTGCCTGGCACATAATAAACACAGAAGCGCTTATTAAATAAAAATATTTGGAATTAGAAGTCACTCTTTCTCCCACTCTAGATCTGCAGTCTCCCTCTCCAAAAGCAACCAGATTAATATTTCCTTGCATGTTCTTCCAGAAATTTTGTGTGCTAATGTAAGCGTGTGGGTACACACAATCATTTTTACATCGTAAAGTGAAAAGAGTAGGTTAGAAAATAGCTTTGAAGAATACGATCCCATTGTTTAAACAAACAAACATGCACAGAAAATCATCTGGAATCAGGTATATCAAAGTGGTAACAGTGATTATCTCCAAAAGGTGGGGTGGGTGGATTTTTTTGTCTTTCTGTTCGCTCCTTCTATAATTCTAAAAACTGGTTAGAGAGGAGTGCATATAAAGAAATACATGAGTGCATGAATACATGGACCCCGGTCTTCTCATATAAACGTGTTCTAAGACAGCTGACATCCCTGCTGGGGCCCTGAGATCCCCATCGTGGAGTTTGCCCAGACAACCTCCCCTTTGCTCTCTGGGACCCGCCACTCTGTTGCTGGCACTGAACCCTGATCTGCATTTGCCTCCACCCAGTAGCTTCAGGACTCCCCTCAGGCCCCTGGACTGGTGATCCAATCAGGATAAAGTTTGTGGGGCTGTCTGACACATGCACCCCACTTCTCACTGTTTGCTTTGCTGCTTCCATATGCCTCCACCACTCTAGGGGAAGAAACCCTCGTCCCTCTGCCGGCCTGGGCCTGGGGGGCCTGCCTGGTTGGGCCTGACCTCCCCATCAGGGAAGGAGGGTGAGACCCGTTTGAAGTGAATCTACTTACATGTCCATCCTGAGCCCCTGAGTCCCATGGCTTTGGTCCTTTGGACCTGTCGGTAGCCTCCTCTGGGTGTGCCTTTGAGACGTGAACAGGCCGGCCAGCGGCTCTCCAGCTTTCCCTCCTGCCTTACAGGAAGCCCAGTCTGATCCCTGTAGTGACCAGTGGAGCAGGGGTCCTGGGAGAGGGTCCTGAGTGGGCACAGCCGACTGCTCCGAACTCTGTATGCAAGTCTGGAGGAATCAAACAGACCTGGGCCATGAACCAGGTGCTGTTGCTATGGAACGTGGGGCAGGTCAGTTCACCTTTCTGAGCCTCAGTTTCCTTATCTCTGAAATGGGGGCAATAAGGGTACCTGATTCCTGGTGCTAACATATCTTCATTCTTAAGTCATTCCTTCAGTACAGATTTTTCTGAGGGCCTCATGTGCCAAGCTCTTTACTGGACCTCACAAGAGCTCCAGACATATAAGCCTCTACGTAGGATACCAGGTAGAACAGAAGAAATGCCTTCCAGAGGTAAAAGCATGGGAAAGCAGGAGAGGCTTCTTGAAGGATGGATAGGAGCTCTGACACGGTGAGGCTCGCAGCTGGGAAGGGAAGATTAGGAGTTTTCACAGCCCTTCCATGTGTATGATTTTGCATATTTCTAACAATAGTCTTAGAATTCAACTTTTGCTGAGGGAAGGTTAGATTGAATTTATTTTTTAGCTAGGTTCAGTTGTAAACAGAGGGGAATGTGCTGGACAAAACCAAACAATATTGAAGCGTCCAATCTCCTGCCTCTGCTCTCATCCTGGGGGAACTGGTTGCCTCTTCACCTGCAAAGTAGGGAGAGCTTAAAGCCACTCCAGAGAGAGCTTTCCCCAGGAGACCTCTCTTCCAGTTTTCTATTGCTGCTATTTTCAGGGCTGGAAAGAACAAGATTTTTGGACAGGCCAGCCTCCATCCCTGACTATGTCACATGCATGTTGGAGATCTCGTGCAAGCCTCAGTTTCCTCATCAGCAAAATGGGTATAATGGCAATGCCCATCTTGCCAAGCTGTTCTGAGGACTCTAGATGGGGCAAGGCACCCACTTAATGCCACTTATGCCAGGACGTCTGAGGCAGGGCTGGCTCCTCTGTCAGCAGGGCCCAGTGTCTGGACTCAAGACATCCTTCTCTTTATTACAAAGCCACACACCAGGTCCAAGCTCATCTGAGGCCCATGTGAACCCCGGGGTTCCAGAGACATTTCAGCCCTCTCTTTGGCTTCCATCTTCCCCATCCTGGCTGAGTACCCACACTCACTGGCCACGCCTCCAGACCCCCACCGGGCAGAGAAATTGGTGACCCATAAGAGCAGAGGGAGAAGGAAGCTGTGAGGTAGAAGCCAAGAGAAGAGATGCGTTTGCAGATGCGAGCCGCATGGGTGATTGGGGCCCCAGATGCCATTGCTGAGCGATGGGGCCTTCTGGGTGACAGGGCCAGCCATGAAACCTGCCCCCGGTGCTTTCCTGCCCCCGACACTTCCCAGATCAAGAAGGCAAAGAAGGTTTGGCTTTTCTTCCCCCTCCCTCTTCTCATCTGTAAAATTGAGACATTACAGTTCCAAAATGGGCTTTGAGCCTGTAGAAATTAATCCGGTCTGGCAGGAGGTCTGCAAATAAACATATTGTTTCGATTGGTGTTGACATTTGGATTGTGAGAAGGTTTGAAAATGTAACTGTAGTGGGGATTTTCCAGCCCATCCAAGTTTTTCCATGGAGGGGCTCAGCGTGTGCAAACTGGGGACTGGGCGACTGCCCTCTTTAAACTGGCCTTGGGCGCTGGGCAAGGCTGGAGATGTCGGGGCTCAGAGCCTGTGCTGAGGAGGCAACCCGCAATCTTTTGGAGGGTTAAGCGTTTCAAGATGCCAAGCCCCTCTGGGCCCCTGGGGCAACCAACCACTACAGGAGTGACCTATAAATAAAACACTTAGAGCACCTGCTCTGTACCTGGCACCTTACATGTGCAACATCATTTAGTCCCCACACCAATGCTCTCATTATCCCCATTTTACAGACGGAGACGTTGAGGAACCGAAAGGTTAAGTAACTTGCCAAAACCACACAGGAGTAAAATGAGGACTTGGACACAGCCCTCTCTGGCTCTTGGTGGTCTGCTCTATACCACCTACTTTATGCCAGAACTTTCCAGAAGGTTCTCTCACCAAGAGAGTGGCTCATTGTCCCAGAGAAAGGCCTGAGCCTTGACTAAGGTGACCTAAATTGGCAGCGTCCGGTTGTTGAGACCACCAGCTTCATCCCATTTCTGGAACCCTTGAGGATTTAAGCCCCTCCCCCTTATCCTCCTGCTACCATGGAAGGGGGTCTTGTCCCTCTACCTCCTTGCCTACCTCCATTCTCTGGAGCTCATCCTTCAGTGGCTTCTGAGCTCCCAGCTCCTGCCCCTCCCACGCGGCTTCAGCAGGAAAGGAAGGGAGGGGGCAGGCTTGAGAAAGCCCCCTACTCAGGGTTGAGGTGCACACAGCTTTCAACCATAAACTCAGGGTGCTGGCTGGGAGGAGAAGGCATCTCATTTTGGGGAAAGGCTTGGTGATTTCCATACCTGGCAACTTCTGTGTGTGCCAGGCCTCACCTCCCAGCCTCCCAGCTCCAGAGATGCAAAGACCCACTTCAGTGTCTTCAATCATCACCTGCTCCCGTCTCCCTTCCACTATTCTGCACCTGTCCCCGCAGAGCTGAACGTGAATGGGAAACACACACAGCACCATGCTGCCTGCTCCCCCTTTCACCTCGCCATGGGGAGCCTCCAAGGGGCCCACGTTCCCCCTTTGCCTGAGTCCACGTCCTCTCCCATCTAGATCCCAGACGGCTATTTCACCTGGTGCCCAAGTTAGACCAGAGGTGGCAGCAGTCCTCGAGGGCAGGGCCCCCATGACGCCTGGGGGAGGCTCTCTGCACCTGCACCTCCACATCCGCTCCCTTTGCTGCCTGGGAGGGACAGGAAGCCAGGGGCTGCCAGATGGCGGCCCAGGTCCAGCCCCACGCCCCTGGCTTGGTGGTGAGATGCCCCCATGCCTGGCCAGGGAGTGCCCTCAGCCACAGACCCTCCTCACTGCCTCCGCTGCTCCCTCGCTCCCTCCCCAGGGGCTCTGGGGCGTAACTGGTGGGTTCCCAGCGGAAGGACCCACCTCATCTCTACCACAGACCCCCGAGGCTGAGAGAGGCCTTGTCTTTGCACCCTAACACACCTCATCTTTACTTCCTCCTGTCTGCTCTGCTCCCAGCCCCTGTTTGGTCTGACTCCGCAGCACCCTCCTTCTCATACTCAAAAGCTGGAAACCATGACCAGAAGTTTGGGGGCAATGGGTTTGGCCTGACGTTGTTTCTGGGAGCACACGTTTGGGCTTGGATCCGTCTGCATGTTTTGTGTTTGTTGGCTGGCTTTGCCTGCAGGAGGTGTGAACCTCCGACTGGGTTTGAGGTTCTAGAAATCGGGAAAGTTTGTGTTCATTTCAAGGTTCAGAAAATCACTGTGGTTTTGGGTCATGGTTGGGTTTGACTTGCCTGCTTGATGGCAGCGGTGGCCTGGGGGCTCTGAGCTAGGCTTCCACAGGGTCCCCGTGGGGTCTGAGTGAGAGCTACTTGGGGGTGTCCCTCTGGGTGGGACTGGTCCTGGGCCCAGCGACAGGGTGAGCAGCTGAGGCCCGAGGCAGGGGCATGGCGCTGGTCCTGTTCTCTCTTCAAACTTACCACAAGCACACCTGGACGTGATTTTTCACGGACACATGAGAGTTGATTTGGCGGAAAAGCATGAAGAAAGGGTAGGGCTGGGAGCTGTCGGCCCGACCCCTGTGGGTTACTGGGGGCCCCTCCTAACTTTTCTGAACCCCCATTTCCTCATGCCTCTTCCTAAGGAGGTTCTGAGGATGCAAAAGGGGATAATGCTTGTAGAAACTCACAGAGAAGGTCAGAATACGTTAGTTTCTGTGAGCTCTGCAAAGACGGGCTGTGCCTCATTAATCATGTTCTTCCCAAGTTAGCACAATGCTTTGCCCTGTGCTCACTCGATGAGTCCTTCTCGAAGCCAGATGGGGACTGGCCTTGCGGTCACTGCTGTCAGTTTTAACGGCAAGTCTGTTTCCCTGATGGGTGATCTGAGCTGGAGTCCTGAACTGCCCTGACTTATGCTGGAAGAAACCCTGATCTCTGAGCACAGCCATCTTCCTGCAATGGACACTAGCCTTTGGTCCTCCCCCAAGGGTGTTCCCCATGCCCGCCAAGGCCTGTCACCTCCTGCCTCTGCACTGACTCAATGCATTTCCATCTTCCCGGGGCTGGAGGAGGCTGACTTCCCTCCGCGGTCACAAGGAGTTCCCATAGCCTCTGGGTTTTCAGTTTTTGGAACAGCGTGCTGGAGCCTGAGTAGGGTGCCTGAATGCTCTGGGTTTCCAGCTACGGTTTAAAGTCCTCGGCTTCACGGCCCCTGTGTCAGCCTAGCAGCCTTGGATTTTGGTTTGTAAGTAATAACTTTGGCCTCAACTTACTGACTTACTCAACTTTGTGGTCTGGGCACCTGTTTAATCCTCACTGCTGCCCTGGGGGCGTGGCCTTATAGCACTAGCACTGTTTTATAGAAGAGGAAATGGAGGCTCAGAGAGGTCAGTAACATGCCCAAGGTCACACAGCGTGTAGTGGCAGAGCTGGGACACAAAGCCAGGTCTCTGGCCCCGTGGTGAGCCATCTATTCTGCCCCAAACACGATGCACAGGTTGGAATGAGAGGAAGCTGGTGTCCCGAGGACACCTCTGCCTCTGGCTTGGTCTGTGACCCCGAATCTCCCGGGATCCCTTCCCCATCTGGAACAGGGAATGGGAGGAACAATCGCGGCCCTGGAAGACATGAATGGTCGGCTGCTTCGCCAGGCTGGTCGTCACAGCCTGCTCGGAAGGTGTGACGCTCAGGAAAGGTGGCCCGCTCTGAGCATCACCGCGCGGGGCTGTGGCGGAGGCCGCCTTCCCCACGGGCCGCACTGATTAGCTTCCGCGGTCCCACTCAGTCCCCCGGGCTGTTTTGCCACCAAACCACGAGCCTCAGGTCAGCAGCCCCATGCCCCGTCCCATCACCCTGGCCTTCCTCCTCCTTCCCTGGCAGGGGGGCAGCCCAGGCGCGCGGTCACTGCCTCAGGGTTCTGGGCGGCGACGCCCGCGTCGGGATTACTTTGCCCTCTTCAAAAAGGATCGGCTGCTACCCTCCATGCGGGCTTTTCAGGCCTCGGGGTTCTCTGGGGCAGGAGCACGGAAGGCCTTTTGTGGTCCTGCCACCTTGGAGGATGATAAACAACCGTTGACGAGAGAATCCTGTTGGCAGACAGAAGGACACAATGTAACTTGTCAAAACACATTTTTGTTTCCCTTCACCCTATGGGGTGGGAGTAAATTGATGCAGGAAGATGTCTGTCCGCCTTCTCCATGCTCTCCTAGCTTTCTTCTCCTGCTTCTCCCTTCCCTTATTCTCGCCCAGCCACCCCCTTCGCTGTGCTGAGATGTCCCACGGAGGCTACTGCCTCTTGAAACGCGCCTGTGTCTTCCTGTTTCAGGCTCTCGGTCGGCATCTCTCCCCGAGATGAGCCTGGTGCCTGCTCTCTGGGCTTACCCTCCTGCCCTGCTGGGATCCACACAGTGACCAGGATGACCTTGAAAAGTGCCCATCTGATTCCATGGGCCTTAACTATCTCCTGGACTGTCTCTTCTCCTCCTGCCCGTGAGCTTCTGCTCTGGCCTCCTCCAGGCAGGTTTCAGGTTCAGCAGCCTTTGCATGTGCTCTTACCTCTGCCTGGAATGCTCTCCCCCCAAATATCCGTGTGGCTCCCTTACCTCCTCTAGGTTTTCCCAAGGTCATCGTCTCAGACCTTGTTTGTCTCCCCATTGCAAATGGCAGCCCCCTTCTCCAACGTCCCTGATAGTCCCCTGCCCCCCCGTGCTTGAGTTTTCTTCATCATATCGGTCATCGTCTGATGAGAGGTGGACTCTCCGTGAAGCCCATGACGCTGAAGCTTCCGGGCTCCTCGTCCGTAGGTTCCAAGGCCCTACACCTAAGTCGATATTTATCATTATTTTTTCATAAGGAGTCCACCCTCCGCCCCAAATTGTATAAGCCTCAGGTCCCACAAAAGCTTGGAGCAGCCTGGTCCTACATCTGACAACTTACCTGCTTTTATTTTATTACGTCTCTTCCTCTGCCATTAAAACGTAAACTCCATGAGGGCAGAGGTTTTTGTCTTTTTTAAAAAACTTTTATCTCCAGGATGCAGAACAGTGGCTGCACACAGTAGGAACTCAATAAGTGTTGCTGTATGTATGCATGTCAACTCCAGGTTCCTACTTCTTTCAAGGCTTCACATTTCTCTTAGGATAGAGATCAGCCTCTTTAACACACCCTCGAGGCCCTGCCCTTCGGTTTGCTCCCACATGTGCTAAGATTCAGACTCAGGGCCGTTGCACATGCTACTTCCTCTCCCTGATGTTCTGTCTCCCCCCTGGGCCTCCTCATCCTACAGGTCTCTACAGTGGGCACTCTGCGTCTGTGGGCTCCACACCCTCAGATACAGACGGCTGACTCTGCCACACCCTTTTATGTAAGGGGCTTGAGCATCCATGGATTTGGATATCCACAGGGGTCGGAACCAGTCCCCTGTGGATACTGAGGGACTACCCTACTTTACTTTCTTTTTAAAATAATTAATTAATTTTTGGCTGCATTGGGTGTTCGTTGTGGTGTGCAGGCTTCTCATAGCAGTGGTTTCTCTTGTTGCAGAGCACTGGCTCTAGGCGGGTGGGTTTCAGTAGTTGTGGCACACAGGCTCAGTCGTTGTGGCTCGCAGGCTCTAGAGCGCAGGTTCAGTAGTTGTGGTGCACGAGCTTAGTTGTTCCACGGCATGTGGGATCTTCCTGGACCAGGGATTGAACCCGTGTCCCCTGCATTGGCAGGTGGATTCCTAACCACTGCACCACCAGGGAAGTCCACAACTGTACTTTAATGCCACTTCTCTGCCTGTGCTCAGCCCGGCCCTGGCGTTGTGTGTTCTTGTAGAACCTTGGAGTTTCTCTTGATAGCGCTTGCTGCCACAGTCATGTGACATCCGTGCCATTGCTGCTTTCGTACTTATTTCCCCTGAAGACTGTGAGCTCCACCAGGGGGGGGCCTCCTCTTGGGTGCTGCTGTATCCCCAGCATAATGCTGGGTACATGCACCTTTCCACTGATTCAGTAAATAGCTGCTGAGGAAATGAGCAAAAAAAAAAAAAACAGTTGGAGAAAGAGAGGAACCAGGCACAGTTAATATGAAAATAAACAAAATCACAGATGCTGTGGCAAGTCAGAGTTGGGAGGGCATTTAGAGATGCTCTAGTCCACAACTTGCAGACTGTGCTCCCTGGTGCCCTGGAAATGCGCCTCTGGGAATTCTGGGAAATCTGTGGAGGTGTCCCACAGGCCGCTGCTGCAAATGTGCAAATGTGTGTGTACATGTGTGAGCATGTGCTCCTGTGTGTATGTGCACATGTGTGCAAGTGTGTGTGCACACACACAAGGCGTTGGGTCTGGGGGTCAGGGAGGTGGAAGGAATGGCATATGGACAGATCTCAGACGCCCTCCCACTTCAAGCAGAGCAGTTCGCTTTTACCTGTTTAGATATTGAACTTCTACTCCTGATTTTGTTTGAAAAGAAATAAGGTTTCCATCCAAAATCAAATTTGGAAACTGCTGGTCTGATCAAACACCTCCTTCCCATTTTAAGGATGAGTAAACCGAGACCCAGAGATAGAGGTACCTGTCCAAGATCACAGAGTGAAAGGGCAACAGGACTGGGACCCAACCCCCCACCCAGGGCCTATTTCCTGATGCCCAGCCCCCCTTTCTGGTTTTGGTAGAGCATCACGTCATCTCAGCTGTGACCAGGTGGCCGAACACCTGGATGTCCTGGAGCTCATGGAAAAGCTCCAGGGATCACTAAGCTTTAATCCCATCTGTAAATCAGGAATCATTTTACTTGCCAAAGACATGACTTCCTAGATGCATGCAGTAAAAATCACAACGTCGAGTACACATACTCGGTGGGAATATCTCAACACACAAAACTGACTTTCTTTTGAGTCTTTCAGTTGATATCCATTGGCTACTTGTTCATTTATATTATTGTCTGGAGGTGCTCCTAGCAGACACACAGCAGCAAGCAGTGAAGGTTTAGAAAAATCTGCGGGAACAAAATGGAAAAGGGAAATAATTCTGTCCATTACTTTCATGGGGTGTGTGTAGGTGTGTGAGTATGATAAAAAATTAAAAGGACCATTTCTCATATGCTTTGATGCTGGAACAAATACATCTGGCCAATGTATAGGGGGAAGAAGAACTATTAGTTTTCACTCTTTAAAAATGTCTTCAATTCGTTCTCTGATTACAAAAGTACATAATAGGTACTTCTGGAGAAGTAGAACTTATAGGAATGTACATGACTTAGAAAGCGAATATCAATATTATCCCTGTCCCCCTCCCACCAACCACAGTTAATTCTAATTTGTTTTCAAACCTACTAAGTGTCAGGTTCTATTCTAGGCACTGGGAGGGCAACAGTGAACAAACACAGATGACATTTGTGCCCTGATGGGACTCACAGTTGAATAAGGCAGAGGGGAAATCATTGCACCATTGTAAAAATTAAACTGTGTTTTGCATCGAAAAGAAGAGATATGAAAGCATAAAACTGGGGGAAGGGACTTTCATGAGGAGGTCTGGGAAAACTTTGCTGAGGGAGTCAAGATGGAATTGGGATCGGTTAAGTATGTGAAGATGGAAAGAAAGAGTGGTCAAGGAAAAAAAAGCGTCCATGCAAAGGCACTGTGGCAGGAGTGAGACGATCACTGTGGCCGGAGGGACTGGTTTATGGTGAAGCAGCAGAAGCATTTGGGGTTTTGTGAAGACCATGGTAAGAATTTTTGGTCTTTGTCGTAAGAGCAAAGAAAGCCATAAACTGTTTTAAGTAAGGATGGGTATGATTACATTTGCACATGTTATATATTCTTTTTGCTTTTTCTTGGTGCACAGGTGCATCAATTAATGCTGTAGCGGGATGGCTTAAGCGAAAGAGAGAGTTGTATTGGCTCATGTGGCTGCAGCTTGAACTGGGGGCTCAAACAGTGTACCCAGTTTCTCTCCATTTCTCAGCCTTGTCATCTGCTCTGCTGACTCTTTTGGGGCCCCGTGTGAGGCCTCCTGCGGCACCAGGTGCTCATACATTATCTTTCTACCTGCACCTCAGTGAAAAAGAGCACCTGCCACTGCTGGCATGTCAGTTTCAGCCCTGCTCACCTTCTGCCAACCCCTGAACCAATCGTTGTGGTTAGAGGAATGTGATGCTCTGATTGGCTAGGCCTGAGTCACGTGCTCCACAGCGGGCATGGTATCAACCCTTCCCGGAGCATATGAGCATATGGCCTGGTAAAAGGCAAATTTTTGTGATGAAAGTCAGAAAAGTGGTTACCTCTGGAACTGGGGTGGGGGGTGGGATTGACTAAGAGAGGGCACAGGGTGTCTTCCAGGAGGGCTGGAAATGTTCTGTATCTTGATCTGGTGGTAGCTACGCAGATGTGTATATATATATATAGATAGATAGATAGATCTATGTATAGATAGATAGATAGATAGATAGATAGATAGATAGATAGATAGATGTAAAAATGCATTGAATTGACCCTTAACATATTTATACCATACTGTATGTAAGCTATACTGAGATTTAAAAAGTACCTGGCTGGAGAGTGGGGAAGAGAGTGTTCCCAGAGAAAAATCAAGATATGGTTACCAAGTGAAGGGTGGATGAATGTTCATTATAATATATTAATATATATGTATATACACATGATACAAAGATGATTTTTAACATAGTGTGGACATTACAGTGCTCCCGCTTGTGTAATATTTGTTTCCACTTAATAAATCTTGGGCATTTTCCCCTGATTGCCACAACTTTATGCCATAAATTTAATTTCAGAAGTATGCTTCAATTAGGCAAGTGAACTTGTCTCCTCAGCATTCCTTGAAGGGAGGGCTGCCCTGGAAATGTGCTGGGGACCTATCCCCCTGGAATGACCATTGCCTGCAGAGGGTCAGGAGACTAACCTGGAGCTGTGTTCGTTTGTTCGTGCTACCAGAACAAAGTACCACAGACTGGGCGACCTAAACAGCAGAAATTTATTTTCTCACAATTCTGGAGGCCGGAAGTCCAAGATCAAGGTATCAGGAGGGCTGGTTTCTTCTGAGGCCTCTGTCCTTAGTTTGCAGATGACCATCTTCTCCATGTCTTCATGTGGGCTCCCCTCTGTGCATGTCTGTGTCCTAATTGCCTCTTCTTATAAGGATACCAGTCATTGGATTAGGGCCCACTCATATGGCATTTTTTTTTTTTTTTTTTTTTTTGTGGTACACAGGCCTCTCACTGTTGTGGCCTCTCCCGTTGCAGAGCATAGGCTCCGGACGTGCAGGCTCAGTGGCCATGGCTCAAGGGCCCAGCCGCTCCGTGGCACGTGGGATCCTCCCAGACTGGGGCACGAACCCACGTCCCCTGCATTGGCAGGCGGACTCTCAACCACTGCGCCACCAGGGAAGCCCCATATAGCCTTATTTTACCTTAATTAACTCTTTAAAGGCCTGACCTCCATATATATATGGTCACATTCTGAGGTACTGGGGGTTAGAACTTCAATATATGAATCATGTGGGGACACAATTCAGCCCATAACAAGGGTCTTGAACCAAAGCAACTTGCCTGCCCATCATTCACCTGCAGAGTTTCCTTGCTTTGGCCCTTGAAGGAGTTTTGAGCTTTAAGAATTCCCTCTCCAAATGGGCCTATCTCTAGGGTGGCGCTGTCCTCTTATCAGCTAGCTCATAAGTAAAAGCAGAGATTAGCTGAAGTCACTGGGATGGGCTGCATGGAGGACAGAGACCCAGCAGGGATGCTCACTGGCCAGGGAGGATGTCCGGCTATGGCAGAGTGCTACACGTGTTCCCTGGGCTTCTCCTGGGCCCAGACATTTCCTGCAGGGTCTTTTCAAACCGGACTTTGATGCCTGTAAATGTCAGTCTCATTCCCCACTCGCTAGGCTGCCAGGCCTGGGTGTGTGGGGCATTGGGGAGAAGATGGGCAGACTGTTTTGGTGAAACAGGCATACTGGCAGACCTCCCACAGAGTGGGGCAGGTTGGCATGAGCTTGAGGCTTATCTTGTTGGCAGCCACATCCTGCATCTCCTGAGGCTCCTCTACATCCCTCTTGCCCAGAGCTTGATGCCCACTCCCAGGCAGAAGGCAGACTAAACATGAGCAAGGCCCAGGGTTGGCACAGATCTCTGGGCCTCAGAGACGCTGCCATGGGCATCCTTGCCATTTCTGACAGGTCCAGAAACTGATTTGCTCCCTGCTGAGGGCAAGAAACTTGAGTCTCTGTGAATCCATTTCCTCTGGTTGTGAAATGGACGATCCTGTTGTATTGCATGACAAAGAAGCTCTATGGTGATTCCTCCATGGTGCTTGAAACAGATGGTGCCAGGCTCTGATGCAGCTGAAACACACTATGCTTATTTCGTGAGAGAGGGGCTTGGGGGTAGGATCAGGGTCAGGTGGAAACACTTCAGGGATTATTAAAAAACTCTGCCTCTTTGGGGCAGAGGTCATGGGGAGACAAAGCCACACACTAGTGGGATTTGTATCTCTTATTTGTGTGTAGGAGCTGAGAAACCCTGGAATTTGCCAGAAGAGAGGTCTAATCATAGACTTTTATTCTACATTGATGCACATACATATCAAGATTTCCTTTTTGATCAGATCTTATATAAAAGAAAGTGCATGAGCTCATTCGATCATCAGACAATAAGAACAAAACCATGTGCCATGTTTTCCTTTTCACCTTGGCCACCAGGAAGCTCTGGGTAAGATCTAGCGTTCAGTTGCTGTATCTTTCAGACCTCTGGTTTCTGATACATTTTCCTCTTCTCTTCCCTTAATATTTGTCACTTAAATTATGTTCAAGCATTAAAATTAAAGGCAATATTACATGTGCATGACTCACTTGGTATGGAATTTGATAGGTGCTGAGGTGTGTGTGTGTGTGTGTGTGTGTGTGTGTGTGTGTGTGTATGAAGAGCAATACTTCTGACATTTATACACAGGGACACAGTGCCAACTTCCATAATTTGTAATCCAGTTTTATTGACTAGCCCTTATTTTGTGCCAGGTGCTGATGAAGTGCTTTACAAATATTAATTCATTTAATCTTCATAACAACTCTAGGCGGTATGGACTATTATCACCCCCATTTTGCAGATGAAGAAACTGAGGTAGATGCAAAGGAAGTAACTTGCCCAGAGTCACATGGCTATTAAGTGGCAAAGCCAAGATCTGAACCTGGGCAGCCTGGCTCCAGAGCCCAGGTTTTAGACCAGTGCTTTAGGACTTTTCTGTGCTGTCCAATCGTGGATCCGCCAGCCACATGTGACTACTGAGCACTTGAGACCTAGCTCGTGTGACTGAGGAACTGGATTTTAGATTGAACATAATTTTAATTTAAATAGCCATTTAAATTGGCTAGTGGCTAAATTTAGTGGCTAAATTGGCTAGTGGCCACTGTGTTGGTCAGTGCAGCTCTAAACCACCAGGCTTTGCTGCCTCTTTCCATTCCTGATGTTGGTGGGAAGGCAGTTCAGGGCAATGTAGTGTAGTTGATTACAATTTGCAATAATTATCCAGAGCCTTCAAAAATTCCTCTTCCTCCTCTTCTCCATCCTTTTTCTTTTCCTTCATCATCATAGCTAACATTTTCTGAGCACTTAAGATTCTCACTTAATTCTCCCCCAAATCCTTGGATGTAGGTGCTTTTTCTAATAAACCCATTTAACAGGAGAGAGAACCAACACTGGAAGAAGATAAGTGTCTTGTGGGGAGTCACAGAGCCAGTAAATGGTAGAGCCCGAATCTGAACCAAAGGCTATTAGACTCTAAAGCCAAATTATGTTTCTCCATTTTTTTTTTTTTCTGACTCCTTAGGGCACAGGCCTGTTAGTTTCCTCCAAAGTAAAGTTATGTTGTCGACTAAAGTCAGCATTTTTGAAGGGAGGAGAGAGGAAGACGGGGTGGTGAGCAGAGGCGGATGAAGTGCTGGGTCAGCAGAGCAGCTGGACAGGCCGTGGCCCCCTGGGAGTAGCCAGGGCGGTACCCAGAGAGCCTAGGTCCAGCCCCACCTCCACCAAGAAAGGCCTACACTCCAGAAGGAAGGTCAGAACAAGACACCTCAGTTTCCCCATCTGTCAAATGGGGACAGGAGCATTAAAAAAGGCAGTGTCTGATAACATGCCTGGCAGGTAAGACGGAGGTTGCCTTTCCTGCCTCAGAGCCCATCTCTGGGGTAGAAGCTTTCGGGAGCCCTCTCAGGGGGGAAGTCTTCTGGGCGCAGAGCTGTCTCCATTGTGGGCGAAAGGAAGGAAAACAGCTTTTTAGCTGAGGGGTCGGGGTGGGCGGCAGGGGCTGCAGCACATGGCTGTCAGCTGAGATCACTGCCTTCTCCCTTCCAGCTGCCTGGGGATATTATGAAGTTGCAGAGACATGGAGAGGAAGCTCAAGCTTGGGGGCCTCTTTGGGGGGCTGGGGAGGGGAGCAGAGAAGGAAGACGTTAATGAAAAAAACATTCCTCGTTCAAGGTGACTGAAAGGGTTTGGGGCTGGTTGGGTCAGGGTCTGACTTTGGCTGAAAAGAAGTCCCCCAGATTCAGAGGCGCCAGGCGTGGCACAGCTGCTGGGTAGGAGGCTGGTGCCAGCCCAGCTGACTGACCCTCTCAGGGGCGGACAACTCCCAAAGACCCCTGACTCTGAGGTGGGGCAGCTGTGAGATCCTGGGGCCAGCGCTGTGCTGCCCGTGGCCTTCCTCTCGCTTTGCAGATTCCAGCCCCTCCTCACCGCCTGCCTCTAGACTACATTTGGGCACAAGGGGGGTCTGCTGGAGGATTCTAGCCTGCTCCAGAGATGACACATGCCGGGCCCAGCCTGAGAAATGGAAGAACCTTCCAAGGTGGGAAGGCTAAGATGGGTTTCTTGGGACAACTCCTAACTCGACTCCTAACTTTGCTACTAGACAATTTCCAGATTTGCAAAGAGTGTGTAATATCTGACAAGCATCTGAATAAGGGCCCCTCCCAATCAGAGAAAGTCAGCCACTGAACTTGTCCTCAGGATAGACCTGACAGGTGGCCATTCTCATTTCACAGCTGGGAAAACTGAGGTTCAGAAAGGTTAAGACCTTACGCTACTCGGCTGAGAAAGGAGCAGGGCTGGGACTAGATTTCTGATCCCAGGGGAAGAAGCCCCTAACTCTTTACACCGCCTCTCCCCACTTCCTTCTAGATGCCAGGAAAACCTCTAAAGGCCCAGAGACCTTGAAAAGAGCCCCAGCCTGGAGCGAAGCAGGGAGGGGCAGAGCGGAGGGTTGAAGAGTGCCTGTGATTTGTCCTCAGGTCACTTTGACAAAAGACAAGGGTCCTGTTTCTTAGAACTATGGCCCCAGGGAAGCTAAAGGAATAGATCAAAGCCACATGGAACCAAGAACAGGCCCTGGATCATGCTGGGACCCCCATTCCCTCTTCCAAGCCCGATTTCATCACGACTGGTCTTCATCCCTCCAGAGGGAAAGGGGCCCCTGCAGTGTGTTTTAGGACACACACAGAGTCCACTTTCTTCCCTTGGGAAGCTTGGTTTTCCTTGGGATTGAATCTCTGATTAGCTATGCACTCAAATGCATCTTTCATCCCCTGGAAGGCCCCCCCCCCGCACAGGATGGGGACCAAGCCACCCCTCTCCTGACTACATCAGTGTTTCGAGGGGCCCAGCTACATCAGGAAGTTGCAGAAGATGCTGAAGGTTGTGAGCTGACTCAGATGGGATGCCCAGACCCTGTAAGTCCCCCTGTTGGGCATCTGGAAGCCTTTGCAGGCCGGACAGCATCTCAGCCCTTCACAGACTGGTGAGCCACCAGCTCTGGAAGAGACCCTGGGCATCATCTCATCCAACTCCCTTGTAGCACAGACAGGTAAACTGAGGCCCAGAGAGGGGAAGGCACTGCCGAGTGTGGGCTGGAGTGGGGCTCCTGACTCCCAGGCTGGAGAACCTTCCAGTAGTCCACACTGCCTTTCCAGAGACGAGCTGGTGTGGATAGGGAGGAAGTGGACAGTCAGGGGCCCGGTCGGAGGTTTTGGGAGGAACCAGCCCCTGGAACATTCAGAAACAGCCTCTCTGCTGCGGCTTCTGAAGACGCAGGATGTCCCTGTCTTCCTCAAGTCTTGTTCGGCTTGGCTGTGCTCAAGAAGAGGGGGTAACGCCCTTCTCCCCTCCTCTTCTGGGAAGAGAAAGGGCTCTGTCAGCTCTGAACAGGAGAACTTTCTCCACTGAAGGGCTTTGCGCATCTCCAGTGGGTTCCAGAGAAAATTAGATGAGGGTGTCCTCAAAGGAAACAGCCCCAAAGCACTCTCAGGGTCCAACAGCTCCCATGACCATGACATCCCCAACCCAAGTACCACGTCCTGGCCACAGATGGAACGTCACACACACACCGGGCACTTCCTCAAGGGCCACCTTAAGTCCTCCGAGGGGCCCTGTGAGGGAGGTATTATCACGGTCCTGTGGAAAGATGGAGACAGAAGTACGCAGGGTGCGCTGACTTGCCCGGTACACAAACGGAAGGGGACAGGGCAGGCTGTCAACCCATCCACCCTTGACTCTGCACTGCCTGCTTCTCAAGAAAACAGTTATCAAACTAGTGCGTTAAAAATCCTAACTCCATTTGCATTCATTTTTGCCCACTTCAGACACTCTCTACCCTCCCTCCTTTTTTTTTTTTTTCCTGCTTTAAATGGAACTTGCAAATCTCTAGCGCCCTGAAAAACCAAAACCAAAACCAAAAATGACCCTCCAAGTCCTGAGAGATACGATGGGCCGGGACACCAGCCTCCTGCATCTTCCCAAGTATAGGACTCCCGAATTTCTGTTCAGAAGCAGAACGGCTTTTTTTTTCCCCCCTTAGACAATGTGGTTCTAATATATATCAACAGAGCCAAAGAAAAGCGCCCCCCCTTTTTTTTTAAGAAGTTAACTTCATTTCAAGAACTTGTGTGTTTCTCATTAGTAACGCTGTCTTTTGAAATCCAGCTGAGGGAGGTAATTCCAGCTGAAATCAAAACTGATATGTGAGGGTTTGACTCCAGTGTCACTCTGTGCCCCCTGCTCGCTGCCTTGTTGGGACTGATTGCTGCAGAGATGGGACGGGCAGGGCAGGCCGCCAGCTCTCTTCTCCCCCACCCATGGTCCCATGTCTGTGGTGGGTGTTGGTGTGTCTGGGGAGCCTGGTAGGTAGGGGGGCTTTCAGCCTGGCATGCATCTCACCTGATGAAGGGACTTGAGACTTGAGCTTGAGATAAGACCTTGAAGGAGGGAAAGCAGGATTCCTTGGCCTGGCAGCCGGGGTGCTGGGGGGCCTATGGGGGGCAGAGGGCTCAAGTCATGATCAGAGCTGTGAACTGAGTAATTTTTACCTATCATGGGCATGATAATAAGGCATGATCAACCAGTCCCAAGGGGAGTCACATTACTCTCCAAGTTCTAGGTTTTTCGAGTTGCTCTAAGCAGAAAACTCTTCCTTTTTACTTTTTGGGCCAATTTTGGGCATTTCTTCTCTGTGAGACCAGGCTTCCTGTAGAACATTAGGAAAATGGAAAAATCTTTCGTTGGTCAGCGAAGGGGCTGCTCAGCCTTCCTGCTGTTGGGGACCACTTTCTCTGGAAGGGTCATTTTCTGGATGGAGCAGGAAGGCAAAGGGCATTCTCTGCTTGTC
Source organism: Lagenorhynchus albirostris (assembly GCF_949774975.1). Classification (NCBI taxonomy): domain Eukaryota; kingdom Metazoa; phylum Chordata; class Mammalia; order Artiodactyla; family Delphinidae; genus Lagenorhynchus; species Lagenorhynchus albirostris. The sequence continues at coordinate 15,523,138 of NC_083103.1, read as the reverse complement.
CTTCTCTTCTCTTCTCAATGACCCCAAATTGGATTTTTTTCCTTAATAAAAAACCGTCTTGTTCTTAAGGAGAGCTGATGTGGCTTGATCTGCCGGCCAAAGGTATTTGTTTCAAGGGTGATAGAAACGAACAGGATGGCTCCCCCCACCCAGCCCTCTAATCAGATTTCCCCATCCTTCAAGACCTAGCAACATCCTTCCTTCCTTGGGAAACTCTTCCACCCGCAACCCCTCAGGGATGGCTCCAGCCCCAGGGTTAAATCTGAACCATTCTCTTTACAATTAATAGGTTGTTGTCTTTTTAAAAAAATTGAACCATCCCTTCTCTCTTGCATTATTTAATTTTTCAGACATCCGGACATTTCTGTCTTGTCTCCTTAGCTAGAGGTATGATTTTCTTGAGGACCTGAGCCTTTTCCATGCTTCTATCCCCAGCTCTTTCTCAGCCAGACTTAGCAAAGGGTTTGCAAATAATCGCAGTAATGATTTAAAGACTATCACACATTTAAAAGCTCTAACCTGTGCTCTTACCTGTCCCCTTGAGAAATAAAAAGTGTTCCCAAGAGACAACCAGAATCATCATTGAGTCACTTTCTCTTGAAGGGCCCTTCTGGTCCCAAGGATTGTGATCCTCAAATTTGTTGGGCAGTCTCCCTGTGCTTGGCCTATGCGGGAAGCTTTCTCATGCATTGCCTTGTTTAAAGAATTTATGGATCTATTGATAAATCTATTCCGTTTTCCCAAAATTACGTCTGGGGAAACAGGAGGCAGTGTGTTTTGGAAACTGCCCTTGTTTAAATCCCAGCGCCACCTGTCCCACACCCGCAGTGGGACATTCTGATCCTCACTTTACTCATCTGTAAAATGGGCATCATCATGATGCCTTTCTTCCCTGGGTGGGGTCTCGATGAAGTGAGCTCTCAGGAACATTGCATTTGCTCCCATTTGTTGAGCTTCGCTAGGCCTAGAAGTAAACGTGAGAAGCTCAAACATCAGCTTTTCCAGAAGTCTTTCCCATGTCCCTGCCCCCACTGGGTCAGCTCCCTCTGTGATACACTCTGCGTCTTCCCCTCACAGCAACCCAGTTTGTATCTACTGTGTGTTGTGTGAGTGGTTGACATCATTCTTCCTCACTAGAGCTCCCAGAAAGCCAAGGCCTGGTCTGTTTTCACTCCCACTATTGATCGAGGGCCTGGATAAGTACTTAATAAACATTCATTCTCATCTCCCTTGGGTCTCTTTTCGGAATTAAATCAAAAGTTCCCTTGCTCTCCTGAGAGCCGTGTATCAGGGACTATAGCAGCATAGGCCACAGAGTGGAGACTTCATGTCCATTTTATGGCGGTTTGAGCCATGCAGGGATGTTCTCTCCTGATTGAAACCTACAAGATCCCTGTGTCCTTGCTCCTGCTGAGGCCTTGGCAGTTGACGGCCATCCCAAGTCCCCATCCCATCAACCTTAGTCCCCCTTTAGGATGTGCTCCAAGGCCACCTCCTCTGAGAAGCCTTCCTTTACTCTCTGTAATAGACTGAAAAATCTGAAAATACTTATGAACACAGGCACAGTCTTGATCACTGGACTGTGGCTCCCTTGGGGCTCACTGAAGCTTTGGCTTCCAAGTGCCTGGTACAGAGATAATTACCAGTAAGTGCTCCTTGAATGAATCCTGTCAAAGCAAAACCAAACCCAAGTCACTTCCACACTGCCCAGAAAAAGCTAGTATACACCCTTGTGATGTACACAGCTAGTTTCTTTCTTAATTCATTCAAAATACATTTGTTGAGCACCCAATCTGGACCCCACGTTGGGTGCTGGGAGCCAGTGGTAAATCAGGCAGACGCTTTCCTTATGTCCTGGCAGCCCTGGAACTCTCTCTCTGGGCCAGTGGATTCATGGGCAAGGGTAAAACAAGACCAGGGAGCAGGAGAGCACAAGCCTCCCCACCAGACACTTGCTGGAACCCACCATCCCCACGACGAACATGCATCTCCAAAGAAAAAGGATGAAAACGAGCCATCTCTCCACAAAGGTGCGTGGGTCCAGCTTCTTCCCAGCACCTGTGGGCCCAGGGGAGCAGACAGACAGGGCTGACCCTCTGAACTCAGGGCAGGGAGGACTCTGTCCACCCAGAACCAGCTGGGGCTGCCCAGCTGTGGGCCAGCACAGCTGAAAGGTCCTAATTAGCTCATTTCCCCAGCCCCGTGGGCTGCGAGCAGGCTCCCTTCACCTTTCGCCCTGCCCCATCTCACTCAATTTAGCAGTTCAAGGTTCACCGTGATGCCAGGGTGGGGACAGGGAAAATGTTCCCCCACTCCCATGCCATTAAGCAAAACCATCCCTTTGTGGTCAGCTCTACCCTGAAGACTTTGGAATCCTTCCCTCCTCAGCCTGATTCTGATGGCTGCACTGAGAAGAGAGGCTGTGGGGTGTACCCAGCTTCAGACTCTGTCTCTGCCATTGGACGAGCAGCTGTGTGATCCTGAGCAAGTGACTCACCCTCTCTGACCCTCAGTTTCTTCAATTCTGAGGACGCTGACACTCACTTCACTTGGTGCTTGTGAGGATTTGATGTGATGAGGTCTGCAAGGCAAGGGGCACATGGCCCGGACGTAGCAAGCCCTCAGTTCCAGCCCCTGCACTCTGCCCAACTTTCCCCAGACTGTAAACCCTGTGGGGGCAGGCACAGCGTCTGCTCTGCTCACCACTGTGTGTCCAGCATCTTGCTGAGGTCCTGGACACAGAGGGGCTTTCTTATTCCTTTCTTTAATCACTCCTCTATGCCAGGCCCTGAGCCCAGGAAACAGCCAGTGAATGAACGAATGTTTTCTTCTTCCTCTCCCCACTTTTGCAGAGCTGAGCTCTGGTAAAGGGCATCTCTGGCAAGCTAGTTAGACACTGTGGATGGAGCACGGGACACAGGGTCAGAAGGCTGGGAAAGAGCCGGAGCTTTGCATCCCGGCAGCTCTCCTGTCTTAGGAAATGTCTCCCCTCCGCCATGCCCACACTAGCAACCTCAGGGGCTGGGTGTGCCATGAGCCCCCAACCTACTCCTGTTACTGGCTCCAGTCTGGAAAATCACCCGCAGCTCTTGAAGCCTCACCTTTCTCAGGAGCGGGAATGGGGATAAACGTTTCTCTGTCCCAGGGTGACAAGTGGTGTCACCAGGGCGTGAAATGGGAGTGAACGCAGTAAAGAGCCTGGCACAGGGCCTGGCTGGGAGAGAACTCCATCATGTCAGTTTCCTTTTCTTCATCCAGCGTGACAGCTACCTTGTTTCTCTAAGTGTGGTCCTCAGACCTGGGAGCTGGCTGGAAACAGGATCCCTGGGTATCATTCCAGACCCACTGCATCCAAACCTGCATTTTAACAAGATCTCCAGGTGCTTCTGTACCACCCAAATTTGAGGCGCACGCTCCACTGCATGCCCTCTCCTCTGCAGCTCGAAGTCGTGGTGATGTTAATAAGAGCTCTCCAGCCTTGGCATAAGCCAAACGGAATGAGGGAGAATTGGGATGGCCAGTTCCAAAGCCAAACAGAAACAGACTGAGGGCTTTCTGCGGGTCTGCGGGCCACAGCTCCGCTGCTTGCTGGAAGCAGATGGAACCCAAGAGTGGGCTGGGGGATGGGCAGTGGGGTCAACTCCTCCATCCTGTGTTGGGTTTAAAAATAGAGCTGAGGGAGCATTCCACGTCTGGATGGGTAAAATACCTTCTCCTACTTCTCTTTATTACGGGTCTGCAGAGGCGAGGTCAGGAATCACGCCCCATCCTGCGGTTTACAGGACCTTTCCCTAATGAAGCCGAGGGCCAGGAGGCCGCGCATTCCAGGGAACGTAATTAAAACCACCGAGGGTTATTCGGAATAACAGACCCGTTTAGTGGAAGCACTTGCCATGCTAATTCAAACAAGGTGATTACAGGCGATTAGCAAACCTAATGCCTTCAGTTAAAACCCAGCCTGGAGGAGGGATGAGCAAGTGGCCCTGGCTACTTCCTGTGGCTGGTGGAGGGTGCTGACCTGGGACTGAAATTTCCCAAGGTCAGTGCCAGGTGGGGCTTCCGGGCCGCCCACCTGGGTAAGGTGCTCTCCTAGTGCAGACTCCTTGGCGGGGAGGAGGCTGACCCCACCTGGGGAGGGTCAGAAATGAATCCCTCCAGGTCTCCTGGGACCATTCTGGGCCCATCCTACAAGAGCTGGCCCTATCTACCTCTTCGGCTCCATCCTCTGTGGCCTCTTGAAGGCAGGGGCTGCGTCTTCTGGTTCCTCTTTCCCTGAAAGGGGATGATTACAGATGTGCCTATGGACACCTAATAATCATCTTTTTTTAAAAAAAATTAATTTATTTTATTTATTTATTTTTATTTTTGGCTGTGCTCGGTCTTCGTTGATGCGCATGGGCTTTCTCTAGTTGAGGCGAGCAGGCTTCTCATTGCGGTGGCTTCTCCTGTTGCGGAGCACAGGCTCTAGGCGCACGGGCTTCAGTAGTTGTGGCACGTGGGCTCACTAGTTGTGGCTCACGGGCTTAGTTGCTCCGCAGCATGTGGGATCTTCCAGGACCAGGGTCTGAACCCGTATCCCCTGCATTGGCAGGCAGATTCTTAACCACTGCGCCACCAGGGAAGCCCTCATCTTTTACTTAGTACTTATTATGTGCCAAGCACTGTGCTAAGCAGTTCTGACGCATCACCTTATTTAATTCATTGAAGTCAGCACCGTTTTTGTCCCCATTTGATGGATGAGGAGTAGTGGGCATGGAGAGAAGTCTCTGCTCCAGGCCGCACTGCTCGAAAGTGGTCACTGGGGTCTTCTACCCAGATCCACTGGACTCTGAGGCCCTCTCAGTACCTCGCTGAATTTCCTCTTACAGTTGAAGGGGACTGAAGCTCAGAGAACTAAGTAACTTGCCAGAGATCGTCAGCTGGTGAGTGGCGGAAATGGAATTTGCCCCTGATGTTGCTGCTTCCAAAGCCCCTGTGCAACAACTTCTACCGGAGCACCCTGGAGAGCACACAGAATGGTAGCCAAACCTGGAAGGGGAGGTGCCGCCAGGGAGCCTCATTAGGGAAGGGCATCCCAGACAGAGGGAGCTCTACAGACGCCTGCGATAGGGAGCTCTCAGCTGCCAGTGGCCAAAACCCCCAAATCAACCAGCTTATTTAATAAGGGCTATTTATCATTACAAGCAACCAGGAGTCCTGATGGCTGGTTAATTTAGAGGCTCCACAGTGTCACCAAGAATACAGGTCTCCTTCCTCCCTTCCTGCTTTCCATCCATCAGATATTACTGGGTACCTTCTAGATGCCAGGTACTCTCCTAAACCCTGGGGTTACAGTGCTGAAAAAAAAGGTCCTTGACTTTTTGGAGCTTGTATTCTTGTGTTAAGGACTGATAATCAACATACAGTGTGTGTGTGTGTGTGTTTAATATATAGTGTGTGTGCATTATACATATATATACAATACATACATATGTATATGTATATTTAATGTGCATATATAATATATAGTGTGCATATATAATGTGTATTATATTTATATAAATATATATCATATATTGTGTATATATATACATGAACAGAGTGTGTGTATATATATTATATACCCACATTGTATATATATATATATATATATATAATATACCCACATTGTGTATATATATATATTATATATATATATATAAAAAATATATAAATAACATAATGTCAAAAAAAAAAAAAGCCACGGGAAAAGAGAGTAAAGGACGGGAAAGAAGTCAGAGAAATCCTTCTGAGGAGCTGACGTTTGAGCAGAGACCTGAATGAAGTACAGGAATGAGCTCGAAGAGACCTGGGGAAAGTGTTCTTGGCAGCGGGCACTGCATGTGCAAAGTCCCTGGGGTAGGGTAGTACGTGGAGCGGAGTGATTGAGACCTCTTTGCTGTGCATCCTCAGAGGGTTGGCTTCTCCAGATAATTGCCCTCATGGTGGTCAAGGCAGCTGTAGCAATTCCAGGCACCCTAGGCAGACAAGACACTTGCTGATGAATAAGAGGGTGTCTTTCGTAAAGCAGTGGAGAAATCCTTCCCAGAACCCCCCAGTATATTTCTCCTCAATCCTGCTGGTCAGAATTGAGTCACGGGCACATGTCTAAATCAATCCCAGGCAGGGAAATGGACTACAGTGGTTGGCTTGGACCCGTGGGGATACACCCTTGCAGCTGGAGATGGGGCCATGCTTGTTTGAGTTGTAGGGAATAGATAACCCCCTGATAAAATGGGGCCCTGCCAGGAAGAAAGAAGGGGGACATAAGTAGAAATGATGTGTACAATTATGGGTCATGATTTTAAAAGGAAGGGGCATGTCCTTCCCTTCACTGGCTGGAATCTGAGCTTGCTGGTGGTATCCAGTCTTTTTTTTTTTTAACATCTTTATTGGAGTATAATTGCTTTACAATGGTGTGTTAGTTTCTGCTAGTTATCCAGTCTTGACCATGAGGACAAGGGCAGCTGCCTAGGGATGGCAGAGCAACACGGCAGAAGGAGACTGGGAATCATCAAGTTAGCCCTGGAATGCTCGCGTTTAGATGATAGGGAGACATAGTTAGAGAGGATAGAGACAGAGAAAGAGACACAGATAGGTTCCTATCAGGGGACTTTGCATTCTAACTGATTCAGCTCCCTAGCTTGCCTCAACCAGAGTAGGTCCTCTTCACTTATCAGGGCCCATGTCAGGCTTTACTGGAGAAAAAGCTCTGCTGCTTAAAAACCCTTTGACAATGACTAGCGTAGTCCAGCCTCCTCATCTGACAAACTGGGAAGGGAGGTGCAGCAAGGGGAAGTGACTTGCCCAGGACCACAGAGTTAGCAGGTATCAGAGCCAGGACCAAACTCAGACTCTGCCCAGCAGGCACTGGTACTGCATTCCTGGATCACTGCAATCAGGCACGTTCTCTATTGTGACCTTAAATCTGTGCTACGGGGAATTCCCTTGTGGTCCAGTGGTTAGAACTCTGTGCTTTCACTGCTGAGGGCCCGGGTTTGATCCCTGGTCAGGGAAGTAAGATCCCACAAGCCACTTGGTGCAGCTCCCCAAAACCCAAAACAAATTAAAAAAATTCCAAAAACAACACACACACACACACACACACACACACACACACAAACCCAAAAAACAAAGCAAAACTGTGCTGTGGAGAGAATGTGGCTGATTCCAATCCTGATGGAAGACAGCCTCATGGTTCCCAGGCATTACATGCTCAGGCTGTCACTCCACCTTTTACTTCCATCCTCCATGTTAACCTCAGCCAGGGTCCTGCGGACCTGGGCAGGGAGACAGCTGCCTCTTGGCTTTTGTTAGCAGGTCTTAAACTTTGTTCTGCTTAAGAATCATCTAGGGGGCTTCCCTGGTGGCACAGTGGTTGAAAGTCCGCCTGCCGATGCAGGGGACACAGGTTCGTGCCCCGGTCCGGGAGGATCCCACATGCCGCGGAGCGGCTGGGCCCGTGAGCCATGGCCGCTGAGCCTGCGCGTCCGGAGCCTGTGCTCCGCAACGGGAGAGGGCACAACAGTGAGAGGTCTGCATACAGCAAAAAAAAAAAAAAAGAGTCATCTAGGGGTCGGGGTGAAGGGGGGCCAATGATTATGCTGCAGACTCCTGGGCTCTCTCCTGGAAGATTCTGACTCAGTAGGTTTGAGGTAGGGCCCAGGAATCTGCCTAGAAATTAAGGCCTCTCTAGGTAACTGTGCTGCAGGCTGTCCACAGGCTACACCCTGAGAAACAGTGGCCCAAAGGATTCTGGAGGAAAGTTCTCTTCATCCTAAAGAAACAATCCCACAACCAAATCTGAGGCTTGATATTGTTTTTCCAGGTGTAACACTTTTATGACAGCTGGAGATCAGACTGAATACCTAGCGAAGAGGAGAGCTGGGTTGTTGCACTTAAATCCAAACTAGTGAAAATATTTTTAATATTAATGACAATAAATTTAATCCAAAATTGCTGAAAACTGGGATCCAACCTTTCCTGAGAGAAGGTTTTTCGGGGAGCTTAAGCTGGCATTGGGTACCCAGGAGCCGTGAGTAAAGGACATGGTCTCCCCTGCTCCATGGATCTCTTCCCTGCATTCTGTTTCCCCTAGCCTGCGGCAGGCAGGTCTGGGGGATTGCACCCCCCTTCTTCCTGGAGTAGCTCTCTCCTTCATCTCCCTTCCCCGGACTCTTATCTACCTCAATATTGGCTTTCAAAATATCTCCACACTGAGGAAAAGAAGCAGCACAACTAAAAAATATGCAAAAACCCCAGCTTCTGACAAAATTCACAGCTGGAGAAGTAAAAAATAAGTGATATATTGGTATTTTGAAAATCAAGATTTTATAGTTTTATTTTTTCAAATTCCCCCTAAAGCAGTCAGGTCCAGTTATTCCTTGCCTCTGGCTTAGATCTCCTAAGGTCTGGGTTTCAGAGGCCATATAAACACTGCCCTGCTTACCTGTAACCAGGAAGTCCAGGGGTCACTGTCTTCAGGCACGGCTGGATCCAGGAGCTCTATGTCCTTGTCTCCTCCACCTCTTGACTCTGCTTTCCTGTGTGTAGCTTCATTCTCAGGTCAGCTTTCTCCCTGTGGTGGCAAAGATACCCACTGGAAGCCTGAGGCATGCAGGGTGCTGACAGCTTGGGATCCTGAGGAGGAGATACTCACATGGGTCTCTGCCAGCATCCATGTAGCAAAGCCCAATTCTTGGACCAATCACAGTGGGCTGGAGGGTGGGGTTCCATGGTTTGTGGGTGTGGATCCTATTCCCACCTCAGTCATCCGGGGAGAGGCAGGGCACTGAGATTTTTTTCCCTCTGTGCTTTGGAATGTGGTGAGGATGCCCTAATAGACAGAGGGCTCCTGCAGATGAACCAGGGCTGCCCACCCCTGGAAGCGATTGGCCTGGTGTCACCCTAGGGCTGAAAAGCAAAGTCTAATTCAGCCCAATGTCCTTATCCATGGTCCAGGGCTCTTCCAATCACGTCACTGGCCTGAAGAGGACACTGGGAGCCTCCTGTTGGGGCTACGGTGTCTGTGGATGACAATATAATGGAGTTAGGGTGGAAGTGTCAAGGTCTTGGCCAAGCTTTCAGGCAGCCATGAGGGAATGGGCAGATCTCAGTGCCAGTGATGGAATTCTGCCATTTATTCTGTATTTGGACTCTGCCATTTACTTGTAATTGTTAAACTTAGTTAACCTTTCTGACCCTCAGTTTTCTCATCTGTAAAAGGAAGATAATAAATATCTACGTCCCTGGACTGAACAAATTATTGATAATCCTTGTGTGGAGGGAGAAAGGGGGAAGGGAGAACAGTTCCAGGAGCTATGCTCGGGAAGACTGGCAGAGGGGAGGAGGGACAGAGGACACAGATGAACCCTGTCCCCTAGAGTGGCCTTGGTAGGAGACAGCCTGCATGGGGCCTCCCATAGTGCACTATTACCTGTGGGGTCAGGGAGGGGTTGCAAGATTTAGCAAATAAAAATACAGCACACCCAGTTCACCCAGAATTTCAGATAACATTTGTTTTTCTTTTTTTTAGTATAGGTGTATCTCATACAATATCTGGGATATACCAAAAATTATTTTTGTTGTTTATCTGAAATTCAAATTTCCTGTATCTTAATCCTGCATTTTAGGTCCGGGGAAAGGAAGTGTGAGGATCCCATTGATTCAGGCTAATGAACCTGATCCCGGTTGGGTGGGGGGCAGCCTACCCAGAGCTCTAATTATGCCATCAGGAATTTGTCTTTCTCTGTCTCCTGGCTCTGCTTTTCTCTGTTTTGCTTCATTCCCAAACAGTCTGAAGGTAGTCACGAGCAGCTCCGGGACCTCCTTCCGAGCAGCCTAGCGAACCCAGGAAGAGAGCACACCTCCTTCCCAGCCGGTCCAGCAAAAGTTTCAGGCCTGACTCTCATTGGCCTGAATTACCACATGCCGTCTCCTGAACCAATCACTGTGGTCTGGGAAGATGAAGTCACCTGATTGGCCAGGCCTGGGTCATGTGCCCGTATTAGGGGCTGGGGAGTGAAAGGGGGAAAATGTGGTGTTGTTATCACAGTGGGAAGTGGAACTGGACTGCTGGAAGCAGCAGGAGCCCACTAAGGGGGATCCACTTCCTCCTGACTAAAGCCTTCTCTCAAGGGGCAGCCTCAGCTAAGCCCGTGTGGCCTCCTGGGCAAGGCAAGTCTGCATTCTTGCTCTTCCTGGAGAGGTCTGGGGTTACAGACCATGAAGAACTAGAATAAGTCCCAGCTCTGCCTGTGTGACCTTGGGCCAGTCCTTTACCTCTCTGTGGCTCAGTTTCCCCATTTATAAGTCAAGAATAAATGGCATCAGCGTGTTATCAAGCAAGTAGAGCACCTGGCACTGGGGCTGGCACATGGCAGCTCTAACCTGTCTGGAGATTTTTGGTCGTTATTGGTCCATGTGAGGTCCTTTTAAGGGTGAAGTGGCAAAGCTTTGATTCCTGGATTGTCAGAAGGACCATCTTTCCGTCTTTGGGTAGGTAAAATGTTTGAATGGTCCTAGCCCACTGGCTATACCTACCATTGGAGCTATATATCAGGGTGGGGAAAGCAGATTCCTTGGAGTCCGTGAGCCTGGGCGTGCCCTCCCCCCCACTTCCCTCTACTCCCGCTGTCAGTCGCATGTCAAAGTCATGCATGTGGGCAGAATGACCCAGGAGACCTAACGTAGGCTGCCCCTTCTGGGATCCGTAACCATCCTTGGCTCTCACACTCCCAGCCTGACCTACACAAGAGACCTATGGTATTTTATTCAGCAGCCAAAAAGGCTTGAAGTTGTCTATTCCCAAGCCTGCCACATGCTTGAAGCGCCGTATCACGGCTCTGGGACTTCAGTTTTAGACTTTCATCCTTTCCAAGATATAAATACTCCTGGGAGAGGTTTGACTTTAAGCAGTTAATAACTGTTGACACCTCTCTATAAATGAAGGCACTGAAAACAAGATTTATAAGGGAAATGAGAGAGGGAGAGAAGGGGGCACTGGGCATAAAAGGAAGTGGGTTTGGGCCCTACGGATGGGGAGAACTTTTAGGACAGGGAGGCTGTGGCCGTCTCCTCCACGTGGCACTGCCCCACGCTGTGGAGCCAGCTACTCACACTGCCCTGCCGCTCCCTGGTGCCTGGGGCCATGCAGATGGTGGCAGCACGTGTAATGAAAAGAAGGTGGGCTTTGGAAGCATCTGGGACGGGAAGAGAATTCTGTCTTTGCCAATTATACACAATGTTTGACCTTCCGCAAGTCATTTAACGTCTCAGAGCCTCAGTTTCCTCATCTGTTAAATGGGGATCCTACTGCCTCCCTGACAGGGTTAGTACCAGGATTTGTGAATTATACTTCAAGACCCTGTATTTTGACTTACCAACCTAGATTTTCCTGAAAGCAGTTGGCTGGCTCTAGATCTTCCTGTGTTCTCATGGCAACCCCACCCAAAGGATTCCCCCCACATTACCAGGCTCCTGACCTTGACTTCAGAAACAGAACCAGACAGCCCATCAGAGGCTTACAGGGTTAGGTCCTGGCTTGGGCTTCACCCCCAGGTCCCCAAATCAGGAGGCATCTTATACCTCCAGGCCCCCTCACCCTCCAAGCACCGCCATTTGCCTGTCAAGGAACTTGGGCCCATGCGGAGCTCAGACAACAGCAGCTTTTTTCTTCATTAAAGTATCTTACTGGACTGAAGAAGAAGAAAAAAATCTGAGCTCGTCCATAATTTAATAGGTGAAATGTCAGGGCAAGTCAATGCCAAGCTGTTTCTTGGCGGCCTCATTATGTCGTCCATTAAACAACTTTTATGTTTTGTTTATAGTTGCCCGTTTTTCCCCTTGTTATTCCACCCCCCCTTTTTTTTTTTTAATAAAAGAACATTTAAAAACTTATAACGTTAAAAAGGGACATGGGCTGAGAAACCGATTACGAGAAATCTACTGGCCATCCCTGGCAGGGCTGGGAAAATCCAGCCACCACAGAAAGGAGATGCTCCCGGGAGCAGCCCCTGCTGAGGTCTGGGCCCAGCAGCGCGGGCTCGGGGTCAGCCCGTTCTTAGCGTTTTGCTGATTTTGAGGGCCTTTCTGAGGCAAGAAAGTCCTTATCTGTTGGGTAATGGTCAGAAAGGCCCTGGAGGGCCCAGAGAGAGAGAAGAGCAAGAGAACATTGGAACTTTCCTTTTCCCTTCAGGGAGAGAAACCCTGGGCCCCGTTGTCTGGCAGGACCTGGCAGGTCAAGAGAGGCGCTGGTCCGGATGTGGCCTTGTTTCCAGGCCTGTGTATGAGCCACTCAACACGCAAAGGAAAGTCTTAGGAAGCGAGGCCTCTGGCACGGTCAACTGGGTCGTGCTTGTTCCCAGCTATGCTCTGGCCACAAGTGTGACCTCTTGTGGGACATCCCGATGTGAGAACTGACCCCGGCTCAAGATGAAGCTGCCCCCAGCTTGGGGGTCTCCAGCCTTGGTCAAGGGGGTGAGCAGAAGCAAATCTCTCTGGAGCTTCTAGAGAGGCTGCCTTGGGATTCTTCGAATCAGCTCAGACATGAGGGTCTGGACCAGTTCCTGCCAGGCTCTCAGGGGAGAAAGGATGTCCTTTCTGGAGCTCTCTAAGTATAGCTTCTTCCAGAAGCTGACCCAGAGATGAGGTGTCCACGGCGAGTAGTTGATGCATGGGGTGATCCCAGGAAACGCCAGCAGAGGAGTGGGGAACTGAGAGAGGGAAGGGGAGGAAGCCGGTAAAGGGTGACTTATCAAGTTGATTACCACGGGCAACTGGGACTTAATTCATCTGGGGAAATAGTGTCGCACATGCCCCGGGCCAGGCTCCTGCCAGGCACAAGCACACAAGGATGGAGGGTGCAGAGATGCAGCCCCTTGTCCTTCAGGACTTCTCTGCCCGAGGAGAACCAGAAGAGGGATGTTGTACGCTGGGACTGGCGTGGCCGCTGTGAGCACACAGGCTGAGCCGTATCCTCGCTGTGTTCCTCGCCCGCACAGCGGCCCAGAGCTGAGTTCTAGGGCCTTCAGGTTCCTTGTAAGATGTAGGTCATCATTCCTACTTGTGGCCCGCACTGTGGCTGTGAAGGTGGCTGGGTAAAGAGGTTCACTCCATGTTCTGGACTGAATTGTACCCCACCCACCCCCAAATTCATATGTCAAAGCCCTAACTTCCAAGGTGACTGAATTTGGAGACAAAGCCTTAAGGTTAAATGAGGTTATAAATGTGGGGCCCTACTCCCATAGGGTTCGTGTCCTTTTTTTTTTTTTTGCGGTACGCGGGCCTCTCACTGCTGTGGCCTCTCCCGTTGCGGAGCACAGGCTCCGGACGCGCGGGCTCAGCGGCCATGGCTCACGGGCCCAGCCGCTCCGCGGCATGTGGGATCTTCCCGGACCGGGGCACGAACCCGTGTCCCCGGCATCGGCAGGCGGACTCTCAACCACTGTGCCACCAGGGAAGCCCTCATGAACTTTTAAGAAGAGGAGGAGACACCAGAGATCTCTCTCCACGTGCTCAAAGACCATGAGAGGACAGAGTGAGAAGGTGGCGTCCACAAGCCCAGGAGAAAAGCCTCACCAGAAGCCAACTCTGATCGCACTTTGATCTTGAACTTCTAGCATCCAGAACTGTGAGAAAATCAAGTTCTGTTGTTTAAGTCCCACCAGCCTGTGCTGTTTTATTTGGCAACCTGGGCTGGCTAAGACCCTCCTGAACCCTGGGGCCAGACGAGGTGGGTTTGAATCCTACCTCTGTTTACATTTAAGCCATGAGAACCTGGGAAGTTTTAACTTATTCTCAATTTTCTCATCTGTGAAATGGGAAGAATAATGATACCTGCCTCCTCAGGAGCTGCCACCTCACAGCCGAGCAGCTGAAGACAACGAGCATCGATTCCTGCTCATGAGTCTACATTCTGGGGGGCAGGCAGCTGTGGGCTGAGCAGGCAGCTCTGCTCGTCTCTGCTGGGTCCTCACGTCCTTGGGTGTCAGCTGACTATGGGCAGGTCTGGAATGGTCCCAGCTGCCTTCAGGTACGTCGCTACAGGCACACGTATATGAAGATGCTGCACAGGCCACCTGGCACACCACACATGCAGAGCTATGTCTCCATCCCCTAGCTGGCTGGCCCAGGCTTCTTCACAGCGCTGCGGCACAGTTCCATGCAAGCGAGTGGAAGCTGCCAGGCCTCCAGAGGCCTAGGTGTAGAGCTAGCACTCCATCACTTCCACCCCATTCTACTGGCCAAGGCAAGAGTCCCAGACTAGCCCACGTGAAGGGGAGGTGAAATAGACTCCACCTCTGCATGGGAATTGAAACAAAGTTATATTGCAAAGGGCAGGTCGTTACTTGGGGCCATGAATTCAATCACGGAACTCATAGTACATTTGGGGGGTGAAATAAGGCACCATGTAAAGTACTTGAAAAAGCTATGACTGAAACGATGCTCTCCTACCGTATTTGTGAATGAGCCAGGAATTTTCAAGATAAGACCGGATGCCCGTGGGTCATTGAGTCAGAACTTAATTATTTTAAAGCCAGAGCTTCTTTGAGAGTGAACACAGGGGTCTACCTCTCTCTGCCACACACACACACACACACACACACACACTTAACACATTCATATGCAGACGCACCCAGCTGAGGTACTCAGACATATCTAGATGCACACAGGTGCACGTGGCCCCTACACACCCCATATGCAACATGTATTGTCACACAGGCCCCAGGAGCCGGTTCACACACCCAGCAGACACGGACGTCCCCACACATAACGTCCCCACACACACACCACACACGTAGGCACATGTGTTCACACACCTGGACACGCGGATGCACGTGTGCCCCGCCAGGACCCAGCAGCCTCTGGCACCTCAACTCCTCCTCAACTCGGGCCTTTTCGGTGAGGCCTCTTCAGAGGGGTGCGAGCAGCGTGTGGGTGTGGTGGGTGGCAGTGTGATGAATGCTCTCCTCGGGCCCCAGTGTCTGCTGGGGGTTGGCATCGGTGCCCACGGGGCAGGCCACAGGATGCCTTGCAGATGAAAGGGAGGTGGGCAATGAGTACTGGGAGGAGAAGGGAGCCTTCCCAGGTGGGCCCGGGACCTGAGGGCAAATAGCCCTCCAGCAGCTCCGTGCCTACTCCGCCCCCTGGGAGGGCGAGTGTGAGCCCCGGACTAAGCAGGCTGATTGAAGCTACCGCACCCCGCCACCCCGGGTGCACATTAGCAGGCGGTTAGAGGGGACAGTGATGCTGAAAGGTCCCACGCTTGGAACCTTACACGGACTGTGTCACAGCTTCTTGGCCATGAGACCATCAGCTGCCGCAGCCTGGGCTATAAACGGGGGAGGCAGTGGGCTCCGGAGGCATAACCTTCTGCCTCTAGATGGTGACGGCCAGGCAAGCTCCCCCAGACCTCCCCTGCAGGTAGTGACTGTGGCCTTAGTGGGGTTTACTGTGCCCTGAGTTTTTGCGTCTTTGGGCTGACTCTGTCCCAGAATCCAGTCCTTCAGGGTTTGGGATGCGTTGGGGGCAGAGTGCAGGGGACTCCAGGAGGCTAAGAGAGCTATCTCTGACCTCAGGACAGCCTGATCCTCTAGTGAAGTGGGCCCTGCAGAAAGACATGCGTATGCGCCTGTCTGCCCCCAGGGGCTGGGTCTAAACACTTCAGAGAAGGAAACCTTCAGGGCCACGGGGAGAAAGTGGGGTGTGGGGGGGGGGTTGGCAACTGTGGCCACCTGGGCAGGTCTGGGATCCGCGAGACAACCTGGATTTGTCTTCCTGTTCTTGTTCTCAGGAGTGTCTGTGGTGGGTGACGGTGTGGACAAGCTTGTGAGCGTGCTTTCCCCAGGGCTCAGCAAACTACGGCCTGGGGGCCAAATCCCACCTGATGCCTATTTTTATAAATAAAGTTTTATTGGAACATGGCCACATCCACTCCAGTATGTATTGTCCACGGTTGCTTTCACACGATTACCACAGAGAGGAGTAGTTGCAACAGAGGTCTGACGGCCCAGAAAACTGAAAAATATTTACAGAAAAAAGTTTGCCAATCCCTGCTTTACTTTATACCCTGAAAACAAGAACGTGGGTTCCAGAATGAGAAAGACCTGGGAGGAAACACCACTTCCTAGCCCTGTGACCTTGGGCAGGTCACTTAACCTCTCAGAGCCTCAGTTTTCCCGTCTGTAAAATAGGGATAACCACACCTACCTCACAGTGGGGCACAGAGGAGAACAGCACTCAGCCTGGCTGGTGCTGGGCACGTGCCATTGCTCAGTAAATGGCAGCATTTATTCAGTGTTTTGCTAGAGGCTCCTTTAAATTAGTGTTTCCCCAGTTGAATCCCTGGCAGGGGAGCTTGATGAAAATGCACAGCCCTGAGCTTCACCCCAAACCTGCTGAATCAGCCATGCAGAGGATGGGGTGAGCTGTGTGAGGGCTCATCAGGCCAGCTGGGAAAGGGGGGGCGGGGCCAGAGTGGAGGTGGGTGTGGCTCAGGACGACCAACTCATCCTGTTTGCTTGGGACTAAGGGGCTGCCCTGAGATGCACTACAACCAGGAAAGTCCTAGGCAAACTGGAGTGAGCTGGTCATTCTAAGTTGTTCACTATAATAGCTATCCAGTGGGATGGCTTGGCAGGCAGAGGCCTGGTTCCCAAAATACTGCTCAGCTGAAGTGACTCGCCCCAGGTCACAAACCACAAGAGCCAGGGTCTTCAAGTCCTGCGGAGGGGGCGCTTCACAGTATTTCTCTTAGGCAGCCTCACCCACCCCCTCTCCTCCCTCTCCATCTCTGCCCATCTCCTTGTTATTCCTATTTCCATCATTTTCCATCTTTGGGGGGGTCTCACGCCTCCCTTGCTCCATCAAGACTGACTCTGTCAGGATGGATGAGCTGTCAGTTATAACACCTTAGAACTAATTTCTGTATGTGAGCTGTGCATTTGAAGCTTCATTTTTTTTTTTTTTTTTTTTTGCGGTACGTGGGCCTCTCACTGTTGCGGCCTCTCCCGTTGCGGAGCACAGGCTCTGGACGCGCAGGCTCAGCGGCCATGGCTCACGGGCCCAGCTGCTCCGCGGCATGTGGGATCTTCCCGGACCGGGGCACGAACCCGTGTCCCCTGCATCAGCAGGCGGACTCTCAACCACTGTGTCACCAGGGAAGCCCGAAGTTCGTTTTTAAGCATGGAAGGGAGAGCTTTTTTGGGGTGGCGGAGATATTGTTGCAATTGTTCCAGTGCCTGCTGGCAGGCACTGGAAAGAGATGTCTGGATTCCCACATAGCAATAGCACCTCTTCCTACTTAGCCTGCCCTGGGAGCCCCGGGAGAAACTCAGGGGGTGTCCTCTCGCCCCTGAAGGGACTCTGGGGCCCTGGCCACCCTGGCCCATCTTTGTCTTGACTCCCCTGAGAACGGTGAAATCTTAGCTTTTGAGCCAGGAATATTGTTTTGAAAAAATTAAATGCCCCAAGAGTCCCTATAGTCCCCAAACCTCATTTTAAAGGGATTATAGCAGCTGGCTTGTAAATCCTGTTTCCTATAGTGGGGGGCTTAGAGTGGGGCTCAGGCAGGGACTGGGGTGGGGGGGAAAGAAAGGAGGTCATTTCATTTCCTAGAGAGAAAGGCCTGGGTTCTCCCTGCTGCCATGCCTGGGACCGGGCTCAGTGCCTCCACTGGGGAAAATGGACTTGGAATCTGGCCACCAGGGTTCCAGCCCCAGGTTTGCCATCGGTTTATGGCTGACCTTGGGGCTGCTCTGTTACCTTCTCTGGGCCTCAGTCTCCTGAGTGACAAGGATTTGAAAATAAAGAAGAGTTTTGCCATCCTCCCTTCTTTTCCTACCTTCCAAGTAGGGGTCTCTGTCTCTGGGCTCCCACACATGTGAAGGCTGTGACAGAGGCGGGTGACTGGAGAGCTGGATCAAAATGCTCTGTCCAGGGGCAGCTGTGTGGCTGAGAGATTGCAAAAACTTTAATTAAAAAAAAAAAATGAGGCTTATTTTTGGGGACTGGGTGGAACTGAGGAAGACATTTGACACCTGCCAGGAAGTGGGACCAGGGGGAGGGCCGAGGTGGGAAAGGAGGATTTTGAGTAAGTTTCACTGCGTGTGCTTCCCCTCCCCTGAGCCCCTGCAGAAGCTTCAGTCAAGCTCCAGCGGCTACCATAGAGTTTTGGAGTCAGATTAGTAGTTCTTTTGGGCAAGTGCCTACGCAGACGCAGGCCCACTTGGAATTGACTGGTGCTTCTAGACTACAAGACTGGTCCAGACTGGTGCTGGCCTGAGGGTGGGGGACGAATTATTAGTGATACAGATGATTTGGGTGAACTTAAGGGAATTGTGATTTATTTATTTATTTATTTAGACTATGAATGCTATTTGTTTTTTTTTTTAATAGATCTTTTTTTTTTTTTTTTTTCCTCTGCGGTACGCGGGCCTCTCACTGTTGTGGCCTCTCCCGTCGCGGAGCATAGGCTCCGCACACGCAGGCTCAGCGGCCATGGCTCACGGGCCCAGCCGCTCCGCGGCATGTGGGATCCTCCCAGACCGGGGCATGAACCGTGTCCCCTGCATCAGCAGGCGGACTCTCAACCACTGCGCCACCAGGGAAGCCCTAATAGATCTTTATTGGAGTATAATTGCTTCACAATACTGTGTTAGTTTCTGTTGTACAACAAAGTGAATCAGCCATATGCATACATATGTCCCCATATCCCCTCCCTCTTGAGCATCCCTCCCACCCTCCGTATCCCACCCCTCTAGGTCATCGCAAAGCACTGAGCCAATCTCCCTGTGCTATGCTGCTGCTTCCCACCAGCTAACAAATTTATATACGGTAGTGTATATATGTCAATGCTGCTCTCACTTCACCCCAGCTTCCCCTTCCCCCTCCGTGTCCTCAAGTTCATTCTCTATGTCTATGTCGTTATTCCTGCCCCGCCACTACGTTCATCAGTAACATTTTTTTCCTAGATTCCATATATATGTGTTAGCATATGGTATTTGTTTTTCTCTTTCTGACTTACTTCACTCTGTATGACAGGCTCTAGGTCCATCCACCTCACTACAAATAACTCAATTTCATTTATTTTAATGGCTGAGTAATATTCCATTGTATATATGTGCCACATCTTCTTTATCCATTCATCTGTCGATGGACATTTAGGTTGGTTCCATGTCCTGGCTATTGTAAATAGTGCTGCAATGAACATTGTGGTACAAGTCTCTGTTTTGATTTATGATTTTCTCAGGGTATATGCCCAGTAGTGGGATTGCTGGGTCATATGGTAGTTCTATTTTTAGTTTTTTAAGGAACCTCCATGCTGTTCTCTGTAGTGGTTGTATCAATTTACATTCCCACCAACAGTGCAGGAGAGTTTCCTTTTCACCACACTCTTTCCAGCATTTATTTTTTCTAGAGTTTTTTGATAATGGCCATTCTGACTGGTGTCAGGTGATACCTCATGGTAGTTTTGATTTGCGTTTCTCTAATAATTAGTGATGTTGAGCATCTTTTCATGTGCCTCTTGGCCATCTGTATGTCATCTTTGGTGAAATGTCTATTTAGGTCTTCTGCCCATTTTTAAATTGAATTGTTTGTTTTTTTGATATTGAGCTCCATGAGCTGTTTGTATATTTTGGAGATTAATCCTTTGTCTGTTGTTTCATTTGCAAATATTTTCTCCCATTCTGAGGGTTCTCTTTTCATCTTGTTTAGGGTTTCCTTTGCTGTACAAAAGCTTTTCAGTTTCATTAGGTCCCATTTTTTAATTTTTGTTTTTATTTCCATTACTTTAGGAGGTGAGTCAAAAAAGATCTTGCTGTGGTTTATGTCAAAGAGTATTTTTCCTATGTTTTCCTCTAAGAGTTTTATAGTGTCTGGTCTTACATTTAGGTCTTCAATCCATTTGGAGTTTACTTTTGTGTATGGTGTTAGGTAGTGTTCTAATTTCATTCTTTTACATGTAGTTGTTGAGTTTTCCTAGCACCACTTATTGACGAGGCTGTCTTTTCTCCATTGTATGTTCTTGCCTCCTTTGTCATAAATTAGGTGCCCATATGTGCGTGGGTTTATCTCTGGGCTTTCTATCCTGTACCATTGACCTATATTTCTGTTTTTGTGCCAGTACCATACTGTCTTGATTACTGTAGCTTTATAGTATAGTTTGAAGTCAGAGAGCCTGATTCCTCCTGCTCCGTTTTTCTTTCTCAAGACTGCTTTGGCTATTCGAGGTCTTTTGTGTTTCCACACAAATTGTAAAATTTTTTGTTCTAATTCTGTGAAGAATGCCATTGGTAATTTGATAGGGATTGCATTGAATCTGTAGATTTTTGCTTTGGGTAGTATAGTCATTTTCACAATATTGATTCTTCCATTCCAAGAACATGATATATCTCTCCAACTGTTTATGTCGTCTTTCATTTCTTTCATCAGTGTTTTATAGTTTCCTGAGTACAAGTCTTTCACCTCCTTATGTAGGTTTATTCCTAGGTATTTTATTCTTTTTGTTGCCATGGTAAAGGGGATTGTTTCCTTAATTTCTCTTTCTGATTTTTCATTGTTAGTGTATAGGAATGCCAGAGATTTCTATGCATTAATTTTGTATCCTGCAGCCTTACCAAATTCATTAGTTCATCAGTTCATTCATTGATTAGCTCTAGTAGTTTTTCTGGTAGCATCTTTAGGATTCTCTATGTATAGTATCATGTCATCTGCAAACAGTGGCAGTTTTACTTCTTTTCCAATTTGTATTCCTTTTATTTCTTTTTCTTCTCTGATTGCCATGGCTAGGACTTCCAAAACTATGTTGAATAAGAGTGGCAAGAGTGGACATCCTTGTCTTGTTCCTGATCTTAGTGGAAATGCTTTCGGTTTTTCACCATTGAGAATGATGTTTGCTGTGGGTTTGTCATATATAGCCTTTATTATGTTGAGGTAGCTTCCCTCTATGCCCATTTTCTGGAGAGTTTTTATCATAAATGGGAGTTGAATTTTGTCAAAATGTTTTTCTGCATCTGTTGAGATGATTATATGGTTTTTATTCCTTAACTTGTTAATATGATGTATCACATTGATTGATTTGCGTATATTGAAGAATCCTTGCATTCCTGGGGTAAATCCCACTTGATCATGGTGTATGATCCTTTTAATATGCTGTTGGATTCTGCTTGCTAGTATTTTGTTGAGGATTTTTGCATCTATGTTCATCAGTGATATTAGTCTATAATTTTCTTTTTTTGTGATATCTTTTTCTGGTTTTGGTATCAGGGTGATGGTGGCTTTGTAGAATGAAGTTGGGTGTATTCCTCCCTCTGCGATTTTTTGGAAGAGTTTGAGAAGGATAGGTGTTAGCTTTTCTCTAAATGTTTGATAGAATTTTCCTGTGAAGTCATCTGGTCCCGGACTTTTGTTTGTTGGAAGATTTTTAATTACAGTTTCAATGTCATTACTTGTGATAGGTCTGTTTATACTTTCTAATTCTTCCTGGTTCAGTCTTGGAAAATTGTACCTTCCCAAGAATTTGTCCATTTCTTCATGGTCGTCCATTTTATTGGCATATAGTTGTTTGTAGTAGTCTCTTATAATCCTTTGTATTTCTGTGGTGTCAGTTGTGATTTCCCCTTTTTCATGTCTAATTTTATTGATTTGCGTCCTCTCTCTTTTCTTCTTGATGAGCCTGGCTAATGGTTTATCAATTTTGTTTATCTTCTCAAAGAACCAGCCTTTAGTTTTATTGATCTTTGCTATTGTTTTCTTCATTTCTATTTCATTTATTTCTGCTCTGATCTTTATGATTTGTTTCCTTCTACTGACTTTGGGTTTTCTTTGTTCTTTCTCTAGTTGCTTTAGGTGTAGAGTTAGATTGTTTATTGGAGATTTTTCTTGTTTCTTGAGGTGAGATTGAATTGTTATAAACTTCCCTCTTAGAACTGCTTTTGCTGCGTCCCATAGACTTTGGGTCATTGTGTTTCATTGTCATTTGTTTCTATGTATTTTTTTATTTCTTCTTTGATTTCTTCAGTGATCTCTTGGTTATTTAGTAGCGCACTGTTTAGCCTCCATGTATTTGTGGTTTTTACAGTTTTTTTCCTGTCATTGATTTCCAGTCTCATAGTGTTGTGGTCAGAAAAGATGCTTGATATGGTTTCAATTTTCTTAAATTTTCTGAGGCTTGATTTGTTACCCAGGATATGATCTGTCCTGGAGAATATTCTGGATGCCCTTGAGAAGAAGGTGTATTCTGTTGTTTTTTGATGGAATGTCCTATAAATATCGATTAAGTCCATCTGGTCTATTGTGTCATTTAAAGCTTGTGTTCCTTTATTTATTTTCTGCCTGGATGATCTATCCATTGGTGTAATTGGAGTGTTAAAGTTCCCTACTGTTATTGTGTTACTGTCGATTTCCCCTTTCATGGTTGTTAACATTTGCCTTATGTATTGAGGTGCTCCTATGTTGGGTGCATAAACATTTATAATTGTTATATCTTCTTCTTGGATTGATCCCTCGATCATTATGTAGTGTCCTTCCTTATTTCTTGTAACAGTCTTTATTTTAAAGTCTATTATATCTGCTACAAGTATTGCTACTCCAGCTTTCTTTTGATTTCCATTTGCACGGAATATCTTTTTCCATCCCTTCACTTTCAGTCGTATTTGCCCCTAGATCTGAAGTATGTCTCTTGTAGACAGCATATATATGGGTCTTGTTTTTGTATCCATTCAGCCAGTCTGTGTCTTTTGGTTGGGGCATTTAATCCATTTACATTCAAGGTTATTATCGATTTGTATGTTCCTATTACTATTTTCTCTAATTGTTTTGGGTTTGTTTTTGTGGGTCTTTTTCTTCTCTTGTGTTTCCTGCCTAGAGAAGTTTCTTTAGCATTTGTTGTAAAGCTGGTTTGATGATGCTGAATTCTGTTAGCTTTTGCTTGTCTGAAAGCTTTTGATTTCTCTGTCAAATCTGAATGAGATCCTTGCTGGATAGAGTAATCTTGGTTGTAGGTTTTTCCCTTTCATCATTTTAAATATGTCTTGCCACTTCCTCCTGGCTTGCAGAGTTTCTGCTGAAAGATCAGCTGTTAACCTTATGCGTATTCCCTTACATGTTATTTGTTGCTTTTCCCTTGCTGCTTTTAACATTTTTCCTTTCTTTGTATTTAAGTGTTGATAGTTTGATTAATATGTGTCTCGGCATGTTTCTCTTTGGGTTTATCCTGTATGGTACTCTCTGTGCTTCCTGGACTTGATTGACTATTTTCTTTCCCATGTTAGGGAAGTTTTCTACTATAATCTCTTCAAATATTTTCTCAGACCCTTTCTTTTTCTCTTCTTCTTCTGGGACCCCTATAATTCGAATGTTGGTGCGTTTAGTGTTGTCCCAGAGTCTCTGAGATTGTCCTCAATTCTTTTCATTCTTTTTTCTTTATTCTGCTCCTTGGCAGTTATTTCCACCATTTTGTCTTCCAGCTCACTTATTCATTCTTCTGCCTCAATTATTCTGTTATTGGTTCCTTCTAGTGTATTTTTTTTTCCTTCTAGTGTATTTTTCATTTCAGTTATTGTGTTGTTCATCTCTGTTTGTTTGTTCTTTAGTTCTTCTAGATCTTTGTTAAACATTTCTGTATTTTCTCAATCCGTGCTTCCATTTTATTTACAAAATTCTGGATCATCTTTACTATCATTATACTCTGAATTCTTTTTCAAGTAGATTGCCTATTTCCTCTTCATTTATTTGGTCTTGTAGGTTTTTATCTTACTCCTTCATCTGTGACATATTTTTTTGCAGTCTCATTTTTTTTTCCTTATTTTTATGAGTGGGATTTTGACCCTGTCTTACTGGTTGTTTGGCCTGAGGCTTCTAACACTGGAGTTTGTAGGCTGTTGGGTAGAGCTGGGTCTTGATGCTGAGATGAGGACCTCTGGAAGACCTCACTCCGATGAATATTCCCTGGGGTCTGAGGTTCTCTGTTAATCCAGTGATTTGGACTTGGAGCTCCCACCACAGGAGCTTCGGCCTGACACCCAGAGGTTCTCCTGGGGGTTCTTCCCATCTCCTTGGGCGTTGGGGTCCCCCAACAGCATCCAGGAGACACCCTAGTTGTGGGGAGATGTGAACTCTGCATCTTCCCACACCGCCATCTTTTGATGTATTGATTTAAATGGGTCCTGGAAGAAAGTAATGCATGAAATAATTATGAAAATAATTGCATAATCTGCAATTTTGAGGATACTAATGCTGAAGACAAGGTCCAAAGAGGTGTTTATGTTAATAATCTGTGAGTTGATTCAAGGGGGGTAATAAGTGATGCTGTGACTGTGAGGCCACTGACTGGAAAAGCCAGTGGCAGCCACCAGAAGGACAGGACTTTGGTGGGCATCAGCCAGCCCACCCCCAAAGGGCCTGGCTCCACATTCACTGCCCACACCCTGTGTGCCATGGGGTTACACAAGCCCCTTCCCCAAACACCCAGTCGCTATCTGAAGAGAAATAGGGAGAGCTGGGGAGGAATTGAAGCATCAGTAAACAGAATGAGCTGATGCAAAGAGATTGTTAAAATGATTGGATTGGAGGGGGTCGTAAACCAGACTGGACAAAACTCAACTTCCCTCTGTCTCTCACCCCCCTTTCTGACTTCTTCTTTTCTCCCCTTCTTTCCTTCTACCCATGCAATGCAAGCTCGTAAGGAAATTTAGAGTAGCTTTAGAGAAATAAACTACATGTTTGTGGCAAATTTGCTCCACCTAGAACAGTAGTGCTACTGGACGATCTTCACACACACAAATCATATGAATCAAGTTAAATAAATTTTCAATCAATAACACCTCATGGGCTTTTCTTGGACAGTCACAATATTACATGTGCAAATTGAAGTCCTGAGAAGTCCTGTACTTAAAAAGAATATACCTGACTGTGAGCATTTCTCAAATACATTTGACTCTGGTATGTTACCTCCATACAACATGTGTTGAGATCCAGCAGAATTGGTTCCTGAATAACACATTTTGGGGAAATGCTGGACTGGGAGCTGGTGAAGTTGCCTTCCATCCCGACAACTCATGCATTGA
Organism: Lagenorhynchus albirostris; assembly: GCF_949774975.1. NCBI lineage: Eukaryota > Metazoa > Chordata > Mammalia > Artiodactyla > Delphinidae > Lagenorhynchus > Lagenorhynchus albirostris. Next base: position 15,498,053 of record NC_083103.1, on the reverse strand, counting down.
TGATCGATAAACCCCAGGAGACATCCGGCTCCCAGGCCAGCCTCTCCTGGGTGGGCAAGAGGACTGACTCCTCCACAGGAGGCTTCCGGCCAAGATCCGTCCCCCACACCATTCCTGTCTCCACCAGGGAGAAGTTGGAGTGACCTGCCAGCCATGCAGTAGGGTTTTTAGAGCTCCCAGTTTCCAATAATGCCTTTCTACTGCCCGGGCTTCTTGACTCTGTTATTGGGATTAGAAAGAGAACAACAGCTACGAAAACACAAAACAACAAAAACCCTCGGACTGAACAATACCCCAAGCCACATCAGAGGAGCCTTTTCCCTGCTGGCCCGCCGCCTGTGCAGAGTTGGGATGTCTGGGTATGGCTCCCAGCTCCACCCTTGGTCAAGGCCAACATGTTCTCTGGGGTCCTTGGTTTTCTCAACTCTCCCCTCTTTCTAGGCCACCCTCCTTGGGTGGTATAGCCCCCATGATGAAATCTCAGCCCTAAGCTCATTGGAAGCTCTTTATTTAAATACTTAGAATTCTGAACAACCTGAATAGTGTATTAATCATAATTAGTAAGTTGACATCTATTCAGCATTTGACAGTTTACAAAGCAGCTATACAGTCTTTCCTAAGAAGAGCCCATGAAGAGAATAGTGATTCTCCATTCCATCAGTGAGGAAACAGAGAGGATAAGCAGCTTGCCCAAGGCCACACAGGCAGCTGGCAGACCTGGGATTTGAAATGAAGACTTCTGATTTTAAAGTGGGCATTATTAAAGAGCAGAAGACATAGTCCCTGCCTTTGGGAGTTTTAGTCCTGCTGAGAAAGTGAGGCTTACTTTACCCCATTTTCTGTTGTCTGTTATTTTGAATGTGTGTGAGAATAAATTGGGCTGTACAAGTTGTGTAGACACTGTCTCACTCAAGAGATCTGAATTCAGAGAAAGGAGAAGTCCTGTGGGCTGGGGTGGTTAAGGGAGGCTTCCTAGAGGAGGCAGACCCAGAGCGAGGCCTTAAAGAATAAGACACAAAACTTAAGAAAAATCTCTAATACATCAGTCATTTATATACCATAGTATAAAATTCATTCGGCACCCCATCTCTGAACATAGGACAAAAACAAGGCTTTCTTACTTTTTCATTCAGGACAACATTTTTAGCCATTACTGTGTGGCAACCAGAGGCTAGCTTGCTGATGCTAGCTTGTTCCTTGGAATAGGCCCCTAGGATCAGAATATGCCTTTAAATGTAAAGAGGAAGGAAACAGGGGTCCCCCAGCCAGTGGGTGGTAGAGTAGGATTAGCACCCAGATCTCAGTCTCTGTCCTTAACCCGCTTCTCTCTATCAAAGTAGTTCACCTGCCCTGAGCAGGTCTGAGCCACGTCCAGCTCAGATGGGGCTGAGGACTCAGACAGTGGTCGTGGAGTTTCGGTGAGAAGGGGTAGAAAATTCAGGGAGCCAGAATTTGAGCCTTGGGACAGGGAAGGCTGGAGTTGGAGCAAGAGGGAACGGTGTCTAACTGCCTGTTTCACCAAAAACACAGAAGAAAGAAAGAGCCTAGAGCAGAGTTTAGTAAAACCAAAGGAGACCAAGAGGTCAAGAAGTGGATCATCAGGGAGGCTGAGCCTGCGGGCGGGCTCTGGGCAGAGGAGCTAAGAAGGCCCTTGGGCAGGTTAACAATTAGCAAAAGAGTTGTGTTTCTAAGTACATTTCTGATCTCAATCTGTTCCTTCCTTGAGTGAAATGAAGTAGTGATAGTAGATGGAGAATTGCTTCGAAAAGTAGAAGAGGTTTGCAGTGTTAAGTGATCAGTGAACTCTTCATTAGGGGCTGTTAGCTTCTGTCTCTGATATTTATCTTTGTAGGTTGCAAAAAGGGCACTTGTGCCTGAATTTCTTTCTTTCTTCCCCCCCCCTCTTTTTTTTTGCTTCCTACAGGAATTCTTGTACACAAGGCAGACCTGATGTTTGCTCATTGCCCGGCTGATCTCTGGTCCCGTGACTTTTAACATCCATCTACAAATTGAGTTTCCCATGTGGACTTACCAGCTCTGATATGTCTTCTGGGCCACCTTTCCAGTCCAGAACCCCTTTGACCTCACCGCAGCCAGTCTCCCCTTCTCTTCTCCAAGTTCAATCCAGCCCCTTTCTGTGCTCTCCACAGTGCACACACACTGTCTTTTCTGTCCTTTGAACATCCAAGCTTGGTCTCACCTCTGAGCCTTTGCCTGTGCTGTTCACTGGGTCTGGAATGCTTTCCCCACACCCTCTCATGGCTGACACCTTCTCATGTAGGGCTGAGTCAAAGATCACTTCCTCAAAAAGGCCTTCAATGACCACTCATATCAAGAAGCATCCCCATCACTAGTCACTCTCATTACTCGCTTTATTTTCTTTATGGTGTTTGATGATAGGGAATTCTTTCTTTCTTTCTTATTTACTTTTTTGAGAGGGAATGTCTAGTTTTGTAAAAAAGTAATATATGTGCATGACTTTAGAAGTTTACATTCAAATAAAGGTTACATAAAATACAGCAGTCTCCTGCCCCCCTCCTCTCTGCTTCTCAGAAGCAAAAGCATTTTTAGTTCTTTTAGCTGCCGCTTCTATTTACTGCTATATTTTTAAATAATATCCTTGTACTAGAAGTCCTTGATTTTTCTACTTTATTCACAATTCATGGTATTTCTACTGATGGTTCAACTTTTACATACTCATACATGGTTGTATGCATACACGGGGTTGTCCTTTCCCTCCATCCTCCTTGAATAATTTATCATAATTTTTGGAAAATTCACTATTCAACTCTTTAGGATCATTACTATGTAAATATTGTTCACAGATAAGCCATGTGAAATAATAGCATTGTTCTCGTTCTTGCAGAATTTTGTGTTTCTTCTGCAATGGTCTGAGAATTATTAAATGGATTCTTGTGTTCATTTTCTTTTTTATAAATTAATTTTTATTGGCATATAGTTGCTTTACAATGTTGTGTTAGTTTCTGCTGTACGGCAAAGTGAATCAGCTATACTTATACGTATATCCCCTCTTTTTTGGATTTTCTTCCCATTTACATCACCACAGGACACTCAGGAGAGTTCCCTGTGCTACATGGTAGGTTCTCATTAGCTATATATTTTATACATAATATAAAATAGTGCATATATGTCAATCCCAATTTCCCAATTCATCCCACCCCCCTTCCCCCCTTGGTATCCATACATTTATTCTCTACATCTGTGTCTCTATTCCTGCTTTGCAAATAAGTTCATCTGTAGCATTTTTCTAGATTCCACATATAAGAGATATTTGTTTTGTTCTTTCTGACTTACTTCACTCTGTATGACAGTCTCTAGGTCTATCCATGTCTCTGCAAATGGCACAGTTCCATTCCTTTTATGGCTGAGTAATATTCCATTGTATATATGTACCACATCTTCTTTATCCATTCCTCTTTTGATGGACATTTAGGTTGCTTCCATGTCCTGGCTATTGTAAATAGTGCTGCAATGAACATTGGGGTGCATGTATCTTTCTGAATTATGGTTTCCTCCTCATCTTCTTAGTTTTCTGTTTGCCTATCATTAATTCTCTCCTAAACTCTCTGACAGATTTAAAACTCCTCTCAGTATAGGTAGTCTATCACCTCTAGTTTTTAAATTCCTGGAGACATAGCTCCTGGAGCACACCTATCTTCTGCTTTAATGGGGGCTGTTCGCTCTTTGAGCATAGCTGTAGTTCTAGAAACTTCCTCCTCCCATCTACTATGTTGGATCCAGATCTCGGGTTTTGGGGGTGGGGGGGTTTGTTTGTTTGTTGGAGTTTTATTTTTGTTGTTTAATCCAAGGACTGACAAACATTTCTGTGAAAGGTCAGATAATAAATATTTTTGAGTCTGCTGGCCATATGGTCTCTCGCAACTATTCAACTCTGCCATTGCAGTGTGAAAGCAGCAGTAGAAATCATGTAAATGAATGGGCACAGCTATCTTTCAATAAAACTTTATTTACAAAGACAGATGGTAAGCTGAATTTGGCCTGCATGCCATAGTTTGCCCTCCCTTGGTTTACACCTTCATTTTGGTGGAGTACATCCTTCAGTAGCTTCTTGAGAAAGGATACATGGGAAATAGTTTAAAAAGTATTTGCATGCCTAAAAATGTCATCATTCTACCCTCTATTTGATTGATAGTTTGTCTGGAATTTCATTCTAGGTTGGAAATAACTTTTCTTCAGAATTTTTAGGTCATTCCTCTATTGTTTTCTAGAGATTTAGGTTGCTATTGAGATGTTTGATACTCTTCTTATTCTTTGCATACATTTTTTTTTTGTTTCTAAAAGTCTTTAGGATATCTTTATAATGGAGATTCTGAAATATCCTGATGACATTGCTTGGTGATTTTTGTTTTAATCTATTATCTGGGCAAATAATAGCTCTCCCCAAAATTTATCCTAATAATCTATGGGCTTCAGTTTGAAGAAACATTCTTGTATTATCTCTTCACTGTCTACCCGCTCCCACATGGTGATTTTCTCTTCACTCTTTTTTCTGGAATTCCTGTGAGTTGGTTGTAGAAATTCCTGGTTTGACCCACTAATTTTTTTTTTTTTTTTGCGGTATGAGGGCCTCTCACTGTTGTGGCCTCTCCCGTTGCGGAGCACAGGCTCCGGACGCTCAGGCTCAGTGGCCATGGCTCACGGGCCCCACCGCTCCGCAGCATGTGGGATCTTCCCGGACTGGGGCACAAACCCATGTCCCCTGCATCGGCAGGCGGACTCTCAACCACTGTGCCACCAGGGAAGCCCAACCCCACTAATTTTTATTTCGTTTCCTCTCATAATTTCTACCTTTTCTTGTCTTTTTGTTCTCTGAATTATTTCCTTATTTTTATCTTCTATTGAATATTTTATTTTAGCTCCCATTTTTAATTTCAAAGAGCTATTTCTAAATGTGTTCCTTTTTATAGCTGCCTATGGTTTCATGGATGAAATATCTTCCCATATGTTATGAGGATGGAAATGATAATTCTCTGACATTTTCTTTTGCTCCATGAATTACTCACTTCGCCTGTTTGCCTTTCTCCTCCTCCCTCTCCTCCTCCTCTGCCCCCTCTCCTTCTGTTTGTTTTGTTGTCTACTTTTCATGTTAGAGGATTTCTCAGGTCCCTGGTGATCGTGGCTGTCTGTATAAGGGTGAGACTCTGTAAAGTGGACTGGAAGTCTCTGGGAATGGGCAGGGTTTGTGTGGTATTATTGGAGAGCAACCCAGACCTTTAATTGGGAGTACCCCAGATCAGTATCTCTGGGTCTCTGCCCTTGGCTGAAAGTCCCTACAGAGATGGATCACCCAATCTTTCACCTGGCTGGTGGGGAGGGAAAAAACTGGGGTCCCTGGGTTTTGAGAGTTGAGTGGGGAAAAGGAGCTGGAAGTTCCCCCTTTTGGCTGTGCACTTCCACCTTCTTCTTGCCTCCCCAAGTCCAGGGTCCTCCTGGTTCACCCCCATCTTCAGTCATATCTGCTGCGTCCAATTCCTGGCCTTTCCTGGATTTGGTGGCTCATGTTGGCTTTTCTTGTTCAGGCACTTCCCTTGGCAGTTGGATTTCAGTTTCTCCAGACTAGAAAATCAGTTCCCACTCCTTCTTCCACTTTCCATCTTCCAGAAATTTGTTACCTCTGATCTTTGGTGGTTTATCCTCTTCCATTCTCATTGCCCTTGCTGTTTGAGTGGCATTTTAGAAAGGCGTGGAGATAAACTCATGTATGTAAGTGGGTGTTCTTTTTATTCTGTGCTTGGCTGCCTTCTTCTTGCTAGGCTCCAGGAAGGCAGGGAGCTTGTCAGTTTTTTTGTGACTTTGTCTCTATCCAAAGGGGCAGGGCAAATCTTGAATTAAAAAGCCTGCCCAGGAGAGGACATCTGGGGCTGTGTGAGGGACTCAGGGGGTTCAGTGGCCAGGAGGAGGCTCCACTCCCATTTAAACCAGCATCTCTTTCATCGAGTTTCACTCATTCATTCATACTCCTCATGTTTACTGAGCACTTACTATGTGCTTGACATTATACAAGACCTTGGAGATGTAGCAGTGGACAAGACAGATGTAGCCCCTGTCTTCATGGAGTTAGAATCTAAAGGACAAGTTGTTACAATCAAGTAGGGTGAGCATTTAGGAAAAGAAAAACAGATACTACTGTTTAGGGGACTGAAAAAGTGATGGTTCAGGAGACACCTGATGGCCAGAGGAGACTAAGCTATCCTGTTGAGGAAGCAACTGACTGGAGAGTAGTGTGCCCTGGGCAGAGGAGAGAGCATGTGCAAAGCCTGGTGTATTAGTTAGCTATTGCTGCATAACAAATAACTCCCAAAGTCAGTGGTTTAAAACAATATTTATTATCTCACAGTGTCTGTGGGCCAGAATCCGGACATGGCTTAGCTGGGTCCTCTGGCTCAGGATCTTTCACAGGCTACAGTCAAGGTCTCAGCTGGGGCTGCAGTTACCTTAAGGCTCAACTGGGAGTGGACCTGCTTCCAAGCTCAACCAACTGGATTTTTGCCAGATTCAGTTCTCCTTCAGCTGTTGGACTGAGGACCTCCATTCTTCCCAAGGGGTTGGCCCAGTTGGGCTTCTCCACAGAGCAACTCTAATATGGTGGGAGGCTTCATCAGAGCAAGCAGGTGTGAGAGCAGGACAGAGGCCATAGTCTTTCATGACCTGACCTCAAAAAGTGACACCCATCACTTTTGCTGGTCAGAAGTGGTTAGAGGGGAGTCCCTGGGTCCGGCCCACTCTCAAGGGGAGGGGATTCCACAAGGGCATGAGTCCCAAGGAGACAGCTGTTCCTGATCACTGGGAGCCATTTTAGAAGCACCTTTCACCTGGACTGTGTGACTGGATTATTTGACTGGAGTGTATATATATCCAGCCAAGCTGGAACGAAGAGTGTGAGGGGGAGTGTGAGTGGAGGCCTGGAGAATTAGGCAGTAGCCATGGAAGGTTTTTCAGCCCATGGAAGGTTTTTGGCTTGGGCTATTATAATAAAATACCATAGACCAAGTAGCTTGAACAACAGACATTTATCTCTCACCATTCTGGACGCTGAGAAGTACAAGATCAGGTGCCAGAGGACTTAATTCCTGGTGAGGGCTCTCTTTCTGGTTTGCAGATGAGCACTTTTTCCTGTGCCCTCATATGGCTGAGAGAGAGAGAGAGGAAGCTCTCTGGTGTCTCTTCTTATAAGGGTGCTAATCCCATTATGAGGGTCCCACCCTCATGACTTCATCTAAACCTCCCAAAGGCCCCATCTCCAAAAATCATTGCCTTGGGGGTTAGGGCTTCATACATGAATTTTGGAACCACAATTCAGTCCATAGTAGCAGGTGAGGTTCATGATTGGATATACAGTTTTTGGAAGATCAGTTGGGCTGCTTTGAGAGGTTTAGAGGAAAAAGACTGCAGGACAGGAATCAGTTAGGCTAAAGATAAGTGGCAAAGGAGACCAAGAAGGGGCATCCAGTGAAGTCAGGTGAAACCTGGGTGAGGGTGGTGGCCTGAGGCCCAGGAGAAAGAATTTCAAGGAGGTGGAAGCACAGGTCTGGTCCATTGGATCCACTGTCCGAGGTCCAACTTCCCTGGTAAAGGCATCCATGGCTCAAAAACCCTGAAAAGCAACTGCTTAGCTCCAAACCCCTCATATGTACCTGAGGAAACTGAGGCCCAGAGCAGTGATTTCTGTGAGGAGCGAGACCGTTTGGGGCTCGCAGGCCGAAGGTCACACTGAGTGCCATGGTGTCCAGATTCTGTCCAGTGAGCAAATTTGCATTCTGCTTCCCCTCAGCATGTGATGGAGACCTCACGATTCCAGGTGTGAAAGAGGCTGAGACAGGCAGAAGCTGTGAGAAACGTCTCTGTGAGCCTTTCAGAACATGAGCCATGTGGTTCAGACAGGGCCATAGGAGACCTGCTTCAGGGGGTGTAAGGGGAAACGGAGCCTATCAGAAGGACCAGCTTTGCAGATATTAATGATCCTCCTTTTGGGGCTCCTGGCCACAAGTCCCTGTGCCCAGCCTGGATTAAAACCCCACGTTGCTGCAATCCTGGGCCCTCAAGGAAGAGATTTCCAACAATGCAAAACTGCTAATGAGGCAATCCTGATGGAAGGCGTGGGCCTCCTCCCTGGACCCCCTCCTGGGTCTTGGCTTTGAAATCCCATCCCATGGAGGTAGGGGGGAGGGCTGTAGTTCTGACTGTCTGGAAGTCCCCTCCCCCCCATGCTGGAGCTCCCTGGATGGGGCTCAGCCCCTCCCCAGCCTCCTGCTTTTGGCCGCGCTGCTGAGCAGCTCACTTTCTTGGCGGGGGTTCGTCAGTTCCAGGCATCAGATCCCACCATGGGAACCTCGCTAGTTGGGGCCACCTTGCCAAGGTGCACAAGTGTTTACCACACTCAGGCGGGCAGGGAGCAGCAGCAGGGGGAACTGGACTCCTTTCTCCCCAGCAGGAACAGAAGCGGCTGTCATTCTGTGATGCCTGGGCCTGGCGGGAGACCAAGGTGACACTTCAGGGACCCCTTCCCACACCCTGCTGCCCCACCCAGCCTTGCATGGGAGCTGCCGGGCTGCTGCGCGTTAGGATGAGCTGCGGAAAAATGGGGCCCCGAGCAAACGTCCTACCTTCAACAGGAGGTAGGATGGGCGGGCGTTTCCATAGAGTATCTAAGCAGGGCTGGTCACTGACACAGGTCATGCCCTGACCCTGTACTCCAGGCGGCTGCCCTCTCAGCACCTGGGGCACCTGGGACAGAACAGAGGCAGAAACCAAGCAGTGTGGGGAGGCCCTAGTGACCCCTTCCTCATTACCTTCACGGCCAATCTCAAGTGTAGGACAGACCCTGAGGTGTGGCCCATGGCGAGGGGTCAGTGCAAACCCACAAGCCCATGTTTGCTGCCACCGAAAAGGGGCCCATGCTTTTTGCCTACCAAGCCCATTGGGCAAGAGACCTTTGGGTCAAGGGGCCAGCTGAGTAAACTGTCCCAAAGTAGTTATCACGGCAAAGGACCATGGAAGGTTCTGGACTTTCTGAAAGCTGCCCCATGATATTCTCAGGTGATTCCGGGAGGAAAATGGAGCACATTACATTCAAGATCACATTTAATCAAGAACTCTGAGATAGGTACTACTGTTATCCTCATTTTGTGAAGACACTGAGGCATAGAGCCACTAAGGAAGGTCACACTGACAGGAGGTGCAGAGCTGAGACTCAAGCCCACGGCTGTCTGCTTGCCCGGTCAGTGCCCATCTTCCCTCTCCTGCCTCCCCTTGGACTCCAGGCTCCCAGTGGCCATGTGCCCCAGAACAGGTGCCCGCAGAGTTCTAGATCCTTCTCATCTATGCTGCCCTCCAGCCCCCTGTGCAAGGGGTTCCACAGTGAGAAAGAGGCAGTTCTGCTTTCTCGTTCTGTTGGCTCCAATGATGGTGGCTCGAATTACAAACTACTGCAGTGATGCTGCAGAGCTGAACTGAGGCCTCCGAAACCTACGGCAGCCCTCTGGCTGGGATCCAGCCTCTCTTCAAGTACCTCTGTTCTCCTCCCTGGAATAACGGTTGGACAGTCCAGAAAGTTCTGAAACTCTGGGTTTCAGAATCCCAAGGTACAGCCTGCAAAACATTCGTTTCTCTCTGCTGATTTACCACAGCCTCCAACACATACTCACACACCTCACCTACCCTTTTATGCCTCTTGTTATCTTCATGACCTTGGGCAAGTGACTTCATCTCTCTTAACCTCAGTTTCCTCATCTGTAAAATGGGGATAATCACAGTACCTAATTCTCAGGGCTGTTGTGAGGGTTAATACGAGGTGTCATTTTCATTTTCTTCCCTCTTTGCCCCCAATCAAGCCTGACTGTTCCTATCATTCTCCATACACTGTCATCCTTTGGCGGAGGGCGTGAGAGTAGAGCAGGGAGCCTTAAACCCCATTCCAGAGCCTTCACACCACGCGGCCATATGCCAGCGCCCAATATAGAAGTTGGGGGCATTCCTTGTTTTCCCAGCCCTGCATGTCTTTCTCCTCTCCCTTTCTTTCTGGGAATAGGCTTGAGATTTTTCTCTGGGGAGCCATGGGCTCCTGAGGCTCAGATAGACCTCACTTTGTTTGGGTTCTAAGACTGGGCATGTGATCCAGCCTGCCCAGCTAGCACACTCCACTCTCTATCCAAGTGCTTGTTCAGGGACGGTCATGTGATCCAGGCTGGACCAATGAGAAACCTGGCTGGGATTTATGCAGTCTTTTTTCCTCTGCGATTGCTAAACTGGTAGAACGTAAACTTGAAGAGGCTGGCAGGTGTCCCCTGCATCGGCAGGCGGACTCTCAACCACTGCGCCACCAGGGAAGCCCTGCAGTGGATTTTTACTTGTTTTTTACTTGTTTATTTTCTCCTGTATGAAAAAGACACTGAAACACACAGGTATTCTTGATGGTTGCACCCATTTCCACTGCAGGACATTCTCACTCGCTCAGGCCAATGCTATCTGCAAGTTTACTTTAATATTGTCAGACCTTAACCTGCTCTTTCCTTTCAATGGGTCTATAGACATGGCTCCTAGAAGAGCTGAGAGTGTCAGGGGAAGCAGCAGACAGTCCTCCAGGCTCCATGAGGGGGCCTCTCTGTCCCACACACACTAGCCAGCTCCCTGCAAGTTGCAGGAGGTACGCGCTGCACAGTATCAGAAGGAAGAGGTCACAGGGGATGCATGGCTAAGCTGCTGAGGGATTGGCTCCTGAGGACCCGCCTTTCTCTGCAACACTGTAATTGGTGCATCTTCACAGATTTTCACGTGGCTTCTTCTTTTCTTCATGTTTCCTTCTCTTTTTTAACATTTGAATGATCTGTCTTCGGTTTGTTTTTTCTTTCCATCTCCCAAATAATTCAGTAAAGAGCCTTCCTACTTTCTGGCACTGACAGGGCAGCAACAGCCCCTCCCTGCCCCCACCGTGCGCTCACCGCCTCTACCTGCCCATCGTGGTCTCATCTGACACAGAGGGAAGAGGCAGCGGGGAGGAGCAAGGCCTAATGCTCAGAGAAGATGCCAGAACCAAGGAAGAGACATTCCTGGGATGTACGTCTCCTTATTTCCTCCCAAATCTTAAGTCAATCTAACCAGAACTTTGGGGGAAATTTCTCCCCAAGAATCCAAGAAGTTGGGAGGCCTCTGAGAGATGAAGCACTGTGGTGACTTCTTTTTTTTTTTTTTTTTTGCGGTATGCGGGCCTCTCACTGTTGTGGTCTCTCCCGTTGCAGAGCACAGGCTCCGGACGCGCAGGCCCAGCGGCCATGGCTCAGGGGCCCAGCCGCTCCGCGGCATGTGGGATCTTCTCGGATCGGGGCACGAACCGTGTCCCCTGCATCGGCAGGCGGACTCTCAACCACTGCGCCACCAGGGAAGCCCCACTGTGGTGATTTCTAAAGATTCCTACCTGCTGGTATTCATACCTTGTGTCATGCCCTCCCCTGAGTGTGGGCTACCCCTGGTGACTTACTGCTAAAGAATAGAATATGCAAGAAATGATGGGATGTCCCCTCCGTGACTGGGTTAGGAAAGACTGTGACCTCCATCTTACGGGTATTCTCTTGCTCTCTCTCCCCGGCTCACACTAACGAAGCCAGCCGCCATGTTGTGAGCTGCCCAGCAAGGAGAAACTGAACCCTGCCAACTACCACAGGAGCGAGCTTGGAAGGAGACCCTTCCCCAGATGAGCCTTGAGAATGACTGCGCCCTGGAGGACAGCTTGACTGCAGCCTATGAGAGACCCTGAGCCAGAGGACTCAGATTAACTTTGACCAATTCCTGACCCTCAGCGACTTTAAGATAGTAAGTGCTGCTGCTTTAAGCCACTATGTTTTGGGGGGTCATATGTTATGCAGCAGTAGATGACCAATACAAGTACAAACCTTCTACTTCCCACGGGAGACCACGAAGGCCAGAGAGAAAGGAAGTCACCTAAGGTTGTAGAGATGGTGGTTGAGAGCAGAGCAAGTGCTATAATCCAAGTCTCTGTCCACTGCCCTTGGGGGGAGACTGGAAGTAACCCCACGCCATGATTTTTGTCCGCACTAGGATTGTCACCATGAATGCTAAGCCTCGGTTCTGTCATCTATAAAATGGGATGACTAGTGACTAAGTGGAAAGATGGTAAGTGCTGCATGTAAAGCACCTGGTGCATAGTAGGTGCTTTGTCTAGAGAATTCTTTCTAAAAAGAAGCCTCACCTGAAGCCATCTTTCCAGAACGTTTTAGGAAATCAAAGCAGCTGGTCAGAGGGGAATCCTAACAGTTATACACGTTTTATCTTGGCTAAAACTACAAATGGGCCTCCATGTTGATGTGAGGCCAAGAGTTTTCTTGGCATATAGGTTTACTTATTGGAATCCTTTTCCTCTTTCTTGTATAAAGTACACCCATGATGCAGCATCTCCATTTCTTTAAAAAGAAGAGAGAACTTACAGATATTTGGAAATAATATGATGGCAGAATCCTGGATTTTTATAATCCCCTACGTCCAACTTTTATAGTCATCTTCTTTATATCTAATTTGAAAGCCATGATTTAGGGGAACTCACGCTTTTTTTGAATATTTCCAAAACGTTCAAATAAGCATTCATAGAAATATTAACATTATTTTGTTTCATCCTTGTATTTCATGATTTTCCTCATATTAAGTTCAAGTCCATGATATCGAGCTTAAGGGATATACGCAGACCGGTGTGGTAACCACACAACTGCCTCCTGGTAAGGCTGGAACTCAGTGATGGGGAAGAAATTCAGGGACACGTTAGTCACAGTCACTTACCTTCGGCATGCCACCCCCGTCACCCAGATGTTTACAAGAGCAGAGATAACACTGGCTCATCCCATGAACCAGGCAAGTGGAACTCTGTTAAGGAGAATCTACCAGGTTAATAACTTCCAACAAAGCAGAGGTGGGGTCGTGAGCTCTACTTTCCAGCTGAGAAACAGAGGGACTTGCCCAGGTGCACACAGTTTATTCATCACAGAACTAGACCTGTATATATTTTTATCTTATATCTCTTTTTAATCTTTATAAAGATGGTTATAATGCTGCAATGTAACCTTTTTTGGAACTTACTCTTTTCACTTAATATTTGCCTTACTCTGTTTGGGCTGCTATAACAAAATACCACAGACTGGGTAGCTTATAAACAACAGAAAATTGTTTCTCACAGCTCTCGAGGCTGGAAGTCCAAGATAAGAGTGCCAGCATGGTCAGGTTCTCCTGAGAGCCCTCTTCCTGGTTGCAGACTGCTGACTTTTTGCTGTGTCCGCACACTGTGGAAGGGGTGAGCTAGCTCTTTTTATAAGGGCACTAATCACCTTCCAAAGGCCATGCCTCCTAATATCATCACCTTGGGCATTAGGTTTTCAACATGTGAATTTTGGGGGGGACACAAACATTCAGACCGTGGCAATATTCTATTGTTAAGATTCATCCCTATTACTGTGTGTTGCCCTGGTTCACTTATTCTTTTAAAATTTAAACTCTTTATTTTGAAATAATTTTAGACTTACATACAAGTTGCAAAAGTGTACAGAACTTCCATCTACCCTTCACCCAGCTTCCCCTGATGGTAACGTCTTACGTAACCACAGAACATTTATCAAGACTAAGAAGTTAACATTGGTACAACAGCAGTAATGAAACTACAGACTTTATTCTGATCTCACCAGTTTTTCCTCTGATGCTTTTCTGTTCCATAATCTAATTTAGCACACAGCACTGCATTTAGTTGTCATGTCTCCTTAGTCTCCCATCTGTGATGGCTCCTCTCTGGTTCACTTATTTTGACAACCGGGTGATATTCCACTCTTTGAATTCACTATGTTGGTTCATCCATAGCTGAGCACTTGGGTTGCTTATGAGGTTCTGCTCTCATGACCAGTGCTGCTGTGGAACCACTCATACGTATGTCCTGCCATACAGTGGCCAGAGTTTCTCTTGTGTGTATACCAGGAGTTGAATATTCCGGATCATAGGTTTAAATGTTCAACTTTAGGAGATAATGCCAAACCTTTCCAGAATGAGTGTACCAGTCATAAGTCTACCACTGTAAATATGAATGGTCTATGACCCCTTCCTTATTTGATATGGTCAGACTCGTTCATGTTTGCCAATTGCATGGGTCTAAGTGGGCTTGATTGGGGTCTAAGCGGGCTTGATTGCTCTCAGTTCTTTGAACACACCAGTGTCTTTGCTCCTCAGGACCTCAGGCATAAATGTCTCCCCGCGGGCACAGCTGTCTCCCCATGGGCATGCCCCACCTTTCCAGCTCTCCCTTCCTCTTGCTCTTCAGATCCCAGGGTGGGCTTCCTTCACCACCCTCTCCAAGTCTTCCCCCACCCTCATATTGCATCTTAGCATCTTGTCTCTTCTCTCTGACCACAGCGTCAGCTCCATGAGAGCCGTGATTGCATCACTCTTCCCCATTCACGCTCCCCAGCTGGGCACAGTGCCTGGGACTGAGTAGATGTTCAACATGTGTCTGTTAAATGAATGAATGAGTGGATGGAGCTTGTCTGTACAGGATGCTTCCTATTGGGAATCACCCTGGCCCCATAGCCAGTAAAAGTAAAAGCTTCATCTGGTTTCCAAACCCCAGCCTCCTGTTTTCACCAGCAATAATTTGCTGCAAACCCTGCCAGTAAAGGACAGACCATTTGGGATGCATAAAGCAAAACGGAATCATGTGCAAGATCTTTGGGGTGGGCTGTGCTGCTCATCCCGAGTCTGGGGGGCCACAAGTCAAGGCTGGAGGACAAGCTGGGTGGGTGAGAGAGAGGAGGTGAGGGAGAGGACAGCCTTCTCCTTGTCGGCCACCTTTTCTTCAGTTTGAGAAATGTGAGGAGGTGGAGAGTGGGGGGGGCAGGCCACGCAGGTGGTCTAAGGATCCTCCACTTTTCCAGTGGGAACTTCGCTGATGTTGGGTGGCCTCCTGGGCAGCCCCATGGAGGGGATGGGCTCCAACATGGTCTTCTCATGGCCATAGGGCTGCTGGGGCTTCTGGGAGAATTTACAGTATGCCATCAGGGCTGCTTGCTGATCTCTTGTTAAGAAATACTATTGTACTGTTGGTTGTCTCTGACTAAATAAAATACATGCAGTTGTAGAAAAGAAAACAATAAAATCACTAAGGCCTTCCCATCACCCAGAGATCTCACTGGTTCCATGCTGCCATATTTCTTTCCTGTCTTTCCTACTCCTCCCTTGTTCACTTAGGAGAGCCTGGGGAATTGAGGGATTAAGAATATGGGTTTTGCAGACTGACAGCTATAATTCAAATGCAGACTCTGCCTCTTGCTAGCTGCATGGTTTTGGCAAATTCCTTAACTCTTCTGTTTTCCAATCTGTAAAGGGAAAAGCCCATCCATAGTGCCTGCCTCTTAGAATGGTTGTAAGGATGTCATGACCTATTACATATAAAGCACCTGGCCCATGGTAACTGCTGAATAAATGTTAGCCACTATTGTGTCAAACCCATTCAGTCATTCGATTAACATTTATTGAGCATTTACTGTGTGCCAAGCGCTGTCTGGGGACCTAGGCATACAGAGGTGAACAAAACAAGCATGTTGCCTTCCCTGGGGGAACTTACAGCCTCTTTGGGGTGAGGGTGGAGGCACACATGGTCCAAATAACATGCTACTGAATTTATAATCATGTGTTGCCAGGAGCTTTATAAACATAACGAATAGGAGAAAGTTACATTTCAGCCAGACCTGAAAGACAATGAATAAGATGTAGTGCAGGGGTGGGGGAGGGGTGTCAGGCAGAAAGTGGAGGGACTCGAAGGAGGTTTGGGTGTGTTGAGGTGCTGACAGCCGGCCTTTGTGGCTGAACACAGCTGAGCAAGGGGACAGAGGAATGATGTGAGATGGGGCTAGAGGGGCAGCCGGGTCAGAGTCTTTGGGGCCTTGTCAGTGTCCTTGAAGATTTTTAATGCAATTCCCATGCAGATTGAATATAAATTATAGGCAAACGTGTCTAAAACGAGATCACACGTGTCCACCATTCTTCTTCCATTTAGCCTGGAGCCCAACTTCTCTACAAAGGGCTTGTAGACATCATTTTGAAGGACTGTGTAGTACTCCATCATGTGGATGGAGCTATAATGAGTCATCTCTCCATTGTTGGCGGTTTGGGCTGTTTCCATGTGGGGGCAGCCAGTGCTTGCTCTTCATATGCTCCTGGCAGCTTTCCGCGGGGACACTCCTCCACTCTGACAATCCATCCAACCATGGCACCGGGACCCCTGTAGACAGGAGGGAAGGGGAGTGCAGAGCTCCCTCTCTGTCCCTGCAGGTTTGGCCCAGGCTGGCCTCTGATGTCTTGGAAAGTTGGCCGGCAGCTCCTGGCTCTCTCGCCAACGCTGGCTGTACCAGGCTGGCATCTGCCCTTTGACTGCAGCTTGGAGCTCAAATGCTCCACCAGGACATCAAGGGCCAAGGCAGGGCCTTCTGGGGCCTCGTTGCTCCATTCTCTCCCTTCTCACTTCACCCCTTTGTTCTGCAGACCCCACCCCCAACCCCCCGCCCCCAGCCCTACCCCCATGGGATGAATGAGCTGGGGAGGTGTCTCTGGCCTGTTACTGATTATTTCCAAAAGTCCCTTGTGACCAGGCTGGTGGGGCTGGGACAGACACCAGCTCTTCTCCCGCCGTCCTGCAGCTAATCATTCAGAAAACACATCTTAGAGGAGGAATCTGGGAGCCGGGCACAGGTGCGAGGGGAGGGGAGGGTTTCTCTGGAGGGACAGGCCGCCATAAGGGGGAGGTCCCAGAGGAAGTGATTGACGTGGGATGGGATCTGGTGTGGGCCAGTGGGAGGGCTCTCACCAGAAGAAATGTATGGGCAGCTCACGTTTTTACCTTCTTTTTCCACTCCTAGGGCCATCCTGGGAATGTGGGAATAAGAAGGGCCCCTCTGGGCCTGACACAAAGTAAGAGCTTGATAAAGGTTTGCGTGAATGAAGGAACAAAACGACCCTTGGATTCAGAATCACAGAACGGCACACACAAAGGACCCGTGGAGATCACCCAGTTCTGTGTTCTTAAGCTCTCTCGAGTCAGGCACTTTTAGGAGAACCTGATGAAGTTTCTGGTCCTTTTCTCCAGTCCATACTCCCACCCACACACCCTCAAAGCTTCTAATATGATTTAGAGGAATTCCAACCCCCTAGAATCTTTCCATGGACCCCTCATTGTCCAATTCTCTCTTTTGACAGAAGGTGAAAGAGATGCCTAGGGAGGATCAGGGACCAGCCCAAGTTCCCCGGAGGTGGTGGCCAGAATCTTGACCTTCCTTCTCACCCCAGTGCTGGGAATCCTGTACAGCCGTGGTCCCGGGCCTGCCATTCACGTGCTGTGTGATCTTGTCAAGATACCTGAGCTCTCCGGACCTCAGTTTCCTCATCTGTAACTGGGGAGAAACAAGGCTCACGGCCCATGTCTGTGCTTGTACTAAGCAAGGGTGCTTGTCGAGTGCCCCACCGCATGGCAGGTGGTAACCACACACTGGCTGGTCTAGCGTTTCCCCATCACACAGAGGTCAGTAGAGCTTCAGTGAAGGGAAGTGTTTTTGCTTAAGGCCGCAACGTGGGAGGAGCGTGGAGAGTCTTCCCTTGGCTCAAATATGAGTCCCGCATAACACTGTGTCTGTCCCCTCGGGGCTGAGCACCTCCAAGCCATCAGAAAGCTTCTCACATTCAGGTTCAGTGTGTCAGAGGCAGGCTGTGTGGCCTGGGGCCTCCATCTTCTGATTTGCTGCATTGAATGGGCACTAGTTCCTAGTTCCCTCCAGGATTAGAATGCAAAATATTTGTTTCTTTCCAAAAAAGACATTCTCTTACTCTCTGGGAGAGTCACTTGCCCCAGTCAGCCGGCCACAGAGACGGCAGAGAGGTAGTGACTTGACAATCCCTTTAGTTGGGGGTGGATGGGAGTGGGCAGAAGGGAGCATGGCCAAGGGTCTGCTGCAGCAAGTGACAAATAATCAGTGACCTTGAGTTTGGACTACCGCGTGAGAGAGTTCAGTGAGGGAGACCGTCGTCGTGATACGAGGTGGCCAGGAAAAGTTGTGGAGCTTCCCAGGGGAATATAAAGTGTCAGATAAAGTCTAGAATGTGGGACCCTATACCTCTCAACACCCGGGCTTCTGTCTTATAAATGGTCTCTTCTGACTACAAGCTTTGTGATTTGTGTTCTACAAAGGCAGGATTTGTGTCTGAATTGCCCTTTAGACTCTGCACAGAGCCAGGCACATAGTAGGTGCTCAATTAATATTTGTGGAATAAAGGAACCAACTGGACTGCAGCAGTACAGACTCTGCTGACCCCAGCCCCAGCCTAAGAGCCTTGTTAGCGAGACGACAGAGGCAGCTCCAAATACAGGGGCACCCGCGGGTGTCTGTGCAGTCACCACCCACTCTCAAACCCCTTTGACATGCCCACTGGCATTTGGCACATGGATGTATCTGCCAGGCCATGGAGTGCTTTCCCATGCATGAGGCCCCATGGAGGCCTCGGAGAGCTGGGCATTGTCCTGCCCAGAAAGCTTCCATTTCTTCCAATGAAAGAGTCATTAATAACAATGTACTTAATTAAAGGAAAGCTGGCTTCAAAGAGCTGTGGGTTTATGGGAAGAGACTTGGATGGAAGTCATTATTCTTTTTGTCCCATCTCGCCCCTCATTCTGTCTCTTCTGTCTTCCATTCAGCCCACGTTTGATCTCCTGCCTGTGCTTTCTTCTGCCAGTTCAGGGTCCAGGGGGAATGGGCTACTGTGTCCATGGCGGGAGGAATGGGGAAATCTTTTGAACTGGCCTCTTGTCCAGGAGAAGCGGAAGCCATAGTGGAGTGGGATGGGGGAGCTCTGAGATGTGTCTGGGGGTGTGAACTGAAAGCAGGAGCTGGTGGTGAGGACCCAAAGGAAAGTTCTCTGCCAGGTCAGGTGAAGAAGGGGCTCTGGTTTGCAAAACACCTGCCAGAGAAAGAACCAGGACCTTGTGCTCTGCCCTCCCTGATAGATATAATAACAATCACAATGATTAATATAGCTCATACTGAGAGCTCACTGTGTGTCAGGTCTGTGCCTGGCACAAGGGCATTGTTTCATTTCATCTTCACAATAGCTGTCCTCATTTTACAGATGAAGAAACAGAGACTCTGTGCCCTGTCACTTCTCCAGTCACACAGCTGACATCACTCCTCTGTGTGACCTGGGTCACAAAGGCTCACCTCTCTGAACTTCTGTTTGTTTTTTTTTTGAACTTCTGTTTTATTTTCATCTGCAAAATGGAAAGGCTGAACTAAGTGTTTCTGGTTCTTGGTATGAATCACATGAACTTTGATGTAATTTTTGTCTGGTTAGGGCAGGGTGGACCATGAAGAGGTACTCAGCATCCTTGCTTTGGCAGCACAGCTCCCAGGTCCCAGGGGAATTCTTCAGGAGGTGCCTCTCCATAGCAGGTAGGAAAACATGATAATAAAGCTGTGTCTTGAGGATGAGTTCTAGTCCTTACTTATCATTAGTTGAATGTGGCTATTGGGGAAGACCACAGGTCTTCCTGTGGTCGTGGACTACAGCCTCCTGGAGGAGGATGGGACCTCATGTGTAAGCCGGAAGTTGTGGGCCCTGCCTTGGAGAGAGAAAAAGAGGGAAATAGAGGAGAGATAGAAACAGACAGAGATATAAAGAGAAAGACAGAGACAAATGGTTATACAGAGAGATAGCGAGTGAGACAGAATGAGTCAGAGAGAGAGAAAGGGGTCGGGGGAAAATATCAGAGAAACAGAGGCAGAATAAGAGAAGAAGAAAAAGAAAGATAGAGGAGAGAAAGCCAGAAAGACGGAGAACCTAAACAGGGTAGGAGTGGAGGCTGCCCAGGCAGCCTATCTGGGATTGGGCCGCATCTCCCTGTAATTGCAGTTCTGATCGCTCAAAGACAGTAGCTGAGAAGCAAACCCCAGCACACCCCAGAGAGCTGCCTGGGGTGAGGGCCTGGAAGGCAATGCAGAGATGCAAGGCCTCAGAAGGTGTTGGATGGGGAGAGAGAAACCTGCGGTTCTTTCGGTTAAACCAAAATTATGATTGTCCAGCTCAATTTCAGAAGTGAGCAGAGCCCTCAAAGCAGGCCTCATGCTCTTTCTGTGTTTTATGGGAGCTGGAACATTGTGGGTGTTAAGCAAACATACTCTTTCAAGTTCAATCACGGAGGGAAGCTGGATGGGAGCTATTAAACAGAGCAGCTCTCACAGCTGGAAAAATAAATCCATGGGCTGAGGCATCATCCAGTGGCATGAGCTGGGCCCCTAATCCAAGATGGCAGAGGGAGCCCATCTGCTCTGCTGTAAAAGGGGTGGCCCTGGAGCCCAGGTCTTCACTTGAAATCTCAAGGTCTCTGACGTGCAGAACTGCACAGGCTCTTGGAAATGGATAATAATAGCACTCCCTTCCAGAACACGACGAGGCCAGCCCCATCTAGTGCCTTACAAATATTCTCTGTAACCCTCAAAGTAACCCTATGAGGTACATCCTGTTGCTTAACCTACTTGTTTACTACGACTTAACCTGTTCATTATGGGGTAGCCCCATTTTATAGGCAGAAAAACTGAGCCCTGCTATTTGTCCAAGATCACACCTGGCAAACGGCAAAGTCAAGACTTAACCTCAGATCTGCTGCTCTCCTGGCCATTGCTGTCCAGGTGAGCACCATGAGATATCGCAGGTACCTCCAACGGGGAAGGCCCTGGCTGTGGTCACAGAGGCATCCCCATGGGTTGAGAATAAGGGGCAAGGGGCCAGCTGGAGGGACCATGTCTCCTTTCCAGGTGATAACCTGGGAATGCAGACTTGCTCTTCTTTCTAGACCCTCTGTAAGTAACATGTACCCCAAGAAGCCCCTTTGGGGAGGTGCAGTGGGGGGATGGGCAGGTGGCAGGGTGGGAGATGGACAGCTACTGACTTGTGGGCTCAGCATCTTTTTATTTCCCCTTTTGCTGGTGACACCCTTTTCTTTTCCTCTGGGGGATCTCTCCCCCTCTGTTCTATGTGATTCTAGCAGAGATTTCCATTCCCCAACTTTCCCCTGCCCTTCATAGTGGCTCGCATATGACACTGTGTCTCTGTTAGGAATGCTTTCACCTGCGAGTAATAGAATGCACACCTAACAGGAACTTCAACAATAAAGACATTTAATTATATCCCATAAGGAAAAGAATCTGGAAGTGGAAATTTCTAAGTTTGGTGTAACAGCTAAACAATATCATCAAAGACCAGATTTTTATCATTCTTCTGGTATTACTGTGCTGGAGTTTTGTCTTTGAGCTTGTTGCCTTATGGTGGCAAGATGGCTGTAGTGACTTTTGCATCATGATTCCATTCAGAAGCAAGGACGCAAGAATCTTTCCTCTTGCTAACATGGCTTTTATCAGGGAGAGAAAAACTTTTCAAGAAGACACTAGCATACTTCCATATATATATATGTGTGTGTGTGTGTGTGTGTGTGTGTGTGTGTGTGTGTGTATACATATGTATATATTTCATGTTTTCTACCTGGACATCTCTCTCTCTCTTCATCTCTCTCTCTCTCTCTCTTTCTTTCTTCCTTCTAAATTAAATTAAAGTTGCCCAGGTGAAAGTCTGAATTCTTTACTTTTGACATCGTTATAGGTGAAAATATGGTGGCATCTTGAGCCATGGTAGAAATGAATATCGGTGGAATTGAGTACAGAATGGAATGTTGTGAAGGTATGAGGATGAAAGGGCATTGCATCGGGTTGCTTTCCTTAGAGATCTGTTAAAATAGGATTCTATTGGGTTTCTATTCCTGCATAACAATTGACCACACACTTAGTAGCTTAAAAAACACACACACATTTATCGTCTCATGTTTTCTGTGGGTCAGGAGTCCAGGCACAGCTTAGCTAACTCCTCTGCTCAGGCTTTAATCCAGATGTTGGCTGGGGTTGAAGTCTTATCAGAAGCTTGACTGGGGAAAGATCCACTTGCAAATGCACTCAGGATGTTGGCAGAAATCATCTCCTTGTGGTTGTAGGACTGAAGTGCCCATCTTCTTGCTGGCTGTCAGCTGGTGGTTGCTGGCAGCTTCTAGAAGCCACCACAGCTCCTTCTACATGGCCCTTGCACAGCAACATAGCAATTTACTTCTTCAAAGCAGCAAAGGCATCTCTTTCTGTAGTCCGCTAAGATGGAGTCTTTTTTAAAGAATCGTAACCATGGAAGTGATATCCCATTGCCTTTGCCACATTCTATTGGTTAGAAATAAGTCCTTTCCCACACTCAAGGGGAGGGGATTACAAAAGGACAAGACTCATGGGGGAGTCACTTTAGGGCATGTTTGCCATAAGGATTATTCCTCAAGTGCTTCTTGGTTGAGTTTTGCAGGAGCAGAGGTATAGCTTTGATGACTTTCAAGACACCCATGCGTGTCAAGAGTCCAACCAGCGTGCCATTCAGGCCTTATTGAGCTTGGTTCTAATGGCCATATGAATAAGGGGCTACAGTTCCCTGCCTGAATTCCGTGATGCTGAGCCTGTTCTGCAAATCTCTGATTGGTGACGTAATCCCTCCCCCGAAGACTTTCTCTGCAGTTTCAGAGGTTGGCTGGGACCAAGAGGATGACCACATGTCTAAGGGTGTCTAAGGCCTAGGCAGTCTCCATAACCGGGCACCCAAGTGGATCCCCAGCCTTTTGCGCTGCTCACCAGACAACTGCTAAGTAGAAGGGGAGGAAGGCCTAGAAGAATTGGGCGAATTTTTTAATTCCCTCATTCTTTTGGCTGTAATTCTGCTGGATTTTCTGTCTCTGAGTCCTGCCTGCTTCTGCAGCTCTGCCCTCTCGTCCTGCACACTGCCCCCACCGCCACTCTAACCCTCCCCTTAGCTTCTCCCTGCATCGTCCATCGGCCTGGTCTTGTCTGGCTACCTGCTCCTGAGTCAGCTCATTCATTCATGGATTCATTCATTACGCATTTACTAAACACTTATGATGAGTCATGCAGGGGCTATGTACAAGGAATACCTATCAGTGAACAAAATGGAGAAACAAAGTCCCCGCCTTCCTGGAGCAGTAGGCATACGAACAAATAAATGTATGATAAATCGTCAAGTTCAGTGAAGACGATAAAGCAGGATAAGGGTTTTGAGAGCAAGGCTGCTGCTTTATATCACAGGTGGTCGGGGAGGCCTTTGATAAAACAGCAGCTGATTACAACTCTGTCGGTGCCTGGGGCAAGCATTCCTGGGAGAGGAAACAGCAGGTACAAAGGCCCTGAAGGGGAAGTGTGCTTGGTGCATTTGAGGAAGAGCAAGGATGCAGTGCTCCTGGAGCAGAGTGAAGAGAAACTGGTGAGGAAAGAGAGGGGAGAGGTCGGCAGAGCCTTCTAGCCACCGAAGGGACTTTAGATTGTATCTACGTGATGATAGAGTTCATCTCTTATGAAATTCCATCCATCCTCTCCTGAGGACAAACTGCCACGAGGAGATGTCATGTAGAATATCTACTACTTATTAGCTCTGTGGCCTTCAGCAAAGGACCTGAATTTTGAGTCCCAGTTCTTTTTTGATCTGAAACTTGGGGATGATGATGATGGTATTATATCAGAAAGATGCCGCTCATTCAACCAACAGGTGTTGAGTTCCTCCTTAGCGTTAGGCCCCAGGCTGTGTGCTGAGGAAGACAGAGCTCACTGAAGCTTGTATTCTGCTTGGGGAAAGAGATCAAAAGTGCACAAGTAAACAGTAACATAATTACAGATGGCAACACAGACTAAATGGGAAACAAACAGGGTGCTGCTGGAGTGTTAACAAGTGAGACTTACTTTGGCTAGGCTAGACGGCATCTCTGAGAAGGGGCCGTTTAAGCAAAGTCTCAAAAAGAAAGAAATTCAGTAATTCAAAGTTGGTGTGGGGGGAAAGGAGAGTTTAGATAAGATATGTTTATAAAATCTCTTGCCTGGCACATAGAAAGTCAATGGCGGCTGTGGTTTTTATAGGATTCAAGGTCAGGGAGGTGGTGAGTAAGGACGGTTCAAGGTCAATGGTAGCAGATCACCACAGATCTGACAAGCTGGATTAAGGAAATGGAGCTTTAGTTTGAGATAAGGGGAAGCCTTAGATGGTTTCTACTATCAAATTGTTGCCCTTGCTGCTGTTGGGAGAGGGCTGGGTGCCCCATGGAGAAAAGCAGTGATTTTTGTGGCCAGTGGTTGGATGGTCCCTGATTGCCTTTGTGTCCCTCTCATTCTCCTTCTGTCCTCTTCTTCCCCCCCAAAGCCCTCAGAGTCCAAGAAGAGTTAGAATAACAGCAATTGTCTTGATACACTAGAGCAGCACTTTACAGTTTGTACAGGGCTTTCTCCCTCTTGACCAGAACTGCTCTCTAAGGGAGGAGGAAGAGGGAGGGGGTAAGGCACTGTCTCCATTCCACAGCTGGGAGACTGAGTCCCAGAGAAGTTGAGGAATTTGCTAAGTACTCACAATTCAGGAGGGTTTGACCTCTTAGCCCAAGAGCCCAGGAAAACCTCTTTCCATTCCCTGTTTGTGTGTGTTGGGGGAGGGGTGCACGAATGAGGGAGACTGCCCCAAAGGGGAGACACCCTTGTGGTTAACCAAGCCACGTCAGGCACACCCCAGTGCCAAGCCACTTGCCCACCAGAAAAGCAGCCACCACCACAACCACCGCCCCAGTATGACAGGGACATTCCTCTTCCTGGGATTCTCCCGCCTCAAGACAGGAAACCGAGCGGGTTACGAGCTGATGAGACAAGAGACACGGGCTCATTAACCCACTCCTCTCGGTCCCTTGGAAGGCTGTGTTTGTCAGTCTCTCTTTTCACATTTTTTTTTCCCACTTATCTCATGGCCAGTAATCTGCTGCCTTTACCAAGGTTCTCAGGCTCCTCTGTGACCTCCTGCCCTTCCTCGGCATCCCTCCTGTCCTTCCCAGGAGCTTCAGTGGGACAGGAAGTTCATCCACTCACTCATTTATTTTTTCCTTTTTTCATCCATCCATCCATCATCCATCTATCCACTCATCCACCCATCCATCCACTCACCCATCCACTCACCCATCCATCTATCCATTCATCCATCCATCCACCCATCCATCCATCCATCCATCCACTCACCCATACACTCACCTATCCACTCACCCATCCATCTATCCACTCATCCACCCATCCATCCATCCATCCACTCACCCATCCATCCATCCATCCATCCATCCCTCCATCCATCCATCCATCCATCCATCCATCCCTCCATCCATCCCTCCATCCATCCATCCATCCATCCACTCACCCATCCATCCATCCATCCATCCATCCATCCATCCATCCATCCATCTATCCATCCCTCCATCCATCCACTCACCCATCCAACTATCCACTCATCCACCCATCCGTCCATCCATCCATCCCTCTATCCATCCATCCATCCACTCACCCATCCACTCACCCATCCATCTATCCACTCATCCACCCATGCATGCATCCATCCATCCATCCATCCACTCACCCATCCACTCACCCATCCATTTATCTATTCATCCATTCATCCATCCATCTTTACAGTCATTACTGTGCTCTAGGTGTTACAAAGATGGACAATGGATGGCCTGCCCTGACAGGCCCTGGTTGTTGTGCTATATCAGGCAGCATGAAGAGAAGAGAAAGCATGGGAAAGGGGTTGGTGGAGATGGTGATAGTGATGATATGAGGCTGGGGGCACTCTACCTTGGGCTCAGGCTCCCCAGGAGGTACTGGAATTGGAAAGGCAGGAACTTGCTTCAGACAGTCAAGGGGAGATGTCTAAGGACCTTCCAGATCTGATGTGATGCTATGGGCTTCTCTCCTGAGCTGACAACCTTTCCTGTCAGGGAGAGGAGTTACAGAAGCCCTAATGCCTTAGGAAATGGATATGCCTCCTAACCAGCTTTCTGTCTCAACAGCCCACCCCTTTCATCCATCCACAGAGTGGTCCTCCTAAAGCATAAATCTGGCCACATCCCTCCCCTGCTCAACAACTTTCTGTGGCTCCCCAGTGCCTTTAGGATAAACTCCAAGCTTCTGCGCTTTGCCCCATGTTGTCTTTTGAGTCTCCTCCTACATTTTTTTTTAGAACCCTATGTTACAGCTTGTTACAATGGGTACTCATGCCTTCTCTCCTGCCACTTCATATGCAAGTGGTGTGCTGGTCAACCAGCTCTCTGGAAAAAATAAAATAAAAAGCCCTGATCTGTAGCACTTGCCAATTTCTGTGCTCCCACCATGGCCAATTTCAAGCTGCCAACCTGATACCATTGAAAGTAGAGTTGAGAAGAGATGACAAGAATGGGTTCTCGGAAGCCCTTCCCTTTTCTCCATCTGAGGCAGAACAGTGTCCAAAGTAAAGGTGCTGCATTCCCAGTTTCCCCCTTGGGTCTGTGTGACTTTGGGCAAGCTACTTAAGCTCTCTAAGCCTCAGTTTTCCCTAATCTAAAATGGGGACAGGGATAATATCCCCTTCATACGATCATTATAAGAACGAGATGAGAGGATGCATCGAAGTGCTTAGCACAAGGCCTGACACACGGCAAGTGCTTAATAAACAGTGACCATCATCTCCACCTGTGAGATATGCCTTCCCCATCCTCCATCCTCTGCTCAGAGCCACCTCCAACCCGGAGCCTGCTGTGACTTCATCACTGAACGAAGTTCCTCATTTTATACACCAGAGCACACGTTTTACACGCCATTGCTCACATCTTTATCCCTCAGGTCATTTTACCTCGTAACAGGATTATAGGGTCTGTAGCCCCACTGCTGTCTCGTGCCTGATTCCTCAGTATTCTGCAGAGCCTGGCACACCCATCCAGCTTTAAGGAATACTGGTGAGTTTGTGCATGAAGCACGTACAGGAAGCGTGGGCTGGTGGGCTGGGGGGATGGGAGGCACTGACATGGAGGGAAGTGTGTGCCTGGGTAAGAGGTAGCAGGGCGGGGCCTAGTCGCTTATGTTGGGTGGACTAGTGTGTGGACGTGACAAGCAAGGACATCTGGCCAGCTGTGCACACCTGGAGACCCAGGCGGCCCTCATTCCTCAAAGCTGAGAAGATCACAGCCATCCCAGCTCGGCAGAAGGAGCCGGCTCCCAGGGATGGGCTTGCCTGTGACAGTGAAGCTGACGGGCTGGTTATTAGAGAGAAGCCAGCACGGGGCCGAGACCCAGTGGAAAAATAGATCCACATCGTGCCAGACAAGCCTGGTTCCAGGCTGGCTCCGAGGCTGGGGAGGAATCTCCTCGTTTCTCGTAAAGACTTAATCAGTGTTAGTCACTTCAAGTGATTACGAGGGCTTAGAATAGCCCCCAGCAGCCAGCCCGAAGGAGGGCTCGGAGGCTGCTTTGTTTTGTTCCTGTGGGGAGCACAGCTGGGCCTGGGAGGGACACACGTCTGTCCCTCACTGGACCGCGAGCGACCGTGAGCTCACGGAGGGCGGAGACGGGTCTGGCTGGCTGGCGTGTCCCCAGGCCTGGGATAAGCCACTGACTGGCCGAGGGGGCCACTCAGCTCGATTCCGATCCTGGGGCCACCACTGCCTCTCCAACACTTCTTCCTACTTGTTTGATTTTTATCTGTTTTTCTCACTAGAATATCAATGTTCTGTTCACTGCTGTATTTCCAGTGCCTTGAGCAGTGCTTGGCCAGAGGTAGGAGCTCAATGGAGAGACAGAGGAGATGGGAAACCATCTTCTAAAGATGCCACTAGGATTCTCAGAAGGTCACCGGTATCACCATCCCCATGGGCCTACCCTTCAGACGCGGCTCCTCATAGCGGCCTGGGACCTGCTTCCAACAAACGTCTCTGTTCCACAAATTCCTCCCTGGCATCCCCCGACCCCTGATAACATCCTGATAAAACTTCCTCTCAGGGAAGGATCCCAGAGCAGTCACTGACACTGTAGTATGAATTTCAGGCAGTGTGTCACCTTGCGAGGTTATTTGTGGAAGTCTCCATTCTCACCAGGGAAGGAGAAACAGCCTCTGTAAATTCATCTTGAGCATCAGAGGGAAAGGGGGAGGGTTTAGTCCCAGCGCTCCCTGAGGGAGGTGTAACTATTAAGAAAACAGGTTTTGGAGTCCAACTGCCTCGGTTCAAATCCTAATTTTGCCCCTTCCTAGCTTTCTGACCTTGGTTTTCTCTTTTGAAAAAGGGGCTGATAAGATAGGATTTGTCTCACTGAGGTATTGTGACGAGCAGAGGATGGGACACAGAGGTGGGTAGTGGTTACCTAGCAAATGGGGGCCATTGGGATTCTTGGCTGTGGGACTGTGGGCATGTTCCTTGCCCTCTCTGAACCTCAAGAGGTGCAGGCTGAAGTGGTTCAGAGCACAGACTGGATTGTCACTGGCCTGAGTTCCTTCCCCATACCTGCCATTTTTGGCTGTGTGATCCTGGGCAAAGACCAACCTTCTCTGATCCCTGTTTTCTGATCTATACAGTGAGGGGAGTTAATCCACGTCATCAAGAACACTATGCGGGTAAGGTCTTAGCACCTGGTGCCCAGTCTACGTGGGTCAAGTTGATCAGTTTCCTAAGTCTGAGTGGAGAGTGTGACCCAGCTTTGCCTCTGAGGCCCTTCTGCCTCCACCTGTCACTGTCACTCAGGCCAAGTCTGAGTGAGACGCAAACCCTTTGCCTAAGAAACACACTCACCTGCCCAGTGCCCCCATTCCCTCACAAAGTCTCCTTTTCCTGGAGCCCAGCCGGATCTTCGCCGATCAGACTGTGTGTGTGTGTGAAGTGGAGGGGGGCTGCTGGAGAAATTTAGGGAGGTCCTGCCTGGGAAAATGGGGATGGGGCTGCTGGGAGAACCCACCACCAGCACATTCAGCCCTTGGGGCAGAAACCCTGCACCTGGAATCACTGCCAAACTTTACTGGTGAGGACCCCAGTCCCCTCATATACTTCTGCCGCACTGACTTTCCAAATCCATCTACTGATCTCACTCCTTGCCGCTTCACGGCCTTTGCAAGCACAGTTCCCTCTGCCTGAAACCCCCCTCCTTCTGTTTAGCTGGCCCTTGTGTACTCACCTTTCAGGTCCCCTCTTAAATGTCACTTCCTCACGGAGGGCATCCCTGACCACTCAGGCACCTCGGGGCCCCTCTGTTAGACACGGCCACCATGCCCTCTATGACATGGTCATGGCCTTCATAACAAAAGCTCTCAGTCAGTCAGTTAATCAACTGTGTGAGTTCATCAGTCAGTCAGTTCATCAACTGTGTAGTGGTCATCCACACTAGACCCTGAGCTCCAGAAGAGTAGGGACCCGGGTCTGTCTTGTTCCCCTGGTTGATATCTGGAAAGTATTCATTAAATAAATACAGGGACTGCCCACATTATGATCTACTAGATCTGCTTTTGTTACTGAGTGAGGCTGTTCGTAATGAACACATTACATGTATTCATTCAACAAACACTGGTTGAACACCTACTGTGTATCAGGAATGTGGACTTCTTGTTCCTGACCCTCAGAGAGGGTTGGGAGTCCAGGGATCCAGACTGACCTGGAGAGGGACAGTTGGAAAAGCACAGCACTGGAGAAATGTTCTAGGTGTTATGGGATCACAGCGGAAGGGGTCACAACATGGTACGGAGGAGGGGTTAGGTGGGGATGAAGTGAAGACTGGGGAGGTTTCACGGGGCAGGCAACTCAGAATTGGGTCTTTACGGATGCTTAGACATTCCAGGCATGTGTATGGCATGTGCAAAGACCCCAAGGCACCCCCAGAGCAAGGTGTGTTGGACTCAGTGGTTGACGAGGAGAGGCAGGAGAATGTCCAGTGCTGGAGTTTGGGCTTCATCTCTAGGCCAGTGGTTCTCAGGCGGGGCAATGTTGTCCTCTTCCTGCCTGTCCTGGGGGCTTTTGGGAATGTCTGGAGGCATTTTTGATTTTCATAACTGAGTGGGGAGAGCACTACTGGCATCTAGTAGATGAAGTCAAAAGATGCTGCTAAACACCCTCGAGGGCACAGGGCAGCCCCCTTAGTGAAGCCTCATCCAGCCCCAAATGTCAACAGTTCCAAGGCTGAGAAACCTGCTCCAGATGGGGTTCTGTCAGTGTGATGTACAAAAGTCTTGAAAATTGTTATTTTCAGAGGACGTAGTAGTGACTAGAATCTCTATTTACAAGATAAACCTCTACCTTTCTGTTCCAACAATACAGACCTCAACCTAACCTGGGCACCAAGGTGATGGCAACTGGCCTGAGGGGGGGGGGGCGCTGTGTCTATGAGAATTCCAGGGGCCTTCAAGGCCTTCAACATGGCACCCAAGGGGCCCGACTGGCCACGATTAACCCTTTCCTCATGTCAGCAGGTGGCTCCTGCCATGTCCTTTCTGCTGCCTGCTTTCTGGCTGGGCAGGGGGCCGGGAGAGGACGCTCATGTGGTCAGGACGACTCCACCCCAGGAGGTGAGATGCAGGGCTCGGAAGCCAGACTGTATAGGTTCGAATCCCAGTTCAGCCCTTCCTGCCTGTGTGAGCTTCGACCAAGTTCTTAAGCTCCCTGTGCCTCAGTTTCCCCCGCTAGGACCCACGCCTCGCTGGCTGGGCTGTTTTCAAATGAAATGAGATGATGCGATTGTTGGTTAAGATCCTGGCTGTGGTGTCCAGGTGACCTGGGTGTGAGTCCCAGCTCTCCCACCCACTGTGTGACTGCAGGAAAAATCGCTTAACTTTCTGAACCTTTCTGGTTTCCTCATTTGTAAATCGGGAGACATCGAAGTACCTGCCTCAGCCTGTTGTTCTGAGAATTAAAGATTAGCTGTGACAACGCACCCAAAAGAGCCCAAGCCAGCGCCTGGCTCCTGATGAGTGCTTAGCCTGTGCTACTTGAATGCTCCCAGGTCCTAGCACAGAGCCTGGCACGTAGGAAGTGCCCTGGGTGTTAATTCCTTCCATCCTTGCCCCGGTCAGGCGCGGCCCCTGTGGAGGTCTTGGTCCCTGCTGGGACCTTTCTGCTTGTGCAGATTACTTTCTGCCCCAGCCTCTCCCCAGGTTTCTGGTACAGGGCGGCCACCCTGGGTCAGGGCAGGGCCTGGAGCAAGGCGGGCCTTCAGCTTTCAATTTCTGCCGCTCCCCCTTCCCTTCTTTGGCCCATTCCATCCCGATTAGCTTCCTGGCCACCCCAGCTCTTCCTCTTCCCCTTTGAAATCCCTGCCGCTGTCCCGGGTCCCTTCAGACATTGCACAAAGGCGTCTTGGATTCCAGCGTCAGCCCCAGAGGCCAGCTCCGTAATTCAATTATGGCGAGGAGGCTTTCTCCTTTCCTTCCCCCCTCTTCCCCTGCCTTCCTTTCTTCTTTTCTTTTTTAGATCAAAAATAAAAAGACAGACATCGTGACCCTCAGAAGACGCCGGGGCTGAAAATTCCCTTCTCGGCTCCAGGCCCCTCAAATGAAATCCCAAGAATCTTCTCCCCTTGGAACACGTGTGCGCGGCATTTGATGTGTGTTCTTTGTTTGGGGCTTCTCTCTGGTGCCTCCCACCCAATGCCGGGGACCCATATAATTTTCCGACCAGAGAAACGACGGCGGTCCCCTTCATCTGCCCAGCCTAGACTTGGGCGGCCGTCGGCTGGACCCAGGAAGAGAGGCTGTGTTCTATAAGGCCTTGCTCGTTTCTGAGCTTGGCGTGTATTTTTGCTGCCTTCACACATGTGGAATGTGTGGATGGGGTCATTGCCTGGAAGAGGGCAGGCGGAGGGACGGGGGACAGGGCAGTGTTCTGGGGGCTGAGCCTGGGACCCCATCCTGGCTCTTCTGTGTAGTGTGACAGAGGCAGGTCACTGGCTCTTGCTGAGTCTTGTGCCCGTGGACGTCAGTTCTGTCTGCAGTTCAGCAGATGTGGGCTTAGAGTGCACCAGGTTCCCAGCTCTGTGCTGGGGTCTGTGGGCAAAAACCCAAAAAACCCTTGTCCTGGACCTCCATGAATTTAGAGAAGACGGTTTTGGAAGCCCTTTCTGGCTCTGATGTGCTAGAAACAGCCGAGACAGGCTCAAAATAGACACTCGAGCTGATGTAGCCAGGGGCTCACAGGAAACCAGGTGGCAGGGATAGAAGACTTTCTGTTGCTTTTCTAAGTGAATTTTCAGGAACAAACAGAGTCTTAGAGGCCAAATGACTCTGAGTATTCAGTTGTTCCAATTCCTCTCCAACACAGGAAGTCTCTCAAAAAGTTGGAGACCGAATGCTCTTCTCATCTTGCCCGGGAGCAACTGCCGCCCCTAGGGGGCAGCACAGAGCACAGTGGGAGAGCTTGGCGCTCCGTAAACCCCCCTCACTCATTCTACTTCTGCCTCCAAAGGGCCTCACAGACAGAGCCCAGTCGCTGGAAAGATGGTGATCATGTTTCTATAATCCCCCCTTTTCCAGTCTCAGCTACCCCGATTCCTGCACTCGGGGCCCCCGAGGGGGCCAAGAATGACCAGAAGAGGAAAATGACAGGCAGGGTAGAGTGACACTGGTGATAGGAGTGGATCCATGGGATATCTTAAAGATGCAAGAGAATGTTGGTGGCCCAGACTGGAACACCTCAATGGAAGTCGTTCACCGGGGATGGCAGAAAAGAAAGGCTGTTTCCAAGGGGGAAGGAGGTCCAGAGGATGAGGGTGCTTTGCCTTTTCCTGCCTCTGAGCTTTTGCTGAAGCTCTTCCCTTCCTCCTCCCCCACAGCTCTGCACACTCACACCTTTCCCACCTGTCACTGCCCCGTTCAAATGGTACCTCCTCCATGAAGCCTTCCTACATCTCCCAGCTAGAAGTTGCCTTTTCCCTCCTTCAGACTCTCATTGCATTTTGCCTGGACTGCTCACGAGACATTTAAGACGTCCTTCTCTGTGTTCTATATATGTGTGTACAGGAACACTGGGTTGCAAATTACTGGGATGGTGTTGATTGTGTCTTATCCACTTCTGAATCCTCCAGAGCTATGAGCACAGGGCTTAACTGCTGTTTATGGAATGAATCAGTGAGAGACAGATGACAACAACCCGTCTCGGTGATAGGTGCTTCAGGTGCAACATTTCATTTCATCCTCACACCACCTTAAAAGCTGCAGACTGTTGTTTCATCACTTTGCAGGGGAGGAAACCAAAGCTCAGAGAGGTTCTATAATTTTTCCAAGGTTGCAAAACTCATTTATCGTAGAGCTTCATCTGCTCTTTTGCCCTAGAGCAGCCTGCTCATTATATGTGGCTCAGGCAGTGTTTTTTTTTAATGCTTCGTACCCACTCCATTGGGGATGACTTTAAAAAATCTAAACCTTATTATATATTTACATTAATGTGGAGTAGTAAAAATATAATCAGCACAGTAAACCTGTTATTTTATAAATGCTATTGCATGAAGTGAAGCCAAAAGAGGTAAGTGAGTTTTAAAAATTCAGAGGATTATTTTGTAGGGGATGAATTTTAAATACTAACTAAATGGTATACAGGATAAAAACTGTGAATGTGGTTTAGAGATGACTGGAGTTTGTGAAACATTGTTGCAAGTGAATCCATGGTCTACCTAGGTTTTCTTAAAAACTTCAAAAAATTATGAGGAAGAGTAATTACGTATTAACTGGAGAAAAATTTGACAATTGAGATAAACCAGGAAAGAAAAGTTAAAATCCTCCTCCACCCCACAGGGAGGTACTGTGTACAGTGGGTGTGTTAGCCTGGCAGGGGCCCAAGCTGAACCTGGGCCCAAAGATAGAATTTCCCTGGTGAAGTTTCCTTGAAGCTACACTTAGAACCTGGCCTCAGGCTGTTGCAGAGACCTTTGAGTCCATGGTACCAGCCTGCCCAGTGGTTGGGGGATGCCAGGTTCAATGCTACCGACAATGAGGTCATGATCCCATTTCCCCATCCCCTGCCCCAGGTGTTCAGTGTAGACCCCAGAAGCTGGTGCAAGCTCCTTCCTTTGCCCCGACTTGATGAGGCCACCTTCAACTTTTGTCAGCACTTGTACGTGAGTTTTTTTATCAATACGTGTATACCATCCTCGTCCAAGCCCCTGAAGCTCTCACAGGGTCTGAGCTTTGCAGTGCTTTGCATACAGCTTGGCACACAGTGGATTCTGAGTAAAGAAAAGTTTTGTGTCAGTGCAATCCTGTCTGGAGACCAGACCAGATTATTCCTGAAACCCAATGGGATCTAAAGAAAAGAAACTTTAAGAGTCTTTACTCTCTGCCCCTGAGACAAATTCTCTCTCTTTTTCACTGTGGTCTTCTTGGTTTCTACTTTGCCTAAAAAGTAAGCACTGGATATCTGTCTATCTATCTATCTATCTATCGTCTATCTATCTATCTATCAATCTATCATCTATCTATCTATCTAGACTCACAAGGAAGATGGTATTGCTCCTTTGGGACACCTGAGTGATGAGGTCAACAGTATAATTTATTACAATGAATAGCTATTATGTTTCTGACCCAAGCTAGTGCTTCTTCCAATTTATCTCATTCAGTCTTCACACATGTGCTGAGATGACTGACATGATTATTCTTCCTTCTATAGGAAAGAAATTGACTCTCAGAGAGGATCAAGACTTGTCCAAGAGGATTGTGCAGATCGTGAGTGAGGTTCACCAAATATTTTTAGTTGAGCTCCGTGGCACGTGGTAGGATTGTACTTCCTTTGGAATTTGCTTTAGCCAATGAAATGTGAGGGCCTCATCCTCTCCCATTGCCCAGGCAAGTGGTGGCATTTCAGGTGGTAGTGACTCCATCAGTCTTGGCTCTGGAGGGAGGATATCAGGGAGCAGAGCCTCCCACCAGCTTGGAGTGGACTTGTAGCGTGAGCAAGAGATGGGCCTCGTTGTAAGCCCCTGAGTCTCGGGGATGTTTGTTACTGCAGCATAGCCCAGCAGCCCTTCCTGAAGCAAACATTTCCAAAGCCAGTGAGTTGGCAGAGCTGGAATTTCGATCTCAGTCTGTGTGACTCTAAAGCTATTGCTTTTCCTACTATCCCCATAGTTTCTGCCACCATGTTTTGAGGGCTGTCTGATGGTGAGATCTCAGAACTTCTGATATACTGATAATGTACACGTGGGAAAAGTCACCTCCCTTGCAAGCTCTAAGTTTTCCTGATTTCAGATGAGTCTGCTGCAAGCTCATTTTAGTAGGGAGGGTTGAGTGAGTGATAGGCAGTATAAAAATAACAATAATAAAGGAAGACAACTAAAGTGGGTGCTTACTATACACATCACCTATTGGGCTGAGCGCTTTATGCCTTTACAACCACCCTCAGCAGTAGGGACTATTATTTTCACATTTCACAAATGAAGAAAACTTGAGATTTAGAGGAGTTAAGTAACTTGTCCAAGTTGGTATATCCCTGTAGCATGGGATGGCTTCCTAGCAGTCGAGGCAAAAATGGAAAGCAATGGGTTACACACTTTTCATTATTGGTTGAAAGAAAGCATGTTGGCATTTAGCACCAAGGAAAAATCTGACTTCCCCCAAGAAAATGAAGGTTTTTCTATGGAACATTTATAAGGCATACTGTGCAGTGCATGACTTTTTATAAAATATTTTATTGTGAAATAACTTCAAAGTTATAGAAAATTTGCAACAATAGAAGAAAGAACCCCCATATGCCCTTCACTCAGATTCACCCTTGTTAATATCTGCCTCATTTGCTTTATCCATCTTTCTCTCTACACATATGACTATTCGTTTTCCAAACCATTCAAGAATAAATTGCAGACATCATTCCTCACCCAGATTCCAATCCAGACTCACACATTACATTTAGTTGTAATGTCTCTCCGGACCCTAATCTGAGTGGTTCCTTGGCCTTTCATTGACGTTTTCCTAGAGCAGATCATTTATTTGTAGAGTCCCCCTCAATATAGGTTTGCCTGGTGTTTCTTTACATGTAGATCTGAGCTGCGCACGTCTGGCAGGAATATCACTGAAGTGATGTTGTGTCCTTCTCACTACATCATATCAGGAGGCACGTGATACCTGTGTGTCCCATTGCTGTGGAGGGTGAATTTATCTTCTTGAATAAGGGCGTACCTGCCAACTTTCTTCCACGTCAAGGTACTATTTTTCTTTTTGTAATAAGTAAGCGATTGTGGAAGGATACTTTGAGAGTATGAAAATATCCTATTAATCCTCAAACTTTCACATACTAGTTTTAGCACCAATGGATGTAACAGCTTCTTGACTACTAACTTGTCCCAAGAGTGGAGAGAGGAAGACTGTGGAAAACTGGGAGTCATTTCAAGCATCTGAGGGTAAGGAAAGCCTGCTACTCTTTGTTGGAATAAGTGATAGAAGGAAGGAGAGGTTCACGTCTAGAGAGTCAAACCGGCTCTTGTATTAATCTGCAAGGGCTGCTGTAACAAAATACCACAGACTGGGGCTCAAACAACATAAATTAAGTTTCTCAGAGTTCTGGAGGCTGGAAGTCCAAGATCAAGGAGACCTCTCTCCTTGGCTTGCAGGTGGCCATCTTCTTGCTGTGTCCTCACATGGTCTTTCCTCTGTGCACACACATCTCTTCTTCATCTTATAAGGTGGCCTTTCCTCTGTGTGCACACATCTCTTCTTCATCTTATAAGGACATCAGTCACATTGAATTAGGGACCCACCTTTTGACTTCATTTAACCTTAATTACCTTCTTAAAGGCCCTAGCTCTAAATACAGCCACACTGGGGGTTAGGGCTTCAACATATGCATTGTTGTGGTGGCGAGGTGCACAATTCAGACCATAGCACTTGGATAGGGGAAAAAATCAGGAGGACTAAAGAATGAGCTAGTGGTGTGCTATTTCCTCTCCACCACCTCTGCCCCATGCACTCAGTGGGCTTGTTTATAACTGCCATGTGTGAGCAGTCCCCAGCAGGGCAGACCCTCACGTTCCTTTCTCCAGATGATATATCCGACCCACTGGCAACCCCATAGTGTACAAACCCCTCCTGTCGCCTAATGCTGTTTACCTGAAGGTTCTTCCCTATCATTCTAGATTCAAGAATGGTCATGATCAAAGGAATTCCAAGGCACCCCATGAGGTATCTCCCAAGGAAGTGATGCCTTGATCTAGGGCCTGTGCCACACTTTGCTCCCTAGCCTGCTTGCACAAATGTGTCCAGCAGAGCCAACTGATAACTATAGCAATATTAAACCGATAGGAACCAATCCCTTAGATCTCAGAATGTTTCTTTCTTTAAATCTGGCCCTTAGTTCTCTGCACACTTTGTCTATACCTTCTTGGCAAGAATGGTTCCATCTATAAAGAGGGTCTCCTCAGATCCAGCCACAAAGTCTTTTCTCTTTGTCAGAAAGACTCCCTTTCTCCAAGCTCTACTGTCAGAGAGCTCCTCAATGAAGTATGGTGCGGAGGGGCCTCCCCATCCTCTTAGCTCCTTGAGTCTAAAGGGCTCCCCAGTCCCTCAGTCCCGTTATTTTAGGGCTTAGCTTTCTTTCCCATGGCATCAGCCACAGCCACCTCCGGCCATTTTCCCTGCTTCCAAATTCTGTTGTTCCCGCCTATAGTCCTTCACCGAGTCTGACGCAGGAGGCCTGAAGGCCGCTCGGGAGCGGTCCCAAGTTCTCTCTCCCTCCCTGACCCTCCAGGGGGGTGCCAAGTGGGAGGAGGTGGGGCTCAATTCTCCGCCTTCCTGCAACTCAGCAAACTGCAATTTATGAGTTTCAATCCACATGAAAGGGCCCCCAACTAAGTCTCTCTGGATTCATTTGGAATGTTGAATTAATTTGGAAAACAAGGGGAAAAAACCTTGGTTTCAGCCCAGCAAGGGATCATGACGTTTTCCCAAGCCCTGTCACCCCTTTAAGTGTTCTTCATCTCCTGCTTGAGTACCTCCTTCCAGACGGACCACAGGTAAAGTGAGGATGGTAGCAAAATTCTGTCCTGTCGTGAGAGTCATAATTCGCCCAAGAGAGGGTGCACACTGAGGAGTTCGGGCCGTCACACATCTCTGCAGAGAACAAGCGAGGCTTAAGGGAAAGGAATCTCTAATGAGGGTATTCCCCGTGTTAGAGAAGCATGATCCTTGAACTTTGAGGCCAAAAGACCTAGATTCAAATTTTGCCTCTGCAGGAAATACATTTCTTGATCGTTGCCTTTCCAAACAGCTAGGGGGAGGACAACAGAAGGGCCCCCCCGAAAAAAACTCATCCTGTATCAGTACATTTCTCTCCTCCAATGCTCTCACCTGAGTTCACTGTAATCTCGCTCCTTTCCTGGTGCAGTTGCCACTGGTCACGCCCCTTCCACTTTCTCCATCCTCAAATCCATTCTCCATGCAGCAGCCAGAACGATCGTTCTAAGATATAAATCAGATCCCGTCTCTGCTCGGTTAAGCCTCCCATTGCTTGTCGTCTCACTTGGATACAGCTCAGATTCCTCACTGGACCTACCAGGTAATAAAACCTGGCCCCTGCCTTCCCCTCCATGCCACCGCCTCTCCCTCTTCCCCCACTCCACGTTCTCACTGCTCCTCAAATCTCCAGGCTCCTCTGCCACTCCCTCTGCATGGAACCTTCCTCCCCCTTCACCTGTCTGGTTCCTTCGGTCATCCAGCTGCCAGCTCAAATGGCCCTCTCCGGAGAGGCCCGCACTGAACCATCAATTTAAAGAGATGCCGCTGACGCCAGCCTGTTCTGTTTTCGTGGTTACTACCCATTGAAACCCTCCTCTCCATTTTGTTGCTGTTGTTTTGTTGATAGACTGCCTTCTCCACCGAAATGTCAGGTCCGTGAACACAGGAACCCTTTTGGTCTTGTATCCCCAGTGGCTGGAAAGGTGCCTGGTCCATAGTAGTTGTTCAGCAAATGTTTGTTCAATGCATGAATGATCAGAAGGGGGCGGGGGCAGGCAATGAGACCTCATCATCATCATCGGTTGCTTCATCTAGGACATGGGGATAATAGTATCTCGCTCATTAGGTTGTTTGAAGATTAGATTAGTTCATAGAATAAAGTGCTTAGAATAGTGCCGAGCGCATAGCAAGCACTCAGTAAGTGATAACTGCTAATATTGTTATTTTAATATTATCACGATTAGTGTTACCGCTGTATTTCCTAACTCTCTGAAGATTTAGTGTCTCACAGGGTGTCACGGTATCCAGGGGTGCTTTCCTCTCCGAGGGATGTCCTCGAGTGCCCCCATGGTGGTGGGACGCCCCACTTCATCCCCTGCCCTTCAGGAGGCCGTGTAGAGAGTTGAAAACATTGTGAGCTGTAGTCCAACGCGGTCGAGTAGAGGTCCCAGCTCTGCCGTTTAATGACCACGTGCTTTTGAACAACAAATGAGACCTCTCTGAGCCCCAGTCTCTTCAAAAAGGAGATCCTAGGAATTCCCCATTGTTGGAAGGGTTAATGCCAAGAGCAGGTCCTCAGTAAAGTTCTGGCCCCATAGAGTCCAACTCTGCCCCTGCTGGAAAAGGCATGGACCAGGCTGTTCTGATCTCCCCGGGATGCCTGACACCTTGGCCCGCTGCCGCTCTCTGTGTAGGCTCCAGGACTTGCCATCTCCAAAGAAATCAAGAATTCCAGGGAAAGTGACCCTGGTCACGTTGTCAGTGTCCAGCAGCCATCAGAATTTGGCAGGACCTCCCCACCTCCTGAGTGGGGCTGGCTTCCTTCCTGCAGTCCCCATCTCTCCTGGCCCTGGTACAGGTAGGAGGGGTGGGAACCACATAATAAGAATCTGCAGATAGCTACTCGCCCATGGCAAGAGCTGGTTTATACTTCACTGTGGACCACCTGGCTGATATCAGTGGAGGGTGGAGGTTAAACTTCCTGAGTCTGAGCCAGGCATCGGGTTCAGATCCTAACACAACCACGTAGTTGTATGAGACCAGAGGGGTCCAGTCACATCGAATTCCATGTCAAGGGAACCTGGGAAGCAGCGGCAACTGCATGCCTCCATAACTGGGGAGGAATGCTCCAGGGCTTGTGCGACCGAACTTCAGTTTCCTCATCTGTAAAATGAGTGTGTGGAGCGCTTAAACAAGACAATGTGTGGAAGGAGCTGGGCATCGTGGTGGCTCAATAAATAGCAACTGTGATGATTAGTTCTGTTTCTTTCCCTCTCTGGGTGTCCCTGGGATGTTGACCTTGTGTGAAAGTCCCGAGGGCTCCGGGAACAACTGTCCCCACTTTGGAGACTCGTTCCTGAGATCTTCCTGAGTAAAACACTCCAGTGTATCTTCCCAGTAGAAGATACCCAGGGTGGCTTCCAGACCTTTCTCTCTAGCTTCCATCCTTCAATTCTTCTGATTATATGGGGAAGAAAGTCTCTGTTGGGTGCTGGTGGTCCTTAACACCTGGTGATGTTTGCTGCCCAGGGCATCTGAGCAGCAGGGCTCCACCGGGGAGCAGCCGTGGTCAGGAGGAGAGGACGGTGTGATACTGTGGAGGACGAAGTGCTATAATTTTCCCAACCTTGGCTCCCCGCCTGGTGACTGTCTCCCTCAGACCTATTTGAAAGGTGAAAAGAGGTGCCCTGTGACGGCCCCTCCCCAGTGTGGGTGAGGGGTCTCGGATGCGGCCATGTGAGGTGGGGAGTGAGCCTCTGGCTCTGGAAATGAACCCATGGAAAATCTTGGAGTGGCATCCCCGCCTTTGGAGCCACTGGGACACCGCAGACCTCAGGCTGGGGGCAGCAGACAGCAGCCCACAGGGCTGGAGGCAGGAACCGGCTGTGGGAACACACAGAGCTGATGGGGTCAAAGTGACTTTTTGACACATTTCTGTGGGAAGGTGTCCTCAAGTGAGAAGCCAGCTTCCAGAGCAGAGTGGGACCTTTCACGTGGCTCCAGGGCTGACGCTGGTCCCGTTTGCGGGACGTCTGGGCCCTGCCTGTGCAGAGAGGCAGAGGGTAGGACAGGAGGAGGCCTGATGGGCTTACCAGGGTGACCCAGGCCAGGCCACGAGGAAAAAGCTCAATCCCCGACTTCTTTCTACTTCCAGCCCCATGGCATCTGCCTCACCTACGACTGGGACAGCAGCCTGTATCCGGGGTTCAAATCTCTTCTCTTCACCAGCTGTGTGACCTGGGACAAGCCATTTAACCTTCTGGGCTTTTGTTTTCTCATCTGTAAAACAAGGATGAGTCAGAAATGAAGCCAACCAGTGGGAAAAAGTAGTGCTAGTGACTGACGGCGGCAATGTTCCAGGCACTTACGGGGCTACTGTTTCATTAAAATATATTATTTTATTGATACAGGTTGCCTATATTATTATTTCATTGAATCAGAACAATCCTGAAAGGCAGGGATTATTAAGTCCATTTTACAGATGAGGAAACTGAGGCTGGGGCTTAAGGAACACCCAGAAGGTGAGGGGCACAGCCTGGATGTAAACCGGGGCCGTAGGCCTCCAAAGCCTGTGTTCTTTTCTCTACCTCAGAAACCACTCTGCTTCATGTTATTAATGGAAATACCGTTTGCGTTTTGTCAGTGAAGCTGATCGCAAACAACTGGAGCAGACAGCATCCTCGTCGCCCTGTCCCTGGAGCCTCCGGCCATCCCTGTGTGGTAGATACAGATATCCTCACTTCATGGCGGGGAGGCTGGGGCTTATAAGACCAGAGAAGAAACCCAGTGAGGAAAGGGAATGGACAGCAGGCCTCCCACCGATGGTGAGACGTCCCGCTCACTCTTCTTCCCCTGGAGCCACGCCAAGCCTGGGAACCATGGTGGCCTTGGAGAATACCACCCGAAATTAGAGTGGCCGGGCAGGAGGGGGTCTGCCCCACATAGCTGGGGGATGAGTCGCACACTCCTGGGGACTCCCCTAATTGCCCACCAGACCTTACTGACCAGCCTCCCGGGGGCTTGATGGAGTCCAGGCCCGAGTGCAGGGAGCTGGGAAGTAAATGGCTGGAGTGGCTCAGAGGAGGGGAGGGAGGGTGGCCGTCTTGGTGCCACCCACCCTGGGATCCCCAGGGTTCTGTCTGTCTGGGCAGGGATGGATCAGCTGAGGCTCAGGCCAGGCCAGTGCCCGGAGACCACGTGGTGGAACACGGGGCTGGGGAGACAGACAGAACTGGCTTTGAATTCCAGTCCTGCCAGTTACCGGCTCAGAGACTTTGGCCAGCTGACGTCCCCTCACTGAATCTCAGCTGCTGCTTCTGAGAAAAGAAGCAATAAAGGTACACCCTCCACAGGGGTGTCAGAGGACCCTATACGATAGTAAAGAGCGTGGTACATGGAAACACTCAATATGTGTTGGCTGGTATTGTTGTTGTTATTATTATCACCCTTGATTTAATTTCCAGAACCTTCTGCCAGCGCAAAGCCACACACAGAAGGGCGGTGCCCAGGACTGCTTTGATGAGTCAGTGAGGTACGCAAGTCCACGTGGGGGGCCCTGAAGGTCTATTTTCACCAGCATCTGTTCCTATTTAGGGACTTGAAGGATTTCTGGTCTTCAGAGTGTCCCCTGTGGAGACACCATTGCCTGGCAAGGGGCTGTCTGTGGGCTTTTATCAGGGAAGCTTTTGTTGGGTGATCAAGGGATGGGATGGGGGGGGGCTTCCAGGGGAGGCAGCTGGGATGGGGATGCTGGCTGGCGAGACTCCTTTCCTCTCTGGGCCTGAGTCCCTTTGGCCTGGCAGAATCTGGATGGACTGCCGCCCTCTAAGCGGTGGCGTTTTGGGGCCTGGGATTGAAATGATCCAAGCTGTGTGGCCCTCTCCTTGATGCGTCCATTGAAAGACACTCTGGACACGGCCATCCTTGCTGCTGAGGTGCGGTGCCCTCCGAGTTGCTAGAGGATGGTGGGGCCGATTCACAGTGGGGCTTGGGTGAAATGAGCCCCCTCTCTCGGCCTCAGTGTTCCCCTCCGAGAAGTGGGTAGAGGCTCCTTGGCTTCCTCTGCCTTCCTGGGGGAAGCTGAGGATATGGAGGCTAAAGGGCGTGCCTGGGGGTACCAGGATGAGCTCCTGGTTTGACTGGGAGCCACGATGGATGTTCAGGGCTCCTGGGTGGGCAGCCTCGTCCACACAACTGAGGGTGGTCAGCACATGCCAGGCCTCCCCCGAGCTCGGTGTCGCCAGTGGAGGCTCCCGCTCCCTGGAAAGGAGTGAATATTAATTAAAGTCATCAGAGCCTCAGTAAAATGACCACTGTCAATTTCCCCCCTCTGGTTCTCGCTGTCAGAATAAAGTGGACGGCCATTACCTCCTACTCAGCCCTATTTTCCTAATATTTCTTGGACACTGAAGTGCTGACGGGAAACAGGGAAGATGAGGCCCTTCTGAGCAGGGGAGAGGGGGAGCTGTGTGGGGCTGTGCTGTCCTGGCAGAGGGGCCTGCCTCGAGCTACTCTCTGGGGCTGTGGCCTCGGGAGGGACCTCAGTCCCCAGGGGCCAGGGATTGGGTTCTGTCCACAAAGGTCTGATCCAAATGAGACCAAAGAGCCTCTGTTAGCTGATCTCTAAAATGGAGATGCTGTGCTTTGGGCCCTGCCTAGCTCCCTAGAGTGTACACAGGCTCCATCACACCAGGCTTAGTGTCATTCACTTCCAATCCCCAAGGCCTAGAACACACGGAAGAGTGGGGACCCCGTATATATTTTTTGAGTTAACATGTGCAATAAAATCAAGCATGGGATGGGTCCCCAAAGGGCCAAGACAATCTTGAAAAAGAAGAATGAAATTGGAGGACTCACGCTTCCTGATTTCAAAACCTGCTACAAAGCTATGGTAATCAAAACAGTGTAGCGTTGGCATAAAGACAGACATATAGACCAATGGAATAGAATAAAGAGCCCAGAAATCAATGCTCAAAGACACTGTCAAATTATTTTTGACAAGGGTGCAAGGCCATTCAATGGGAAAAGGACAGTCTTTGCAACAAG
This sequence comes from Lagenorhynchus albirostris, assembly GCF_949774975.1. Classification (NCBI taxonomy): domain Eukaryota; kingdom Metazoa; phylum Chordata; class Mammalia; order Artiodactyla; family Delphinidae; genus Lagenorhynchus; species Lagenorhynchus albirostris. The sequence continues at coordinate 15,454,127 of NC_083103.1, read as the reverse complement.
TGTGCTGGGAAAACTCAATATTCACATGCAAAAGATGAAGTTGAACCCTTAGTTAATACCATATACAAAAATTAACTCAAAATGGATTAAGGACCTAAATGTTAAACGTAAAACTCTTGGAAGAAATCACAGGACAAAATCTTCATGCCATCGGATTTGGCAATGATTTATTGGACTTGACACCAAAGGCATAGGCAACAAAAGAAAAGATAGACAAATTTGACTTCATGAAAATTTAAAAATTTTGTGCATCAAAAGACACCATCCAGGGCTTCTCTGGTGGCGCAGTGGTTGAGAGTCCGCCTGCCGATGCAGGGGATGCGGGTTCATGCCCCGGTATGGGGGGACCCCACATGTCGCGGAGCGGCTGGGCCCGTGAGCCATGGCCGCTGGGCCTGCGCGTCCGGAGCCTGTGCTCCACGACGGGAGAGGCCACAACATTGAAAGGCCCGCGTACCGCAAAAAAAAAAAAAAAAAAGAGACCATCCACAGAGCAAAAAAGGTAACCCACAGAGTGTGAGAAAATATTTGCAAATAGTATGTTTGATAAGGGATTAATATCCAGAATATAGAGAGAACTCTTAAAATTCAACAACAACAAGGCAAACAACCTGATTCAAAATGGGCAGAGGATCTGAATAGACGTTTCTCCAGAGAAGATATACCAATGGCCAACAAGCATATGTGAAAAGATGGTCAACCTCACTAATCATTAGGGAAATGAAAATCAAAACCACAATGAGAGACCACCTCACACCCATTACTATATAAGAAACAAACCAACAGAAAACAAATGTCAGTGAGGATGTGGGGAAATCGGAACCCTCGTGCACTGCTGGTGAGAATGTAAAGTGGTGCAATTCTGTGGAAAACAGTGTGGAGAGTCCTCAAAACATTAAGGATAGAACTGCCATATGACCCTGCAACCCTTTTTCTCAGCATATTCTCAGAAGAATTGAATGCAGGGTCTCAAAGAGATGTCTGTACACCCATGTTCATAGCACCATTATTCACAACAGCTAAGATGTGGAAGCAACCCCAGTGACCATCAACCGATGAATGGATCACCAAAATGTGCTCTATACATACATCATTCAGCCTTAAAAAGGACAGGAATTCTGACACTTGCCACAACATGGATGAATATGGAGGAGGACATTATGCGAAGTGAAATAAGTCAGTCACAAAAACGCAAATACTGTATGATTCCACTTACAGGACTTAGAGTAGTCAAAATCAGAGACAGAAAGTGTAATGGTGGTTGGCAGGGACTGGCGGGGAGGAGCGAACGGGAATGAGTGTTTAATTGATAGAGAGTTTCGTATTTACAAGATGAAAAGAGTTATGGGGATGGATGGTGGTGATGGCTGCCTAATGATGTATTTAATATCACTGAACTGTACACTTACAAATGGTTAAGAAGGGGGCTTCCCTGGTGGCGCAGTAGTTGAGAGTCCACCTGCCGATGCAGGGGAGATGGGTTCGTGCCCCGGTCCGGGGAGATGGGTTCGTGCCCCGGTCCAGGAAGATCCCACATGCCGCGGAGCGGCTAGGTCCGTGAGCCATGGCGACTGAGCCTGTGCGTCCGGAGCCTGTGCTCCGCAACGGGAGAGGCCACAACAGTGAGAGGCCCGCGTACCGCAAAAAAAAAAAAAAAAAATGGTTAAGAAAGTAAATTTTATGTTATGTGTATTCTAACACAATTTTTAAAAAATCAAGCAGAGGAAGTGGTTTGTAAACTACGAGACTAGGCATATCTTGGACATTGTTATATTTACTCCTGGCTTGGACCCTGAGAGATAAAATTGGGACCATCCCTCAGCTCGGGGTATATACGATGGGGAAGGGGCACCTCCCAGGCAGCAGGAACACCTTAAGCAAAGACGAGAAGCGGGAGGGGGGAAAGCCCACAGCGATGCAAGTGTGTATTTTTTTCTTTCGAAACAGTATGTGCGTCTAGAGCAGACACAGTGTCACCCTAGTCCCTGATTCCAGCGACGCCACCCAGAAGGTCCCGCCTAGGTGGGACATGGACACCCCCCATGGCTGCACCTGGGAGGCCCAGCTGGCTGCTCTCTCTGAAGTCCCCATAGTTCCCAGAGCTTCACAGTATTGCTTAATCCCTCCAAACACAAGCAGCTTTTAGTTGACGGGGACACAATCGTGGCCCTGGGGTCTGAGCTCAGAATCAAAGCAAACAGGCATCATTTACCATAAACAGGCAGCTCCCCAGTGGGTTCTGAGGCCCGGGGACAAGGAGACCCCGAGATCCTCGGGCACTCACAATAGAAGTCACCAGCACACAGGGCTGGCATCCAAGGCTCTGACCACGAGGTTCCCCCAACCCCGCCCGGCCCCGCCCCGCCCCCTCCTTCAGAGGAGCCTCAGAGGAGCTGGGAGGGGCCGTGGACAATGCGGGGTGGAGCCCACCGGCTAGACGGGGGGAACAATGGGTCCCATCAATTTAGGAGACTCCACGGTTGTTCTAAATAAGGCCTGGAGGTTGGGGGTGGAAGTAAATCCCACTAGGGAAGAGGCTCACATTCTTCTGTTGGGAGTGGGCTCTGGTCCTCTGAGCCCCCAGCAGCTCGCCACTGTCCTGCAGGGCAGGGGTGTGCTCATAAGCATCTAACAACCAGTTCTGGAGGGGGCAGCTCTGCTTTGTGGCGTTTGCTGATTTCCATGGTGTACATACTCCCTCCAAGGCCAATTTCAAGCACCCTGGGCGGTATCACAGATCGCAGAGCTGGGAAGAGGGGTGCAGACAGGGCACCACTGTATAGGGCTTCCGCCGTGCACAGAGCATAGATGTAAATAACCTCATGGCCATTGATAATGGTACTACTAAGAAAGGTACTAAAGTGCTTAGGAAATAATGAGCTTTGGTTATTTATTACCTTTGTTTTTAATATAATTTATTTATTTAACTGTAGGTTTCTATTGTTTAATTTTTAATAACGGCTCACAGAAGTCCTGAAAACATACCAGTGGGTCTCGTGAGCTGAAGCAGGTGTGTATGGGTTGGTGTGGCTCCCGCACATCAGCAAGGACAGGGAACCTGGACCAGGCCCGTCACAACCCCCTCTCCAGCCTCTGAACAACGCTGAACAGCTCCTGTCCTTCTGGGAGGCAAGAGGGGCTGCCCCTGGGTGAGATCTGGACTCCAGTGGGGAGGGGGGAGGGGGAAGAAGCCGGAGTTGCCACGACTTGCGCTCCAGCCCTGACACGCCTCGGCCTGGGCAACCTGCTCCTCCGCCAGACTCCTGCTAAGGTGGGGCCCTGCCTGACTCCAGCCTCCTTCACGGGGTCTGGCTCCTTCTGCGAGCCCCCTCCCCTGCAGCAGGGTATCCGACCTGAGTCTTCCACTATCCCAGCCACTTAGCCGTGGGTAGTTCCCACAGGAGCGCGATCCCACAGCTTTATCGCTGTGGGAAACCTCTTGATGCTGGGCTCCACGGATGCTTCTGGTACCCCAGTCTGCCCACACCACACCTTGCCTGCTTACTGCTAAAAGAACAACTCACTTTTATTGAGTCTTTACTGAGTGCCAGGCATTGGGCTACCACAATGGGAGCCAGTCTTATCCCCATTTTTGCAGAGGGACAACCCCAGGCACTCAGAGTGAGGAAGTCACTTGCCCAAGGGCACACAAAGGCTATGTTACAAGCTGAAGCCTGTTACTGAAAGCAATTGTTTTAGTTATATTTCCTAAAAATATTTAGTCCTCTTTTTTTGTTTGTTCGCACGCAGTTGATCTCGCCCTGGTTGTGTCTGCAGAAACCGTGGCTGGTGGTAGAGTCCTGGATCAGGGGCAGGGAGCAGCTGTGAGGATGGGCAGACATACCAGGAACAGAAATTGACATGTGGGCAAAAAACAAGGAAGGCATTTCGGTCTTTCTCCCTCTGCCTGCTCCCCACTTGGGACACGCTTCCCTACTGGGGAAGTGGGAGCAGTTCTTAAGAGACCTCGATTGGTGCTAGGTTTGAAGTCCCCCACTTCCCAGCTCTATACCCTCGGGTAGGTCAGTTTGCCTGTCTGAGCCTCAGTTTCCTCATCTGTAGAAAGGGGAGAGCATAATACTGGGCAGTGAGGGTGGTGATGAGAGAGAGAGCAAAGTGCTCACTCAGCACAGTGATTGCAGATGCCTGTCCATCGTTATTTATTGTCATCAGTAGTTTTAGGATCCGGATGACCTGGGCAATCGTCGCCGTGGTCTGGCTCCACCCCTGCCCCGAGGCTCTGGCCCCTGTCACCGCCCCCTCACTGGCACCACTAGCAGACTGCTTCTCTGGTCTTCTGACAACAAGATTCAAAGCCCCATCTGGGTGCATTCATTGATACTGTGAATGAAATTCTAGGGGGGCAGCGGCCTCCCTTCCCCCGCTCTGGGGCCGCCTGGTATTGACGGAATAAGTGCTCACATTTCCCCAGCTCTCCATGGGCTCCGGGCTCTGTGTTTGATCACTTCAAAAGGGTCTGACACAGACAATGCAGGTTCGGAGGCTGACAGGGGAAAGAGTGCAGAAGACCAAGCACCGGGCGAGGCGCTCCCGGGGCCCAGCCAGGCCCATGGAGCAGGCAAGCAGCTTACGCTGGCCTGGGACATCTCGAGAGACACAAACCAAGTCTGGAAATGGGTGAAGGGACCAGGAAACCAGCCTGGTCAGGTGCCAAGGAGGCCTGGGGAAGGGGCGTCTCTGGGGCTGCCCCGGATCTCTCTCCACCCCTGCTGCCACCCGGCCCTCTGCCTGTGAGGCCGCACCCTTCACCCACAAGGGCCAGAGCAGTGACGGGAACAGAGGCCATGAGCACGACTCTCTTCCCCCAACTTTGCCAAAGAGAGACACCCTCACCACAGTTTTGCAACGTCAAAGGCTGAGCTCCTCCTCAACTTTGGGAGGTGAGTGAAAGGCCCATTTCACAGATGGAAAAGTACAGACCCAGAGAGGCCCACTGGCTGGGCCAGTGGTGGCTCAGCTGTGAACTATAGTCTCTCCTCTGGTTCTGGGTCTTCTGATTCACCAGTGCTCTTGCAACCTGGCCACCACGTTTCCCACGAAAGTGACTGGGTGTGTGGCACTGGGCAGAGGGTAGATCACTGTCATTCTTCTGTAGTGCCTGTGACCACCCCAAGTCCGGCAGGTTTACAAGAACAGGCTTGTAAACTCAGCAACACCCCATAATCCTTTTTATGGGGTCTGCGGCAGTAATGGACATTCATCGGATCTCCCAGGCTAAGCGTGGTAGGCCCTGGGGGTGAGGGGCGGAGGGGAGCCAGGCCTGCCATCTACTAACCCCCTTGGTGGATCAATCATCCCAAGAGAGGAGCAGGGCCAACAGGTTTCTGAACATTGCCAGGATCCTCGGCCAGGGGGCGCTGTGCAGCCAGGGCTGGAGAGGAAGCTATAGAGGTAAACAATGGATCAAAACACCTGGACACCTGCATTAGCAACATCTTTGTGTCCCTCCAGGGGCTCGGGTGGGCCAGGAAGAGGGGAAGTGTTGCCTAAATTCCAGTTTCCAGGCTCCTGTCCAAACCTCCTGATTTAGAATCTCTGAAGGTGGCCCAAGGAACGTGCATTTAATAAGAGCTCTTGATGCAGCTGACATTTCACATCCACTATTTTAGGAAGAGGCAGAGAATAACGGCAGGGAAGTGCAAGGTAGATCAGATACTTAGATTATTCATTTACTCACTCAACAAACATTTGTCCAAATCTGGCCCTGATCTTAGACAGGTGTGGCTTCCCTTTTCCTCCGTGGGGATAGGGCTGGCCTCCACCCTCACCTGCACAGTGACCTTGGACCCTTCCCTCCCCTCTCTGGCCATTGTATCGTCCTCCGTCAAATGGGAGGAGTGTTTGCGGTCCCTTTCAGCTCTAACACTGTTAGATGTTTCAACCGGGGTGTAAATAATTAACCAGGATGTGCTTGTTATCAGTTAGCATCTGGGCTATTAGGGGACTGAGGGTAGATCCCGGGGATACCCTGGACCTGGGACTCCAGGCTAAGGGCCTTTCATGTCCCTTTTCCACCTGCCCACTCTCCCAAAGGGTGTGAGTTGTGCCCTCAAAGCCAGGGCAGACGAGCATGGCAGCGCCTCCCTCTGTCCACACGGAGCTTAGGAGGGCAAGCACTGGGGGTCTCTAAGGCCTTACATGGATCCCTGACTTGATCGTAATCTTGAGGTCCCCTAAACGGCAGTATTGCTTGTTGGGTCCTAGACTGGGTTCTGTTTAGTCAGATTTGGGTTTTAACAGGTTGCCAAATGATACGTCATACCTGAGTACTGTCTGTATCATTATTTACTTAATATATTTCCTCGAATCCATTGATCTTTTTTACTTAAGGAAATGTATTTAAAAGGGAAATGTTATATCATTAGTGTAAACGGAAAAATAGAATCAATTGCATGAAAAGCATAGAGCAATAAAAATTAACGCAAGGAAAACAAAACAAGGTAATTAAACCCCAGGCAGATCTGGAGTGTGGGGGTAGCTACAAGAATCTACCCCTGGTAAAATGACATAAAACTATACACACATATTGTACCAATGTCGACTTCCTGGTTTTGATATTGTACTTTAGCTATGGGAGATGTAATCACTGGGGGGAACTGGGTGAAAGGTATGCAAGACCCCTGTCAACCATCTTTGCAACTTCCTGTAAATCTATAATTATTTAAAAATAAAAAGTAAAAAAAAAAACCCAAAAAACCCTAAGCACATATGGATGCCTTCTTCTAGCTGAGGCTGGCTCTCTCTCCTTTTAAAGAGGGACCGGTGAGTGCTGGTGTCAGACATCCTAACCCCATCCAAGACTTCGTCCTTGACTCATCAGAAGATTAGACAGGCATTCTGAAAAGAACCAAACTTTCTCACTATGGGATTCAAAATCACTAAACACTACACCGTCTTACATGCCATGAGTGGTGTGTGTGTCTACTTTGGGCAGCGCCGTCCCCGGTTTTGCCTCTGCTGCCCTGTGTGGGATAGACAGCTCATAGCCCAGCTACGTGGCTGAGAGAGTGCCTGCTTAGAGAGTATTACACAGCTGCGGGCACCAGTCCCACCCAGTCAGTGCTCTTCACATTCAGGAACCCACAGACACGGGCCGTGCTCTTGTCAGGCACCTCCCATGAGCTAGCACAGGGCATCTTGAGATCAGGACGCCTGGGTCATAGTTGCAGTTCTAATTGAAAAGTTACTGTGTGGCCTTGGGCAAGTCCCTTCCCTTTTCTGGATCACTCTTTTTTTACCTGTTAAATGGGATCTGGGGTTCCCCAACTAAGAATCGTGAGAGGGCACCGAAGATTATAGAGCAACTGTGTTCTGTGCGTTGCTCCAAGGAGATGGTCTAGAGCTACGCCAGCCAGTCTAAGGCAACCAATCACCCAAGTGTGCCCAGGATCCAGGGGTTTCCAGGACACGGGACCAGCAGTACTAAAATCAGGACAGTTCTGGGCAAACTGGGACAGTTGGTCACCGTAAACATGGCAGCCAGGAGCCACGTGTGGCTACTGAGCAGCTGAAACGTGGCTAGTCCACTTAGATGGGCTGTAAATGTAAAACGCTGCAGATGTTGAAGACTTAGTGTGAAAAAAGAATGTAAACTATCTCAGTAATTTTTAATTGATTCTATGTTGAAATGATAATATTTTGGATATACTCAGTTACATAAAATATGTTATTAAAATTAAAATTATTAAAATAAATCTTTCTTTTACTTTTTTAAATGTCGCTACTTAAAAATCGCGTCCAGAGCTCGCATGACATTTCCACTGGACAGCACTGCTCTAGAGCCTTCCGCAGATCCCCAAAGGGGTCTGGTCTGTGACTCACAAAGTGCTCCAGCCCTTCTTGATAGAAGATTCCAAGGTTCCCTCTAAGTTAATGATGGCACATTGTGCTTTTCTGGGTAGCTTCCTGGACCTTTCCTTGTGAAAGGCCCTTGTGTGAAGGCAGACACACACGCGCACACGCACACGCACACACACACACACACACGCACACACACACACACACACATACGCACGCAAACGCACGCACGCGCGCACACACTGCTACGGCCGCCATCTACGCCTCCCCTTTCCTGATGGCCGCCCTGCCCTCGTCCTTCCTTTGAAAGGCGCTCCTGCAAGCTCAGTCTGCCTCCCCCTCCGCTCCATGTGATTTTCATTTGTCTAATTAAAGCTAATCTGATAAAGGCAGGAATGACAGAGATGCGTAGAAGCTCCAGTGAGCACAGGTCATGGCCTGATCCAAAGAGGGGGCCTTTGTCTCTCCACCCCCAGGCAGCAGCCAGCTGGGCAATGGGTTACCCAGGGGAGCAGGCAGAGGGGCCGGGACCAGGGAGGGGGCTCTGCTGGGACGATCTGGGCTGACATCACTGTGCTGACCGTTTGCAAACACAGCCAGAAAGAAGCTAAAGAAGGAGAAAATCACAGGAGAAAAGTCCTGTGAAAAACAGGGGTGCCCAGGAGTTAATTGTGGGCTGGGATCCTGGCTTCCTGTGCCTTCGTCTTTCCCTCTGGTCAGTGACAGCGTCTAGGGCAGAGGTGGCGGCTTCGTCACTGCTCTGGCCAAAGGGAGGAGGGTCCAGTATGGATCACAAGTATCCTGTAAGCAGGGACACTGGGCTCCCCCAGAGCCTTGGGATCTCCCCACGTCCATCCCTCGAGCCCTCCTCCAAGGGCTCCCCACAAAGGCTCTTCTTCAAGAGTTGGGACCCCTGGAGCAGCCCCTCTGACCACTCAGGACATTGTGACACCCACCTACCCACTCTCTCACTCAAATTACTGGAAGTCCAGAGATGAACTAGATGGGGTCTGGAATATCTAAGGTTTTCTGTGTTTGCAGCAGCTCTTTGGTTTAAAATTCTCTACTTCCTCTTTGGTTGAGGGAGGTAGCCCAGTGGGGGAAAATCCAAGATGCTACTGATTAATGAATTAACCAAGCCAGAAGCATTTACCAAAGAGTTGTGGGTAACTGGGCCTCTGCTGGGAATTTTGATGGAGACGAGAGAAGAAATAAAGGACGTCACACTTTCACTGGGGAGACGGCACTCACGTACAAGAACAGCCATGGGAGAAGATGGACACACTCTATTGCCAGGCTGAAGAGAGCCCAGCCGGGGCTCTCAGGGATGAGAGTGGGGAGACAGCCAAGGAGCCTCGGGCATCAGGGCAGAAGAGCTAGAGGTGGGCATGAAATGAGGACAAGTCTAGTGGAAAGAGGACCACAGGGGCCCAGGAGGCCTGTGCTCTACTTAAGGGTTCTTTTTTTTTTTTTTTTTTGCGGTACGCGGGCCTCTCACTGCCGTGGCCTCTCCCGTCGCGGAGCACAGGCTCCAGACGCGCAGGCTCAGCGGCCATGGCTCACGGGCCCAGCCGCTCCACGGCATGTGGGATCTTCCCGGGCCGGGGCAGGAACCCGTGTCCCCTGCATCGGCAGGCGGACTCTCAACCACTGCACCACCAGGGAAGCCCTACTTAAGGGTTCTTATACCAACCCTGGGAGCCTGGGCACCCCAGCTTGTCGCTCCTTGGGCCTCATCTTACTCATTTGTAAAATGAGCGTGCTGACTGGGTCGGCATCTTTACTGACCATAATATTCTAGGATTGGAAGCACCAAAGAAGAGCAGGTGGGAATTCCAGGTGGGAAGAAGTGTTGGGGCACTTCTGGTAGGACGGAGACAGCTGTGAGTAGGGAGGACCCATGGCCAGTGGTGCCGGGAGGAGCAGCTCCCCAAAGCTGGGGAAAGTGACCCAGACCTTTGCTCATTCCGGTCTATCCCAGGGCAAGGAAGGCCCATGGCCTCGCTGGGGTCTCAAACAAGCAGCTGTATTGTGTATGCCCAGCTGGGGTGCGGGCCAGGGCGGGTGTCATGGGAACGGCCCCTCTGCTTCTGAGGAGAGAAGCAAGATGTGGCCTCAGAGGCCTTGCCTGGCGCCCTTGTTCTTTGCTGACAAGCTTTGGGCCACTTCCCCAGAGCCCTCTCCATCCTTCTCCACCATCTTCCCAAGGCAAGCAGAACCCTGAGAGTCAGAGCTGACCATGCAGGGGGCACGGGGAGGGGGGTTAGATCTGGATTCTAGAGAAGTGTTATAGGTGACTTCTGTCATTTTGGTTTCATCTGTATTGGAGCTCGATCCAGCTAGAGACCTTGTAACACCAGCATGGATTCAACCTATGAAAATCTTTCAGGAAGTTCACCAATGCAAACAATGGCGAGCTTTATTTCTTGCTTTGTTCTTTTACCAATCTGTAAGTGGCTGTGAAAGGCTGTTTTGCACCATGAGGTTTGCAAAAGGCAACCATGCATGGTTTGCTCTTTCAACATTGGAAGATATTCCATATGGATTGCACCCCAGATACGGGTCTTCTATGCAAGGTGTCTGGGGCCATGTGGCTCCCTCCATCCACGGCCCTGCTTTGTCGTTTTTTTTTTTTTTAAAGAACATGTTGGGGGTAGGAGTTTATTAATTTATTTTATTTATTTGTGCTGTGTTGGGTCTTCGCTTCTGTGCGAGGGCTTTCTCTAGTTGTGGCAAGCGGGGGCCACTCTTCATCGCGGTGCGCGGGCCTCTCACTACCGCGGCCCCTCTTGTTGCAGAACACAGACTGCAGACGCGCAGGTTCAGTAGTTGTGGTTCACGGGCCCAGTTGCTCCGCGGCATGTGGGATCCTCCCAGACCAGGGCTCGAACCCGTGTCCCCTGCATTAGCAGGCTGATTCTCAACCACTGCGCCACCAGGGAAGCCCTGCATTGTCTTCTTTATAAATGCATTGCTATCCAACATTATCTTATACATTTACTTGTTTACTGTGTACTGCCACCCCAAGCACATGCCTCCATGAGGAACAGGACTGCGCCTGTCCTGTTTACTGCCGTATCCCCGACCCCTAGATAAGGCCAGTCACCTGCAGGTGGTAAAGAAAAGGTCGTTGAATAAATGAATGTGGAGACATGGGCATGCTGCTTCCAAATGGGACAGTCTAGAGCAGTAGATGGGGGGATGTGATTAAGCAGAGCTATTATTTGGGCTGGCATCACTCATCAGTTGGGGTCCCAGTGGAAACAGGGGACAAACTTCGACAGGTTACTTGAGGCCAGTTTACCAAAGGGCTGTTTACAAAGACACAGTCAGTGTTAAAGGCATGGAAAAGGGACAGAAACACAGGCCACAAGGAGCAAGGCGGGGTGGGTGCACTTACTGCAACCACAGCAAGGGTAGCCCGAGAGGAGCTGCGGCCTTTGGTTGAGGGGTTCTGCTGTTCCCTGGTGACACGTCAGGATGGGAGCTGGGGAATAAATGCCCAGCCTCGCCCTCCTGTTCTTTCTCCCATTCTCCTCACAGGGCCACCTGTGGCTGAGCCCAGCCAGCAGCCGGAGGCCAGGGGAGCCTGACGATGCCATTCACACGGGAGATGGGGTCACGGGCAAGTCAGCCTCGTGGGGCGCAGACAGGGAGGAGAAGGGTGGAGCGGGGGTCTGGAGGGATAAGCAGAGGATGTCCAGCCCAGGAGGTGGAGGGGACCAGGGCTGTTCCTGGGACCCACTGCCACATAACAAATCTGCCCAGAACTCTGGCTAGAAACAACTGCCATTAGGTTAGTATCTTTCACAGTTTTTGTGGGTCAGGAATCCAGGAAGGGCTTTGTAGGGTGATTCCAGCTTGGGGCTTCTGACAGTTACAGACAGATGGCAGCTCCAGCTGGGGTGGTGAAGGGCTGGAGGAGCTGGGTGGGAGCAGGCATCTCTGTTTCTCCTAGAAATCTCTGGCCTCTCTGTGTGGTCTCTCCACGGGAGCTCATTTGGGCTTCCCCATAGCATGGCAGCCTCATTGTGGTAGAAAGTCTGGCATGGAACTCAGGGCTTCAGCGTGAGCCTGCTTGGTGAACACAGCAGAAGCAGCACCACCTTTATGACGCACCCCGGGTCAGAAAAGTGTCATGAAGTGTTACTTCCACCATAGTCTAGTGGTCAACCAGTCTCTAAGATTGGCCAGATGCAAGGGGAGGGGCCATAGACTCCACCTCTTAATGGGAAAAATGTTGAAGAATTTGAAGACACGTTTTAAAAGGTTAGAGAATGCGGGCTTCCCTGGTGGTGCAGTGGTTAAGATGCAGGGGACACGGGTTCAAGCCCTGGTCCGGGAAGATCCCGTATGCCATGGAGCAACTAAGCCCGTGCACCACAACTACTGAGCCTGTGCTCTAGAGCCCCTGAGCCACAACTACTGAGCCCGCGTGCCACAGCTACTGAAGCCCGCACACCTGGAGCCTGTGCTCTGCAACAAGAGAAGCCACCCAATGAGAAGCCCGCGCACCGTAACGAAGAATAGCCCCCGCTCACCGCAACTAGAGAAAGCCCGTGCACATCAACAAAAACCCAACGCAGCCAAAAATAAAATAAACTTAAAGTAAAACAAAATAAAAAGTTAGAGAATGTGGTCACTTGAGTTATAATTGAGTATTATTTGGGTGTTTGCCAAAGAAGTCTATGAAATGGTGCTTGGTAGAGACAGGGACAGGATGGAAACTTCCAACATTGTTAGGAAGCTGGAGCTTTTTTTTTTTTTTTTTTGCGGTACGCAGGCCTCTCACTGTTGTGGCCTCTCCCATTGCGGAGCACAGGCTCCGGACGTGCAGGCTCAGCGGCCATGGCTCACGGGCCCAGCCGCTCCGCGGCATGTGGGATCCTTCCGGACCGGGGCACGAACCCATGTCCCCTGCATCGGCAGGCGAGCTCTCAACCACTGCACCACCAGGGAAGCCCAAGCTGGAGCTTTTGAATTTCTCCTCTTTAGGAACTAAAGGACAGAGACTTAGAGAGGGAAAGTGACAAGTCAAAGTCAGGTGGGGCATCCAGGCTGGAGAAGCAGAACCCTTTCCTCGGTCTCTAGAGATTCTGTGCTCAGTGCAAAGGGAAGCTGGGTGGTGAGAGCAGAACCCAGCCCATAGGTCTCTAGGGCTGCTCATCCAAAGCTGGAGAACCGAAGGCCAGCTGCTTTTGGCTAAGATTCCTCCCACATTCCCCTCCCAGACTCCAGCAGCCTCCCTCCCTGGAAGGAAGGGGGAAGGAAGGGCAATTTGGAGACTATCAAAGCGAGTAGCTTTCACTTTCAGGGAGCAAGCTGAGGAAGATTGCTTCCAGGTGCCTCTCGGGGCCCCTCCCAGCCTGGCTGGGGCAGAGGGTGGGCCAGGAGGCAGGGGCAGCAGGCCTGGATGCTGGATGAACTGCTCCCCTGGCCCGGGATGCCTTTTTCCAGAGCTGTCAGGGCTGCCTGCTTCTTAGCCAGGTCTCAGCTCAAAGGCCCCTCCTCTCAGAGGCCTTTCCTCATCCTCTAAACTGAATCAGCACCCCACCCCCGGGGCTTCCTAGAGGGGCAGCCCTGGAACCCGATTCAGAGGGCCCCACTCTGGCCTGACCCATGGGGTGAGAAGTCCATGGGCTGAGGTGGTGTGCCCACCTGGAGAACACATCCTTCCGTCTAGACGACTCTCAGGGTTCTGAGATCTCTGGAATTCCCTGTCCAAACATTCTGAGCCTGCTTCTAGGCGTGAGGACCTCTTCCCTGGTCTGTCCTGCAGAGACCAACTGTGCTGCTTGTGTGAGCACACCCAGGCCCGAGGGGTGGCCCAAGGGTGGCCGGGTTGTGTGTACAGTGTCGATGCTGGAGAAGATGGACAGAGTTTTTATGTTTCCACACACATGCATGTGAGGGCCCTTAGGATCCGGAGCAGAGACAGGGTGGGGAGACGGAGGCTTGGGCTGGGATCTTCATTAGTACTTATGCTGGGCCCACGAACACCAGGGGTGTTTCAGTCTTTCTATTTCAACACTGTTTTATTTATTCCTACTGCTTTCAACTGTCTGAAGTTTGTCACTCCTCTTCTTTTTTCTGCTCCCTTCTCCAACTGGAATACACACTCAGCAAGAGCTGGGACCTTGGGTTGCATGCTTGCTTGTGAATTGGGGTCCATCTGTCTCCTTGGCAAGAAGTGGGCATTAGTCTCTAAGAATGTCCCTGCAGGAAGGAAACTTGCAGAGTCTTAATGCCAAATCACCCAATTTTACAGATGTGCAAACTGAGGCCCAGGGAGGAGGAGGGACTTGCCGAAGGTTACCCAGGTAGTATATGTCAAGACAGGCATGTCCCAGATGATGAGACTAACTCCTAAAACCAGGATGGTTATGTCAGCCAATTGACTGAGCAGCTCTACCCAGGCCCAGCAAGTACCTGGACCTCCTCTAAGCAGGCAGCTCCCAAAGGGGAAATGTGTTAAAAATACAGATGCCCAGCCCCATTTGTCGTGATGCAGGATGTCTGCAGGGGTGCCAGGATGTCTGTACTCCCAGCAAGCACCACAGGGAGACTGGGGGATGCCCAGCGCTGGGAGGGAAGGCAACCCTGGGCTTCACAGCTGTTGGTGCCAGGAAGTCCTTCCAGAGTGCAATCCAGATGCCCCCCACTGTCTTCACTCAGTCTTTTGTGGGGGAACACGACACCTTCAGCTGAGGGTGCCTGTCCCCAAGCCCTTAGGTGAGCTAGTGCCTGTGCCCAAGCTCTGGGTCACAGAAGGCCAGATGCCCCAGGAGGGCAGCAAATGGACATGGTGAGACAGTGACATCTCTCTCATGCCACCTGCTCACCCACTGCCTCGGTGAAGCCCTCACCCCTCTATTTCCTTCTCCCCCACCTGTGGCCCCTGCACCCAGAGAGTACCGTGCAGGGCAGAGAGGCAGGGGACAGTAGCCCCTTCCATCTCTTCCTTGCGTGTGAGCGGGAAAGTGTGTGGCCTGAGGTCAGGGGACCTGGATTCTGGGCCCGGATCTGCTATGAGCATGTCACTCAAGTTTCTGTAACTTTAGATGGCAAATAGCGGCTTCTTCCCTCCCAAGGATGGTGTGATAGCTGTGATTATGAAAGCAAAGCTTCCTTGAGAATCAAAACGTGCTGCCTGTCATAGGGATGATGCAATTTAGCAATAACCCCATGGAGCAAACACAGCCATCTCAGCCGCCTGCTCTGAGTGGCCATCCCCTATGCACGGACAAAAGTAAATACGTGGATTTTGACTCAGAGTCAGATGAAGAGTATGGACAAGAAGAGGAAGAAATGATGACAAAAATAAAAACAACTCAGATGCATGGAGTGCTTACTCTGTGCCGGGCATGGTTGTCAGTGTTTTCCAATCCCATGAATCAGGTACTATTAAATACCCATTTTATAGATAAGGAAGCTGAGGCACAAAGAGGCCACAGAACTAGTAGGTGGCAGAGCCAGGATTTGCAGCCAGGACAAGCCCTGGTGAACAGGAGTAGCTGGGCAGGGACCCCCTCCCCGGGGTGGGGCTCAGAGGGGCCCTTGGGGGCTTTTGCTAAATGAGTGGGAGAAGCCAGATCTTTCTTGGCCCCTGAGGAAAGATAAGATTCCTTCAGGCTGATGGGATCCTCCAGGGTGCAATACGGCAAAGAGGAAGTGAGCACGCTGTTGATTCCCTAACTCCTCATGCCAGACAGCTGCCGCGAGGGATTCTGGGATTCTCCCAGTACACTGTGTCACTAAGTCTCGTCTAGTTGGAGGCTGGCATTGGTCTTTTGTCTCTGGCCTCCATACCCCACAATGTTCTACCTGGTTTGACACATAGTAGGTGACACAGAATACTTGCTGCCTGTTGTGGGATCGGTACCTGCTCTGTGGGACAAAGGGTGCCTGGAAGGCCGGCACAGGGGCTCGCTGAAATCTCATTGCTGCCTGGAAGACCGTCCTCCCTCCCTGCTGCCCTGGCCTCCTGCTGGCTTGCTTTACACCCCCTCCCCCCTCCAGCATGGCCCTTCCATTCCCCTACTAAGATGTTCCCCCTCTGAGCCCAGTGGGGGTCAGAGGTAGGTAGGATGGGAACGGGGGACCCAGCCGAGAGACTGTTTCTTGGGCAGGTGGTGGTCGGCTCATCCTTGCCCCCGGTTCCCCAGCCCACGTGCCCTTATCAAGACCTCATCTCCGATGCCTGCTCCTTTCAGATGCCACCTCCAACTTCCCCAGCAGAGACCACCACCTCTGCTATTCAACACCCACATGCAGACTTCCCTGGCAGTCTACTAGTTAAGACTCTGTGCTTCAAGTGCAGGGGTGTGGGTTTGATCCCTGGTCAGAGAACTAAGATCCCACATGCCGTGCGGCCAAAAAAAAAAAGAAAACAAAAAAACACCCACATGGCCTAACTCACTCATTGGGCCACTGTAGGACTTGTCTTTGTGTTTTTTTTGATTGTGGTAAATATATATAAACATTTACATATATACAACATACACTGTATATATGTTATATATGTAACATTTACCATTTTATACCATCTTAATATATATAGTTCAGTAGTGTTAAGTATATGCAGAATGTTGTGAAACGGATCTCCAGAACTTTGTCATCTTGCAAATCTGAAACCCTATACCCACTAAACAACAACTCTTCATTCCCCCCGCCACCAGACCCTGGCAACCACCATTCTACTTTCTATCTCTTGAACTTGACTATTCTAGATACCTCACATAAACGGAATCATCCAGTATTTATCTTTTTGCGACTGGTTTATTTCATTCACGTAGTGTCCTCCAGGTTCATCCATGTTGTAGCATGTGTCAGAATTTCTTCCCTTTTTGAGGCTGAATAATATTCCACCGTATGTATATACCCCATTTTGTTCATCTATTCATCTGTCAGTGGACACTTGGGTTCACTTGCTTCCACCTTTTGACTATTGTGAATAATGCTCTAGGACTTTGCTTTCTAGATAAATAAGACTGTGCCAATTATTCCTTTAGAACCAGGTACTTTATGTACTTTTCTAAGAGACTAGTACTGTCTTCATTTAACAATGAAGGAAACAGGAGCTCCCACAGTTTACGTCACCTGCTTCAAATCCCACAGCCAATAAGTGGCAGAGCCTGACTTTGAATTCATATTGATGCCAAACCTCACATTCATCTCCTGCTTCCTGCTGTCTCCTTTTCTCAAGGGTATTTGTCTTCATCTCTTATCTGCTGGAGAGATGTCCAGGCTGCATGTGCCCATCTCCAAGGTTAGGGGCCAGTGCTTGTACAGGACAATACAGCGAGGTCGTTAAGATCGAGACTTGAATCTAGACAGCCCAAGTTCAAGAGCTGGCTCCTCTCATTCATCAGCTGTGTGACTTTTGCCAAATTACTTATCCTCTCTGTGCCATGAATGATTAGTGATGCCTGCCATGGACTCAGGATGGGATCCAAATGTCTCATAGCTCTCTTGACAAAAGGAAAAGCTCACCTGAAACCACGCCCCACACCAGGCTCCTTCCAGATTCTTAGCCTTGGAAGCAAGAATGTTTCCTACAGAACTGCAAGCAGAGAGGCCCTGAGTGAGGATGGGGCAGGATTCACCCCAGGGGGATTTGGCTTCCATCAGAATGGGAGTGTCTTCCATGGCTCACAGTCTACTTACCCTGAGGCAGGGGGGTTGGTCCCCGGGCCCTGTGGCCAGCAGGTTCCAGGTGGGGGAGATTAGACTACATGGGGGCCCCCTCCCCAGCCTGTCCTTTGCACAGCCTGCATACATTACTGGTCCTTGAGCTGTAGCTGTGGCCTGCCACCTTTCTAACGTGCTTACAAGATCCCTCGTGGTTCCTTCCTCCCCAGAATTTCTGAGGCCCTCGGTTCTCTCTGCCTTTCCTCCTGGTCCCCCAGCTCGTCAGTGCAAGTCTTCATCTGAGATCCCGGGAGAGGTGGCATGAGATCTCCAGCTTGGTGGTGCCCTGAACACAACCTCTGCTGACCCCAGGGCCTGAAAGTGGAAGGGGAGACGCGTTTGCTGGCTGTGGGGCAAGCGTGGGAGGGTTCAGGCACCACTCTGCGGGACAGGAAAGAGCAGTTAAAGTGACATCTGTGAGTGCCACTGTGGGTGACGAGGAGACTGATGGAGAATACGGGTGGGTGATGGCGTGAAGAAATGGAACTGCCATGGTTATGGGTGAGATGGGAGGGGTGACAGTGTAGGTGGCCCTGTAAATGTCACCATGAGTGATTGACAGAGCTGACCCATGGGAATCTGAGTGGATGACCTTGCACGTGGGTGATGGCGTCAGCGACACGTGATGGGAGACGAGGGAGCAGCTGAGAACGGGGGCTGGGGACGGGTGGGGGAGTGTCAGAGGGTGTGAGAGGGTGGTGGGCTGGCGGGCGCCGAGACTCCGGCTGCTTGGAGCCACTGGTCAGGCCCCTGGGCTTGTCTCTTGGGGACATTGTCCATGCCGGAAAGAAAAGAACGAATGTGTTTTCTCTGCCTGTTGAAAATGATTCTGAGCGAAGGGGCTTTGCCTCCTGGCCGGCGTGAGCCTGACTCCGCTGTGTCAGAAGATGATCTTTCACAGATGCTGAAAAGTTAGGAAGTGTAATTACGGGGAAATTGCGCTCCGGCAAACGAGTACAAGCCAAGGGCTGCCAGGCCCCATTCCTCACCTGAGCCCCCTGATTGTGGCCGACAGCCCCACATCTGTATGTGCTTTGCAGCCAGGAGAGGAAAGAAAGGGGGAAGCAGAGCCGGTTCAGGGAGGAGAGGGGGGTGAGGGGACCTTCAGCTACCCTGCCCACTGCTCCCCCAGCTTCCTCGGGGAGAGCTGAGGGAAGGCGAGGTCTGGGGCGCATTCCTGGGCTCCCAGGGCCTTCTGGGGCACCCTCACTCCTGGGGGTGATAGGAGGAGCTGGGGTTGGCTCCGGAGGAAGAGAAGGGAGGCTGAGGCGCTTTCCTTCCAACGTCCTCATTTCACTGGCAGGGAAACTGAGGCTGGTGATTCTGTGCCCAGGTCACGTGGTGAGTTAATGGTGCAAGCAGGATGTGACCCTCCACCTCTCGACCAGCCAGGGCTCTTCCCACCGCCCGCCCCCCTCCCCCCCCACCAGGAGGTGGGGGGCTGACAAGGGGCTGGCCTGGTGTGCAACAGGGTGTCCCTGCCCTCTGCCTAGCCTCTCTACAGAGCCACCCAGCAGCCTCTGCATTCCTCAGATTCCTCTCTCTCATCTTCTCCCTTTGGTTCCTGAGCCTGGGCACCTCCCTGCTGAGGAAGCTGGGAAGGTCCCGGCAGGGGGCCTCCAGCTCCTCCCTTGCTGCAGAGACCACTGCTCCATCCCACCCCCCACTGGCTCCTTGTGTTTCTCCCTCCAGCTCCTGGGATGGCCCCAGAGGGTCGGGCAGCCCCCCTTGTTCAACCCCTCTTGGACTAACTCAAGGGTACCCGGATGCCCACAGCTCCCTGCTCCTTGGCCGGTATATGGAGCTATTTTTTCCACTGGACACAGAGTTTGCTCCCCATCTCCATTGTCCTGGTAACAAGTGCCCTTCCCCCTAGCCTCAGAGGTGGGCACAGGCAGACTCTGACTGGACCAATCATCCCAGCATCCTCCTGGCCCTAGTGATTGGGTCAGGGGTGGCCATGTGACCCCCACAGATAAAGTCACTAGGATCAGGACCTGGCTTCATTCCCACTGGAGCTGAGAGGTTGGGAAGCTATAGATTTGGAGATTTTCTTTATCTGCAGGAGGCAAGAATGAGGCATACAGAGTCGGGGTGGGTGGGAGGGAGAACACCATTATTAGCATTTTTGAACTCTGGATTCAGTCCTGTCCCCATCCCCACAGCCCCGAGTTATATTAGCCAATGATTCTATTCTATTCTATTCCATTCTGTTTTGCTTTCAGTACATTCAACTGGATTTCTGTCACTTGCAATCAAAAGAGACCTGTTTGAATAGCTGCCTCAGAGCTGGAGCTTGGATGTCCTGGGAGGTGTTGATGGGTAAGTTGGTCGGACTGAGGAGGGTCCAGTGCCAGCGAGGATGGTAGCCACCTGCTGGCCGGGAGGGGCTTGTTGGGGGCAGTGTGCATGGTAGAAATTTGCTAAGGAGGAAGTAGGCACAAAGGAACTTGAAACCCCAGCACAGAAGCAAACGGACAGCTTAAGTCCAGCTGCAGCTCCTGCAAGAATGCTTGTCTGGGGGAGGGAGAAATATTCCACCCCCCAGGAAGAAAGGACATCTGATGGAAAGGGTCCTTCCAGGCAAAACTCAGACCGGAAGGAGTGTTTCTACTGCCCAGCCAGGAGTGGTCACTGGGACAGTGCAGCAGCTGTCAAGGACATCTCTGTACAGGGAAGGGAAGGGCTGAGAACATTCCAGAGAAGATCAGAGCAGAGTGTAGCCCAGCGTCATAGCTGCCCAACCTGGAACCAAGCCGGAGCAAACCGGTATTAGCCCAAGTGTGGGAAACGCCACCGATGGAGGATGTGTCCTGGGCCCGAACCCCCTTCCCTTAAGTCTGGGTTCTGAGGAACTGCAGTCAGAGATCTCTTGGCAGGTGGGACCCCAATTCTCAGAAACGATGAATGATGTGAGATATAGGACGGGGGGCAGCAGGGCCTGAGCAGGACCGCATGGGTTTCTGGCTGCCATGGCTAACTGTTCCCAAACCTCCAGTGAGAAGGGATTGGGATAACCTCGGCTCTGCAGTTCTTTACTCTCAAGGAGGCTGTTGAGAATCCTTCACGTCATTTGGCGGGGAAAATTCCATCCCCCAGACAGAGTGTGGTATGGGAGGAAGAATCAGAGTTTAGAAACAAACACAGATTTGAGTCTGAGTCCTAGATCTACCACTTTCTAGCTCAGAGACCTTGAGCAAGTTACTTAAGCCTCTGAACCTCAGTTTTTTAATTTATGAAATGGGAATAATAACATCTCCCCCATGAGGTTGTTGTGGGATTAAATGAGATCACAGATCTAATGTGAATTAAATGAAGCAAAGGTATGTCAATGTGCCTGGTGCGTTCCAGGCACTCCCCAAACACTCTCCTTCCCCCTTATTTGCTGTGGTTTAAGCAAAGCCCTTGAGTTATAAGAACCACCTCAGGTATCGTTAAGGCAAGGTACTGAACTAGAGAAACGCTTACATCACTCCTTGGTACTCAGCTTCGGCTGATGGAGCAGGGAGCTCCCCACCCCTTCCCACCACTTACCAAGAAGCATTCAGGGCAGAATTCTTCTTGGGAAAGCCAGGCTTACCAAAAAGGCACAGGACATGGCACCTTAAATGAAGTAAGATGGTCTCACTGAGTTTTGAGCTATTCAATGTCAATTATTAGTAGCATAAGCAGGCTGTGGGGTGGTGAATTTTGTGGTGGCGAGAGCCTACACTGCCTTGCTTCTCCCTGCTCCAGTTCCTCAAACACCTCAGCCCCAAGCATGCCACACTCCTGCTCTGCAACCTTCAATGGCTCCCTCTTCCCTTGGAATTAAGTATAATTTCTTTGACCTGGCATTTGGTGATACCCACGGTCTGATCCCAACCTACCTTCTAGCCTTATCTCCTACTACTCTGCTTCTTCCTCCTTATCCTCTGGTCAAATTCAACTTCTCTTTTCCAATCGCACCCTGTGCTTTCCCACCTCTATGCCTTTGCTCAGCCTGTGCCCACTGCCAGGTTTGCCCTTCTCCCCTCGGTCTGGGGAAATACGATTCCTTCTTCACAGCATCAGGCGAATCCCAGTTCTTTCCTGAAGTTCCTCTTTACCCTGAACTGGACGTGATTCTTTCCACCTCCGTTCCCCCCTGAATCGCATCTTGCGAACCTCAGCTTCAATACAAGCTCCTGTGAAAACATCAAGAAGAATTAATCTCTCCCACTCTGGGCCTGCAATATGCTGTTCTCAGTATGTGCCTGGGATGAGCTGTTTAAGTTTTCTCTGCCGGCCACAGAGACTGGGATGCCTGGCCCTTGCCCATACATCTCTGTGCCCTCCCTGGGGATTGCAACATGCTCGACCTGTGTTTTCCAGAATGATGGTTCATGGCCTCAGGACTCTGGCTACTTCTATTCTCTGCCTGTATCTAACATGCCTGGGAATAGTGTCCTGGGAGTAGCTATAAGCATAAGATCAAGTCCACCCCTCTGCTCCAGGTAGCCAGGGGCCTTCATGTTCTGTTTCCCCTCCTTGCTGTCAAAACTCCTCTGCCACCAAGTAGTTAGACCTTGGGTAAGTCACGACCCCCATCTGAGCACTGATTTCCTCCACAGGAAGATGGAGTTTGGCCAAAATCATCCTTAACATCTCCCTCAGGCTAACAGTTCTCCCGCAGTCTCTCATGGAGGGAAACCAATGCATAATGACAGATATATAATTAATAATACTGTGTTATATACTTGAAAGTTGCTAAGAGACTAGACTGTAAATGTCTCACTACAGAAAAGAAATGGCAATTGTGTGATAGGATGGAGGTGTTGGCTAAGGCTATAGGGGTCATCATTTTGCAATATGTGAGTGTATCAAATCAACACAATGCCCACCTTAAACTTATACAATGTTATATGTCAATCATATCTCAAGAAAACTGGGAAAAATAATGGCGGATAGATGCTTCAGTTGTGGAATTCTCAGCCCCTCGACAGACATTTGAAGCAGACGAGGTTAACCAGGTTGATGAGGGTGTAGACAATGTCGATAAGATTTATTGGTGTCATTTATCAGGCGTTGCTGTGTGCGAGGCACTTTGTATAAGCTATCTTGAATTCTCCCAATAAATCTTTGAGGGAATATTAAAACCCACTTTATAGATGAGGAAACTGAGGTTCAGAGAGGTGATGTGACTTTCATTATTCCACCAGAAAGTGGCCAAGGCAGAACTTGGAGCCGGGCCCACTGGACTCCCTCCCATACTCCTCTGGTACATTCCAGGCAGGCCCAAGTGGCCGGAGCAGGCCCCGCCTGCCTCCCCTCCTGCCCTCTGCGGCTGTTTCGCATCCTGCTGGATTCCTGAGGTGTCAGGCCTCATTAGAGCCCGCACCCCAGCAAGCGCCGAGAGGCAGTTGACAGGTATACAATCCGACCGCGACTCCCTTCACATTATCAAGCCGTCTTCAGGCAGGAACGTGCCGGGAAGCTGGACAGAGGCCCCTGGCTTGGCTGCATAATCTGATGCACATTAAAAACATCTTTCAGATGCCTTCCCCTTGCACACTCGTTCTCACTCTCCCGGTTTCCCTTTTTCTCCGTCCAACAAAAGCTGATGAAGTTAGCCAGCAATGTGGGCTCTCCAGCCCAAGCGGGGTCTCGTTGACTGAATGGCCGCCCCGGAACGGCTGACGTTCTTGGTGTTTGGCTGGCATCTGGGTGAGAGCGCCTGTGACCTCGGGCCACATCCAAGCGAGTTTTGACAGGGACCCGTAGCTCTGCCTCCCTCTCCAGTCCTGGGGAATGGGTGCAATTTTACCACAACCATCAGTAGAAAGCCTGGACTAATACTAACCATGAGGGGCATCGGATGAGTGTTTGATTTGGGGGCTGAATCTCCTTTTGTGCTTGGGGAGTTCCCCATCGCATGAGCCATGTTGGGGGAGGACAGCCAGCCTTCCACCAAGAACCCAAGAAAACCAGATCCTTGCTTTCCCAGGGACCCTTGCAACCAGGAAGTGGGCATGTGACCAGAGCCAGCCAATCCGACGCTCCTGCCTCTCGTTGAATTCAGCCCAGGGGCGGGCGAGAGTCTGACCCCATACCCGCCACTGTCCTGGGGTGGCGAGGCCACAGGCGGTAGGCGTCGGGTGCACAGAGCTGGGGGTGGTGCACAGAAAGCTTCACTGGGCGTAGCCTGGTTTGGGCTGTGGTTCTGGCTGTGCCAGTTCTGGGATTTTCTGACCCGAGATTTGCAGCCCTCCCGATGACTTTTCTGCTTCAAGCAGCACAAAGACCACTCCTGTTGTTTCTAATTAAGGTTCTCTGGCTAGAACTCACGTGGTGGCTTCTTTAATTCTTACAACAACCCTTGAGATAGATGCACTGATTGACCTCATTTTACAGGTGAGGAAACTGAGGCACGGAATGATTCACTAACACAAGGTCACACAGTAGGAAATGGCAGGACATGGATTCAAACCCAGGTCCGAGAGCCTGGGCTGTCAAACACTTCGAGAAAGAGCCTGTGGTAGGCTGAACAATGGCCTACAAAGATGTTGGTTGTAATTAGGTTAAGGATCTTGAGATGAGGAGATCATCCTGGATTATCTGAGTGGGCCTATTGTAATTCCAAGAGTCCTGTAAGGGAGAAAGATGTAAGGACAGAGCGGAAGTCAGAGAGGAGAGACGCCGCTACACTGCTGGTTTGAGGATGGAGGAAGGGGCCATGAGCTCGGGAATGTAGGCAGCCTCTGGAAACTGGCAAAGCCGAGGCAACAGGTCCCTCCCCAGAAGGAAGCCGCCCTTCCAACACCTTGATTCTGGCCCGGTGAGACTGATTTGGGACTTCTGAACTCTAAAGCTGTAAGATAATACATTTATGTTGTTTTAAGACACTAAGTCTGTGGTCATTTGTTATGGTAGCAGTAGGAAACTCCCCGGAGCTACAAAAAGGTTTACGCCATTTGTAATGTTTGTTGAAGAAAGGCTATTGACAGGATGGAGCTCCGTGAGAAGCACCCCCATTGTATCCCCAGGGCCTATCACAGTGCCTGGCTCAGGGCTTCAGTATATCTGTGTCACACAAAAGGACAAATGAACGCAGACACCACGATCCCTGCCCTGGAGAGAGATGAGGCCAGTCGTAGGAGATCGTAGCTGCGGCCTTGGCCCCAAGACCAAGGAGGAGGCCCCAGAAGCCCAAGTGGGTCACACACACGGAGGCTGGGGCAGAGAGCCGATTGGACCCAGAGCCGATTGAGCCAGCCCCGTTACCGTTTGCTGCCAAACCCATGCCCTCAGTGGCTTACCACTCCCAGGGTGAGGAACAGCCTCATTCCAACAGCGCAGCAGCCAGAGGGCTCCGTCCTAATAGCCTGAAAGGCTGTGCTGTGCTTCCTGTTTGAGCTTGCTTGTAAAATCCCTCATTCAGGCCCTCCGTGCAGGAGACAGGCCTGAGGAGGCAGCCTCGGCCTGAATCCGTATTTACCTCTTCTTATATCCCTTCCATGCGCTCATGGTTGAAGGGAGTGTGCCTGGGAACGGCTGACACGAGGAACATCTTTTGTGGTCTCACTTCCTCTATCTTATTTCTGGGAAAATAGCATGGTCTTCAGGCATATGTTAGGCATAAAGTCCGGGTGGTCCTCCCATCTCTGTCATGCTCAGAAGCTCCAACGCCTAGAGCTGTGCCCTGGTGAACTCCTATTCATCCTTCAAAACTAAGCTGACTAAATGCCATATGGTATCCTGGATTGGATGCTGGATTGCAAAAACTGCTGAAATCCCAACAAAGACTGTAGTCTAGTTAATAGGATTGTACCAACGTGCATCTCTTCATTTTGACAAATGTAGCGTGGTTATAGAAGATGTTAACATTAGGGGAAGCTGTGGGAAGAATATATGGGAACTCTCTGTATGACCTTTGCAACTTTTCTACAAATCTAAAATTAACCCCAAATAAAAAGTTTGTTAAAAAAAAAAAAAAGAAACAACTAACTTGGCCCAGGCATGGCCAGGAGTGGAAGCCCTCGTGGCCAGTTGGTATCCCTGCCACGTATGCCTGTGTGCCCTGTTCTTTTCCCTGTTGCAGCTTAGATCATCCCAAGATGTGGTGACCTTTCCCATTCAGCTAGAAGCTCACGAGGGCAGGGGCTGTGTCTTATTGCACCTTCTGCAACGGTCAGGGAGCACTTACCATGTACACTGTACGTATTTTCCATGTATTAACTCGTTTAGTCCTTACAGGACTTGGAGGCAGGTACTGTCGTTATCCGCGTGTCACAGATGAGCATATTGAGGCACAGAGAAGTCAGATAATGACTAAAGTCACAAAGCTAGCGAATGGCAAGACCAGGACCGGGATTTGAATAGCTCCAGCAGTCTGCTTTCGGAAGTCACGTCCTGCACCCTCTGCCACAGGAAGCCACGTGGCCTGGGGGCTGAGCAGACCTCGAGTGTCAGGTTAGCATCCCAGTTTGCCACTCACCAGCTGTGTGACCCTAGACAAGTGAATCAACCTCTCTGAGTTCAGTTTCCTCATCCATGAAATGAAGAGAAGAATCAAAACGGTTTCACCAGGAGTAAATGAGACATGCAGAGTGCTTAGCCTGGTGCCAGACACATAGCAACCCTGATGATGATGGTAGGCGGTTAACTGTGGGGATGATGCTAAAGGTAGTAAGTGGTGAGCGTGATGATAGAATGAGTGTGATGACGATAGAGAGGTGATGATAGGGAGGATGATGTCATGCCTGCTCACTGAGGGAACAATGCAGGAGCAAAAGGGGACTAGTATCAGCTTCTGGAAGGGTCCAGTCATGATGAACTGGGTGTCGGAGGAAACGCATATGGCAGCAACAGGCAATGACCATCAATCCAGAGGCCGGAGAGGAGAGAGTGAGGGAGGAGGCCAGCTGCGAGGGAGCACAGCCAGCAGACAGTGGTGGTAGAGAGAATGGGCCCAGCCCCAGACCAGATGCACAGTACTCTGACTCTGCCAGAAGGTGGATGTTTCCACCACGGCCTCCTGTACTGCTCCGAGCCTGGGAAAAAGCAAGCAGATCAGGCCTAGGCCCCAGGCAGCCCTGCTGCTCTCCCTGCTGGAAAAGGCTTGGTCTGCTGATTGTTGCACAATTACAGACGGGCTCTTGTCCCTGCCTGAGCAGGAACCTTTTCTCTGGCAGGGGGAGGAAGAGACAAGGGGACGCCGGAGAGGAGCTCCTGGATGCCACACGCTCTGAGCTCCTCCTACAGTGCCTGCCAGGGCCCAGGTGGGTGTGCGGGCTGAGGAAACCCTTGCCACCCAGCGAGCGAGGCTCCAGAGGCCTGGCACCAAAAGGAGAGGTGGCAGATGTCAGCACCGAGAAGAGCATTCTGAGACACAAGAATAGGCCAACCACAAAACAGGGAGGCGCTGTCTCTGAAACATCGCCTTCCTCCCTGGAGCAGAAAAGACCACATGTTGGGAGGCCATGAGGTTTCCTGGAACTGCTAGGAGCAGAGGCTGATCCCCAGTGGACCAGTTTCCCTTGTGGAGTCCCAGAGCCCTGGGCATGGGGTGGGCACCCTCACGGAAAGGGTCCATATCTGTGCTTGTCCATGTTCTGAAAGATATCCTCCCAGCCGCTGATGTCCCTGATGAGAAAGTGACACTCCTGCAACCACCCAGCAGAAGATGGTCCACACTTTTATTGTTTATGGGAGACCCTCCATGGAAAGTGTTGGCAGAGCCTGGATCCCGCTACGAACCACAGAAAACCCGTGCAGACTTCAGCTCTACCCCTGATCACAAACCCTTATGCGTTTAATTGCATTAATTTTAAGTAGCAGTTGAGTGCCTTTGTGCCAGACCTTGTTCTAGGAACAGGGAGGTGGGGGACGGGTGGAATGGCAAACAAGACCAGCCCCAGAATTAACGTCTACAAGGGAGAAAAGGGACAGTGAACAGGAAATAAAGCCAGCTGATTTTTTTGGATAGCGATGAATGGTGCAAAGACCCTAAGTGTGGTTAGGAGAGGGAGATGTCCAAGCCTGGGGGCACCGAGCAACTGCTTCAGTCTGGTGGTCAGGGAGGCTTCTCGGAGGAGGTGACATCCGAGTGGATCCCTCGGAGGTGAGAAGCAGCTAACTGTGCAAAGATCCGTGTGAGGAGGGTTTCGAGCAGAAAAAGCATCAAACTGCAGAAGCCCCATCCAAGGAAGGAGCAAGCAGGGAAGGGCAGAGTGGCTCGAATGGAATGTGAACAGGGGAAGTGGCACAGATGGACTTGGTGGAAGAGCAGTGACTGGGGCGTGTAGATGCGGAGCCTTATAAGTCAGAGGAGGGAAACTGGACTCAATTCTACGGGAAATGGGAAGTCAGTAGAGAGCTGTAAACAGAGGTGTGGCGTGATCTGGCTGTTGTCAAAGCCCGCTCTAGCAGTGGGAGGAAAGTGGATTGTAGAGGGGCAGTGGAAGGAAGCAGGGACACCTAGCAGGTCTATTTCAGTTGTAGCCAGAGAGGATGATGGCCCGGACTAGTGAGGGAGAGCAGTGGACAGAATGAGGCTATACAGTATTTTGGAAGGTTGAGCTGATGGGAGCTGCTGATGGAATAGATATAAGCGGTGATAGAAAGTAGAGGATTAAGATTTGGCACTAGAGCTGATGGCTGGGTGACAGTGTCCGTTTGCTGCTGTGGGAAGGAACAGGTTATGGGGTAGGGGTAGGGGTCAAGAGAGTGCCACCTTCCACAGGGAGCTGGGCATCGAGGGGTTTGGGCTGGACTCGTTTTCATGAGGTGTTTGGGAAGGTGGCTCAGGTCTATGGAGCTGCTGCAGGGTGGAGGGAGATTGTGGGTGGAATCAAATCTCAGTTAAACACAGTGACTCCTCTTTAATGTATTTTGTAGGTAAAAATGTTTTTTACTGATTCAGGAAAAAAAAAAGACACCTTCATCGCAACGTTGTTCACAATAGCCGAAAGGTGGAAACAACCCAAGTGCCCATTAAAAATAGATGAATGGATAAACAAAATGTGGCATGTAGACACAATGGAATATTTTTCAGCCATAAAAAGGAATGAAACTATGACACTTGTTACAACATAGGTGCACCATAGAAACATTACAATAAGTGAAATAAGCCAGATACAGAAGGACAAATATTGTATGATTCCACTTACATGAAGTATCACGAATAGGCAAACTTACAGAGACAGAAGGTAGAATAGATGCTACCAGGGACTGGCGAGAGGTGAGAAGCGGGATTTATTATTTAATGGGTCCAGAGTTTTTGTTCAAGATGGTGAAGAAGATTTGGAAACAGATAGTGGTGATGGTTAGCACCTGATCCTCTAGATACCTGGCTGCAGGTCCAGGCAGATCTGCATCCCCATCCCCAAGAAGAGTGCCTCCAGGTGGAGCTTCACCCAAATTCACCTGTCTCCACCCGCCCACAGGATGTCCCCAGTCTGGTGTCCCATGTGGCCTTGTCTCGGTCAGCTCAGGCTGCCATAACAGAGCACCACAGCCTGGGTGGCTTAAACAACAGACACATATTTCTCACCGTTCTGGAGGCTGAGAAGTCCAAGATCAAGGGGCTGGTCAGTTTGATTCCTGATGAGAGCTGTCTTTTTGGCTTGCAGACGTTTTCATTGTATCTTCACATGGGAGAGAGAGAGAGAGAGAGAGAGAGACCTCTCTGGTATCTCCTCCTGTAAAGACACTAATCCTATCGGATCAGGGTTCCACCGTTATGACCTCATTTAGCCTTAATTACTTCCTTACTACAAATACAGCCACACTGGAAGTTAAGTCTCCAACATATGAATTATTAGGGTGAGGGGGTCACAAGGTAGTCCATAGCAAGTTTCAACCTCAGTGTGGCCTAATCCAATCTGCCCTCCTGCCCCCACATCAGCGTCTCCTGCTCATTTCTCTGTTCCACGGGTGGAGCTCTGTGCTCCAAGCCATTCAGTGGTCCATCCTCCCTCTACCTGCCCATGTGCCTGCCGTCACAGAGGTCTTCCCAAAACACCGAAGGGACCATATCATCCCTTCTATATCTCCACCATGTATGTTCAGACACCTTCAGTAGCTCCCCATTGCCAGCCAGATAACATTTAAACCTTTCACCCTGGTATTCAAGGCCATCCCACAGAATGGTCCAAACCTGTCTTCCCAGTTACTCCCCTGTTCTCTTATCAACTGTTATACTTTTCCACGCCTATGTCTTTGCTCACCCCATCCCCTTTGACTGCAATGCTCTACCACCTCCTACCTAGAGGGTTTACATCCTCCCAAGTCAAGTTCAAGCTTATCATCCTGCAAGATACCTTCTCTGACTATTCTAGCTGGAAGAGACATCTCCCTCCTTGAGCTTCTTTGTTTCTTGCATTAGTCAATGTCACCTTTGATAAAAAGAAAAAAAAGAACCCAACAGAAACTCAGCTCTTACTAGCATCTTAAGGGGAAATTAATTGGCTCATGTATCTGGCAAGTCCAAGCTTGGAGAAAGTCCCAGAAATGAGTATCAGGGCTCTTATGCCTTTCATCACTCAAGCCTTCATTTCTCTAGGGCTGCCCTCACTCTTTCCTACTACAGATGTCGTACCTCCATGCAGTGGGGGGCAGAAAGAGAATATGGTCACGGGCAGTTGCAGGCTCCCGCCATCCCAAGTTAGTGGCTCTGTGTGAATGAGAACATCTGCCTACAATCCTAAGGAATGATTCTGATTGGTCAGGTTTGGACCATGTGCCATCCCAGATCCGTCACTGAGACCAGGAGAATAAGGTGCAGTGATTGGCCTGGCAAAGGTCACATCACCACTTGGTGGGCCAGAAACATGGACTACTGTGATTGGCACCTTGCCAGTGATGGAGTAGGGGAAGGGCAGCTTCCCAAAGGGGTGTGTGGCAGATGAAAACAATGGTCCATCATACCACTCGTCTTTATTACATAACTATTTGTAATCCCCTTTGCCTGTGTCTATGTGCATCTCACATGCCAGATTTAAACTCCTTGGGGACAAGGGGATGGGTCTTATTTTTGTCTAAATCCCCACACCTGGCATAGGATCTGACCCATGCATTTTCAATAAATGCTACTAGCTGTGCATGGAGTTGTCCTCTTCCCCCTACGCTGACCTTTCAAATGGTCCTGGGTGGGGGAGAAGTGGCAGAGCTGAGTGTATCCTTCAAATGGTGTCACATGGCTCCCTAGGAGTTCTGAACACCTTTCCGGGGCCCCACTGGGAAGGACAGTGAATCATCAGGCTTCTGTGTGGTCCCATCCCTGCTTTAATCTGTTTCATATAAATTTAGATTTCTTACAGAAAATAATTGGAAGAAATAATTTTTATAAAACTTTTTAAAAAGTTTGAAAACCACTGTGCCGGGGAAGGGCATAGATGGACTCTGGATTCTTTGAGCAGCTGCTCATCAAAGGAGCCTGTGGTCAAATGAGCCTGGGAAACTTGATTCACTATAGTCCCTTCTTGGTGAAAAATAATGCACATTAATATATTATACTCTCTGAGAAGTCCTGCAGCAGAGAGTATCTTCTTGGATTTGTTTAACTCACTGATTCCCAAGATGATTCAATCCTAAATTCTATTGTCTATGAGCACAATCCTGAAGAAACAGTGTCCCATGGAACCCAAATTGGAAACTCCTGGGCTGGGGAGCTCTAAGGCCCCTTCTGAGCCGGCTGTTCTTGGATCCCTGTGAGAAATGGCTGAAAGAGCTGGAGACAAGGAGACTAAATCTTATCTGAAAGATCTGTCACTGGAAGAGGTAGCTGGTCGTACGATGGGTCCCCCACAGGAAGCCTGCCTTAAAAACTGAGCTCTCCTTGGGCTTCCCTGGTGGCGCAGTGGTTGAGAGTCCGCCTGCCGGTGCAGGGGACGCGGGTTCATGCCCCGGTCCGGGAAGATCCCACATGCCACGGAGTGGCTGGGCCCGTGAGCCATGGCCGCTGAGCCTGCGCGTCCGGAGCCTGTGCTCCGTAACGGGAGAGGCCACAACGGTGAGAGGCCCGCGTACCACACAAAAAAAAAAGTCTGGGAGGAAATGAAATACTAGGTCAAGAATGATTTTTCTCTAAATAGTGAGTTTGGAGTAATCACTCTTTTTCTTTTTGAAAACTCTGTATTTCAGCTTTGCTATCATGAAAGTGCATTTTTTGAGTAATAAAAAGTGTCCGAGGTGAGGCTGGATGCGTGTTTCATAAGGAGGTGGTACGGGCTGTCTGGCACGGGGTGGGAAGCCGGGAGCAGACGGCCACGGCGCCTTTCAGTTCCCAGATGAGACCTGTGGCTGCCTTTGCCGGGGAGACATTTGTGGGTCAGCAGCTTCCTGCAGGCAGAGCCGGGAAGAGGCAGGAGGGTTTGGCTCTCTTCTGAGTCTGGAGCGTCGTCCCTGGCCCTCACCACTGCTGTCCCCACCACTCCATCCCCATCCCTGGGCACTGAACTCTCTGGCCATCCTTCCCCTTCCCCAGCCTCACCTGGGGGGATACAGAGCATCACTAGTGTCACCTGCACAGCGCAATGCCACCACAGGCCACCACTGAGCCACCAGACACCACGTCAGGGCATCCTGAGTCCAGGCCCCTGCCAAGGCCCCGGGCAACGTCTGTTGGCTCCTAGGCTCCTCCAGGGAGTTTTCCCGGGGACCTCCACCCTGCCAGCCCGCCAGCCGGAGGAGGAGGGAGGGAAGACAGGGGCAGCACAGTTGTGGTTAGCCTAGGGGGAGGGGTGGAAAAAGGCCTCCCCGCTGCCATTCCTGCGGGGTGGGGGCAGCGCTGTCCCCCAGGACAGGAGCCTGGCTTTGTTGTTGTTGTTTCCTAAAGAGAAGAAACGGCAGAGATGAGTTTCCAGACACCAAGAAGGGGGAAGAATGTGAACCCCTGCTGGGATTACAAGGCCTCCGCCTCTGTGGTACCCAGACCCAGTGGATGCCTGGGGGCCAGGGCACCGACCGTGCCAAACACAGCCGGCTTCCCAGAGCCGTCACTCATTCTGGACCCAGAGGGAGGGTGGGGTGACCTTGGGTGACTATAGATCTCTTGTGCATACCTAAGTTCGGGCAAATCATGGTTGTCAAGGTACAGATCTGAGGATTCAGACTGTTCCAGAGTTTACACCAACCCAATGAGACAGCTATTAGTGTTATTCCTGTTTTACAAATGAGGAAACTGAGGCTCAGAGCAATAAAGTGACTGAATTGCCTAAAGCCACAGAATTGGGAAGTGGCAGAGCTTGGACTCAAGCCTGTGCCAAGCTTACTCTAAGACATGTGCTCTCTCTGCCAGGACATCCTGTC
Organism: Lagenorhynchus albirostris; assembly: GCF_949774975.1. Classification (NCBI taxonomy): domain Eukaryota; kingdom Metazoa; phylum Chordata; class Mammalia; order Artiodactyla; family Delphinidae; genus Lagenorhynchus; species Lagenorhynchus albirostris. The sequence goes on along the minus strand of NC_083103.1, from coordinate 15,421,349 downwards.
TCCTAAGAAGGTAAAGAAGGTGTGGTCTAATTCTGGTTTGTACTCACACTCCCTTCCGGAGAGCCTTGCCACATCAAAGGCTCCTAATGCACGGTGTGTAGACTTTGCTTCTTCCTGGCCTCCGTCCCTGTTGGAAGGCGCCAAGAAGCCAGTTGTTGTCGATGTGCAGTGGGTGAAGGGCTGGAGCTTGGATGGAACTGGAGCTCTGCACTGGGGACTCCAGGCTGGATCTTTGCTCCAGGGCTGGCCAAGTCCAGAAGTCCATGTGGGCTGGAGCCTGGATGGGGCCATTGCTTCAACCCACATTGTCCGGGGCAGCTCCAAATCCCCAACCCTGTGCCGCAGCTCTAGTCAGGGGCACCTGCCATCCCAGGCTCTGGAGGGTTTGCCATGGGCCTGGGTCTCTCTGCCCAAACTTAGCCCTGCTAAGCCAACCTGGTCCTCCTTCAGAGGTGCTTCTGGATGATGTCAGAGACAAGGGCCAGGCGTGGGACTGGGAGCCAGAGAAGGGTGAGATGCTGAGTTTGGCCATCCCAAACTTGGGAAAACAAGTGGAATTCTAGAATTCTGGCTGAGTTACTGGACTAACCAGGAATTCAGATCAAATCCTTGGAAAGACATCAGCAACAACAGTCAAGTGAAAGAAAAATCTTTTAAATGGGATTTATAGAGCTATCCCATCTTTACAAGTACATGCATTTCAATGGGTGTATATGTATGAATCTACATCTATTTCCATAAGAACCCAGAGACAGGTCAAACTTTACAGATTAAGAACATGGTCCTCCACAAGACTGCCCTCCCTTCAGACACAAGGGCTACCTGCACTTCAGACCAGCTGGCTACAGACTCTGAGATCCCCATGGACTCCCTCAGGTTCCATAATTCGCTAGAAAGAACTCAAAAAAGCACTATAATTATGATTATTGTTTTATTATAGCAAAAAGGACACAAATTAGAAGATATGCATGGGGCTAAGTCTGGGAGGGTTCCGAACACAATGCTTCCATCACCCTCAGGACCATGTTACCCTCCTGGCATCGATGTATGACCAAGAGTACTGCCAACCAGGAACCTCGCCAGAGCCTCAGAGTCAAGAGTTTTTAATGAGTCTTCATTGCACAGGTATGATTGGCTGATCTCCAGCCCTTTCCCTTCCCCAGATGTTGGGCTGATATCACGCAGCTCAAAGTCCTAACCCTCTAATCATAGGATTGGTCTTTCAGGCATGGCCAGCCCCTATCCTGAGCCACCCTGTTAGTATGAACTCTTAGGTGTGGTCCCAGGAGCCCACCAGGAATAATAATGCACTCTTATTACCCAGCGAATTCCAAGGGCTTAGAGGTTGCATCCCAGAACTGGAGACAAAAACCCAGCCAAATGCTTTATTACACAAAATGCTCATGACATACAAAAAAGAATGGAAGGAGGCCCCTCAAAACGTGAATAGTGGTTCTGTCAGGGTGCAGAAGTTTGGGTTATGGCAGACACAGTGATATGTTCACCAGACCCAATTTCTCTTCTTCCTGACACACAGTTAGACTACATTTCCCAGCTTCCCTTGCAGTCAGATGCAGCCATGTGACTGAATTCTGGCCAATGAAATGTGAGCAGAAAATAACCAAGCCTAACCCATAAAACCTGCTGCACAGTCTTTACTCTCTTTTTTCCCACCTACTGGCTAGAGACATAGAGCTCAGGGCCCTAGAGGATGATGGAGCCATAAGATAGGAGGGTTCCGGGTACCAGAATCATCAAGAGAAAGGCCATGGATCAAATACTGTCATTGGACTTTTGCATGAGCAAAAACAATCTATTATTTTAAGCAACTGAGATTTGGAAGTTGTTTATTAACATCAGATGGCGTACTGTAATTAATGCATGGCAAATTTCTTCCCCCCACGCTTATGTTAATTTTCTTAACATGCTGTAATAAAAACTTACCATGCTTGTAAGACCAAAAGCAAACACCAAGGTTATTTTTTAATGACAACATACAAAAAATTAAATTAGATGGTTAGGTTAGAGTGGAGTGTGCCTGAATAATTTTTACATGTTTTTGAAGAAAAAATTAAATTTGTTGGCACAGGAAAAAATCTTTGTTCTTCTTGAATCCCTGAACCTGGAGGAGTTCCTCTCCTTTCTCAGTGACCCACCCAGCAGGCCTTGAAGTAGCTTTTTAACTTGAACACCCCCAGAGTTAAAATCATGGTTCCCCTACAGGACTTCTTCCCAGCCTGCTGCTTGGGTCGCATTCCAGGAGCTGCTTCTGCTCCTACCCAGTTCTCTTGGCCTGAGACTGAGGCCCAGGGATATGGAAGGGGACTCAGGCTAGGACCCCAGACTTCTCTCCGTTCACAGGGTTTCTCCCCAAGGTGGGTCCTTATAGAGAACAGTCTGGGCTCCATAAGGATATCTCATCAACCTCACTACCTTGACATTTTCACCAAGAAGGAGCTTTTTTTCCTTCTGCTGTGGCTTCACAGAGTAACTAGACCCAGGTCACTCAGGGCTTGCCCAGGGCCTGGGGCCCCAAGAGTCTACTTCCTGAGGATATACTTCCAGTTCAATTCCAAAGTAGCCTGCTGAGAACTTCCCTTTTCCCACTTTTCATCCATGAGGTGGTTGGGCATGGGCATGCTTTTCATTATCAATAAATATAGGATTTATATTAGTCAGGGTTCTCCAGAGAAACAGAACCAGTAGAATGTGTGTTTACATATAATGTGTGTGTACACATATAATGTATAATGTGTATACATATAATGAGTATGTGTATATATGTGTGTGTGTATATATATGCGTGTGTGTGTGTGTGTGTGTGTGTGTGTGCATAATATATATACACATATTTAGAGACATTTATTTTAAAGAATTGGCTCATGTGCTTACAGAGGCTGACCAATCCAAAATCTGTAGGGTTGCTCAGCAGGCTAGAGACCCAAAGACTAGTCCTTGTTGCAGTTCAAATCCAAAGGCCATCTTCTGGCAGAATTTTCTCTTGCTCGGGGGATCCAGTCTTTTGTTCTATTCAGGACTTCAACTGTTTGGACAAGGCCCACCCACATTATGGAGGACAATCTACTTTACTCAAAGTCCACTGATTTCAATGTTAATTTCATCTAAAAACACCCTCACAGAAACATCCAGAATAACATTTGACCAAATATCTGGTCACTATGGCCCACTGAAGTTGACACATACAATTAACTATCATGGGATCCTTGAAAACCCAGCCTTTAGGTCAGTTTTTCTTGAGAGCTAAGACTTCATACTCCAGGAGCATCTCAGCTCATGGTAATCTCATGACACAGCCACCTGCTGAGCGCTACTAGCCCCTCACATCATCATCACCATCATCATCATCATCACTACCATCATCATCATCATTATTCCCACTTTACCAAGCAGGTGCCCGAAATTCAGAGAGGCTCAGTGACTCATCCAGGATTATATAGATGGGAAAGAGAGGAAACTGGATTTGAACGGAGATATTGGAACCAAACTCATACACTTTCCATCTTGCCAGGCTGTCTCTTTTCAAGCAAGCACAAAAAAATATTTACAACAAGGCCTGACACCACTCTGGGCATTGATAGGTATTCACCCATCAAACGCCTACCATAGCGCTACGACATCAGCACCTCTAATAGCCCCATTTAACAAGTGAGGAAAGAAAAACAGGCACAGAGAGGCGGGCCAAGTGGCACCACAGCAGAGCTGAGATTTGATCCCGGAAGCCTGACCCCTGAGCCCATAGCTAACCACTGCCTCACACTGCCTCCCTCTCCACCCCATACCCACTTGTATTTTTAAAGGAGCTTCATAGGAAAGAAGAATCTAAAAATTATTAGGCTCCTGATCTTTGCGACCCTCTAAACTGAGCCTCTGAAACGTATGTGCCCTGTTGTAACCACGGCTACCTGCCATCTGGGGCTCTGCCTTTTGCCCTGTCACCTCCCCATTTCCCCCATCCACAGAGCCCACATGCTGCCACTTCCGTGGACCAGTGTCGCCCACTCTGCTGATTTCCCCCAGCTCCTTGCCCAGATGGTTGGGGGTTACTAAGAGTGAGCATTTCCATAGAGCCAACTCTGGGCCAAGCGTAGGGCTGGATTTATCCACATGGACTCCTGGGCACCCTGGCAACCCTGTGAGGTCCCCATTACACAGATGAGGCGACTGAGGCACAGAGCCGTTAGGTGACTTGGCTAAGGCTGTGCAGCTGCTAGGTGTGGCCCAATCCAGGTCTGACTGACGCGACAGCTAGAGCTGGCCCAGGGACTAGCCAGTCTTTTGGGAGACATGGACTGGGTCCCACGGCATACCTGGCTTCAGCACGTGCTGGCAACCCAGATACGAGTGAGACGCAGGCCCTGCCCTTCTCTGGCTCACTGTCTAGCCAGGCGGCATAAAAATATCCTCCCTCTCTAACGTGAAACCAGCTTTCCAGGACCCCACGTTGCAATCCCTGGCCAGCCTCCACCTTATAACTCGACAGCTAGGCCTCCCAGCCTCCAGCCTGCCGTCCAGTGCCAAGGTCTGGCCTCCACTGGAGGAGGTGGCATCTGGTTCTGCTTTGCTTGGGAAAACAGCTCCATTTACATATATTTGGACTGTGCCGCTTGCCTCCCCGCTCAGCCTCGGCTTGGGCCTCAAAATGAAGCCTTCTGTAAGGCACCGGAGGCAGGTCTACCGGCTGGGAAAGCGGGAGGTCTCTGTTGAAGTCATCATTTTCCCTAATGGAAACTGCACTCCCAACCCCCCGACAGGGCAGGGCTGCTGGTGGTCTGAAGGCCCTGGGTGGGCAGTATTTCCAGATAACGGGGCTGAGCTTGTGGGAGCTCACTGACTGCCTGTCACGCTGAGACTCTGGACCCCTCCCCATAACACCACAACAAAAGGCCTTCGACTCCCCTTTCCCATAACATCCCTCCTAGGGTCCCCCCTCCTACCCTCCCAGTTCTGGCAGCCATGTTGCCCCCCTGGAGCACTGTGGCCTGGAAAGCAGGTGACCTGGGAGCAAGGGTCTGGCCATATGGAGACCAGGATGGTTCTTCCACAGGGGAATGCCAGGTATTGCTGTGGCAGAGCTGCATCTCAGCCAGGAGTCTCCCCTGAGGACTCACAGGCAAAAGGCAAAGCCGTTCAAAGTTGCCAAGAGACATGATTCATTCACTTGCCAATTACTGAGTTCCCACTCGGTGTCAGCTCAAAGTTAAGACCTGGGGTTCCCCGGTGAACAAAAGCAGACACAGTCCCTTCATTCCTAGTGGGGAGGTGGTGAGAAATCACAGTGATGAATGAGAATTAAAACTAAGGGAAGGTGCTGAGGAGAAGAGGAGCTTGATTCTATGAGGCCTGACACAAAGAACCAGATGGGAGTCTGGGAAGACTTCCTGGAGGAAGTGAGGCTTGCCTTGTGTTCTGTCATATCAGTAGGAGTTAACCAAGGGAGAGGGCAGAAGAATGAGGATCCCAGGTTTGGATGAGCAGGGAGTTTTTCAGGAAGTGAACATAAGTCCCGGTCAGCAGGAGGACAGAAATGAGCAGAAAGTCATAGGGGAGGGGCTGAAATTCATGGAGGAGAGATGGGGGAGGCAGACCAGGCAGGGCCTTGACACTATGTTAAGAATCTGTATCCCCACACTTGAGGGACAGTCCATGTCTTCACCTGGCTTTGTGTGCCTGTTGGGCAACTTGCCCAACCACAAGAGTGTCTAATGTCCATCTCTCACTGGAGGATTTTGCCATCCATATAGATATTATTATTTATTTCTTTTTAAAGAAATGCCAAATAATTTATCCAAGTGATTAAAAGTTGTTAAAAAATTTAAAAATGTTTCCACAATAATTTTTACAAATTCTATTATCGTATCCACAGGGGATTTGTTCCAGGAGCCCCCTCTTATACCAAAATCCATGGATGTTCAAGTCCCTTATACAAAATGGCCTAATACAATGAAAGGATGGTCCCTCCATATCCATGCATGTGAAACCCACAAATACGGAGGGCTGACATTTATTGAAAAAAATCTGAGTATAAGTGGACCTGCGCAGTTCGAGCCCATGTTGTTCAAGGGTCAGCTGTGTTTATAAAAGTTTAATTTTAAAGTCACTATTGAGTCTAACACTTAAGAGCAGGCAGGTGTGTCCTTTATGAGCTGAGGGTCACTTCCCCTCTCCAAAACTCTTTTCTCATTTGGAAAATGGCAAAGTATCTAGTTCACAGATCTACTGATAAATTAAGGAATGAATGTAAGCCGACAGCAGGCCCTTTGCGTTCCATTAACTATTCATGAGTTTTAAATATCCTCCCACTCAAAACCTGTTCCGTCCTCTGTCTTTCTCACTTTGAAAAACAGCCTCACCCTGTATCCAGCAACGTTGACGCCTCACATCCAGGAGTCACCTTTATAGCACACTTCCTTTACCCCCAAAGGCTGATCCATGGGCAGTAGGCACCACTTCCTGAATCTGCCCATGTTGGCCACGTCTTTGCATGTCCCCCCCTTTCTCTCCTTCCAACTCTCCATCATGGCCCCCTCGCTCACTCTACTGCTTCTCAAGTGGCCTCCCGTTTGCCCCTGCCCCGCACGGTCCATTCTCCACACAGTGGCCGGAGTGACCCTCGGATCCTCACAGCTCTGAATCCTTCTTAACATTCGGGTACAAGTTAAGTTACAGCTCCTCAGCGAAGCCTCTCCTGACTACCTGTCTTAAGTCATTCCTCCCCACCCCTCACTTTCTATCCCTTTATCTTATCATCTTATCTACAGCACTTCCACCTATTTGAGATTATCTTAGTTATTTGCTTACTTGTTAGTGCCTAGAATGTAAGTTCCTGGAGGGCAAGGACCCCTCAGTCTGGTTTATCACTCTATCCCCAGCACATAATAAAAGCCTGGTAAATATCTGTTAAGTGTAGGGATTAATAGCAATACTGTTCATATAAAATTAATTTGGAAATGCCTCAAATGTCACCTCCTCTCTGAAGCCATCTCTGATTTCCGGAGCATTTTGTGCCTATGTCTACTGGCCAGCTGACCTGGGCTTGACCTGCTTTAAGGTAAGGTGGTCCAGGGCTGATGAGGGTTGCTGTAGGGTTTTTCTGAGAGAATAGCTCAGCCTTGTCGCCTTGGAGGCCTGGAACCCCCACCAAGCAACAGGCTGGCACAGGCAAGGAGACTTCATCCCCATCGTGCAACTGATGGGCCAGAGAAGAAGAGGTCAGGGCCAAAAACTAGAAACAATTTCCAAAAGAGGGAGAAAACTTCAACCATCGACCACAATGTAATGAAATGAGAGAGCCACCCAGGGAAAATTTACATTTTAAAAACTGAGATCTTCCAGGGCCCAGCCATACCAAATCAGCATCTGGTTTTTGCCATATAAGTCATCTCCTCACCCAACACTTGGAGCCTCCCCAAATGGCTCTGCTTGTCTGGTCTGATATCCTGGGACTGCCTGGAAAGCTGGGAGTCCCTGACCTCCCCGGGGTGGCTGAGTCGAAGAAGACGCAAAAAGGAGAAGGCAAGCTCTGTGGTCAGCCTGGATTTGGGTTTCAGAGGTTATTCTGGGGCTCTGAATAAAGAGCAGATTTCTACTGGGTTAACTCATGTTACTGCAGTGACTATCGGGCAATGGACTCCAGAGTCATTGGATTCAAATCTTGGCCCTACAATCTATGAACTAAATGACTGTGGGAAAGTCGCTCAGCCTTTCTGGGCCTCAGTTACTTCACCTGTAAAATGGGTGCCCACCTCAAAGGGAGACTAAATGAGAGAATTTATATAAATTGCTTAGAAGAGTATGTCACACACAGCTAGTGCCGCTTTGGTGTCTGCTTTTATTATTATCCTTTATCTACACAGACTGGCTTCCTATAATATAATGTTAGAGTAAATCATGACAAAATTACAGTTCAAAACTTGAAGATTCATTCTACCTCATCACCAATTCAATAGGTAGAACTTCTGGATTCTTGTCTACTAACCTTGAAGTTTTCAGTCTTAACATAGATTAGAAAAAACAAAACATACTTAGCATGATGGGCCATTTAGGGCTAGGACCCCACTCTGAGCCTCCAGCTTCTGCCACCCCAGTGTTTTCCTAGAGAATAATCATTCTGAAGCATAGACCTGGGAAGCAAGAAGATTATTTTCCTCTCTCTGGAAAGGCCAAGATAATTAATGGAAAACAATGATAAACAATAAAAGCTTGGTATAATGTATAGTTACAAAATAAATATACAAAAGTCAGTAGCCTTGCTATATAGCAACAATAACCAGTATAGTGGAAATAAAGAATTCATTCACAAAAGCAACAATACTAACAACAACAGATAGAATATTAGGAATAGATTTGGTAAGAATTGACAGGTTCATATGAAAAAAATATATATATGAAAAATATATATAAACCCCAAAAGTATAGAGAGGAGGACTTGAGTAAATAGGTATGTATCTTTTTCTTGTCTAGAAGGCCTCAAAATTATACAACCATCAATTCTCCTAAAACATATTGAAAAATCCAACCCAATCTCAACCTAAATTCCAGTGCGGTTATCTTTGGAGCTTGAAAGCATGGAAGAATAAGTAGGAGAAAATAAATATCTGGGGCAAAAATGAGAAAAGATGGAAAAGTTGCACTAGCAGATATGAAAATACTTTATAAAAATAGAATACTATAGATGCTGTGATACGGGATCAAAGATAAGGACATCAATAGAGTAGATTAGAAAGTGCAACTTAATATGAGAACTTAGTGCACTAGAAGAGACACTTCTAATCAGAGGGGAGAAATATATTATTTAATAGATGAGGTAGGCAACTGGCTGGCCATTTGGAAAATAATAAAGACAGATGCATACTTCTCTCACCAGAATAAATTCCAGATGGAATAAAATTTAAATGTAAAAACCCAAACCATAAAAATATTAGAAAAAACGATGGAAGAATATTTTATAAGGAAAAGCCTTTATAAGTGGCAAATGAGACCCAGAGCCATAATGGAAAAAGATAGGCCGTTTGAGGTTTTACAGATTTTACAGTAAAACACGTTGCAAATAAAGTTGAAAGACAAGCTTCGCTTGGGAAAAAAATATGACAGAGATATGTTTACTATCTGTAAGATAGAAAGAGTTTCTACAAATCAATGAGTAAAAAAAGCAAAGAGCCTGAACAACAGTCAGAAAGATGACCAACCTCTCTAACAATAAAAGAAATGAAAAATTAGAACAATGAAATATATTCTCCACCCCCCGCACCCCCCATTGACAGTTTTCAAAGATCAGATACTCAAAGTTGGCTAAGAGGTTCGGAAATAGGCATTTTCATACATTGCTGGTAGAAGTATAAATTGATTCAAGCTTTCTGGAGAGAAATTGGGCCATATCAATCAACATTTTAAATGTGCAAAATACAGAGAATAAATCTCTGTCTTTCTGGTGGTTCTTACACATGTTTTCATGTGAGAAAAACTGTGGTGTAGTGGATGCTGTGGTATTTCGCCCAGATCCTCCTTCAGCTACTAAGAGGGTGGGCAGCTGACAGCTGAGAACCACCCTCACTCCAGCCACCCCAGGGATTGCTCTCCGCTGAAAAGAAACATCTTGCCCAAGGTCATAGCCTGAATCCAATGACTGGTTAATGGAGGTGTATAGAGACTTAACCTTCTCAGCCCAATGTGGGGTAACTCTAGCTCCAGCACTCCCTGTGGGATTGGCTGAGGCTTTTGTTGCGTCTGCATTGCAACCTAACTCCTCCTTGTGCCCAAGAAATGCTTCCTTTGCTCCCTTGCCAATGTTGATGCTGAGAACGTCTTCCAATAAACCTCCCACAAGCAAATCTCTGTCTCAGAGTCTGATTCCCAGGAAACCTGACCTGTGCTGTTTGGTGCCATGAGTGGTCCAAGAAGGCAAATTTTAAAATGGGATCTTTGAGCTGGATTATCTGCTGCCCGGCTGGCAATGAGGGCCTCATCGCTGTTGGCACGTGGAGCACTGATCATCACTAGAGCACTGTAGCAATGAAATTATTAGTCTTTGACTAGTAGTGAACTGGGGTGGTTTGGAGTAGAAAGGAACAGAAGGTTTGGACAATGTAACAGGAGTGACAGGTATGGGGGAAATAGTAATTCTAAGGACAGTAGAATTGAATGACTGTTGCTAAGGGCAATAGATGTTTTGGAGATAGACAAGGAAAGGCTGAAGGAGTTTAGAATGGATTTGAGGACATGGGGTGGGGGGAGGGGGAGGCTGGGGTGAAGTGAGAGTAGCATCGACATATATACACTACTGAATGTAAACTAGTCAGCTAGTGGGAAGCAGCAGCATGGCACAGGGAGGTCAGCTCAGTGCTTTGTGACCACCTAGAGGGGTGGGATAGGGAGGGTGGGAGGGAGGCTCAAGAGGGAGGGGATATGGTGATATAGGTATACATACAGCTGATTCACTTTGTTGTACAGCAGAAACTAACACAGTATTGTGAAGCAATTATACTCCAATAAAGATCTGTTAAAAAAAAAAAAGCTAATTGTTTTTCCTTCTCTGATTGCCATAGCTAGGGCTTCCAAAACTACGTTGGATAAAACTGGGGAGAGTGGACATCCTTGTATTTTTCCTGATCTTAGAGGAAATGCTTTCAGCTTTTCACCATTGAGTATGATGTTAGCTGTAGGTTTGTCGTATATGGTCTTTATTATGTTGAAGTATGTTCCCTCTATGCCCACTTTCTGCAGAGTTTTTATCATAAATGGGTCTTGAATTTTGTCAAAAGCTTTTTCTGCATCTATTGAGATGCTCATATGGTTTTTATTCTTCAATTTGCTGGTGTGGTGCATCACGCTGACTAATTTGTGGATATTGAAAAATCCTTGCATCCCTGGGGTAAATCCCACTTGATCATGGTGTGTGATCCTTTTAATCTATTGTTGGATTCGGATTGTTCGTATTTTGTTGAGGATTTTTGCGTCTATGTTCATCAGTGATATTGGCCTGTAATTTCCTTTTTTTGTGATATCTTTGTCTGGTTTTTGTATCAGGGTGATGGTGACCTCATAGAATGAGTTTAGGAGTTTTCCTTCCTCTGCATTATTTTGGAACAGTTTCAGAAGGATAGTTATTAGCTCTTCTCTAAATGTGTAATAGAATTCGCTTGTGAGGCCATCTGGTCATAGACTTTTGTTTGTTGGGAGTTTTTAAATCACAGTTTCAATTTCAGTACTTGTGATTGGTCTGTTCATATTTTCCATTTCTTCCTGGTTCAGTATTGGGAGATTGTACCTTTCTAAGAATTTGTTGATTTATTCCAGGTTGTCCATTTTATTGGCATACAGTTGCTTGTAGTATTCTCTTATGATCCTTTGTATTTCTGTGGTGTCTGTTGTAACTTCTTTTTCATTTCTAATTTTATTGATTTGAGTTCTTTCCATTTTTTTCTTGATGAGTCTAGTTAAAGCTGTATCAACTTTGTTATCTTTTCAGAGAACCAGCTTTCAGTTTCATTGATCTTTGTTATTGTTTTCTTCACCTCTGTTTCATTTATTTCTGCTCTGATCACTATGATTTCTTTCCTTCTACTAACTTTAGGTTTTATTTGTTCTTCTTCCTCTAGTTACTTTAGGTATAAGGTTAGGTTGTTTATTTGAGATTTTTCTTTTTTCCTGAGGTAAGATTGTATTGCTATAAACTTCCCTCTTAGAACTGCTTTTGCTGCATCCCATAAGTTTTGGATCATTGTGCTTTCATTTTCATTTCCAGCAGTATTTATAATAGTGAAGACATGGAAGCAACCTGAATGTTCATCGACAGATGACTGGATAAAGATGTGCTTCATATATACAATGGAATATTATTCAGCCATTAAAAAGAATGAAATAATGCCATTTGCAGCAACATGGATGGAACTAGGGACTGTCATACTGAGTGAAGTAAGTCAGAGAAAGACAACTATCATATGATATAGCTTATATGTGGAATCTAAAAAACAAAACATACAAGTGAACTTATTTACAAAACAGACTCACAGACAGAAAATGAATTTATGGTTACTGGGGGGAAGGGTGGCGGGGAGGGATGTTTAGGGAGTTTGGGATTGACTTCTACTCTTTAGGGTAGAAGAGCTCCAGGAAAGAAGTTTCTATGAAAGGTCAGACCTTTAGGAAGGAGTAGGACACTGAGATAAGAGCTGGGGACATCTGGACTGATACACTTGAAAATCTTCTGTCTCCAGATAACCTTGAATCTTCTGACCATTTCTTTTTTTTTTTTTTTTTTTTTTTGCGGTACGCGGGCCTCTCACTGTTGTGGCCTCTCCCGTTGTGGAGCACAGGCTCCGGATGCGCAGGCTCAGCGGCCATGGCTCACGGGCCCAGCTGCTCCGCGGCATGTGGGATCTTCCTGGACCGGGGCATGAACCCGTGTCCCCTGCATCGGCAGGTGGACTCTCAACCACTGCGCCACCAGGGAAGCCCTCTTCTGACCATTTCTTGATGGCAATGCCGAGGCCTCTGACTTACATGCAATATATGCCTCCCTTAGAATGTGCTCCTACCTCCCCTCCTGACCATCAGACGAATAATTAGGATTAATTCACAACATAACTCAGGCAGGGATGTGCTGGACCTTCTAAGAGGGGAAAGGGACTATATTCTGAAGGAATAGAGCCAACCGGAGTTGGTTAAGAGAAAATGGCATCCTCGGATTGGACGGGCGACCAACGAGGGTTTTTCTTAATCTATACAATTAAATTTAAGAATGAACAATCAGGAGTCTGAGAGCAGCCACCCAATAAAAAGCCATGATTCCTTGACCAGTTTCTGATCCTGAGTCAGTTTTCAGACTTAAACCCATTGGCTGAAGAAGAGGCTGGGTCTCCAGGCGGAAGGAGCCTGCGACATCATGGCAAGTGTATATGATAAAGATTTCCCCAGCCCTTCCACCAAAGGGACCTATAGCCATTTACTTGGGTAACTGAACACTGAGGAAAGAGGTATTCCTAAACATTTTGAGGACTATTAGACACAGGGCATGAGTTGACTCTGATACTCAGGGACTCAAAGCATCATCATGGGCCTTCTGTTAGAGTGAGTGCCTATGGGATCCAGCCCCAGCTTACAGTGGGTCCACTGGGTCTATGGTCTTACTCAGATCATTTGCCTTGTCCCCACATTTATCACTGTAATGTCTACACTTAGAAGTTGGCAGAATACATTGGTTCTTTGGCATGTGAAGGAAGATCCAAGTGTCAGCTTTTGAAATTGGCCCCCTCATCCCAGCCAAGATAGTAAATTAAAAAAATATCGTAGGGCTTCCCTGGTGGCACAGTGGTTGGGAGTCCGCCTGCCGATGCAGGGGACACGGGTTCGTGCCCCGGTCCGGGAGGATCCCACATGCCAAGGAGCGGCTGGGCCCGTGAGCCATGGCCGCTGGGCCTGCGCTTCCGGAGGCTGTGCTCCGCAACGGGAGAGGCCGCAACAGCGAGAGGCCCGCGTACCGCAAAAATAAATAAATAAAAAAAATATATTGTACCCCAGAGTTGGCGGAGGGTGTAGGGGAAATAGCAGCAATTAGTGGCACTCAAAGTTCTAAAGGATGCGTGGACGGTTGTCCCATCCTCTTTCCATTTAATTCAGTCTGGCCCCTATAAAAGCCAGACAGATCCTGAATGATGACCATAGACTACTGCAAACTTAACCAATTAGTAGCCCCTGTTGCAGCTACTGTACCAGCTGTGGTTTCTCTGATAGAACAGATTAGTGTGGGCTCTAGGAAATGACCTGACCACTGATCTGGTGAATGTGTTATTTTCCATCTGTCGGACAGGAGGGTCAGGAACAGTTTGCGTTCAGTTGGAAGGAGCAACAGTATATCTTTACCGTCTTGCCCCTGGGGCTATGTTAATTATTTCACCCTCTGTCATAATATAATCTGAAGGAACTGCACCATCTGGATAGCCTGCAGAGCATCACATTAGTCGTCTAGGTTGATGACATCCAGTTAACAGGACTAGATGAACCATAAGCAGCAAATACATTGGAAGCCTTGGTGTAACTCCTCCAGGGAGTGGGAGGTAGTCCTAGAAGATTTAGGAGCCACTTTAGTGAAGTTAAGGGTCCCATCTGGTCCTGGTCTAGAGCATACCAGGACATTCCCTCTAAAGCCAAGGGCAAATTATTGCATCCTGGTAGACCTCTTCGGGTTCTAGAGGCAGCATATCCTACATGTGTTCCACCTATACATCGAAATACATGAGAAGCAGCCAGCTTTCAGTGGAGACCAGAGCAGGGTCTGTCTACAACAGACCCAGACTGTAGTGTAAGAAGTTCAGCTGCTTGGGCCATATGACCCAACAAATTATATGGTACTGGAGCTCTCCAAGGTGGGAAAAAGTGCTGTGTAGATTTTATGGCGAGCCCCGGTAGGAGACTCTCAGTGTAGACCTCTGAAGCTCTGGAGCTAGTTCATGCCATCTGCAGTGGAAAAATAGACATCGTTCAAAAACAGCTCCTGGAATGATACTGATACTGATAGAGTACCCAACCATGGACAGCAAGCCTCCAGGTAGCCAGAGCTGTCCATCATTAGCTGAGTTCAGACAGCACTGCAAAACCATAAGTTTGGCCCAACAGGACCAGAGGGTACAAATAAGCTGACAGGCAAATAACCCAAATCCCCACGTCATCGGCCACTGTTCCACTCACCCCATGTCCATATGCAGGGTCCTTATAAATAACGATAGAGGAGGGGGAAAGTTCACAGATGACATTTAGAATGGATAAACAACAAGGTCCTACTGTATAGCACAGGGAACTATATTCAATCTCCTGGGATAAACCATAAAGCAAAAGAATATTTTTTAAAAAAAGAAAGTCTCTATGTGTGTAACTGAGTCACTTTGCTGTACAGCAGAGATTGGCACAGTATTGTAAACCAACTCTACTTCAATTTAAAAAAAACAGTTAAAAATTCACAGATGGGTTAGTTTGACTTGTGGATGCAAGCGGTGCCTGAAAAACTGTGATGGCAGGAGATTCTAGTCCTGGGTGGAGTTTTGGGCAGTGACCTGGTCATCCACTTAGTGTAGAAAGAGAATTGGCCTGAGGTTAGAATATGGACAGATTCATAGGCAGAGGTGAATGGCTTGATTCGCTGTTCAGGAAACTGGAAAGAGAAAATTTGGAAGAAATGGGTGGATGGATTTAAGGGAACAGGCATAAAATGTGAACATTTTTCCATTGCATGTTAATGTCTGCAAGGGAGCGTCCACCTCAGAAGAGCCATTAACCAACTAAACAGACAGAACGACTCAGCCAGATGACATCAGCCAAAGGGGTATCGGCCACCCCAGTGTCTGTACAACTGGCACTGAATGGAGTAGGCATGGTGGCTGGGATGGAGGCTATGCATGCGAGGGGTCCCAGTCCTCAAGGCTGATCTAGCTATTGCCACTGCTGGAACAGTTGGTGCCAGGAGTGGGATCAACGCTGAGCCCCCCACATGGCAGTTTCCCTTAAGGAAAACAAACAGCTTCTCAGTGGCAAGTGACTGTGTTGGATTCTGTCCACCCAGGAAGGAGCAGATTTATCTTGACTTAAAGTGACACATACTCAAGGTATGAGTTTGTCTTTTCTGTCCACAAGGCTTTAGCCCATACCTACCAGTATTCAAGGTCTAGCCAGGTGTTCGTCCACCCACCCAGTTCGTGCACAGTATTGCATTGGACCAAAGGATCCACGTTAGAGCAAAGAAGACACAACCCCCTTCCTCCGTCTTCAAAACACATCATTTCAATCTCGGCTCCATCGTCACTTCTCCTCTCTGATCCTCCTGACTTACTCTTATATGATGCTTGTGATTATACTGAGCCCACCTTGATAACCCAGGATCATCCGCCCCTCTCAAAATCCTAAAGCTAACTGCATCTTCCAATTCCCCTTTGCTATGTAAAATGACATATTCACAGTTGCGGGGGATTAAGATGTGGACAACTTGGGGGTGTGTGCATCATACCATCCACCCAAATGGTAATCCCAGCAGCCACACTGATAAGACAGCCAAGGACGAAACCCTACCTACAGTTCTTTCATACACTGCGGTTTGAAGTCTGGGGAGCTGGTCTACCTGATCTTAGCTAGGACAGAGAGCAGAGCAAGGCATGTTAATTTAGAGCCATAGAAAGGCTAACGGCTTGGTGAGAGCTGAGGGTTGGCAATGGCAGTGATGCTGAGCAGGGAGATTAGCCCAGGATACTCTGCACAGGTGGTGATGGAGAGTGTGCAATGCAGAGCCTGAGAGGACAGCAGTGCTGTGTTGGTAAGACAGTGCCAACAGTCAGCCTTCAAGCCAGAGTTCAGAAATGCGAACCCAGCCACCTTGCCAGCACAGTTAGAAAACAAGAGAAAACGCTGTTTCTGAGAGACAGTGCTGCAGCAAGGGGTCATCCCTCAGGGCCTCATTCCTCGGCTGGAAGATGAGGGTGATACTAAGGGTCCTCCCCTATGGAGCTGCCATGAGCCTCCATGAATGACGGGTGTAAAGGGTATCACGTGGGACCAGGCACATAACCAGGGAGTGCTAGCCAGGCACAGAGCCAGCGGTGGTTGTCTATCCACCAAGAATTATGCTCTCCTCCCAGAGTACAGAGTCATTACTGGCAAACAGCCGTCCAGCCAAGGACGACAGTTGCCAGCCCCCTCATCCGTGTGTGGTCACATGACTGGTTCTGCTTGATGGACCGTGGATAGCGTGATGAGTTCCTTCAGGCTGGGCCCACAGGATCTCTCCTGGTGGCCTCCACATCCTGCCTCTCGTGTCTCTGGCTGAATGTTGATGCCCAGTATGACCTTTGAACCTAGGAGATGAAGATGGCTTAGCCTCCATCAACCTGGGCCCCTGAGAACACGGGGCTAACACCTCCCTGGTATCCCACGGCCATTTAGACTTTACATGGATGAGAAATAAGCTTCTATTATGTTAAACCATTAAGAGCTTGGGATTTGCTCTATTTTTAGTATCAACGAACAACTGATCCAGTTGTCAATGATTACTTAGCCATTTGGTCATCCTGAATATCTAACCCAAGATTATAAAATGGACACGAGGCTCAGAGAAAAGCCTCAACAAATCTGGAAAGAGCAGGATGGGGCAGTGCATCAGTTATAGCCCTTAGGTCCCAGGACTGACCCTGTTGTGACAGTTTGAGACACACAGGCTCCATGTTGTACCTGGACTAAATGAATATATCCATCATGACAGATCTAAATCATTAAGCACTTCCTATGTGCTGACTCTTCCCTTGCTTTATCCCCCTGAATCCTATTAAACCAAGTTTATGTCCATTTTACAGAGAAGGAGTCTCTGTAAAAACTGCACAGAGAAGTTCTGTGATTTGCTGAAGGCGGCACAGCTGGAAGGTGGGGGAGCTGGGATTCCAGGCCAGGGCTCCTGAAGCCAAGCCAGACTCACAAGTTCCGTGCTGGCTTCCTTCCTAGGCTGGTGGGAGCTGAGTGGACTGCCAGACCCATAAGGAGAGTTTTCGTTACAACAATGAACGACTGCCCAGGAGGTGGCTAAAGCCATCACATTAAGATGCTTAGAATCGGATTTGTATAATTAACAGGGAAGGTCCTGAAGACAGGGCTCTAATTTATGATCCTGGAGCCAAGATGGCTACAAGGTTTGGGTTAGAAGACGTAGAAGGAGAGAGTGACGTGGCCTGTTTTCTCCTCTCACTGTGTCTGTCTGGCCAACATCATTCATGTTTCTGCCATTGGCTCTTTACCTCAAACAGAACAAAGCAAAACAAAATCATGAAGCTTTTTGAAAATTATATCTCAGATTTGGAGATTTACGGGTTCACAGTTAAATAGTCTTACGGGGATTAGGGCAGGGGTGAACTCTCATTACAAACGTCAATATCTTTGGGCTCTAAACGCCTGAAGAGTCACCTAAAGGAGTCTCGATTTCATAAGCGAGCATCACTAATATGCATATTAAGATCTGTATCTCTTACCTGTTGCCACAATAGTGCTGATTCACAGCCACAAAGACTTGGATGCCTGGACCAATAAACATGTATGTGGCTCAAGAGTCTGTAGGGTTCCACCGACGGGGGTGGGCTGGGCTGACTTCAGCTGGACTTGCTCCTGCTTCTGCTGCCAGCTGAGGTCGTCTGGGCAGCTTTAACTTGGGTGAGTCTGTGCACATGCCTGGAGTTGGCTGGCTTCTGGCTGATCTAGGTTGGCCTCGTTTGAGATGACTGGGCTGACCCAGCTCTGCGGCATGTGTCACATCCTCCGGCAGGAATGCCCAGACCTATATGAAGGTGCTTCTCGAAGTACAGTGGACCCTTGAACAGCACGGGTTTGAACTGCGCAGGGTCCGCTCATACACTGGTTTTTTCAATAACAAATATTATAGTACTAAAGATCCGAGGTTGGTTGAATCTGTGGATGTGGAACCGTGGATATGGAGGATCCACAGGTAGAAGGGACCTGTCTATACAAAGGGACAACCCTAAGTTATACTTGGATTTTCGACTGCAGAGAGGGTTGGTGCCTCTAAACCCCGTGTTGTTCAAGGGTCAACTGTATAAGCTAACATTCCATTGTTTAAAGCCAGTCACACATCCAAGCCACAGTCAGAGAGGCATGACACTAAAAATGTACATAACAGAGAGTGATGGGGTAAAGAATTAGGCAGAGGGTGGGGAGGAGGGGAGGGGGCAGAGGTATTAACACCATCTACCACAAAACTCATCATTTACTGTGTATTTACCATGAGCCATTTCCTGGGCCAGATCCTTTATATATGATCTTTAATACTCACAAGTATTATCATTCTGTCCCTGATTTAGAGCCTCAGAGAGGTGCAGTAACTTGCCCAGGGTCACACAGTTCGCAAACAGCAGAGCTGAGATTAGAATTCCAGGCCTGCTTCTACAGTAGGTGATCTTTCCACATCAGCACATGGCTTGGATATAAATATTTTTGTTACTAATTTTGAGGCTCTATCATACTATAAGTGCTTAAATTTCTACCTTAAGTGGAAGATCTATCTAGAATGTTTGAGTCTTTGTTGGTTTATAAGGGTGAACATTTGAAGTATACGATTTTGATATAAAATGATTACTCCCAAACAGCAAGAATAAGGGCAATAGTAACAATAACAGGAACTTACCATGTGACAAGCACTTAGGTTTCATAATTACCTTATGATGTAGGTATCATTTCTCCCTCCACTTTACAGATGCTGATAAGAGGCAGATCTAGGCTCTAAAACAGGCACGATGATGCCAGAGCACGACGGCTCCCTTCCTTGGTTATTAAGTAGAATTTCACGCATTTGGGAACCACTTTGGGGACAGTCAGATATGTCCCATGAGCCTCTCCCTCTCTGCCTTCACAGCTCCCTTTTATCTCATGTGATTGATCTCGGGCAGGGATGAGCCAATCCTGGGTGGCGGGGGGGTGTTGGGTGGAGGGGAAGTTTCCAAAGCCGGGAGATTGTGCTGGAAAGGGGGAAAGGGTCCTCCTCACGGAGAGAACAGGCGCTAGCCATGGGGACCTGGCTTCTTGGCGGTGTAGCCTCCAAGATGGATGGTCATGGCCTTCAGGGCTGGACAACCTCTTCTCAGGCCTTTGATGCTGAAAGAAGAACAAATGTGAGCCGCCTGGCCACAGCTGCCTCTCATTAGGGCCGGCTTCTTCCAGCCCAGGACAAGGTGGACCCGAGAGGTAAGCTGGGGCAAACGCCAGATGTGTCCGCCACAGCTGGCTGCAAAACCTTGCTCCTGACTTCTCGCCCCCAGACCTATTTCCCAGCCCCCACCCGACATCCCCCTGGCTCCTCAAGCCAGAATCTGAAGTCCAAGTGGGTCCTCCCGCCCACCACCACCACTTCCCCCACATACCTAATCCATCAGCAGATCCCATCAGCGCTGCTCTCAAAACGTGTCTTCTGTCTGACCGCTCTCTCCGCCTCCACTGACATCACCTGGTCCAGGCCACGTGTTCTATCTCTCCTGGACTTATTGCACTAGGCTCCTGGTATGGATTGAAAAATTCAAAAATTTTGAATTCATATGTTGAAGTCCTAGACCCGCAAACCTCAGAATATGACCTTAGTGGGGAATAGGGTCCTTATAGATGTAATTTGTTATGATGAGGTCATACTGGAGTAGGATGCGCCGCTAATCCAACATGACTGGTGTCCTTATAAAAAGGGGAAATTGGGACACAGATGTGCACACAGGGAGAATGCCACGTGAAGATGGAGGCCGAGATGAGGGTGATGCTTCTATAAGCTAAGGAATGCCAAAGATCGTCGGCAAACCATCAGAAGCTAGGGGAGGGGCACAGATAGATTCTCCCTTCCAGCCCTCAGAAGGAACCAACCCTGCCAACACATTGATCTCAGCCTTCCAGCCTCCAGAACTGTGAGCCGAGACATTTCTGTAGCTTAAGCTGCGCAGCCAGTGGCTCTTTGTTGCGGCAGCCCTAGCAAATGAATACACCTCTGAACTGGAGTCTCTGCTTTCTCTCTTGCTTCTTTCCCCAACCCACATGCACATTATACTCCACAGAAAGTGGATATTTTAGAATTCTAACTGGGACCGTGTAATTCTCTTGCACTCGCATGGCCTGCAAGGCCCTGGGAGACCTGGTTGTGCCAAGTTCTCCAATGTCCCCTCTTCCTTTTTCTCCCAGGGCCACTACACACCATTCACACCAGCCTCCGTATCAGTCTTTTATGTTTTTTGCTTTTTTGGCCGTGCCGCACAGCTTGCGGGATCTTAGTTCCCCGACCAGGGATCAAACCTTGGGCCCTGGCAGCGAAAGCGCCAAGTCCTAACCACCGGACTACCAGGGAATTCCCCCTCCATGTCAGTCTTGAACATGCCAAGCTCCTTCCAGCTAAGGGTCTTTGCACTTGCTGTACCCTCTCCTCTCTTCCAAGTCTTTGCATGGTCACATTGTCTAGAGAGCCAGGGAAACATGAACGCCAATGACATCCCTGGGACAGGGAGGAGGATGCCACGGGAGAAAGGGGAGGGGAGGGAAGGATGCTGATGGAAGGGTGACGGGCCTGTGCCTAGCTCAGAGCCTCTGAGAGCAGAGGTTTGTTTGCCAGGGATTTTCACGTTTTGAAGTGAAGACCCAGATTCTTACCCCCAGTTCTTCTGTAAGGACTTGTGTAGCCTCAGATGAGTCTCTGGGATAGTGATGTGGGCCTCAGTTTACCTGTCTGTAAAATGGATCTGTACATGACCTCATTCGGTTCTCCTGACAACAGTGTAAGGTACGTGTCATCTCAACAATAGGTGCTATTAGTGTCTTTATTTGTTAGAGGGGGAAACTTAGGCTGGGGTTGATGAAGTCACTTGCCCAGATCACCCAGCATGAGGAATGGCAGAGCAGGGATTTAAACCCAGGTCTCTCTGGCTCCAGATTTCACATCCTTGGCCACTGAGCTATAGTGCCTCAGAGAAGCTGGGCCCAGGACTGTCCACATCTGCAAAATGGGCAGGTGTCTGTGGAGGTGTGGTTACAAGGCACTGGGTGAATTCATCCAGTACGATTCCATGGAGCCTTTCTAAAATGAGAAGTCCATCTAGATATAGAGCCAGATGAAAAGCTCCCCACAGGCACACATGCAATAGACACTGTACACACCCTGTGTGCCCTCTGCTCTGTGGCTTAAGCAGGAGAGAAATCCCCATACCCACAGGCCACACTCTGTGGACTCTCCCCGCATAGTCAGCGGTCGCTGCTCTTGGGGAGAGGGAGAAACAGCTGGGGTAACCTCTGAGGCTTTGTCAAGATGGAGATGTTTGCAATGGACATGGGGTCCCACGTTTTCAACTTTATACCAGCTCTGAGTTTAAAAACAAGCAATATATGCAAGATTACAAAATCAATATTCTTGGAGCAAAGTTTGAGGCTACTGTAAACAAACGACTTTTAAACATTCCTAATGCAGATTGCATATTATTCATGGGAAGTCCCCCAATACAGCTTACCTGCCACCTGAAAAGAGCAGCTACTGCCCGATATCCTGCCTGTGGAGGGTGCCAGCCTCTGGGTTAAGACCCTCACATACAGTCCCATGTAGCCCTCAAACAATCTTCTGATGTGGATAGCAGCCTCCCTGTACCCATTTTACAGAAAAGGGAACTGGACTTCAGCGATGGTGGACCATCATGCTGGGATCACGGCAGGCTGATAAGCGACGCATAATTCATATGCTTTTCTACAACTTTCTTAACCCTTTGACACTCCCCACCTCTCACCTCTGTGTACTGTACCTTTTAGCTTTAACTAGCCTTTAGATGTGGTCCTCGGGGAGGTGTCACAAGCAACTGAGAAAGGCCAAAGTTTCCAACATTCTATAATTTAGATAAAAAGCTAAGCAATTTGGGAAGAGGGTTTGTTTCAGGAATGGCAGCGTTTGGGGGAGGTAGCCGGAGGCTTTGCATTGGAATGGGGGCTCTGCCAGCTCTGGGGCACAATCCGGAGAAGGTGGGAAGAACAGCCCTGTTACGCTGGGAGATGGGCAGGTGCAAGGAGGTGGTGCCTTGCGGCCCAGGGGGTTGTCCAGGCAAGCCTGGAGCACAGCCCTTCATCCCGCAAGAAGTGACAATGACCGCACGAGGGGACTGTTCCAGTGTCCCCCAAGCAAGCAGGGCTTGGAGAGAGAGTGGCTCCACAGTGTGGCAAGCGCCTCTGGGTGGGTGTCCAGGGACACCTCCCCACGGCTTCTGTGGGACTCAAGTTGGCTAAATGACAGAAAGGCAGGGGCCAAAAGCGGAGGAGAACCCCGAGCCCTAGGGAGCTGGCGAGGAGAGGCCCAACGGAGGCTGAGCTGCCTCCACGGGCACCAGCCTGAGGCGCCAGCAGCTGAGAACTGCCTCCAAAGGATGAAGGATGGGGCAGTGGCCCCCCACTGAGTAATGCCTGCCTCCCATGCTGGCCTAGCGAAAGCCTGAGGAACTCACTGCTGTCGGTGCATCCGCCTGGATGTGACCACATTTCATTGCATCAGCACAATGAGGGCTCTGGAGAGAAATGAAGGTCTGTCACAGAAAAAAAAGAAGTCACATTTATTTGCACACCTGCCTGTAAAACGTATACCTGCCTTATTGTTCTACCTCACACTATGAGTTCGTTCCTCCTAGCAGATTCAGTTCTCTTACACACACACACACACACACACACACACACACACACTCAGGAGGGTCTCTCTCTGAACCTGTGTGATTGGCAGAAAATGCCACCCTCCCACCCCCCCTAATTCCCAGAACCTGTGATATGTTACATGATGGGAGAATTAAGCCTTGCCTCAGTTGAGGCTGCTGGAAATGGGAAGCTCCTGAATTCCGGGTCCTGTGGGACAGGAACAAGCCGTCACTTTCCTGGGCCTCTTTAGTCTTTTCCAAGGGGGGGCCACCCCGTCCCGCACACCACCCTTCCCCCGCCTCCCCCGCCAAGGCCAAGGGTGGGAGTGCAGACCGGGGGCTCCTGCCTGTAAAGACTCTAATGTGGGCTGGGAGCAGGAAAGGGGGCGGGTAGGGCCCGCTGAAGTTACTGGAGAGCATCACACCTCGTAAAGCAATGCGAGCTGGCGCGCAGAGAGGGATAGCTCTCCCGACTTTCATCTCCTGTCAATAAAGCGTTATCAGCACTGAGCTGGGTTTTTGGCTCTTAATTCCAGATGTGGCCCAAGGCCCATCCCCAGCAGGCTTCTTTCCCCCTTGCCCTCTTCCCACGCAGGCCCCTCAGGGCGATGCTGCGCTAGAGGAGCGGGACAAAAGGCCTTTAGGGACTGTGTCTTGGGGTCGCAGGAGCCAGGCCAGCCCAGCCAAGCTGGTGGAAGGTCATGGATGCAGAAATCCCTGCCCCTGAGGCAGAGAGGGGATGGTGGTACCTCCACCTGGGGTCTGCCTGTCCCTGCTGAGGTGTGGGAGGGGCACACCCTGGACCAGGACTGTCCTTGACCTGAACGGTGACCTTGGACAAGTTAATTTCCTTTTCTGGCCTCAACAGTCTTGGTAAAATGAGGCACTCGCTCTAGTTTCTTTTGTTAATTAGTCAATAACTATGTACTAAGCCCGTAGTCCTTGCTGGTTTCTGCTTAGTCTTGGGAGATGCCGGGTAGACAAAGAGCAGGGTTCCTGTTCTTATAAAGCGCCCATTCTCATGGGAAGAAGCAGTGAATCCCAAGAAAACACGCACAGAAGCCAAATACCCAGACTGTGAAAAAATGCTGTGCAAGAAAGGAAGTAGGATGCCAGCTAGAGGAAAGCTCAGGGGAAGGAACCTCGTTAGGAAGGCGGTCGGGGACGCCCTCTCTGAAGAGGGGATGTTTGAGCAGAGCCAGATGGGAAGATGAAGAAGAAAAGCATTCCAGGAAGATAGAACAGAGAGTATAAAGTCTCCAGGTGGGAGTAAGCTTGGAGCATTATAGGAACAGGAAAGCCACTGTAGCTGGCATGGAGTGAGTAAGAGGCAGAGGGGTAGGAAGTGAGGACCATCTGATAGTCAGGGGTCAGATTTCCTCGTATTAACCAGGACCAGGTCAGGCGCATGGCAAAGAAGTCCAGAAGTATGTAGTTTGCGGCTGGTGTGACACTACGCAGTGTCACATCCCCAGCTCCTTCCATGTTGCTATTCCACATTCTCAGCTTGTGACTTACTCCTCGTGATCCAAGATGGATGCTTGAGCTCCAGACATCAAGTCCACTTTCCAGTTATCCAGAAGGAGGAAGAAAAAACAAAGGAAGGTAGCCTACTGGGGCACTGCTCAGTAGTTGAACACAGCATTTCTGCTTACATCTTGATAGTAGGAATGCTGGGAAGTGGCTCTTTATTCCAGGTGGCTACATGCCCAGCTAAGAATCAGGGGTTATATTATATACTAAAGAGGAAAGGGAGAATATGTAGAGGTGGACACCTGACAACTCTACCACTGCCTATAAGGTAGGGAGTTCTCAATCAGAGTCCACCTCCTGGTTCCACCACTCAAAGCCACATCCAATGCTAAACTGATCACTTACCCCATAAACCTAGCCTTCTCCATCTCAGGAATTGGCACCACTGTCCTCCAGTCAGTTGCCCAAGACAGAAATCTGACAACTCTTCTCCCACCTCCAGCAAAGACGCACATCAAACATACCACCATGGCCTGCCCATTAGACCCCCGAAATATTCCCGAATCTATCTTTTTCTCTCCATTTCCCCTGTCACCATCTTAATTTAAGGCCCATCTCTTCCCTGGTCCACTGCAGTAGCCTCAAAATTGGTCTTCCTGCTTCCCTACTATCCGTTCACCACAAAGCAGCCATCATCATCGCTCTAAAGTCCTTCAGTGGCTTTCTGGATAAAAATAGTAAAGTCCCAGAGCTATGATGTGGTCTTGTGATAACCAGCCTCTTATCTTCCCTTGTTTCATCTCCTCTCTCTCCCTCCCTCTCTCCTTCCCTCTGTCCATCTGACTGTCTGTCTTTCTCTCTCCTCCTGTCACATTAGCCTTCTTTCAAGCCATCAAACATTCCAAACTCCTTCCTGTCACAGGGCCTTTGCACATGCAGATCCTGCTGCCAGGAGTGCTTCCCCCGTCTCCTTTCTCACCTGATTAAATCCTATCAAGAGGGCCTTCCTACCACCTATCCTAGATGATGTTATTTGCTCCCACATTGCCCTGTATATCTCACACATGACACTTAACACAATTGCAATTAATTAATTGTTTTGTGTCTGCTCTCCCACCAGAACAGCCGCTCCTGGATGCAGGCAATGTATCATGTTCATAAGGAGGGTGTATAGTAAACGGTTCAATGCATACATTGAACTACCCTGTGGATCCCTGTAGCCAGCCCTGCACCAGCTGATGCCTCTCGATCCTGAAGAGGGACACACAGACATCTGGGAGTTGAGAGACTGTTCATGTTAATGGTGGGGCTCGTCTTGTACAGGCTGCTCATTACATGGTAAAGCCTGTGGCTTTTCAAAGGGAACTTAATAGCTTCACGAAGGGCTGGATTCTCAGCCACACACATGTGGTGGAGCCCATCTCTGGGCGGCAGCGACGAGCTTAAATCTCACTTGAGATGTCCAGCGGGCGGAATTCCAGAAGGTGAGAGAGGGAGGGGCAGTGAGGGGCCGGGGAAGGGGAAAGAGGGGTCTTTGAAGGGTTGAAGGAAGCCAGGGTGGTTTACAGTGAGTTGCCCAGAGACAAGCAGCATCTGGGACACCAGAAGCCTGCCCCACAGACACAATGTCTTTTTAGGCTTCTTTGGAGGAGCCAGTCTTTTGAACTTTTAGAGTATGTTTCATTGAAACTTTGATTTGATCAGAGTGGCCATGATGGGCTGCGGGCCAGGAGACCCCAGCTGGGGACTCACCCAGGCCACCCTGGTGCCTCACCGGTGCTGTTGCTCCTCCTCTCTGGGCCTGCCTCAGTTTTTCCATCTGTGAAAAGGGGGTGGTTGAACCAGAAGACTGAGAGTCCTTAAAATGAACTCGTGTTGATAAAACTACGAGCTCTTGCCTGTCTCTGAAACATGCAGGAGACTTGTTTAGATGTGAATCCAGCTACTAGTTAGGACAGACCAGGCTGTGCTATGGTAACTGATAGACCCGCACAGCTCAGCGGCCTGGGGACATTATCATTGTATTTTTCGCTCTCATCAACTCTGCTGTGTGTTAACAGCAGACTCTGGAACAGGTGGCCACCTAGGTCCCGAGGCAGAGGAGAGAAAGACGAGGAAGGGACGCCGGCTCTAACTGCCTCTGCCTGGCAGGGGCACCCAGTCTCCATTCGGAGGCTACTAGCCCAGGGAGTCCTGGGGCCCCGTCCCTGCTGCAAGGGATTCTGGGAGATGAAAGGAGCACTTGGAATATTTGGTGGATTCCAACCATCTCTGACACACTCCATGACGTGATGTTGGGGTGAGACGAACCTCTACACTCGTGAGCCTGTGTCACAACACACAAGCATCGAGCACTTCCCTGGTGTGTGTCCCAGAGCTGGGCTTCCTGCCGCGCCCTCTCCTGACACGCAGAGACCTCGATCTCTCCTCTACGACACCACCTGTCGGTTGAGCAGCCAGTTCCTCAGAATCATCCGGAATCCCTCTTTCCCAGGGGGAGACATGGAGCTGGCCCCAGATGGTGTCTCGCCAATTCTGGGGCATCCATGGTATGACTAAGGGGACATCTGTTCTCCCTTTGTCTCGAGTATGGTTAAAGAGAAGGAAAAAGGAGAGTGGTCTTTCAACTGAAGAAAATACTTGAAATATTGAACTGGTTACGTTTGTGCTTCCTTCTCCTGCTACACAACCCACCCACCTATGCATTCAGTTATTCAAGAGTCATTTCACACCAGGCACGGATGACACTTCAGAGTGTAGAGCCCCTACAATGTGCAGAGTATTGTTGAAGGCACCAGAGCACTGTGTGGGGGCCTTGCCTCGGGAGCCAGTCTAGCTGGCTTGCTGAGATGAATAATAAAAAAGTCACCACAGTGATGACTTTCTGACTTCTCCTTCATAAGCAGAAGAGTTGCCACTGCCTCCCTCCTGGACCCAACTCTGACAATAATCCCATTGGTTAGAGCTGAATGGTGGCCACTTCTTACAAACAGGGCAAATGTTCTCCTTTTTCCTACAGCTTCTACCTAGCTCACTTCTCCCATTTCCGCAAAATCTGTCCTGGCCTCCCATAAGCACTGACATTTTCGGTCCCTGATTTATTTAAAGCCTTATTTTACAGGTGGACATACATGCCCTGCTAGGGGGTTGTCCAAGGTTGCATTTCGTGACAAAGTTTGGCCCAAGGCCGGGACCAAAGTCCCTGGGTCCTCACCCCACGCCTCCATCTGCCCCGGGTTCTCCATGCATCCTTCCCATACAGTGAAATCAGCCTGCGTGCACCCCACACGTGCTTGGAATCTCCGTTTTGGATTTGCCTTAAGCTCCTTTCGCTACAAGGTTCGGATGTTTTAGAGCCTCCTAAGTCTCCATCAGCTCCTCCCATTACCACCCCCAACGAGATCCTCGGTGCCCCGAGCGCGGCGTCCAGCGCCACATCCATCACGGACACTGGGCTGTCAGCAGGGCCACGTGCCCCTCTCAAAGGCCCGAATCCAGAATGGATTTATCCCAGGGGGAACCTTGTTATGCTTTCATGTCTTCAATTCATTAGATTTTCTGTCAGCAGCATAAATCAGCGCCGGACCCTCTTCTCACACACTCGGAAATGGGGAGGACACGCAGAGAACAGATAGAAAACTCATGGATGGCTGGACGTGGTGGAAAGTGATCTTACCACCCCTGTATTTATTCCTTTTTTAATATAAAAAAAAGGGACCTTAGAGAGATTTGGGGAGGCACGGGGAGAGAGGACGGATGGGGAGACTGAGGCTGAAAGTGTTGCTTCCCCATAATTTTATCAGATTGCCCCTAATTTCCCCCAATTCCATAGTCAAAAAATCTCCCCTTTTATTCTGTCATAGCATACCCAGGGGAGTTATCTTTACAAAATATAAACCAAATCATGTTAGATTCTTCAGTATCTCCCTATTTCAGTTAGTACAAACTCCAAACTTCCTGCCAGGGTCTCCTAGTCTCTCGTGGTCCATCTCCTTCCTTCTCTCCCATCTCCTTCTGCTTGACAAGTTGCAAAAAAGCTTTCTGTTCATTTGCTTATTAATTAGTCATTTGACAAATGTTTCATAAGCACCTGCTGGGGGCCAGATAATTTTATAAGCCCTCAGAACGCAGTAAGGAACAGACCCACATTCCTGTTCTCCTAGAGCTTACATTTTAGTGGGAGAGAGGCAATATTACAAATAAACAAACACATATAATATGTCAGATTGTGATAAATGCTATTAAAAAAAAAGAAGAAGAAGGAATGGGGTGTCCCCAGAAGACCTCTTTGAAGCAATGTCATTTGGGTAGAGACCAGAGTGAAGTGTGAGGGAGTGAGACACGGGGATAAAAGGAGAGAGAGCGATCCAGGGAGAGGTAGCAGCGAGTGCAAAGGCCCTGGGGTGGGAGGGTTCAGTGTGTCCAAGCATGTGCAAGAAGGCCCATGTGGCAGCCGAAGGTGGGATAGGAGTGAATTTGGAAGAGGTGGCCAGAAGCCAGCTCACGCGGTCCATGCCTCCGGGCCACGGTAGCGACTGAGATGTATTCTGAGTGTGGCAGAAGCTCTGAGGGTTTAAGCCTGTGAGTGGCGCGCTCATCTGCTTTAACAGGATCCCTCTGCATCCTGTCCTCCTGTGGGATAGTCCTCGGGAAGGCCCGAGTGGGTGCTGGGAGCAGTGCGGGTGGGGGCCTGCTCTGGGGCAAGGAGAGACTGGAGAGGGAGAGTGGGTAGGGGAGTCTTGGCATCAGGACAGCAGAGAATGCAGCTTTACGTCCTAGGTGTTGGCCTGGAGCACACACCGTGACATTACATCCACACTACATCTTTATATTATGACCACCTCCATTGAGCCATCCTGCTGTCCAGAAGCCTCCCTGGGCTTGGAATCTCAGATCATCCTCCGATTCTACCTCCCACTTTGTTTTGCGCATCTAAATGAGTACTAGGTTCATGTCAGCACGAAGCGTGCCTAGAGGGAAGAAATACTTTCCTAAGGGTGGCTAATGGAAAGGTGGGAATTTTATTCCTCTTGGCCCCAAACTCATCGCCATGTCAGGGCTTTTGAAATAGACACTGCTTCTAGAATGTGGGTCCCCTTGCCCCAGCGCCTTCACCCTTCATCCAGGACCTCATCTGTCCATTCTTTAGGGCAGAGGTATGCCCCCCAGACTCTTAATGTTGAAGCCCTAACCTCCAACGTGATTACATTTGGAGATAAGCCTTTTAGCAGGGAATTAAGGTTCAGTAAGGTCATAGGATGGGAGCCTAGTCTGATAGGCTAGGTGGCCTTATAAGAAGAGGAAGAAAGAGGGGCCTCTCTCTCCACCCATGTGCACACAAGCTGTGTGAGGACGCAGGGAAAAGGTAGTCAGCTTCAAGCCAGGAAGAGAGCTCTCACCAGGAAACAAATTGGCCAACACCTTGATCTTGGACTTCCCAGCCTCTAGAAACATGAGAAATAAATTTCTGTTGTTTAAACCACGCAGTGTATGGTATTCCGTGAGGGCAGCCTGAGCTAAGACGAGGGGTCTCCCAACTCTTGATCACACGCCTCTCCCCAGCAGTAAAAACACGGAGCACACCCCACTGCACGTAGAGCTATTTGTGAACTTCATGTATATACCACATAGTCTATCATCGGTCTGTATATATAATCAGAGAAAATGTTAGTTTCTTATTTTAAAATTGAGAAATAAAAATGAATAGAATTTCTACTCTTTTCTTCATGTATTCCACTGGACTCTCCATTTGGGAGACATTATTTTAAAACTCAACTTTTGTCCTTCAGGAAAGCCCTTTCTGATCTACAGCTCACTCATTCATTCATTCATTCATTCACTGGACAAATATTCATGAAGGACCTCCTAGGGACCCCGTATACATGGATGAATCAAATAGACACAGTTCTGCTCTTGGAGGTGACGGTCCAGTCTTGGTTGGCCTTCCTGTAAGGCCATCCCCTCTGTAATTAACTGTAATTAATTAAGGGTTTAATTACCTGTTTATAAGACATCTATCTTTCCTACCAGAGGACCGAGGAGGATGGAGGTGAGCCTGTCCTCCTTTACTGTTGCATCTTCAGTGCCTGGCATGCACTACGTGTTCAATAAAAAGTGAATGGATGAGAGATGAATGAATGACGAATGAATGAGTGAATGAACGAAAAGTGAATGACAGCGTTCACTCCCCCTTTTCTCCCTTTTCCTCAGGTCACTCTTGCCATGAAAAGTGTTGAAGTAGCTCGGGGCAGGCGGGCTGGCTGCAGGGTGGAGGCAGGGGGGAGAGATTTGTGAGCAGGGCCAGGTTAGCGTTGGTTTTATTACATCCCATTAACCATCTGGTCATGATTATAATAAGCGCATGAGTTATGGCGAATGACATGTGTTTCTTGAAAAAAAAAAAAAAAGGAGAGAGGAAGAGGAGAAAAAGAAACACAGCAAAGCCCCCAGAGGTGGCCTGGCTG
Source organism: Lagenorhynchus albirostris (assembly GCF_949774975.1). NCBI lineage: Eukaryota > Metazoa > Chordata > Mammalia > Artiodactyla > Delphinidae > Lagenorhynchus > Lagenorhynchus albirostris. The sequence goes on along the minus strand of NC_083103.1, from coordinate 15,390,235 downwards.
GCCGGCCGGGGATCGGGCCGTGAGTGGGCCTGTTCTGCCCTGTGCTTTTTAACCCCCTCACATCCTGGGCATGGCGTGTGGGGAGAGAGGGACTCCTGGGGGCCCGTCAGGGTCAGGAGGCTCCCAGGAGGCTCTTTCTTGCCCACTTGTCTAAGAACTATCAGAGGACAGGGATGTGGTCGGCTCAGCTTGGAGGCCCCACTATCTGGGACAAGGCCTGGCCCAGAACAGACATTTGGAGTGTGGAGGAGGGAAGGAGGAGGGAGGAGGGAAAGAAAGGAGAAGAGAAAGGCAAGAAGGAAGGGAGGAGGAAGAGAGGGAGGGAGGGAGGGAGGAGGTTGGGGCTTCTCACTGAATTTTCATTCATTCGTTCATTCATTCATTCAACAACCAGGATCTTTCTATTGCACACAGCATGGTGTAGCAGGTGAGGCCTGGGCTGAGGTCAGAACACCTGGGTTGCTCCCTGGGCTTTGCCACGTACATCCTGTGTGGCTTTGGGTGAGTTCCTTTCCTTCTCTGTGCTCATTTGTAAAAGGAGGTTGTCACTCAAGTCTCTCCCAGCTCTGACTTCATGGGGGCTACAGATCTCTGGGGGCGAGGGGCACAGAGACGCTGCCTCCTGCCCCAGCACTGGGGAGGTCCACACCCAGCCCTCAGCTGGAAGTGTCCTAAGAGGTCATCTAATCTCATTCCTGCTCACCCATTTCACAGGCGTGGAAACGGAGGCCTGGGTGTCTATGTTGCCTAATGAGGAACTCTCCAGTTCTCTTCCACCCCCTTTCTCTCCTCCTCATCCTGAGGTCAAAGGGGATTACAGCCACTCAAAGACACAATCTTCTGTGACCAAGGAGGTGTCCACATCTGGGTGGCAGCAGAAGACAAGAGCCCCTGTTGTGGGAAGTTCCACCTCACCCTGGCAGCCAGGCCATGGCTCTTGGCTCCAGGAACAGACCTCGGGGGCTGCAGATGGAGGGTGTGGGAACTGGGGACCTTGGCCACCAGACCTGTGGGTGTCAGGAAGTGTGAGGCCTCATCTCTGAAAATGTGCCCACGAGTCAGATCACCTAGAGAATTAGTCCTTAACTCCCTCAAGTGGTTTCACACCCTCTTTCCAGATGAGGAAATGAGGTTTGCTCACAATCTCACAGCAGTGGGTGGCAGACTCGGGCTGGGATCCAGGCCTGCCTAACTCCAAAGCCCGTGCTGTGTCTTCCTCCCTAAGGCCTCTACCTCTGCAGCGTGGAGGCCTGACCTGGCCTCCGCCAGTGTGACGATGGGCAAGTCAGGTCACCTCCCTAAATCTCAGTGTCCTCACCTGGAGAATGGGACCACGCTCAGGGGGCCGACAGGAGGGGTCATCAAAGCAGCATCAGGCCCAGAGCTGGGGTGGGGGGCAGGGGTGGTCCTGGACCAAATTAGAGCTCCCCGGTCTTCTTTCCAAGCTTTCATTATCCTGTGTTTTGAAAGATCTTATCTCTTGAACAAACTTTGTTTTGAAGTAATAATTTATTCCTCCCTCCTTCTATCCCTCCAACATGCCTGTGGTCATCCTCTGAGATGACTGCTGTGTCCACACTGGGCTGTTGGAATTCTAATCACCCCTAAGAGAGAACATTCTCTGTCCAGGCAGGATTCTCCAAGCTGGGGGTGTAAGGGCCTTGGAATTGCCAGAATAATGGGATGATACTTATCCTGTTACCTCTCTGAAGACCCCAGGTCAAGAGCCCCTGGGAGGGTGATGGTGATAAGAAACACAGTCATGGGCCTTCATTGAGCTCACCTCCTATGCCCTGCATGGTTCCAGGAAGTTTCCACGTGTTACCTCACAGGTTCTATTACTTGCCCTCAGTCTGCACGGGAGGAACTAAGACTCGGAGAACTTACCAGCTCCCAAGGTCACAAGCTAGGATGTGGAGAGTCAGGGCTCCAGCCCTGTCTGATTCCAGAACCCCACTTCTGAATCCCAGCACTAAGTTTCCTTCCCGTGTCTGAGTCTAGAATCCTGTGATTGGGGTGGGAGATCTGGGGCAGCGTGGGCCTTGCCTGGAGGACTTCCCAGTCTAGCAGAGGACACTGGACACGAATTGGTCTGCCCAGACCTGCAGGACGTCAAGGCAAAGGCCCCACAAGGCCTTGCGCGATTTGGCCAAAGATCGGCCACTGGTGCCCGCGGCAGAGCCAGGCAACCAGGAGACCCCTGAGCCAAGCGGCTCCCCACTCTGGGTCTCCGTCTCCCCCGGTAAAGTGCACAGACACTAATGCTTCAGAGGGCTGCCAGGAGATAGCAGAGGCCCAAACGCCCAGTTATAAGGGCCTGTGACTAAGACGAATCGCCCTCGGGCAGCAAGCCTTCTCTGTGCACTGCCAGGCGGGGAACTGGAAAGTAAGCCGGAGGAGGACCGGATTCTGGAGGCCTGTCCTGAGAACTGCGGCTGCCCCGCAGAGTGATGGCCGCTGGGGGATGAACCTGAAGATAAATAAGAACAGTCCGCGTGAGCCCAGGCTCATCTTAACACTAAGCAGAGAGGCCTGGGGCTGGACTTGAAAGCGTCCGGCTGAGATGGATGGGCTGCTGCCAGGGTGGGGGCAGCTGGGCGTGCGGGATGAGTGATGGGGTGTCGGGGCGCTCAGTCACCGCCAGCCAGAGATGCCGGCCTCTGTCCAGCCGCCGGGACGTGTGCGGGGGCCTGCCCCTCCCACCGCCCTGCCCGGGGATTTATGGCTACGCTGAGGCCTGGAGAGGGGCTGAGGCCAGGCCTGTGGTGGGAGGGTTTGATGTCAGCCTGGCTGCCCCTGCTGGATTTCCGCCCTGCGCAATCCAGGGAAGAGTAGGCCGGGCCCTGCGGGGCAGCGGTGACTCCGGGTCACGCACAGAGGGGTGTGGGCGTTGGCCCCCTTCCTTATGTTGGCTGGCCCTGGGGAGCTCTGGTAGGGAGCCTCCGGGTGCCCTGTCCTCAGCCAGTTTACGCCTCTTTGCTTTTCCAGCCTCCTTGCCTTTACCCACGCAGGTCCCTCTGCCTGGAGTGCCGGGTGCCCTGGAGAAGTACCACCTGCTCTCGCAGCCTTGGCGTCTGTGCCACCTGCTGTTGGCAGGCTTGCTTGGACACCCCTGCTCCATCCAGGCCCCCCCGGCCCTCCCTAACCTCTCCCCCAGTCATTAGGTATCTGTCCCCGAGTGACCATGAGCTTGAGGGCAGGGAGCCCATCTTTCTTCATCTTGAGCCCCTGACATTTACTCCGTGATATAAACTGCTGGTTTTATCTTGCCATGCGCCAGAAGCTGTGCTGTGTTTTTCTATTTTACTATTTACTGTGTTCATCCATTTTACAGGCACGGAAACTGAGGCTCAGAGAATCATTAGACAGGATTCAAAGTCTGATTCCAAAACACAAGTGCTGGCCTGTTGAGCTAAGCGCCAGCTTGGGGGGGAAATCAGCAAACATGGAACACGTTTTCTTTTTCCTCTGAGTCCATCACCCAGTGCCCATGCTTTGCATTTGCACAATAATGTGGCTTCACCTGTTGATCCCCATAGCAGTCCTGTGAGGTCGGTGTTGCTGTGATCATCCCATTTTACAGAGTGAGAAAACTGAGGTCCAGAGAGGGGACACGGCCTGCCAGGGCCACAGCCAGCTGGTGGCTGGGCCAGCGCTTTTGAGGTGGACGTCCCGCCCTCCCCCACAGCCCCTCAGCTATTCCCACACCTCCTCCCTCTCAGGCCAATCTCAGCTCAGGAGGGCCGACCTGAGGGACGCTGAGACTCTGCAGGTGGACTCTTGGCCCTTGCACTGGGGAGCAGAAGAGCCTTCCCGAAGCCCAGGCCCTCGCTAACAGCCCGCCCCCGGAAGGGATCTTTCCCTTTGGTAGAATAAAGCCCCTAGCCGCCAGCCAGCCTTGACTCTCCTGAGCCTGGGACGCTCCCGGATGGCCCTGACCTCCTGCCCACTTACAGCCCCCCTGTGCTGGGGGTGGAGGTGCCCTCCCCATCCCCCTTCCTGTCCAGCCCTGCAGCTCCACAGTCGACACAGCTGTGAGGAAGCAGCCTTCTCCCACCACCTTGGCCTCCCTGGCGGGGGCCCTGCTTCTAACAGGGGTGTGGATGACGGCGCACCGGGGCTGTCTGGAGAACAGCAAGAGCCTTGTAAGCTGGTCCCATCTCCAGCTCTCCCTCTTCTCGCTCCGCGTCCCCGTAGCCCCGCTGCGTGCTGGCTTTCCTTAATCATCTGTTTTGGGCCCAGATGTTTGAGTTGGGATTCTCAACACCTGTCCCAAAGGATCAGTCTAATGAGCACAAAACATTTAAATTGCCACATGTGACTAGTGTCTGCCAAACTGGACAATGCAGAGACATCTTGGAGAAGCTAGCAGTTGAGACCAGCCTTCAAGGAGGGTTTTTCCAACTGCAGGTTGCAACTGGTGGGTTAAGAAATTGATATGGTAGCTCACGATTGGTATTTTGTAATGAATGAAGGCAGTAACATAGAAGGCAGCAGAATGAAACTGAATGGAATAGAATGGAATAAGAATAAAATATCAGAATGCAGAGTATTATTCTGAGAGATGTTTATTTCAGTTATATGGGTATGTTTATGTGTATGTACCCTGGATCAAAAGTAAAATGTACTTTTCATCTCCAAAAAAAAAAAAAGGATCAGTCAAGCTCCCTGTTCACTCGCTTTTTGGGAGGGAAGGGAGGCTTTGAGGAGGAAACTGACACGTCTGCATCCTCTTTGGGGCAGGAGCGCAGTTAGAACTTGAGCCTGCAAAGATTTTCTGCCTCATTCATTCACCCATTCGCCTACAGTGCGCAAGGCACTGTTCGTTGAGCACCTCCTATGTGTGAGGCACTGTTCTAAGCATTGAGATACCATTATGGACAAGACAGGCAAGTGTTTTGTTTTCATGGAGCGACAGTGTGGCGGGAAAGACAGACATTAGATAGACTTTCAGAGAATCATTCATTTATGCTGTGATAAATCACTTCCCTACAGCTCTGCTTCAGTACCACCTCCTCAGAGAGACTTTCCCTGACCCCTGTTTCTAAACTACCACCCTGTCAATCTTCATCCCCTTTCTGGATTATTTATTAGCAGTACGAGTATTTGGTATTATGTTATATATTTCTTTATTTTTCATCTTTCCTGCTAGAATGTAAACACCATGACACTGGAGATGGTGATGATTTTGTGCTCAATCTCCAGCACCTGGCATGTAGTAGATGCTCAATAAATTCCTGTAGGATGAGGAATGAATGAATGGATGAGTGAATGAAGGCAAAGGAACCGCGGTGTGTGCAGAGCCCAGGATGCCTGAGACAGCTGTTAAGGCCTCTGCTGAGGTTCCCATAGAGGACAGTCATGGGCTGCTGCCGCGAGGGCACACAGTGGGGAGGAGGGCATTTTCCGGCAAGCCTTTGGTGGCACTGCAGGGGCTCTGGACCCTTGGATTAAATCCTGGATCCCCCACTGCCTATTTGAGTGATCTCGGGCAAGTATTAACCTTCCTTATCCTCAGTTTCTTCATCCGTAAAATGGGGATGAGTATAGCATCTACCTAGTGGGGTTACTGTGAAGACACATGGAATGACAGTTGTGAGTTTATTTAGACAGATTCTGACTCATAGTGAGAGTTTAATAAATGCTGGCTGGACTTCCCTAGCGGTCCAATGGTTAAGACTCCACGCTTCCACTGCAGGGGGCACGGGTTCGATCCCTGGTCGGGGAACTAGAATCCCACATGCCACGTGGTGCAGCCCCAAAATAAAATAAAATACAATGATAAAGTCTAATAAATGCTGGCTATTGTAGCCCAGTGCTACCTCCCGTCTCCCACAGAGAATTAGGCTAAGGTGGCTGGGATTTTAAGGAAGTGGCTCCCGGCTGGCATGGATATAGGAATGATGGGGTGGAAAGTCGGAAGTACTGAAAGTTAGGTCATTTCCAGTCTCTTCCTTGAACGTATCATCCACCTCTCAGTTTCAGTGTCCCCATCTGCTCAAGGAGGCATCAGCCAGCTTCTCTCTGTGGCTGGTTCCCTCCCCCAGCCCTTTCCCAGCCAAGCTCCCTGTTCCCCGAGGCCTTAACTTCCCGTCAGAGACCTCAGGGCCACGCAGAGCCAGGCCTTTACCTCCTGCATGAATAATTTTCACCTTCCCCCAGCCCAGATGTCCTGGAGTCTTGCCTCTCCCACTGTCCCTGGGCCAGCTCTCTGTCCCCACCGGCTCCCAGCCAGAAAGCCCTGGGCCCCTCCCTGTGACCCCAGAGCCTGTGGCAGGGGCTGCTCTGCCCTGAAAAGCCCCCAGGACCCCCACTTCCCCACATTCCCCCACTCTCACCTATCTACGCCCCCTGCGGCAGGAGGTCGTGCCCACACCTAGGCATGACTTTTAGGGGGTTTGACTCACAGCGAGGGCTGGTTGGAAGGGTCCCCCACCTCCTACCACAGGGGAGACGTGCCCTAGGTAAGCGTGAGCGCACTCGTGCGTGCACACACACTCACTCGCATACATATGGCCTCAAGAGGGCTGCAGAAGCTTTCTTTCCCCTGAGACAGAGAGCAAGTTTCAGGATCTCAGGACAGTGGGAAAGGGGTCGCCGCAGGGGCAGCCTCTGGCACTGGGCCCAGAACCGTGGGCCTCAGCCTTGGGGCTGGAGGGAAGCTGGGGGAGGGGGAAGGGGAGGAAGCACTGAGTCTGCAGCTGAGCCGTGACTGGAGAAGTCCACAGCGCAGAGGTGGCCCTGGGATCTGTTATGGAACGGGGTGACCCAGCTTCTCCTGGTTTGGGGACCCTGGGGAAGTCACTGTCCTTCTTCAGGCCTATTCTTTCCTCTGCAAAATTTCAGTTCCAGACAGTAGGCAGCATGGAGCCAGGCAAAGGTTAGGCAGGTCCCGGGTCCCCATCACAGCCCAGGCCCCCCAGGATTGTGCAGCTGTAGTAGAAGGTTGTATCTTGCTGGACCTTCCCCTCTTTATCCATGAAATGCGGATAATAACCCTTACCTTGCAGTATTGCCATGAGGTCCATGGGTGTGTGGAGAGCATCTCATGCAGTGCCTGGAAAACATGTCCATTCCTCAGGGAAACCCGACCTCAAGGTGAGATCCAGGTCCCATTGATAGGACCTTTCTTTATAGACTCTGTCCTTGACGGCCCTGACTGCTGTCTGTAATTATATATGTATTTACGTGATGATTGGATGAATACCCTTCTTCCCTACTGGATTATAAACTTCTTGAAGGCAGACACCTGAGCGTGGCCCATAGTTGGGGATTTTATTAGATCTGGTCAGGAAACCGGAACTGCAGTTATTTCAACAGAAGGAATTTAATATAGGGCACTCATTTTGAAGGGGTTAGAAGAGCTGAAAGGCTTTATGGGAGGAGAGGGCAACTCAGGGGCAAGTAGCAGCAGGAAGCCGCAATATCCTTGGGACGAGAGGGACGCGAGAGGCCAGGAGCCGGGATCGGGGAGGGGCACCGGAGCCACAGTCAGGCGGGGGCTGACCACAGGAGCTGGAACACAGAGCGAGGGCCTGTCCCCAGGGCCTGGTACCACAGGGTGGCTCAGATACTGCCCAGGATGACAGCAGAAGATCAGGGTGGGAAGGGGGAGAAGAACCCTGGCTCCCACCCTCTGATCTCTAACCAGCTCTTCCCATTGGCCAAGGATAACAGAAAGCCAGTTGGCAAGAGAGCCTGGGAGATGTCGTTTGGCCAGAGTCAACCCTAAGACACAGAGAAGGATAAAGAAAGAGCAGGGGACGGATCTGAGTTGAACAGGCAAATGGCAGACTTTATTCATTTAAGAATGCATATATATGATTATATATATATGCATATTCACATATGCATATATATGCACTGGGCACTATTCTAAGATTTTTACAAAGATGAACTCATTTAATAAGCATATGTAAAGAATAAACAGTAGGCACTCAGTAAATGCTGCCTGCCCTTGTTCACGGGGCTGCTGTTGGCAAACGCGCTTGAAAGGGCTCAGTCTTGCAGCGATTCTGGGATTTTCCTGTCTCAGGCTACAAGACCTCCACCCTCACCCTGGCCTTTTTGGGCCCAGGGAGCCGGAACCCAGGCCCCCAGGCTCTCCCCGGCAGAGAGCAGGGAGGAAGGGCAGAGGAAGAGGGCCCTGGAGCCCCAGCCCCCTCGGAGCCGCTCCATCTCTGCCCCGGGCTCCACGGGGAGCCGGGGCTCCCTTTCCGCGCCTGTCAGTCAAACCCGGCTGCTTGGAAGTTCAACCGTGGCCAAAAGGAAGCAGATTTCAAAACACACCTCTGCTTGCCCCGCTTCCCTTCCCCACCCCCTCATGGCTGTTGCTCCAGGCTCCCCGGGGGCTCCCTTGCCCCTGGCCTGTCCCAGGCAGGCAGAGCTGAAACCAGAAGGGTCTGGGGCAGAGGCCGGGGGTGGGCTGTGGGGAGGGAGTGGGAGGCACCAGCCTTGGTCTCACGCCCCTCTGGGGGCTGCTCCCGGTGGGTGGAGAAAAAATCTAAGGCGGATCAGGGGCCAGAGCTGCCCCTTCTTCAGTGAGGAGGGGGTGGCGGGAGAAAGCGGCCTGACCCTGTAAATCAGTGAGTCTGGGGTTTGCTGTTTTTATTTATCACTCCATCCCTGCACTAGCACAAGCCTTGGCTTCTAGAAGATTCTCCATAAGTATCCGTTGAATAAATGAATGAATGAGTGAATTCCCACTAAGGAGAAGTTGGCTCAACTTTGACACTGAAGGTAAAGTAGGGTGTCAGGCTGGAGGGCCTCCATCCCCACTGCCCTCCAAGAACCAAAGTTTTCCTCTCAGCAGAGGTGTCTGGGTCAGAGCACTTGGACACCACCCTGACTGTCGCCTTCTAGCTGTGTGACATTGAACAAGCCTCAGCTTTCCTCACCTCTAAAGCGAGGAGAGACCGTCTCCGCTCCAGAGCGCGCTGGGAGGCGGGAATTGAAAGAGTCCCTGAAAATAAATCCTATCACAGGCCTCTGTGTGCAATAAGAGACTTCACAGACACCCGTGACCACTGGAAATTAGAGAATGAGCTTGAATGTCTTCCTGGGAGGGTGTCAATAGCGTTAATATCATGGCCAGGGGCACTAAAACATAGCTGTTGCTTCTTGTAATTTCTCTGCTACAGCAGATGGAAGTGAAGTGAAGCAATGCCCAGTCAGGGAGGCCAATTCTGGAACGAACGCCTCGACGTGATGGTGGGAGTTTGCCTTTCCTGGTTGGTTTGTTAGGGTTTTTATTCGTTTTCTCCCCTCACACACCCTCCCCTGCTCAACGCCCAACCATAAACGCAGTGACAGCCGGGACCACACTGTTCCCTTTATTGCAGTGTTGTTTTCCATTTGGAAAATCTCTCTCCAGAATGTGCTTGAAATTTTGAAGTGAGTTAATATATCGATGATGGCTTTATTGTCAGGACACTTCCTGAATTAGAAATAAAAGGCTCTGCTGAATTCAATAAAACGACATGGGGGAAAAATGTTCCTTTCCCAGGATGAAAGCCCTCCTTTTGTGGCTAGCTTGGGGGTAGGGGCCAGGAGTGGGGACAAACGTTCTGAAGCCCGGAGCTTCCCCTGAAAGCAAAGGAGAAATCCCTGCCCTCCCAGGAGCAAAGAGCAGGACCAGTGGGTGCCCAAGGTCTGAGCCCATCTCTGGCCCTCTCCTGGCCTTCTCAGTCCCCCAACAGCCCCAGCCTGACCCTCCCCTGGGCCCCCCAGTCCTGTGAGTCACCTAACAGCATGGGGCAGGCCTTCCCCTCTGCAAAACTGTGAGGAGACAAACCCTGCCCTCGAGCCCTCTTCTCTTTTCCAGACCCCACCAGGTTGTGCCCTCATCCTCATGGCCCCAATGTCGTCCCACACACACACACCTTATTGATCTTTTGAGTCTGAAGCCTGTCTATGATTCATTAGAAGAGGCAGACAGAAAGGCGGACTGGAAAGGCAAAGCCTTGGGCTCCCACAGATCTGGACTTTGTCTCCTTGGTCTCTCAGTTGCTGTGTGACTTTGAGCAAGTGACCTCACCTCTCTGTGCTTCAGTTCCCCAGCAGTGATGGAAACACCCAGCACAGGGCCTGGTAGCTAAGGCTGCTACTTATTCACTTCCCTACAGTCCTGTTCTCACTAAGGAAGAAGTAAGTTGGAGGAGAAGGAGCCTATGGGGTATTGGCAATAGGAGGGGTGGGGCAACAGAAGTTTCCTCTCAAGGGGAAATGTACATTTTAATGTACATTTTAATGTACACCTACTATGGGTCAGGCAGACAGCAACCCTTATTCTATGAGGCTCAGAGAAGTTAAGTTACTTGCCCAAGGTCACACAGCTAACAAAAGAGACTCAGATTCATACCTGGGTCCATCAGACCGCCAGCTCATGCTTAGCTTATTCCATCCTTGAGAATACCTCCCCAGAAGCCAAGTACAACTTCCAAGGGGATCCATGAGTGGGTGGAGAAGAGGAAGGCCCTCAGGTCAGAATCCTGCTGTGAAGGAGGGAGGGGCAGGGGGAGGGGCAGGGCAGAGGCCCTGTGCAGTCACAGTCCCCCTGGCAGCCCTTGTTGTACATGACGGGGGCGTCCGCTTTCGCTTGTACTGGTCATGTTCTGGGCAGTGCCACTTTTCCCTGAGAAGAACCCCAGCTGTCCCGGGAACACCTTGTTGACTCAGACACCTGAGCAGACTCTGCTTCCCAGGACCCTGGCACCTCCGATTTCATTTCGCATTTCCTACTGATGGATTTGCCCGTACATCCTGATGCCTGTCACTTTGAGTCTCTGATGTCCTGCTTCCCCGCTGCCATCTTAGGCCAAGTGCCTGGGGCTCCAGGACCTAGAAACAGGAGGCCGGGGAGAGTGAACCATCTCCTCTGCACTGGGTAGGACTCCCATAGTTTGGTACGCCTGCTGGGGAGGAGGCCATTGGCTGGATGGGGTGGGAGCCCCAGGCACCCCTGACCTGCCTTATCCTCAGGACCAGCCATGGGTCAGACTGAGGGGCCTGGGCTGGGGGCAGGGAGGGGACGCTTGGGCCCCTCGGCCAAGGACAAGGGAAGGTTCTGGTCTCAGCACTCAGCACCGCTTTCTTTCACCCCAGGCACCCTGGGAAGGAACCCAAGACATCAAATCCGTTTGCTATGAGTCCACCCAAATGCTGTGTTCCTTGAAGGAATGACTGGCCCGCTCTGTGCCTTGTCTCCCCCATGGGAAAAGGTGGGAGGGATGACACCCTTGCCCATACCCGCTTTGGGACTGTGGGACCCTCCAGCTTCACACTCCTCATATTTCACCTAAAATACAGCTACATCCTCACTCCGCTGCCCTCCAGCAACTCAGCTTTGTTGTGCAGGAAACTTCCAGCTAATCTAAGGAAGCCATCCTATGTTCACTGAGGCCCCTTCCTCCCCGAAGCCTCCCTCCCCAGCCCTGGGACAAACCCAGCTCTACTGCCTCCAGCTGGGCGCCCCGGGCAGTGTGTCTCCTGTTCGTCATGTGTGTGACAGCAGTGACCACCCCTTGTGCCCTGGGTTGTTTGGGATATGATCTGAGCTGCTATGGGCTGAGTCACCCCTCTTCCTGCCCAGTCATGACCAAGAGTCAAGAGACCTGCCTTTGGTCTCAAACCTGGTTACCAAGTTGCTGTGTGACCTGGGGGACATAACCCCACATCTCTGTGCCTTGATTTCCCCATCTGAGCAGTGAACATGCCCCTTCTCTCCATCCCCCCCCAGCTCTCCCATTGTCCAGCTGCTCAGGGACCCAACACCCAGAGGGCTTCAGTGTCTGCGGCCGCGGGGGGAACAGCTCAGCTGGTCTGGCCTGGAAGCCCATGGAGGGCCAGGAGGTGGGGTGAGGCCACGATGCTGCAGCCCCCCCAGCCCGCCCCCGTCCCGAGCGCTCCCACGGGCACATCTGCAGCCCCATCTGGAGCAGCCAGGCCCCGCCCACACACGTGGTCCAGCAGCCAGGCCACCAGCACGCCCCCCACCCCACCCGGCCTCCTCTCCTGCCACCTCCGGATTTGTACCCGTAATCTGCATAGTTAGCAGTTCACCACATTGCAGGCCAAACCATAAATCCTTCTCAGGCAGGGCCCTGGGAAGGAGTCCCCACGCCTCTGTAGAGCCCCAAGGCCTGGCTTCTGAGACCCCGTTCCCCAAGTCTTCAGGCCCGGAGCGGGTGTGAGCTCTGTCCTCAGGTGTCCCTGGGCCTCCAGAGGCTGAGCCAGGCAGCTAAGAAATCAGAATCATCAAAATAATTGGAGGAGGAATCAAAGGGAAATAAGAAGGATTTCATTCAACTTTCAGGTTGCTGAGTGAGACAGACTAGCCAGTACCTTTCTCCCCATTCTGCAGAGGGATAAACTGAGGCTCAGGTTCTGTCCTGAGTCATTCAGGGCCAACTCAGCTACAATGCCAGGATGACCTGTCATATCTCACTTGGCCAACGCAAGTGAATTTCCAACTCTTGAGTCTGGAAGCTGCTAGGAGATAGGGGCAGAACATAGAGTATGGGACCCACGCACTTGGCCTCCAATCCCCACTCAGTGGTGTGGTCATGGCAATGGCCTTGAGCCCCCTGAGACTCTTTCCACCACCCTGTTACTCCTGAGCTCTCTCCAGCCTCCCAATTCAGCCTCCCAGCCTCTCACTTCTCCAGCCCCAACCCCAAAGGGGCAGGACCTTTTAGCGTCACTGATTCTCCTCAAATAAATAGGAATGGACAGCTTTAGAAAGTTGTTACCCAGAAATGTGCATAGCAGGCATCCTGGTGCTCTTAACCCATCAATGAACCTGACCCCTACCCTAAAGTATCAGGCATTAGCATTTTCTGAGCTCCATCTATGGACCCGATGCCACAGTGAGCATTCTAGGAGGACTTTCTCATGTAGTCCTGATGTCAGCCCTCTGGAGAAGGAGGAAGGAGATGAAGTTAATAAAGAAGATGGTGCTGGTGAGTGGCAGGGGCCAGGCTCCAAGCTAGAGCTGTCCCACGTAGGGCTTGAGCCGTCGTCTCCACACTAGCGCCCACGGCTGTGGGCGTCCTTGGGAAGAAGGAATCACCCACATCCTGCTCTTCGCTGCTCCCTGCAACCCAGGATTGCGAGATAATCCAACACATTATACCCCACGCAGCACACATCTCTCTCCAGATCCCAAAGGGTGCACCCCCCTCCCTATTTGCAGCACCAGCATCCCCACTGCTCCTCTCTACTGGGGCATCTACCTGCAGAGATTTATGTCAACAGGTGATCTCCACAGCCTGCCTCTGCTGCCCTGGGCCTGGTACCTCTCCCCAGCAACACCGGGTGCTCATCAGGGAAGGATTTGGGGTTCAAGGTCTTCTAGTCTCTTTTCTATTCATGCATCTAACATGTGCCTCCTGCCAGGCACTGTTCTGGTGATGGAGATAAAGTCATTTTAAAAACGTCCTCAGTCCTATTATCTTCAGCACAAGCTGTCCACAGCCCCACCTCCCCTTAAGTGTCCACTGACAGATGAAACAGAGAATTTAGAAGGAAACGGCACACCTGGAAGCAGAAGACCAGGGTGTAAGTGCTCACCTTGCCATTAACTCATTCTACGACCTTGAATGAGTAACTTGGGCTCTGGGCCTAAGCTTCCCCATCTATCCAATGGGAGGCCTGGACTCCAGCAATCACACAGCCGCGGTCGCTCCTGTCTCTCCTTCCCAGCTTTTGCCGCGTCCGCCTACCACCCGTAACTCTATTAACTGAATATTATTCTTGAAATAAACGTACTTTTTCTAATTAAGTGGATTTATTTTAGAAGGGAATTTTAAATCACTTCTGCAAATGGAAAAACTCAGTATCGTTTGCCGTAAGAAAAAAAAGGTAACCAGAAAAATAAATTCAATGAAGGGAAAATAGTGTTATTAGCCTCACTGGAAGCTGTTCCCTGCCGAGGGCTGTGGTCCCAACGCCCTCTCCCCTCCCCGTTCAGCTGACGACTGTTCCAGAAGCTCCTTCCATGCGCCAGGCACTGTTCTGGTGCTGGAATAAAGCAATTAAAAAGAAATAGATAAAGTCCCTGCTTGCATGGAGCTCAGGTCCTAGTGGAGGGAAACAGGAATTAAGGAAAAAATGCAGTATGGTAGAGGCACGTGCTGTGGAAGAAAAGAAAGCGGATGAAGGACAGGTCACTACCTCACTGAGGGTTGGGGAGGGTCTCAATGTGAATTTGAGCAAAGCTCTGAAGGGAGCGAAGACAGAGCCACGTGGGTCTTTAAGAAAAGAGCATACAGGGCTTCCCTCGTGGCGCAGTGGTTGATAATCCGCCTGCCAGTGCAGGGGACATGGGTTCGATCCCTGATCCGGGAAGATCCCGCATGCTGCAGAGCAGCTAAGCCTGTGCGCCACAGCTACTGAGCCTGTGCTCTAGAGCCCACGAGCCACAACTACTGAGCCTACGTGCCACAATTACTGAAGCCTGCACGCTTAGAGCCCGTGCTCTACAACAAGAGAAGCCACCACGGTGAGAAGCCTGGAAACCGCAATGAAGAGTAGCCCCCACTCGCCACAACTAGAGAAAAGCCCACGTGCAGCAACGAAGACCAAACACAGCCAGAAACAATAAATAAATAAAATAATAAAATAAATAAATTTAGTTTTTAAAAAAAGAGCGTCCAGGTTAGAGAGAACGGCAAGTGCAAAGGCCCTGAGGCAGGAGTGTTCCCCTGTATCTGAGGAACCTTGTAGCCGAGTGAGCTGGGGGAAGGGTCAGAAAGGTAGCAGGGAGGCTGCTGTTAGCTGGGGAAGTTGGGAATATCGAAGGGGTGTTAAAGATGGAGAAGCAGCAAACTGAGACCTCCTCATGGGTTTCCTCAGAAGGAGGAAAAGAAGTAAAGAGAACAAACAGCTCTCTGGTTCTGTGACTCAATGCTATGTACTGTTGGGTCTTTGTAGCCTTTTAAAGTTATCCTCTGGAACTCCAGGGATGGCCCACCAGGGCACACATCCCAACTGCCCAGGGAGCTCACCTCAGGGCAATCTGGGTTCTTTCCTGCTCACACGGTCCATTATTCTTCATGTTTCCAGGATGGACACCAAGCTCAGGAGGTGGTCTACAGATGCCCGGCAGGCTTCCCTTCCAACTCGTATTTCTATGTCTGCACTTTGTATCTCCTACGTTCCTGGACAGCCTGCTCCCAGACTTCCTCATTCCAAGGAGGCATCTGGAGATGCTCTCTGTCCCACAGACCTGTGGCCAGGCCACCGAGCCGAGCACTCAGATGATAACATGGATAGCCCTGGACCAGGGAGGTCCTTCCTCGGCTAATCCTAGCCGCAAACCCAGAAGGACATATGTTACGTTCCCTGACTGCAGAGGCTCCTGGGTGAGAAGAGAGGCTCAAGGGTATGAGGTGCGGGGTTTCTGAGGGTGAGCTGAACGCGCAGTTATGGCTGGGCACCGGACCCTTGCTCAGTGGGGCTGCCAGCCTGGAAAAAATCAAAGAAATGAAAGCCCAGAGCCAGGAAAAGGAGGCAGACACAGTTCTGCATCATGGGCGTACACGCTGATGGGGAGGTGAGAGGCAAGAGACAGGGCGCAATGATTTTAGATGGTCAGAGCTGTGAGGAAAAGACATGGCGGCAGGAGCTTTGGGGAGTGGCAGGGCCACCTTTGGGTCCGTAAAGATGACTCTCTGAGAAGGGACATTTGAGCTGGCACCTGGCTGATGTGACTCTCTGGAGGAAGGGTACTCCAGGCAGTGGGAACAGCCAGTGCAAGGGTCCTGGGGCAGGTGCAAATCTCCCACTAGAGTGAAGGCCAGTGCAGCTGGAACATGGCGAGCTATGTGGGGAAGGACCAGTTGACAAGGGGGTGAGGAGAGCAGGGCCAGGGCGTGCTGGGTGAGTCTGGGTAAGGAGTTCGGCAGGTTGTAGCAGGATGGGATCTTCCTCTTCAACAGATGGCTCCGGATGCTGGCTGAGAACGGACTGGACGGCACACTACAGGCAGCAGGGTGGCAACTGCGGTTGTCCGGGTGAGACGGTCTGGTGTCTGGGCTGAAGGCAGGGCAGATGGGATGCAGGGTCCGATCAGGCATCCGTTTGCCGGGAGGGTGGAGAGAAGTTTTGAATGGACCTGCCTGTGCTCTGTGGACAGACGTCCTGGGGAGCAACTCGAGGGCGGGGCCCGGTCTTACAGGGCTTTGTGCCCCTTCGAAGGCCAGGCCCCGTGGGTACGGTAAGCAAATAACCTGCAGAGCGCGGGTAACTCCTAAAATGTCCTCAGGACGGCACAGTGTGGCGAGAGATGGGCCAGGAGGAGCAGTGAGGGCGGGGGCGGGGCTGGGCCGTGACCTCAGCAGGCCCTGGAAGCTGGGCCCACCCCAGCTCTGGGGAGTCAGGAGCGTCCAGGGCGCTGCGGCGGGCCAGGCCCGGCCTGGACTTGATTAGCCGCCGGGAGGGGAGGGCGAGGATGTTGACCTTCAGAGGCAGGCTGGCGTCCCAGTGGCCCCGACACCAGGCCTGGCACCCACAGACATCCGGCCCCTCTCAAGCAGACCTGGAAGAAGCTCTAGGGTGAGGGGCGGAGGTGGGGTGCAGGTTGGTGGGGAGGATTCGGCTCAGACCTGGGAGTCCGGGGACCTGGCTTCCAGCCCCAGCTCTGTCCCCAGGCCCTGGTGACCTTGGACTAGTCCCTAACTCACTTCTCAATCACTTCCCCCATCTACAAAAAGTGGTGGATGAAGCTGGTGGCCCCCTTCCAGGGGCTCCCTTCCAAACCTCACATTCCCTAGGCCTGAGACTGTGGGGAAAGTTCAGGGGGGATGAGACGTCTCAGGGGTGGGGGAGGCCTGGCTGTGGGAGGACAGCGAGGTGACTGGGAGAGGAGGACCTGCAGAGTCATCAAGCTGCACCTGGAGGGGATCTTTGGGGATGCTCAGGGTGACTGCAGGGGAGGGGGTCAGAGGGCTCACAGCTCCTCTCCTGGCCCCTCCAGACCCTGACGGTGTTGCTTTACCTTCTTCCACAGGGGATGTGGCTCGAAGCAGCTTCTACTGCTAAAGATCAGCTTGCAAACTCCTGACCTAGGCCCATCCCATTTCACGGATAGAACGGCCCAGAGATGGAAAGGGACCAGCTTGAGTCACACAGCAAAGAAGGCTGAAGGGACGGAGGTAAGAGAGGAGCATCCACGCCACCTCCCTTATCCCCTTAACACTAGCATGGTTGCCTCTCAAGAAAGATCTTTAGTCTACCCAGGTGGGTTCATGTAGGCACAGAAGAGTCACCCAGAGGCGCACCCAGGCCATTGGCTCTTCTGACATCTTTGGGCAACCCAATCTCATTTATTCTTCGTTATTTGTCCCTACCTCCTCAGAACGCCAGGCTGGTAAATTTTTCACTTCATTCCACTCAGAGAGGTGGGATAAGGTGGGAAGATCTGCAAATGCTCCCGGCTTCGCAGGCAAATGCAGGGGAAACCTAAAAACAAGCAAGGAAACAAGAAAGCAAAGCAAATCCTTATCGACTATCCAGTAGGGCCTGGATAGGATGCCTATGTCCAGACGTAGCACTATTGCCCCCACTTGGCAGACGGGGAAACTGAGGCTTAGAGGGGTGAAGGGACTGTCTTGGTGTTCCCAGCTGGGACCAGAATCCAGGCCTGGGGACTCTACAGTGCGTGATGCTTGCTATGGTGAGGCTTTCCACGCCTCTCCCAGTGCCTTCCCTTGGTTGCTGAACAACTCCCCTCCGGCCCATCCACTGGGTCAGCAGCATCTTCGGGCGTCACTTGCCCTTGCATGAGCCTGGACCACAGTGGCAAGGCCCAGAAGACCCCATTTCAGAGACAAGGGCGACTCCTGGTGGCAACTCGTGGGTATGACATGCTGCTAAGGGCTTTGGGAGTAGCCCGGGAAGACGCCAGGGAACTCTCACTCCCTCCTTTCCTCAGACGCCGCTCAGTGTGCCTGTATAGAAGGCCTGCTCTGTGCCAGGCATAGTCCAAGGTGTTAGGGACACAAAGCCAAATGTGATCTTTTCCTTCAAGAAACCTCCAGCATGCGAGAAGTTTCCCTCAAAAAACTTCAAGCATATAATATTGTTATATAATAATAATTGCAATGCAAAGCATGAAAACCAAATTTTCACATATTTTTTCCTCTTAATCAGGGCAAATTAAATCCTATATGGAAGTGTAATTTTACAGTAACATCCAACACTACTGGACATTTACTACAGGCCAGGAACTGTCCTAAGTGCTTTACCTGAACAAACTCATTTAATCCTCCCAACAACCTTAGGAGGCAGGCACTGTCATCAGCCCCATTTTCAGATAGTAAGTGTATTACTAGCAACATGTGATATCATGTACATGGTAAGAATATTAACTCCATTTGCAAACGAGTGATCAGAGAAGCTGAGTAACCTGGCCAGGGTCACACAGCTTGTGAGACAGAGTCAGGATTTGAACTCAGGCAGGATGGCTCTAGAAGCCTTGCCCTTCATCTCAATGTCACACTGCCTCTGTGTACAGGTTATACAAGTGAGGCTTCTCTGGCTGAAAGGAAGGGGGGTGGCTGAGGAGTCATGCTTGTTCAGCCCATCCCTCACCTCCTCTGGACACCCAAGGGGTCATCAACAGCTGTTGACCTCAGTGTGGAAATCAGTGCACACCTGACATGGAGATGTTGACAGATTTTAAGCACAGAAGCATTTTGCAATGATTACTCCAAGGTGGGCTGTGGACAAAAAATACTGCCTGCCATTCCAGTAAACAACGAATGTTGCCTGCCATCAAGCCACCAGCCACTGCAGTCTCCCCCAGTGGTGTGCCCTGAGGGGAATTCAAGATGAAGAAAAACAGGATACTGGCCCTAGATAGTTAAGATGCGTATCTAAGGAATAATTTCATTGAACTCAGACTCTTGCATCTTCCCATACATAGAAAAGCACTAAAATCATTAACTTGAGATGTCTGGTTTTTATGATTAGCAGTAATCTTTAATATTTGACTACATTTTTTTTTTTTTCAGCAAAAACTCCTATATATCCTGGCTTCTCCCTTACCTTTTGGGAATGTCCTCAGAGCTAGCCGAGAGGCTCTTTCCCAGGCTATAGTCCTCAGTAAGGTCTCCGAATACAACCTAACTTGCAACTTTTAGGTTGTGCATTTTTCTTCAGTTGACAGGAACAAGGGGCTCAGGACTGGAGACTGTGATCAGAGTTAAGGGGCTGAACTGGGCCAGCAGCCACAGAAGCAGAGGGCAGGAGGGGAGAGGTGAAAAAGTGATTGGTCTTCACCATGGAGAACATATGGCCACAAGCCTAGTTTTTTTTTTGGTTTTTTTTTTGCGGTACGCGGGCCTCTCACTGTTGTGGCCTCTCGCGCTGCGGAGCACAGGCTCCGGACACGCAGGCTCAGCGGCCATGGCTCACGGGCCCAGCCGCTCTGTGGCATGTGGGATCTTCCCGGACCGGGGCACGAACCCGCATCCCCTGCATCGTCAGGCGGACTCTCAACCACTGCGCCACCAGGGAAGCCCTAGTTTTTAATTTACTTGGAGGTTGGGGGTGGGCTATGTTTCTAGTTTGCCTCAGGAGCCAATCAATTCGTTCAAAAGTATTTATAGAATCACTGCTATGTGTCAGCCATTGTTCTAGATGCTGAGGATATAGTGGGAAACCAGAATGCATTGTTGGCTTTGATTTGCTAATATTTCGTTGATAATTTTTGCATCTATGTTCGTGAGAGCTGTTGGTCTGTAGTCTTCTTTTCTTGTCACATCTTTGTTTTTGGTGTTAAGGTAATGCTGGCTTCATAGAGTGAGTTAGGGATTAGTCCCTTTACTTCTATTAATATCTTCTTTTATTTATGATGAAACTTAGAACACAAGTGTATATGAAAATGTGTCTACTACAAGGACAATGTTAAAATCAAATGTTTGTCTACCCAAGCCAGGAAGTGTGACCTTGGGATGGTTCCTCCGTTCCTCTCTTCTCTTTCTTCATTTGTAAACTAGCATTGATCATAATAAACATATCTTACCAATAGGCCTGTTTTAAGTGTCAAATAATTTACAGCATGTTGAAGGCTTAAGCACAGCCCCAGGACATGGGGAAGACTCATTAATATTAGATATCGTTATGACCAGGTCTTTAATTTTACATATAGAAGTGTGCCTCAGTATAAAAATCTCATCCATTGGGGCTTCCCCGGTGGCGCAGTGGTTGAGAGTCCGCCTGCCGATGCAGGGGACGCGGGTTCGTGCCCTGGTCCGGGAAGATCCCACATGCCGTGGAGCAGCTGGGCCCGTGAGCCGTGGCCGCTGAGCCTGCACGTCCGGAGCCTGTGCTCCACAACGGGAGAGGCCACAATGGTGAGAGGCCCGCGTACCGCAAAAAAAAAAAAAAAAAAAAAAAAAAAAATCTCATCCATGCCTAAAGTATCAGATTGTAAATTTTGCATGAGGGACTACATTCTTCTTTTTCTCAGTGCAAAAAATAAGAATGCAAATAATGCACTCTTAACCCATTCAAAATTCCCAACTGGTTCCCCAAATATCATGTAAACATATATAATAATTGACTAAGGATTTCTGCATAACATGAAGCAGCTAAAACACCGACTGCCTAAATACTCAACCTCTGTTGGACTCACGAGCGGGTCTGTTTGTCCTCAGGGTGCAGCTGTGTGGAAACGAAGCTCGGGCTCCTTGGTGGATAAAGGTTGCAGGCTGCCACGCAACCATTTCTCTACGTTTTTCAAAAGCACCCCATCACGCTTCAGGAAATGCGGTAATGCATTCCAGAACCAATAACGTCTTTATAATTATCTTTACTTTCTTACACATGAAAAAAAAATGCTACTGCTGGAGGCACACGTATGTGCAAATGCACCGTCTCATACCCTCATTTCCTCCATTGCCAAGCTTTTCTATTAAGTAGATTAGATATTCCAGGTCTCCGGACTCACCTTCTTTCTTCTCAGGCTTTTTCCCTTTCGTAGGAAACATTTACACTTCATAACGTGGGGAAGACGACAGTGTCGGCTCATGGCCCGTTACACAGTGTAGACACTGGACGTGGATCTCCGGGAAGAACCGCTGAGCTGCTGCCGCCGCTCACACAATCTTTGTACCGGATCCCCCCGCGGTGTAAATGTCTTTACGCCGTGTTCCCGCAGACTCATCAGAGCAGGGTTTCGTTCTTTAGTCAGAGAGTGAATTTGGGGCAAATATTTTTTTCAGGTCCTTTTGAGAGTGTGTGTGTGTGTGTGTGTGTGTGTGTGTGTGTGTGTGTGTGTCACCCTTTCTTCAGAAGAAGTCTTATTGTGATATATACAAAACAGTGGAGCGCAGAGCTGCCCGAGGAACAGGGTAGTGGAGCCCGAAGCCCCGCCCCTGGAACCACCCTAGTGGACTCCAGGCACGTCCACAAAGATATGAAGATATACATCACCGCAAAGCTTGAAGAGCACTGAACTAGATTATTTTCATATTTACAGCACTGCAGTGGCTCGATTTTGTGCTCACTTGTTAGAGCTTTTCTCAACTGGGCTTTTTATAGATATAATTTCTCTTTTCCTTTATATCATGACCTCCATCATTTTTGCGTTTGTTGATAATGTCTGCTCTCTGATTGCCGGTTGCTCCTGGGGATATAAGTAAATCGATGAGTGTACTTCTGAATGCTCGCTGGGCCCCCTTGGTCCAGGTCAACATCTCCTGCCTGGATTATTGCAGTAGCCTCCTCCTTGGTCTCCCCTCTTCTAGCCTTGCCTCCCTAAGGTCTGTTTACAACCCAGCAGCCTAAGGGATCCTATTAAAACATGAGTCAGATCATGCCATTTCCCAGCTCAAATGCTTCCCTCTGAGTAAAAGCCCAAGCTGGGAAGGCCCCCCATCATCTGGCCCTGACACCTCTCCAGCCTCATTTCCTATTACTTGCCCCTCACACACCATATTCCAGTATAGCTTCAACCTCAGGGCCTTTGCACGTGTACCTGCTCTGCCTGGGATGCTCTTCCTCTAGGTAGTCTCACTCCCTCACTTCATTCAGGTCTCCGCTCACATGTTACCTCCTCAGATGGGCTTCTTTGATCTGTTATATGAAACAACTTCCCTCTTCCAGAAACTCCCTACCCTCTACCCTGTTTCAATATCTCCAATCCACTTGTTGCCACCTGCCATACTATATATTATTTTCTGTCCTTCACTGGAAGGTAAGAAGCTCCAAGAGGCAGGGCCTTGACTGTTCTGTTTGCTGCTGTCATCTCAATGCTAGAATATTGCCCAGTACACACTAGACACTCAACAAACATTTATGGGATGAAGGAATGCATGATCATTAAATGTGAGTTAGTGTTAAGCACGATTTTTTGCATCCAGTTGCTTTGCAACTGGTTCATATGGTAACTCGGCTACCTGGAATGCAGCTATGGGAGCTAGAAGAGCTGGTGGTAGAGTGTACTTTGGTTCCCAATTAACCACTCCCCATCCCTATAAGAGGATTAGACAGCCCCCGCACATTGTCACATGACTAGAGGCACCTCCCTGAGGGAGGATAGGTCTCTGCCCACTGACGTGGAGCTTTAACCAACGGAATGTGGGCAGAAGGGACGGATGCCACGTCCGAGCAGATGCTTTGAGAACCATCACGTGGCTTGGCCATTGCTCTTTTTCCTTCCCCCATGAGAGCAGCATATCCCAAAGAGGGGCCAAATTTTCCTCTTGAATGTAGGAATGACAAAGACACAAGGAGCAGAGCCTCACCTGACACATGGCAATCTTCAGCAATCACTTAACATCAATGAGAACTAAAACTTGGTTGTTCTTAAGTCGACAAGATTTTCAGGGTTCTTTGTTACTGCAGCATAACCTCACAAAAGCTGACTGATACAGGGCTAAGGAGTAGCACTAAAGAAGTAGTTAGGTTAAATGACCTTTGAATTCCCTTCTAGGCCCTCATTCTAGACTCCCTGGCTCATTCTCAGTAAATGGGACATGAGTCACTTTAGGAAAAAAGAGACACTTTAGGAAAACAATATAGCATATCTTTTAGGGTCTAGAGTCAGGCAGTCCTGACTTGCTCCTGGCTTTGCCACTCACCTGCCACGAGATCTTATTCAAATTATTTAAACTCCCCAAGCCTTAGTTACCTTCTCCACAAAATGGGGATGGTAATTTCTCTGCCTCTGAGGGTCAGTATGAGGATTAGATGAGATAATGCCCAGTGCTTGGCATGTGGTACACCCTCCATCAGCAGGAGTTGCGGTGGACATCTGTCATATTCATAGCTGCCCTGCGTCTTTGGAACAGTCTTTCTATGTTTGAGGAAATTCCCACATTACAAGTTCAACCTCCCAGAGCAGGCATCAGAACTCTAACTCCCAGCCTCGCTGGCAGCCAGCCTGCAGGCCAGTGACCTCGGTGCCTGGGGTCTGACAGTTGGCTGCAAGGTTTGGATTCAGAGGCAGTAGGCTTTGTGAGGACCTTCCGTGTTTTGCTGTCATGATGGACGTAACCTCCTGGTGGTAGGATTCCAGGGGCTTGCAAAGTTGACTTCCTGGAGTAGAGGGACATCGGATGGAGGATGTGACAGTGACAGTTTTCTTATTAGGCTGGTGCTCAGCGTAGTCTGAGGTCTTATTTCTGGAAACTGAGCTCGAGCCTGACTCTCCAGCCAACCCCAGTTCCCCACTCAACAATTCAGGGGGCTTTGCAAGTACCTTGTAGTAAATTTTTCTGCATGAACAACTAGACTGTATTTCGTATGCTTACAATGCTTACTAGAATTAATATTATTTCATTACCATTATTAAACAAGAGTCATCGGTCTTCGAGGCCTCCAGATACCCAGGGGGACTGCAGGCCAACTAGCATTGGCTGGTAAATCCCACACCAAGTTCCTTGTCCGGGCTGGGTGGGGAATCTGCAGTTGGAACCTGTTAAGGAGACCTAGTTCCATGTCTGCCCTCGCCTGGCTCTCAAGCGGGGCCTACACTCTGCTCCTGGGAGCCTGAATTGACCTGAGGCTCAGGGTGGGAGGTGGGGACCCTCCCCTGTCCCTCCCGTCCCTCCAGGCTTTCTTCTCCTGGTCTCACTCCAGGTTTCTCTTGATTGGCTGCACTGGGTGGTATGGACACCAGAGGGCGCTAAATGCTCATTTTGGAGGGAAGCGTGTGGTTTTTTTTTTTTTTTTTTTTTTTTTTTTGGTGTGCGTATGTTTTAATCTCTACATTTCTGTTAGGGAAAGAAAGGACTTGGAGACAACTAACCAGTCTGTCTTATAACCCTAATGTAGCAAATGTTGTATGTGCATTGCCTGCAACTTACAGGTGAGGAAACGGACCCAGACAGGTGAAGATGCAAGCTTAAGGTCACATGGCTAGAAAGTTATCAGGGCAGGAACTTGAACATAAACCATCTGGAGGACTGTGCCAACACCGTAGTTTTCTTAGGGAGGGTCATGGAGAGAAGGGAAGGAAAGACTGTGGTGTTTTCCTACAGAGGTCTCTGTGGCAGCGCTGACACTCAGAGAGCTTTCAGTACAAATGCCAATTCAGCCAGCATCTGTTGAGCCCAGGACTGCAACCTCAGTTGCCCATGGGGACTAGGCAGGTCACAAAAATGAGGAAAGCAGGTCGGGTGGGCAATGGGGAGTGGTGGGGACTGTGGCCAGCTGGAGGGTGTATGTTACAAATGAAGGGGACACCACACTCAGGTCCACCAGCTCTTGCCCTGTCAGGATGCACGTCAGGGTGTTTGAGTTTTTCTGTTTTTTATCAGAAGCTGTATGTCTAAATGTTATGAAATCCCCCAATGTTGAAATACCTGTGACAAATGCAAAACTTTTTCAACTCAACTCTCTGAGCCTTGGCGTTCTCAACCTTACAATGAGGAGACTGTCTACACCATTGGCTCCTTGGGCCACAGGAATGTTCTTTTTAGCCTTGTGCCTGTTTCAGGGAAGGATCTCACGCTGGTTTTGCGCAGCTCCACCCAATGGCAGGTGTGAGAGCTGCCATTTCTAGTCCCCTTTTGGTAGCAGCTCCCCATCCATCTCAGGGACTTAGGGGTATCTGGAGACACCAAAACAGGGTTGTCCAGAGAAGCCTTTTCTGTTTTCTGCTTTTCTGCTCCAACAACTCTTCCCTGTGGGCACAGAGGTCACAAGAAATGGTCTCTAACGGGATCTACTGGGGTTCAAGGAGAAAATGATTAGGATTGCTTTATATTTGTTGATTTTTATTTTTGTATATCTTGAATATTTTAAATAATTTTTTATCTTGTCTTTTCAAATTTTGTTTTGTGTATGGCTCGGAATATGCCAGATGGTAGCAAATTAGTGCATACATCTCGATTATAAATAAATAAACTAACATACATTGGCACGGGGGCTCATGACTGCTTGGGGTACCCAACTCCTGCCGTGGGGTTGACCTGATGCCTGAAAGGGGAAAACAACAGGCATAACAGGGAATTGTGGATGCGGAGACATCACTCAATAGTTTCAAAGTTACCCAAGTGCCACAGTTGTTAAAAAAAAAAAGCTTCATAATATGTAAAGCACTACACAAATGCTTGTTATCAAATTAGTCAAATATACCCAGTCATTTTTAAATTGTCTGGAGCATGGTAAGAGTTTGCTTTAAAAATGGAGGCTCTGTTATTATTTTTGCCATTGCTCTTGGTATGGTAACACCGTGGGGCACCACTGCACTGGTTTCTGGGTCAGCTTGCCCACTGTGCTGAAAGCCCCACTGAGGCCAGGGCGGCGTGAGATTAACCCCTGGAACTTCAGATGTAGCAGCGGGCAGGGTGGGATTTGAGCAGGGGTCTAAATGATCTTTGTTAAATGGCTGAGATGGAAAAAAATCAACGGCTCAGCCTCTTTGGTGGGAACTTGGATCCTGTCCCAGCTACAACCCAGCTCTAAGGGGCTCAGAGTTTAGATCCTCATGCAGCTCTTTGCAGAAGAAAGGCCCTGGCCCTGTTGAACCCATTTAAATGCAGGAGTTACTGTGCTTAGCAACAGACTCAGGCTTGATAAATTGCTATTAACCATTTCCTGGCCCAAGACGCAGCAAGAGGACAGAGTATAGAGCAGATTTATGTCCAGCGTCCGGGACCAGCATTCTTTCTGCTTCTCAGGCGGGAAGCAGGGTCCTTTCAAGGCCCTGGGGGGTGCTCTTTGATACAGTGTGAGCCTTTAGGAATAGACCACATGGCTTAGTGTTGGTGGTCAGAATCTGGGTACCTAGGTCCTATGCAACTTGGGCTTTTCCTGTTACGGTCAATTTCTGCAACCGAAAACTAAGTTGGCTATAAACTATCACTTCTCTTTCCTCTGTTACTTACTAGTTATAGGACCTTGAGCTGGTTACTTACCTTCTCAATGCCTCCATTCCCACATCTTGGAAATGGGCATCGTAATAGTACGTACCTCCTAGGGTCGTTGTGATGAGGATCCAGGGGTGCTATTTAAGTTTATAATTTTAAGGAAACCATGCAGGTCGAAGGGAGGGAGGTGCTAAATCTGTTCTGAGTACTCTCTGAAGAAGGATGAACCGAAGTAACCTAAACACTCAGGACTAAGTGTCTGCTGCCAGGCCTCTGATTCATTTGTGCACAAATGGTTGTGTAAGAAAATATTGGGCCCCTTTTTCTTTAAATCAGCTGAATTCAGACTCTCAGTTCCCACCAGAGGAATACCTACTCCAGTCATTCCGAGATCCCACTTGGGACAGACTGTGTTTTCCAGATTGAGTTTCCCACCAACTAGAATACCTGCAACTATATCGTCTGCCCTGCAAGCGCTTCTAAAACTTTGCCACCCCTCATCGAGAGAAGGAGACTATGTCCCCTCCCCTTGAACCAGGTGGGCTTTCGTAATTGCCTCCGCTCATAGAATACAAAGGAAGTGATACTACATGATTTCTGAGGCTAGGTCATAAAACGCCATAAAACGCCATATGCTTCTATCTTGTTCTCTGTTAGCTCTTGAAACCCAGCCATCTTGCTGTGAAGAGGCCCCAGCAGCCTGCCGAGAGGCCTCATCGAGAGGAACTGAGGCCTTGGGCGCCAGCTCTAGCTGAGTTCCCAGCTGACAGCCAGCACCAACTTGCTAGCCAGCTGAGTGAGTGCACCATCTTGAAAGTGGATCCTTGGGCTTCCCTGGTGGCGCAGTGGCTGAGAGTCCGCCTGCCGATGCAGGGGACACGGGTTCGTGCCCCGGTCCGGGAAGATCCCACATGCCGCGGAGCGGCTGGGCCCTTGAGCCATGGCCGCCGAGCCTGCGCGTCCGGAGCCTGTGCTCCGCAACGGGAGAGGCCACAACAGTGAGAGGCCCGCGTACCGTAAAAAAAAAAAGAAAGTGGATCCTCAACCTCCAGCTGAATCAGCTGATATTGTCTAGAGCAGAGATAAGCCTTCCCCACTGAACGTACCCCAAATGACAGATTTATGGGCTAAATAAATGACTGGGTGGTTTGTTACATAACCATAGGAAACAGATGCACCACTCTCCCCCATCCCTCTCCTCCTCTTTCCTCCCAGAGCTGTACAAGAGCCTTGGGGCTTTTCCTAGGCCCAGACACTGATGAGACCCTGACACCCATGTTCTTGTCCACAAGGACCTTCAGATCTCCTGCTTTGCCAACTTTGGGGTGGAGAATCTTTGGGAGGCTAGGAACCCCATGGCCATACCCTTTTGAGGTCTTATAACGACCATCTCCCCTACCTCCAAGTTGGCCATTTGACATGTTTTGGCCATGCCATGTGGCTTGAGGGATGTCAGTTCCCCGACCAGCGACTGAACCCAGGCCACAACAGTGAAATCCTGTAACCCTAACCACTAGGCAACCAGGGAACTCCCTAGAGTGGTTCTTCTTGCCCCTTTTCCTGCCTCCAAAACTCCTGGTTTCACCTCTGGAATGGACTGGAGAATTTCCCAAAAGATGGAAGTAATCTCTCACTAGAGGTGGCTGTGCTCTATGCCCAGAAAAGTGACCGAGGTAAGTCATGGTGAAGCCTGACTCCCGCTGGAAGAGAGGAAATGCTGAAAAACCAACCCAATTTGACATTTCAGTAAATAACTGAGACACACATCTATTCATTGACTGTCCGTTAAGCTCCCAATGTGTGCCCAGCATTTCGCTGGGTGCTGGGAAGACAAAGCTGAATGGCAGTGCCACCCACAGACCTGGACAGGAAATCCACCTGTGTCCACCCAAAGCCTGCACCCCACCCTCCTCCTCCATCATGCTTCAGGTATCTAAAAACCTAGAAATCTCTGCCGAAACGGCCCAAGCCCAGTTTTAGGGCTTTTACACAGCGACTTCTCCAGGTCCATCCGTCTGAGGGTACAACATGGCCCCGTGTGCACCCCTAGAGGGGTGACTTGAGTGGTAGCTATAGGCAAGGTGTGTGGACAGAGTTTGGGCATGTGAGCTGAGGTGTTCACAGGCCTGAGTCCTAGGCTACTTGTGACACAGGACACAGATGGTGCTAGGAAGAGAATTAGGGCGGGTGTGCTGAAGACTAGTGTCAGGGCTGACTCACCCCGACACCCACCATGTCCCTGCATAAAATTACAAAGAGTACAAGGATTCTAAATTTCAACATGGCCTCCTTGGTCATTATAAAGAATACTTCTCAAGGCAGGAGAATAGACATATTTTATTTTACAGTCTGTTAAATGTTTAGATATATATGTGGGCCTCGGTTTTCGCTATCAACATGTCAGAGTAGCTCTGTGGTACAGGACCAGTGCCCCAGGCTGTAACTTCTGTGGGAAACCCTCTTCTATGGGCTGCAAAGGATGGTGGGAGAGTCTGGCAGAGATTCCAGAAGCTGCCTGCAGACTGCCCTCCATGTTGCCCCAGCTGCCTCCATCTCTAATCTGGAGTGACAGAGACAGGAAGGGGTGGCAGAAGGGACTCATGTGATCTAATGCCTGCCTGGGGGAAGGGGGGCATTGCTGATGGAATCCAGCTGTTTTGCCACCTGCCAATCACCATCACCAACACCCCCAGCTTGAGGGGAGGGGACCCGGAGCAAGGTAGGAGAGGAAGGTATTTCATGCCCATTTTGCACAGATTGGCTAGGGTGGGAGATGGAGTCCAGGCCAAGACAGAATAGCACTGTGGTTCCCGGAGTATGGTCTCTGGACCCGTAGCATCGACATCATCTAGAGCTTTTTAGGCTCTTGGCCCCTTGCAGGAAAGATGGTGTCCTTCTGTAGGAAGGGCAACAGTATGGGACACTTCTGGGCTTAAAGAACTCCCCAGCCCCACTCCTCCGGCTTGGTGTGGAGATTCTATGAAAGGGACTTTTTACTGGAAAGAAAACATTTATTTACTGAGCATGCACAGTGTGCAAGAGTGGAGAAACACTTCACGAGCACTTCCACATTTAAGCCTCAACAGCCACCCTCGAGATTGCTATTATTTTTATTATCATGATATCTTTTTTTTTTTTGCGGTACGCGGGCCTCTCACCGCCGCGGCCTCTCCCGTTGCGGAGCACAGGCTCCGGACGCGCAGGCTCAGCGGCCGTGGCTCACGGGCCTAGCCGCCCCGCGGCACGTGGGATCTTCCCGGACCGGGGCACGAACCCGTGTGCCCCGCATCGGCAGGCGGACTCTCAACCACTGTGCCACCAGGGAAGCCCCATGATATCCCTTTTAACGGCTCAGTCTAGAGGCGTTAAGTACCTTCCTTGCCTCGCCTTGGGTCACAAGGCTCCCGGGAGGCTACTTGGTCTGTGTGATTCTCAGAGCACACTTCTTCACCTTTATGCTAAACAGTGGTTCTCAAACTGAAGTGTGATTCAGAATCACCTTGAAGCCTTGATAAAGCGAACTGCTAGGCTCATCCCCCAGAGTTTCTTACTCAGTAGATCTGGGATGGGGCCCCCAACACACATTCCTAACAAGTTTCCAGATGCTGCTGCTGCTGCGGGTCCAAGGACCTGCTTCGGGAACCACCGTGCTGGGCGGGGATCCAGCTCCCCGCCCTGCTCCACCCAGGCAAGACCGGCACAATCAGACCTTCCCCACAATGACGTCCTTGTGAAATGCCAGTGAGATAATGGGAGTGAAAGAGCTTTGTCAGCTGCACAGCTCAATGGCTCTGGTCATAACCCAGGGACCTGAGGCTGGTCCCTGGGGTCTGGGTGTGTGGAGGGCTGGGATGCAGGTGGGGGTACCACAGCCATCCGGAGATCTTTTGCAGCCCATCTTAATTCTGAGCCACTTCTCAAGGGAGAAAGCCGTTTTCTCAGGGATGGACCAGCAGCCCCTGCTGCCCCCCAGCTCATCACCCCATGCCTTCTCCCTTACCTCTGGCAGCCTGCTAGCACTGCCTCAGCAGACGGCTGGTCCGGGCTACTCCTCCAGGGGCCAGTCCAGGCAGGCTGGTGCAGCATCAGGCCTTGTGATTCACGGCCTGGGACTGGGTCCTGCTCACCAACCTTGTGAGACTCAGAGGCCGTGACTTCCCTTCTCTAAGCCTCAAGTTGCTCATTGGCAACATGGGCGCAACATCTGCACAGAGTTGTGCAAACTCAACGGCCAGTACTTTTAAAGTACTTTTCTAAGCCACAGCTTGGCACACAGCCTGGCCCCTGGCGAAAGTTCAATCAGTGGTAGCTGTTAGTATTTTCAAAAAGTGCCTGGGCCCAAGCCACCTCCTGGTAGAGGCCCGGACTTGGAACGCCAACCGCTCCCACGCCGTTCCCCGGTTGCACCCGGATACACCCGCCCCGGAATGCCAGCGTGGGGATCCGGAGGCCTGCCTGCCTCGGGTAGGGTTGCCAGTGTAGGGCAGGGCAAGATTAGGGAGGCGGTGAAGCGAGGAAGGGGCGTTCCTGGGGAGAGGCCTCAAGCTAGGAGGGCCGGGGGCGGGGATAAGCCCGGAGGAGAGGGAGTCGGAGGCGGGGGTGGTGGGAGGGCCTAGGGAAGTGGCCAGCGGCCTGGGAGGAGCGTGGGAAGGCTGAGGGAGGCCGAGGAGGGGCGGGACCATTAGGAAGCGCTGGGAGTGAGGTTTCCCACCCGGCAGGGCTGAGGCTCATGCCCACCCAGACAAGGCTTTATCCGGGCAGGGCCCGGGGCCTGGAGGGGCGCAGAAGACCCGGCCGAGGAGGCAGGCCCAGGGAAGGCCCCATCCACAGGGTGAAGTTGGGCCGTAGCGGGGCGGGGCGAGGGGCGTAGTTCCATCCCCCGCAGGACCCGGGCCGGGGCTGGCCGGTTAGAGCAGGGAGGCCGTAGCGGACAGAGCCCGATCCGGCTGGAAGCCAGTCAACATTCCTTCAGGGTCTGGGGGCGGGGCTGGCGGGCCCAAGTCAGGAGGCCGAGGGGGTGTGTCTGGGGCGTGGCCTCCGGAGGGCGGGGCCTGGCCGAAGCCTCTGCGTTCCCCGACGACTGCCGGGAGGGGGACGATCGAGCTACTGAACCCAGGGCTGCGCAGTCGGACGCTGACTGGGGCGCGAGCGGGCGACGCCAGGCTTGCAGCGCGGAGCAAAAAGTAGAGCCAGCAGGTGAGAAGGGGGTCGGGGGAGGCCTGCCGGCAACCACGAGCAAAGTTAGTTTTCGTCCCCACTTCCAGAGGCCGCTCGGGCAGTTTTCTCGCAACAAGTGACAGGTCGGGCCAAGAAGGCAGCTGGTGGGTGAGAAGGAGCTTAATTAAGTTCCCAAGTCCTGACCCCGAGTTCTCCGGCTCCTCCGTGCTCCAGCTGTGTGAGCCCGGGCGCGTCCTCCGACCTTGCCCAGGACCTCTCGGGTTCCAGTAAAAGGAGGAGGTTGGACTAGGTGGACTCCGTGTTCTTACTGCCCTTTCTCACTGAAACCCCGGAAGGTGAGGCTGGCAGGTGAGAGCGGACTCAACAGGTATTCGGATTGCGTCGCCCAGACTACAGTTTGTCTCCCTGCAGAGTGACTCTGAGCAAAGCGAACTCTCTGCGAGCGTGAAGCGAATTGCTTTAAAGGTCACACTAGTTCCTCGCATGGGACTTGAACCCACAGGCCTGGGAACCGGGGGCAGAGCCGGGGGTGGGGGGTGGGGGTGGGGGTGGGGTGGGTGCCCAAGTCAGGGAGGTTTCAGCCTCCCCTTCCCCCCAGCTCTGAGAGCCTAGTGAGACTTGGGGTGGGAAACTCAGCAGGGCATTTGTCCCCCTCCCAGGGCTTTTCCAAGTGAGCTGGCTTGGGAGGCCCCTGGCGGAAACTAGGGGACAAGTTCTTATCCGGGTGAGTGGGGAAGACAAGGGAAAACCCCGCAAACATTGGGCCCAGAGTCAAGCCCAGAGCCGGGGCTCTTGCTGCATGCCCAGGGTCCCTTCCTTGGGCTGGAGGTTTCTGTCCCTGGTGGCGGTAGGTGCTCTGTGCCAGGGGCCATAGTAGTTGGGCAGCCTAGTTCAGTGGTCAAGGACTTGGGACCAAATTTGGATTCCACTCCCCCTTCAAACTTCAGTTTCCTCATCTGTTAAATGGGGGTAGTGATGGTACTCAACGGTAGTAGTGAGGACTTAATAGAATAACGTGTGTATAGTGCTTAGCAAGGCGCCAGGCACCCAGTGAGGCCTCATTGTATGACAGCTGCTCTGATGTGGATGGGCAGGTGATAGACTGGCTTCCTGCCTGGGAATGAGACTGTTTTTGGAGGGCTGGCTGCAGCTCCTCTTGACCTTGTGAGAGCCAAAACTTGCCACCTGCCACCAGCATCACTTTGTCCATTTTGGGGTTGGGGAATGTGTCATCTGGACCAAAGAGTAGCTGAGTTTTCAGTAATATTGCTTGCAGTTGTTAGGTGTCCCATTAAATAAACCTCCAAATGTTTACTTAGCACCTACTATATATTAGAAGGAGCTAGGTGATACAGAGGTGAACTAGCCTCTGGGTTCTGCCCTCATTTTGAGCTGCTGACAGTGAGGTCCCCATCCCCACCATGCCTCTGCTGGAGAGGATAACTCACACCCAGAGCTCAAGGCCAGATGAGGTCTCATGGGTTTGTACTGGTCTGGTGGCCAGAATCCAGCTCTTCCATTGCATGCTTGGCTCAGGGTGGCGGTGAGGGCCAGTGTGGGCACCTTTTATCTGTTTGATCAGGGTTGGGCACTGAAGGTGGCTGGCTCCCTGCATCTCCTGGGGAGATGAGCCCTACACTGTGGAACCAGCTGGAAAACACTATGGGACAGTGTTGGACTGAGGGCTGTGCTATGTGGAGGAAACAGCTTGTGTATGTATGGGAGGGTGGTGCTCAGGGCAGGTGAGACACGGGAGAAAGGGAGGTAGTGAGACTTGAACAGGACTTTCTGCCTGGGATCCCAAGTCCTGGTTGGGCTTGGATCAACTTGGGGCCCCAGACTCCCCTCTCCAAGCATTTGAGTGGCTTAAGATTAGAGTTTGGTCTGGTGGGGAGGGAGAGGGGTCAGTAGGTGTTGCCTTGTGAGGGGGGCAGGGAGGAGATGTTCATTTCAAACAGTGCTTAGTAAACATCTACTGGAAAGTCCTCCTACCACCCCTCCACCCCATGTGATGAATGACGGACGATGACACACTGACCCCATCCTTAGTTGCTTACCATGTGGTGAGGAACTTAGACAAGGGGACTGTGATAGGAGATAGATGAAGGGTCAGAGGGATCTTTAGGAAAGCTTCATGGAGGAAGTGGAGTTTTGGGTGGGCCCTAAAGATGGCAAAGGTTTCAGTAGCCACAGCAAATATAGTGTTTTGGGAAGAGGAGGATGCCGAGGGGAAGGCAAGGAGGTCAGTGTGTTCAGGGGTTTTTTTTTTTTTTCAACCTTGTTTGAAAGTAGCCCACATACTATATAGCAGACACTATGAGCACAGCTCGGTACTTTTACAACCACCAAGACCAGGGTTCAGATCCGATGGGAAAGGGAACCAGAGGGTTCAGGGGATTTTTAGGAAACTGCTAGATGGATCAGTCTGGCTGAAGAGCT
The DNA here is from genome assembly GCF_949774975.1 of Lagenorhynchus albirostris. Lineage (NCBI taxonomy): Eukaryota > Metazoa > Chordata > Mammalia > Artiodactyla > Delphinidae > Lagenorhynchus > Lagenorhynchus albirostris. Next base: position 15,356,297 of record NC_083103.1, on the reverse strand, counting down.
GGGACTGTGCAGGGATGCGAAGGGGGAATGGTCGGTTGGATCAACTTGTAGAGGACCTTGAATGCCAAGGTGAGATGTTTGGATTTGATTTGTAGAAAGTGAGGGCCGCTGAAGGTTTCTGAGCAGGGGAGTGACATAGTCAGGGTGGCACTTTTGGAAAGATAGTCTTGCCAGATGCTCTGGGGTGCAGGACCCAGTGGTCAAGGGATAACGAACCGATGGCTGTGATGATGGAGAAGCAGGGGCCTGGGGGGCTTTGGGGATGTCTGCAGCTGGGGGATAGGAAAGACACTGTTGGAGGGGAGGGGGAGCAAGTGTCCCAGTGGGTGCCCTTTGTTTCTTTCGATCCCCCATGGAGCCTAGACCCTGGTGCATAGCGGGTGCTCAAGAAGGTGGCTGGATTGGGTGGGTAGAGGCACTGGGGAGGGTGACAAGTGCTACAGAGTGATAGAGAGGGAGCCGCCCAAGAAGGCTCTGTGTTTGCCCATGAAGGGGAGGCCTCTGGGCCAAGTGAAGGGAACTTGAGCCAGTCAGCAGGGGCTGGGGGGGCGGGAGAGCAGGGCGGCTGGAAAGAGGTACCTGCAGCTCTTCCCTCTCAGTCCCAGCCCAGGGAAGGCCAGGGTGAGAGGTTAGCCAGCGGGGGCACAAAGTTCCCACATGCGGCAGGGGGGTGGATTTTGGGTTCCTCCAGGGCTCCTCTGAAGTTTCTGCAATGTGGGGCAGTCCCCTCTCTCTATGGCCTCAGACTTTTGAACCACTTCCTGGAAGCGCCTCACCCCCTTCTCTTACCCTCCAACCCTGGGGATGCAGCCCCTGTTCACCCTGAGGACCAGACAGCCCCTCCTGGCCCAGGGCAGAGCAGCCCCAAGCCCCGAGCCTTCCTTTCGATTTCGAGCATCTGGGGCCAGCGGACACCCCCTGGTTTGGGCTCAGCTTTGACCCTCTGCTCCAATTCTTTAAACCCGCTTCCTCCACCCCACGGGAAACTCAGGGGGCGGTTATGATTTCACGGAAGAATCAAACAGTCAGGAGTTGGCTGTGTGAGAGGCGGGCGGGAGGGAAGAGCCTGGGCCCCTGTGTGCGACAGGCCGGGGCCAGGGTTGGGGGTCCGGTTTAATCTCAGCAGGAACTGCCCTGCCCACCAGCTTCCCCTCCTCTAAGCCTGGATCTGAGGGGCCGGGAGGGAAGCCTGGAGGTAAACATTGGCCGAGCTCCATGCTACACTTGCTTCCCTCTTCCCTTCGGCCCCTGATGCTGCCTGTGAGGAGGCCAGCCACAGGCCCAGGGCCTCTGTGACGGCCCCGCTGGTGTCTGGGGGCTGTCTGGTTCCTGACTCACCCCTGGGGTTCCCCCTACACTGTGGTTTTCCTGTCAGCAGCTGATACACTCTGTGCTGACATGGAGACGCAGCTGAGGTGAGGGAAGAGGCCTGTCTTCTGGTTCTTAGAGTTAGTTCCAGCTCTTCTGTTTACAGGCTGTGTGACCTTTCATGAGTTCCTTCTCCTCTCTGGGCTTTCCTTCCCTCCTCTGCTAATGGCCTGTTCTTTACTTGGCTCTCAGGGGATTCTGTAACCTGGACTCTGTCGTTTGTAAAGTAGGGCACATGTGAGTGCACACACACCACACACACACACACATACAACACAGGGTCTCAATACAGAGTGGAACTGGACAATTCCACCTCCTAACCTTGCCTGCCCCCCACCTGAAGCACCCTTGTCTACCTTCTGCCTGTCCACAGATTAGGGAGATGGGACAGCATGGTGGTGAAGAGTTGGACTTGGAGCAAACTCTTGGCCCTGACCATTCCTAGCTATCTGACCCTTTCTGAGCCTCAGTTTCTGAATCTCTAAATTGGGGATAATAATGGTAACTACTTCATAGGGTGACGTGAGGATAAAACAAAAAAGTGCATGTGTTGGGGCTTCCATGGTGGCGCAGTGGTTGAGAGTCCGCCTGCCGATGCAGGAGACACGGGTTCGTGCCCCGAGCCAGGAAGATCCCACATGCCGCGGAGCGGCTGGGCCCGTGAGCCATGGCCGCTGAGCCTGCGCATCCGGAGCCTGTGCTCCGCAACGGGAGAGGCCACAACAGTGAGAGGCCCGCGTACTGCAAAAAAAAACAGTGCATGTGAAGCGCTTTGCAATTTTCTACCTACACATGGTGTATCCTCCATGAATGAGGGCTGCTGCTGCCCTTATTTTCTTCACCTGGCCAGTCTTCAAGGCTTATACTAGGCTGCTTCTCAGGCCCCCAGAGACATTCCCCAGAGCACCAGCCTTCCGTATGGGCCCTCTGTGCCTCTCCAGCGTGTGTGTACGTGCTCCAAGACACCAGTCATTTCCACCTGCGTGGTGCTCTTCCTGGGGGTGGCTGGGTCTCCCCACCGTGACTCTGAGCTTCCTGAGGGGAAGTAGGTCTGAACGTCAGTGGCAGACTTTCTCCAAACCCCCTCCTTTCCCTTCCCCTCTTTCCTCTGCGCTTGCCTACACTGAGTACTTGCCTCTTTGCTGCTGTTTGGTGGCATATGGAGTATCTCTGTGAACCCTCCCAGCCAGGGACTGCCCCATCCATCTCTGCGTCCTGACTCCTGGTACAAGGCCTGGCCCACAGCGGGCACGCAGGAAATGTTGGTTGAATGAATAAGTGATTTTCCTCAGGGTGGCCCAGTAGGACCCAGTTCAGAGCCAGATCCTCGGTGGCTCCTTTTGGCAAAGGCGGAGCCGGGAAGCAGGGCCTGGATGCCCCTGCCTTGCCCTTCAGGCCTGCCCGTCCCGTGCCTGCAACCGGGGTCCAGGGAGGTGGGAATGGTGTGGCTGGCCTGGGATTTCTTCAGCCCGGGCTCCGGCTTCCCTCATGAGGGCCAGCCTTTCCCCTCCTGAGAGGGGAAGAGCCCAACTTCCTCCAGCCCCAGCCTTGTGGGAGCCACTCTGGCCCTTAGTGAAGCCCGACTCAGCCAGAAAAGGCACGTTCAAGTCAGCAGTTATTTGTGGAAGGTGTTCCTGCCCCGTGAGGCGTGGGCGCAGGGCTGGGGGATGGGAGGATGCCCTCCAGGAGGCCCACCCCTGACATTATCCCTGGAGACCACCAGGTGGGCAGCTCTGGGGGGCCCCGCCACTCTCTCCTCTGGCTTCTTTCCTGGAAGTGGGAGCTTCTGCCTTTCTTTGGGCCCCACCCCTGACTTTCCCTTCTGTGTCAAGAGGTGATCTGGGGTGGGAGTTCCTGAAGATTCTGGACCTAGGCTCATAGGACCCATGCAGAAAAGTGGACGAAGTGCCGGAAGCTGGGCATTAGGAAGCGTGGGTTCGGCTCCTGGCTCTGCTGTGACGTTGCAGAGTGAGCTGCTCCAGGGGAGTGACCTCCTAGGCCAGTTTGCTTACTCCTCAGGCAGAAATGCTCCGGAAGCCTGCCTGGGGTCCAGCTGGCCCTGGCCCAGGAGAGTGGAGGACGAACCATAGGCAATGTCGTGGACTCTGGAATCAAACTGCCCAGGGATGCTCATTTCTGCCTCTGCTCTTTACCTGCTGGGTGAGACCTTAGGCAAGTGTCTTAACCCCTCTGTACATCAGTTTCAGCATCTAACATGGAGTTGGTTATAACACTTACTTCATAGGGTTGTTTGAAAATGATACGAATCAGCGTACGTGAAGCATCTGTGAGATGTGCCTGGCACACAGTGAGTGCTTTATATGGACCAGATGTTTTGGATAGCGTTGCTATTATTAATAGGAAGCAGGATTTAAGTCTTTGGGGGCAGTCTTTGGTGAATGGCTTGAGTCTGGGAATTTGGAGACCTGGGTTCTGATCCCAGCTCATCCTTTACTTGCCATGTGACCTTGGGCAAGTTGCAGCCCTTTTTGGGCTGCAAAACTCTATTATCCTGCATTTGCTGCACTTGGCTATTGTGAGACAGGCACATGTGATATCACAGTGCGGAGCTGCAGGGTTTTATTCAGGGAAAGGACTTCTGGGTGCCCAGCCTGTTCTCCTGCCCTGAGACAGCCACAGTAGGTGGGCAGGTGTCCACACTGTCACAACGACAGGGCAGCCCCCCGCAATGGCACTCAACGAGGCTAAAAAGTAGGTGAAACATTTAAATATACACATAATGGGATTATCTAGATCATATTACAGCCTTTTTTTTTTTTACTTTTCCCCATTTTCTGAATCTTCTGCAGTAAGCCCATATTATTTTTATGCTCCAGAAAGAAAGAAAGAACACACTTATACAATAAAGCTATCAAAAAACGTACTATAAATATTTAAACAAAATGCATTATATGAATGTGGGATCATATTGAAGTTGTTGTTGTTGTTAACAAATCATATTTATTTCAAAAGGGGGTCGGGTGTTGGTTTGAAGTGAATGTCAATTTGTCAAGCCTCAGAAGACTGAGGGAGTGTCTTTGGAGGGAGACAAGAGTCAGATTCTGAATGGGATCATAATCCTGCTTCCATTGTGGTGGACACACCCCAAAGTGCCGCCTGGTGTTTAGAAAGCTTTTCAACAGTCCTTGACGCCGACGGGCTTACTTTCTCCACGCGTAAAATGGGGATAATAATAATACATAATTCAGAGCGGTGCTGTGAAGGTTAAAGGAGCTTCACACTTGTTTAAGTTGTGAGGGAAGCCCTCTTCTTCTGAATTTGGAACCAAGTGAAAAGAACAGTCGACAAAGATGGAGCTCCAAAGGAAGCCCCGAGAACGTGGCTTTAGATCCAGTCCCCAGAGGACTGGCTAACCGTCTGCCCTGGAACTGGCAGAGTTCCGGTCCGGTCACAGGCAACTCTGAACAGGGGCCAGCCTCCCTGCAGGGGCTGGTATTATGCAGAGGAGCAGCCCGGAATGGACGCTGCCTGCGGGCAGCCGCCGAGCGTGCCCGGTACGTCTCCCAGATGAACCAATCAGATAACCCACTGCTGGGGTCCTGGCCTGAAGTGAAGAAGTGGGTGGAGCGAGGCCAGAGGTGTTCTCCCTGTAGAGGTCCCTCCTCAGGGAAACAAGTGGAGAGAGAAATATGTGTTCCTCCTCATAAGTACAAGGCGCTTCCAGCGATGCCTGGTAGGCAAACACTCAATGTTAATTTGACGTTGCTAACAATAATGGTAGCAATGAGTAATTCTACTACTGAAGTTGGAAAATTACTCTCCCACCCACTGTCTTAGGATATGGAACATTAGAATGTTGTTGCAACGGGACATGATGAGACGTCCTCATTTATAAAGGAAATAGAAACTCAGTGGGGCTGGGGGATGACAGATTTGTCTGAGATCCCACCGCAAATGAGTGGGTGGCTAGCTAGGCCCTGGGTCACTGACGGTCACGTAAGCAAGTCACCTCCCTGACGCTTTGACCTCTCTGAACTCACAGCAGAGGAGTAACTGCGGCAGGAGGCTGTGTCATTCAGGGGCTCTCAAATGCCCCTCTGATCCCCTCTCTCACCAATTTCGGTGAGGATTAAATGAGATAATGGCTCTGGGTAACATGCTTAGTGGTGGGCCCAGCACGTAAAACTCCTTCCATACAAGCCAGAGGTTGATTAGGGTGATAGGATGAACGAACGCTGCGCCTTCCACCCCTTTGAGGAAATGACAGAGTCCTCCTCCCCAAAGACCGAGGTCCCCGGTCTGCAGTAAAGGAGCTTTCCAGGGCCGTTTGGAGATCTGGGGGTCAGGAGGGCCTTAGGCCTCTATGGGCCTGGTCCTCTATAAGACAGTCTGAGCCCAGCCTCAACCTGGGTGCTTTTGATTTAGCATGAGGGCAAAGATGGAGCCTCGTGACTAGAGTCACAAGATCGTAGTCTTGTGAGCAGCATTACAGTTCATTGAGTCAACCTACCTACTCAGTCCGATCCCACGGACAACATTCAGCCTTTGCTCGCACACCTCAAGGCTTGGAGAGCTCACTACCCTTCATGTCTGGACATATCTGACTCTTAAAAAATATTGTGTAGAATTTGAACAAACCCACTCTCCCTTAACTTGTTGGTCCTGATCATGCTTTGGGGACCACTTGGGGACCAGGTGGAGTACGAAGGCTCTCTGGGTGTGGGGGAGGGTAACCAGACCTCCCTTGTAGCGCCCCGCCCCACCCTCAGGCCAGAAAGAGACATTTCTGTCAACTTTCTGTTGTTGTTTATTTTGCTAATTTTTATTGGAGCATAGTTGATTTACAATGTTGTGTTAGTGAATTAGTTATACACATACCCACTCTTTTTTAGATTCTTTCGCCATTTTGGTCATTACAGAGTGTTGAGCACTGTTCCCTGTGCAATACAGTAGGTTCCTGTGAGTTATCTATTTTATACATTGTAGTGTGTGTATGTCAATCCCAATCCATTTCTGTCAACTTTTTTAAAAAGCCTTCATCTCTACCTGAACCAATGGACCCTTTAAAAAAAGGCCCATTGAAGACATAGTTTTGTGGGAAAAGTTGGAGGGTGAAGAACAGATGCAAAGGAGGAAATAACCGCTCAGAGATGTCCTGTGAACAGTTTGGTGTTCTCACACACACACACACACACACACACACACACACACACACACACACACACGATTGGGATCATACCCTATGAACCACTTCCTGTGCTGCCACTTTTAGGTTAACATTGTAGAGGGAGGATTTTTCCACGTTATTCAATATTCTTCCACAGCGTGTTTCCCGGCTCCCTAGTATCATACCACGTGGATCTGCCGTGACCCAGTTAAGCATTCCCCTGCTGTTGCACACTTAGGCTGTTTAGAATTTTTCATTAGTACCCACATTGCTATAGTGACCAGCTGGTCCGTACGTCTGTTTTGTTCTCAACTTTAATGATCTTCACAGACTGAATTCTTCGAAGTGGCTGTCGAAGTGGTTTTTAAACTCAAGGTCCAAGGACCAGATTCTTGGGAGAAAGCCCTTTCCCTGATACGCACCAGCGTGTACCCGCGCATGTCGCTCCAGCTCTCCTGGGGCGAGAGGCACTGTCCGTCCCTCTGTGCTGATTAGCAAGCTCACGGAGGGAAGGGGGCAGGCTCTTGGGGCGTGTGTGGGTGCACAGGAGTCAGACAGAAAGAGAAAGACAGATATGGAGGAGCTGTTCCTCCTCCACTGTAGTCTGACTTTGGACCCTCCTCCTCTCCGGGAGCCTGCGGTGTCATTAACTAATTATGGGATCTTTACTCTTTAATGACCTCTCTCCATGGTGACTCCTTCCTCCCCAACAGCCTTCTGGGAGCCAGGGAAAGTGAGATGAGTCGGTAGGAGGAGGTTTCTCTGGAGTAGGGCTGGGGGGGTCATGGGCTGGCGCAGTGGTTCTCAAACCGTGATATACCTCAGAGTCTCCTGGAGGGTTTGTTAAAGCACAGATCATACCCCCAGAGTTTCTGGTTCCATTGGTCTGGGGCGCAGCCTAGGAATGTGTGTTGCTAACATGTTCCCAGGAGATGCTGCTGCTCTGGGTGTGGGACCACACTTTGAGAACCAATGGAGTAGTGGATTGGGGCAGGGGAGGCTGTGTAGTGAATTTCAGCTCCTGGGGCTACTGCCCGTAGGAACCTTGCCTTGTTTAATAAAGGCTTGGGTGAGATCTGAACTCACCTTCCCCCTACCCCCACTTCATCACCCCTTCTCCAGTATGCACTCTCCAGTAGCCATGTGCAAGAGGATAAGATGATTACCACCATCCCCATTTTACAGAAAGGAAAACTGAGGCTCTGACAGACGATCTGATAGATCCAGGGATGCTCTGAAAGCCGGCAGGAGCGCTAATACAGGACCCCTGGCCTTGTCACCTCTCCCTGCTCCTCCTGAATCTCATTCCCCACCCACCCCCCCCCCAACACACACACACACACTCTCTGGGCTTACCTCATGCAGGTGTGATGCAGGAGCAGAGGTGCCTTCCCTGAACCCTGTGCCTGCCCTGGGGGACTCCAAGTGAGGGGGCTGGGAAGGCAGGTTCCCCATCATCTCTGAGCCAGGGTCTTGCTCTACTTTTTACCCCCACTAACCATTCAGCAACGTGATCTTCTTCTGAGATCCAGTGTTCTCCAGCCAGTTCATGTTCCCAGTTATTGTTCTGGGCCACTTTTCCGGGAGGCTAGAAACTTTCTCTGGTTGAGCCTGGGCACTGTGTGGTGGGCACAGCAGAGGGAGGGGAGAGAACCCTCACCTGTTGAGCATCTGATGTGTGCCAGGCCCGGCCCTGGGCACTTTGCAGCCGTGATGTCAGGTCATCCTCCCAGCAGCACCCTCCCCCCAGCAGAGGTTATCATCAGCCCCCATTTACAGATGAGGGAACTGAGGCTGCCAGGGCTGAAATGACTTGCCCAACGTCACAGCTGAAGGAGGCAGAGCTGGGCTTTCAGTTCCAAACTCCAAGGCTGGGCCCCCTGGTCTGGAGTGGCAGCGGATCCGGACGGAAGGAGCTGGGATGTGGGGGACTCAGCCTGTGCTCCACCACCATCCCTGCAAAGAGGGTCAGCCCGAGGGGCAGGGCTCCCCTGGGACGCAGGGTCTTGCAGTGGGAGGACCCTGGCCCAGCCACCAGGAGACCCAGTTCAAATCATACTTCATTCACCTCAGAATGATACCTTATGCTTTATAGCTTTTAGCAGTGGACATTTTCTCACGTACTTACTCCTGCAAGCCTCCCAGCACCTTATGAAATAGGCAGGGAGGGTATTATTACTGAGCCCATTTTACAGATCACGACAGAGGCTGTGAGTGAGTTGCCCAGGATCCTACAGCTGAGGAGGGGATAGAGCCAGGACTTGAATCTGTGTTGTCTTTGCTCCCCGTCCTGAGGCTGGTCCGTCCCCCCAAGCTGCATCCTCAGTAAGGAGGGAGAACTCTGGGCTCCTCTATTCTCAGCTCAGGATTGTGGATCCCAGGGCTCTTAGTTGGGGTGGTAGCTCTTGGGTGCCAGGGGCCCAGGACCCCGGGAAAGGCTGGCCGGAGATCCTCACTCTGGGCCAGAAACCTTGGGGAAGGAAGATAGGGTGGTCCAGGCTGCCCCTGTTACCGGTTCCTGCCCAGACCCGGACATTTGAGGTCCCTGGTGGGAAGGGGGGTCTGGCCACGGTCCCCCTCCCACCTCAGCTCCTGGTTGCTCTGAGGACTGTGCCTGCCCTCCAGATACACGATACAGAATTTTCCAGCCTCTCAGGCCTCGGTGCCCCTGCCCTGTGGTTCAGCCTGAATGCCCTCAGCTCATCCCTTATCTCCTGATCTGCATCTTCCTTGTCCCTCCAGACCCAGTTCTAGCCGCCTTCTTTCCTGTGGCCAAGCCAACTCAACTGTCTTGGGTTCTGTCCAATGAGTAAACTGGCTAACAGGGTTAGATAACTCACCAGGGTGGCCATGAGAGCAGGGACTGTGGTTCCATTGGGCCCAAGCCCTGGGGGGGTCTGCCAGGCTGGCAGGGCTCAGGGCGCTGGGTCTGCCTGGGCTGGGGACAGCTGAGTCCCTCAGGGTTAGCCTCAGACCTGTGACTCATACTTTGGCCCCCCTCCCCCCCGCCCCACCCGAGCAAGGCACTTCTCTTCTCTAACCACTGGCTTCTTTATAAAAATAAGAAAGCTGTCTTCCTCACCAACCACTGTGAGGCTGGCGTGAGATGCAATATGCAAAGCACCTGCCGCTGAGGTCTCGTGGGTTCCAGGTGCTCGGGAAGTGCAGCTCCCTCCCCTTGCCTGCAGTCAGCTTGGGTTTCATTCCTCCTCCACCCACCCAATCCCCTGGGATGGGTGTCTGGTTGGGCATTGGTGTCAGGCCTGAACTCTATCTTCTCTAGCTGGGAGGTATTCGAGGCAGATAACAGGGGAAGGATTGGGCAGAGGGACAGAATTAGCTCCAAACAGGCTCTGCCAGCCTCACGTTGTGAGCCTGGGCACAGTACCTCCAGAGCCTCAGTTTCCAGGTCTGTGGAGGGGGCATACGCCTGTGACCTGTGTTCTCAGGGTCACACAGGGCTTCCTGGGAGAGCTGGAGGAGTGGGGGTGGGAATCCAGGTGACCTGAAGTGCTGCGTGCTCCCTCGCAGGAGCCTGGAGTCCGGCCAGTCCCAGTTCATTTCCATGTCCGCTTTCCTGCTGCGGCACAGACAGCCCCCTTTCCCTCTGGCCACCTGGAGGCTCACCAGGCTGCTGTGCTCTTGGCTCTGGGCCTGGCGTACGGGGTCACCATCCGTCTGGACTCGTTTCTTCCTGTGCAGCTCAGGGAGCCGGCCCAGGCCTGAAGGCCTGCCTGACTCAAGGTCCCTGTGCTGAGAACTCTCAGAACCCCACCCCTGGCCCCTGGGGCTCACTGGGGGCACAGGCCCCTTCCAGTAGGACCAAGCCCCTTGCCTTTCCGTTTCTGTCTGCACACACCGCTCCTACCTCTCTATGGCCTGGAACCTTCTCACGGTGGTAATAATCACCATGGTTCCCTTTGTTGTGCTGGAGCATTCTGATTATCAAGCCTGTCTCCTCCCTGTAAGGTAGGAGTGAGTTGCTGTCATCCCAGAGAGGGGAGAGGACTTTTCACAGCCCGCAGTGGGGACTCACGACCTCTCTGCCCAGCCCCATCCCCCAGCCCTCAGTGGAGGCAGGCCCCTGGAGTTGGGAGTGGGAAGTGGGTTGAGAGAAGGCGAGGGTGGCGGAGTCCTAGGTCTCCAGGGTTGCAGGGGCAGTATCCCTGCTTCTGGGGCTGGCGTAGGGACCGTCCCCATTGCTGAGGGGGGGAAGTTGAGGTTTAAGGGAGAGGAATGAGATAGTGAGGACCTGGCTGGGCTTTGCTCTTTCCTCCCCAGGGCTTGAGTTGGGGGGATTCCATGGGGCTGTGTGGGACCTGGGTGCTCATTGTGCCTTAGGCGCTGCGGGCTGAGGTCAAGTCCCTCGCCCTGCCGCAGCTCCCGTAGGGCCTGGGAGTTGCTCCAGCACCTTTCTGGTGATGAGGACCCAGCCTGCTCACGAGTCTCCGGAGGGGTGCGTGCGTGCGTGCGTGCGTGCGTGCGCGCGTGCGCGTGCGCGCGTGTGTGTGTGTGTGTGACGGGGTGGGTGTGTTTGTCCAGGCACCACTTGGCGCTCCCAGAATCTGGGGGAGGCCAAGGCTAAGAAGAATGGTCCGGGGAAGGGATGGGCCATTGTTGCCGACTGGGGGCGGAGGGTGGTGAGCGCCCCGGTGGGCTGCAGGGCAGAGCTGGGCTGGCTCCCAGGGTGGGGTCCTGCCTGGGCCAGCGAGGCCTGCGCGCCAGGTGACCTTTTGCTTCAGGCCCCCCCGGGGGCTTCCCGTGGAGACCAGAGAGGGCCTGAGGTCTGTGGGCGGGAGCGCTGGCTGCACGGGAGGCTCCCTTCACCTGGGATCTGTCTGTCCTTCTCTGCCTGCCATTCTCTGTCTCTCCTCCCTCATCTCTGCCTCTGCCTCTCTCACTCTCCCCTGCCTCTCTTTTTACCTGCCCCACAGCCAATGCCCCCTTCAGTCTCCCATGCCTCTGAAGCCAGAGCATCTCCGGAGGGTGTAGCAGGTGTTGAGGCCCAAGGCCACCCTGGCTGAGCCCAGTCTAGGGGAGCTGGAGCCGTCCCAGCCCCGCTCCTTAGCAATCCCTGAGGACCCAAGAGGCCCAGGGAGCCCTGGACAGGGATCCCTGACAGGCTGTGCTGGTCTCCTCTGTGACCCGCTTTCCTGCCCCAACTGCCAGGTGTCCGGGCGGGTTAAATGGCCGCCGCCCTGCCTGGGAACTTGGGGCTTGGGCTCTGCCTGCCATGTGGGAGGTGCAGCCCTTCCTCCCAGCCCCGGAGGGCCTGGACCCCTGCAGCTGACTGTGGAAATGGGGCCCCCGGGCCACGCCTTGCTGGAGCCAGGTGCCCGCCACGGGGAGGACTGGCCGTGCTGGAGTCCGGGCCCTGTGTCTGGAGTGAGTGCCCTGGGTGCTCTGAGGCCCTCAGGATATGAGAGGGAGAGGCCTGAGAGCTGGTCTCAGAAACAGGGAGGGACGGACAGAGGGAAAGGCTGGAGGAGGCCACCAGCAGAGAGAGGGACAGGTACAGAGGGGAAGAGACTGGGGAGGCGGAGGGACTGAAGGACAGAGTGGGGAGGGCCCAGAGGCCCTGCAGTGCCCCCTCCTCCCCTGGCCGAGTGGCCTCTAGCTGGGTCTCAGGTGGAAGACCCCCTCTACCCCCTACCCTGCACCTCCAAATTCTTGGAGTTACAGACCTGCCCTTGCCCTCCTCGCTCTCCATCTTTTCTGTGTTTTCCCCCCAGGACCTATGAGAGAAAACGTACCTGTGTATACCTGTGTGTGCAGCACTTTGCCTTTACTGTGTCTCACTCACCTCCCTCTCTGTCTGTCTCTCTCTCGTCAAATGTCCCCAAAGCCAAAATAGCTCTTAAGCCTAGAAAGGTGCTGAGAAGTACAGCTTGGGAAGTAGGAAGTATTAGCCCATTTTACAGATGAGGGAACTGAGGCTCAGAAAAGTTAAGTGACAGTGATGGGTAGACAGAGCCAGGGTTTGAACCCACATCCGTCCGATGCCCACCCTAACTACTCATGCCAAGATGATTGGGGCTGCCAGATGGTGCTCCATGAGCGTCTGTGCAGGAGGATGCTCTGGGAAGGCTGCTCGGAGGAGGTGGCATCTCAGGGGCCCCATCTCTTCCTTCCTGAACCCAGGGTCTGGAGGGTGTGTGCTGTGACTGCTGCCATGTGAGGTCCCTGATTAGAGCCCCCCTCCTTCTCCCTAATCACCCTGCCACCCTGCGGAGGGCCCACACCCAGCTCCCAGCCTCCCCACACCCAGCTCCCAGCCTCCATCTCCGCAGCCCTGACCCAGAGGGTAACCCTTTGTTAGCCACCTGTGCCCAGCTGGCCAGGCCCCGGGATGGGTGTGTGAGCTGGTCCCGGATGCCTAGTGCCTTCCCAGCGTGTCTTCAGTTGGCTGGGTCTGGAGGCTGTGTTGTGAAACCCAGTTAATGTAGGTTGGGCCTTGGTGAGGTTATTTTAATTACGTATCATTTATAACTTCATTTCTGCAGGCAGTGCAGCATGACAGTAATGCTCAGGGGCTCTAGGTCAGGTTTTGGGGTTCAGCTCCCAGCCCTGTGGTCTGTGTAACCATGGGCAAGTCCCTTCACCCTGAGTCTCAGTTTCTTCAACTGTGAAATGGGGTTAAAAGCAGTGCTTACCTCATAGGGTCATTGCAAGGACAAAGTAAGCCACGTGAAGTGCTTAGCACAATCTCTGGCAAATAGTAACTGTAAAAACATTGACTTTTGTTATTATCGAATACTGAGGGCTGTGTTCTGAAGAGCCCATCCTGTCCCACAGAGGAAGAGCTGGAGTCGAATACTGAGGGCTGTGTTCTGAAGGGCCCATCCTGTCCCACAGAGGAAGAGCTGGAGGCTGGGTAGAATCCCCGTGCTGCTTTACGATGATGCTGGTGTGTAATTGCTTAGTCTCCTGTCTCTGCCTTCTCCAGACTGAGCACTCCCTGAGGGCAGGGATGGGTTTCATCCATCCACTTCCTGTGTCCAGCTCCGGCCCAGCCAGAGTTGGGGGGGGTCAAAGAACTGCATTGATTCAGGATGGAAACTGAGCAGAGATGGCCTCTTGGGAGCCCTCTGGGAGGGCAGCCCCTCAGGCCTTCTGACCCATGAGCGGTTCTGACCCCCTTGAGGTCGCCTCTGAGGGTTAGGCCTGGGTTCACTCACATCCTGGTGGTTCAGACTGGCCCTCTGCACCCACCACTGCCATAGCTGGCTGGTGTAGGGTAAGAGTTCCACAGCCCCTGTGTGCTTGTTACACCTGCAGACACCTGGCCCCATTCCTGGGTACTCTGATTCCATGGGCTTTGATGCTGGGTGACCCCGTGTGAGAAGGCTTGGCAGTAAGGAGCAGTATCACAAAGCAGGTAGGACGTTGGACTCCAGAGTCAGAGGGTCTGGAGGACAAAGTTCAGCTCGGCCACTGTCCTCCATGTGACTGGAGCAAGCGCCACCTCCTTCCTGAGCCCCAGATGCCCAGCTTGTAAAACAGAGATGATGAAGCCATGCTCTCCACATGGCGGGGGATGTGGGGTTAAACAAGATAAGATCCGTGAGGCACCGTTCACATGGGGATGCTTTCATTAACATTCATTTCATCAGTCCTCCCTCTGCCTGACATCTATTTTCAAGTTCTTGGGTGACGATAACTTTCCGGGGTCAGTTTGTAGGAATCTTTGTGTGTCCCACATCTCAAGGGAGAGTCTCTATGCCTACCCTCCTCCTGCCACGTAAGGAAGGGACTCTTTGCCTAACATGACCTCTTCTCAGAGACTCCTGCCTCTGTCATGCTTACTTGCTAGGCTTTGGCAAGCCGATTCCACCATCTTCCTGGACAAGCCTTGATATCCCTATTTTACAGATAAAGACACTGAGGCTCGGTGGGGTAGGCAGCTTGCCAAGGATTACACAGCTCTGTGAAATGGGATTAGCATGTAGGTCTCTCTCAATTCAAAGTCCATACTGTGAACTGGTTCATTATTCTCCCTCCCACCATGGGGCTGGGGAGGGGTCCTCAGAAGGTAGTTGACCCCTGAGAGCCCACCTGGGAATCTGGGTCTTCTTGTTAGGGCCCCTGGACTGTGGGGCTCCTGGGCAGCCTCTCATATAGTCCTAAATATCTGTCTAACTTAGGGCTTCCCAACTGATGTACCTGAATGGCTGGTTATCTCCTCAGCCCTGGGAACAGAGCTCTGGGTGGGTCACCTCAGACCAGGCCCAGTGTTGTCTGTCCACATCAGGGTGCTGAACAAATATGTTTACTTCTCTACGTGTATCATGATGTGAAACACGTTGGGAAGTACTGACGGCTCTAACCAGTCCCCTCCCTGCCCTGTACAAATACACTCCCCAGAAGGGGGGGGGATTCGTGGTCCTCTCTGGGCCTCAGTCTCTTCATCTTACAAGTGGAGACTGAAGTAGGTGATGTCCAAGGCCTTTCTAGCACCGTGAATCTGAGTGTACAAGCCTTAGAACCCGGGGTTGAGAGGGAGCAGGGTTTGCATGGGGCCCAAGCAGCCTGCAAAAAATAGGAAGGGGAGCCATGGAGAGGGAGAGGTCAGAGACTATGGCTCAACCTCAACTTGAACCTTTGGCTGCATTGGGCCAGGTGGGGAAGCTGCAGGTTTCAAAGTGTCTGCTCTCCCCAAAACTGCACCCTCTGTCAGAGTGGCCCCTTCTTCACGCTGAAAGCCCTCTGGTCTCATTGCTTGGGTTTCAGAGAAAAGCAAGGAAGGACCACATCTGTTGGCCTCATCAGCCAGTGAAGGAACAGTGTGGCCAGGATTGGTGGGGCCGATCTTTTCCTTCCTGACGGAAGCCAAGAGTCAGGCCTCAGAACTGGGGTAAGATGGGGTGTCAGGCAAGCAGACTGAGGTGTGGCAGGGTGGAGCGGGCAGGCTCCACCATTGACCTAATTCACTTTGGCAGCAGGTGAAGAGAAAGGAGCTCTTGTCTCAGGTCAGACCTGAAGTTCAATCAGGGCTTAGCCACTTACTTGTGTGACCTTAGGCAAGTCACTGAACCTGAGTCTCAGTTTCTTCACCTGCTAAATAGGGGTAGTAATATCTCAGGGGGTTGTTACAGAGATTAAACGAGAGACAGTGGGAATGGCATTATACAAATGAAAAAGTGCTGTCACTCTACAGCCATAGTCTGGCCAGGGTGGCTGGTGGCCTGCATTCCTCTGCTACCCCTGGCCTCCTTCCCCCAAATGTCAGGGGTCAGTCCCAGCTTCAGGCTGTTAAGGTCCTCAGGAGAACAGGAGCCTGTCACACCGGCTCCTGGGATCATTGCTCCTTGGATTCAGCCCCTATAAGACCAACAGGAGGCCTTGGGCTCTAAAATCCTGCGATTCCTGGGGACGTCTGATCTGGATGTGTTTCTTCCGCCCCATGGTGTTGTTGGTGGTGGCATTTGCTCACTTGCATTGTGAGCAGCTGACAGTGCCCCCAGAGCTCTTTATTTGCCCCATCTCAGTCCCCCAACAACCCTACGAGACAGGGGATCCTGCTAGTATCCCCATGTTAGAGGTGAGACGTTGGCCTCAGAGAGAGGTTCAGTAACTCCCTTGCTTAAGGTCACACAGGAGGAAGCAGAGCTGGGATTCAAACCTAAGTCTTGAAGGGAATGTGAGATCCTAATCGTGCTTTATGGCCTCCTGATTTTCTGGTTGCCAGGGTAAGAGCTTTTTTTTTTTTTTTTTTTTTTTAATTTATGTTTGGCTGCGTTCGGTCTTTCATTGCTGCACGCGCGGGCTTTCTCTAGTTGCGGCGAGCAGGGGCTACTCTTTGTTGTGGTGTGTGGGCTTCTCATTGCGGTGGCTTCTCTTGTTGCGGAGCACCACGGGCTCTAGGTGCACAGGCTTCAGTAGTTGTGGCACGCAGGCTCAGTAGTTGTAGCTTGCGGGCTCTAGAGAGCAGCCTTAGTAGTTGTGGCGTATGGGCTTAGTTGCTCCGCGGCATGTGGGATCTTCCCGGACCAGGGCTCGAACCCGTGGCCCCTGCATTGGCAGGCAGATTCTTAACCACTGTGCCACCAGGGAGGTCCCGGGTAACAGCTTTTTATTTTTATTTTTCTGTTTTAACAACAAGGGGAAAAGGTAAGACCCAAGATGGAAAAATAAGGTAGTAGGAAGGTCAAAAAGCCAGCCCCTGGAGTCAGCATGGGTTTCAGGAAACACATCACCTGTCACACATGAAAACAAACACAGCCACCTGTGACCAGTCTCTTTTCACGGGCAATCGGGACAAAGTCCAGAGAACTGCAGAGCTGGGTGGCCAAG
Organism: Lagenorhynchus albirostris; assembly: GCF_949774975.1. Taxonomy (NCBI): domain Eukaryota; kingdom Metazoa; phylum Chordata; class Mammalia; order Artiodactyla; family Delphinidae; genus Lagenorhynchus; species Lagenorhynchus albirostris. The sequence continues at coordinate 15,339,508 of NC_083103.1, read as the reverse complement.
AACCAGCTTGCAGGTGGAGTGTCTGCTGACAGGCAGGTTTCCAGAGTAGAACAGCCAGGCCAGGCTTTCTCACTCCACTTTCCATCCAAGCTGACTGAGCTCCCACGGGATCAGTTGTCTGACTCACCAAACTGGCTGGACGTCCAGGTCTCAGGCAGGCCCCTGAGGCACAGCCCGGAGGCTTAGGGACAGAGGCCCCCCCACCCTGTGGAGGGCAGAGGCCTCCTTCCTTGGGGGCCCAGCCCTGCCCTGTTTCACCCCACCCCCCTGCCTGAGAGCAGCAGTAGTTACTCTCTGGCATAGAAGCCTCCAGGCTGGGCATGTATCTGGAGGCTGGATCTAGGCCCCCAGAGGGCTTCAGACTGTTGGTCATGAAATCAACAACTTCCGGATAATAATCATCGTCATCGTAATTGGTGGCTTTTACTTGACACTTACTGGGTGCCAGGCATTTTATGGATACTAACTCGTGTAAGCCTCACCATAGCCCATTATTAAGTCCATTTTACAAGTGGGAAAGTTGAGGCAGAGGGGTGAAGCGATTGCCCAAAGCCACACAGCTGGTAAGATGTGGCAGATTTGGCATCTTCAGGCGGAGAGAGTGGGAGGGAGGAGGGGGCCAGGGGGCCAGCATGGATCGAGCCCTGCTGGGTGCTAGCCTGATTACAGTTCACCTTCACACCTGTGAGGGGTGGGTGGGTTTAGTCTCCCCATTCACTGATAAGGAGGCAGCTCTGTAGGTTACGTGGCCCGTATGGAGCAGATCCAGGGGTGGGAACCAAGGGCTGCTGTGTGACTCTGAGTCCAGTTCTCCTTCAATCTCTATACGGAAGGCCTGGTGAGCTGGGGCAGGACAGCAGATGGAAAGAGAAAAGCCTGGACCAGGAATCTGCAGGTCCTCCACTGTGTGTGCAGCCCTGATTTTGCTCTGTGACCTGTGGTCTCCTGCTTTCTCTGGCCCCTCTGAGAAAGGCAATGATCTCAAAAGTCTTCTGCACAGTGGATATCGCTCTCTGATGAAGGATGCGGGGAATGTGCCTTCAGGAAGTGGAGGATGGAGTAGCGGTCCAGGAAGCTTCATGTGAGATTCTCCCCGGCCAGGACCTGCTGCACCAGGGACCCCAGGCCTTCCTGCATCCCACTCAGAGCAGAGGGACCAGGCCATGCTGGGTCTCAATACATGAGAATCCCCTGGGAAGCTTAAAAAAAGAAAACCCTATGCCCAGGCTGCACCCCAGGCCAATTAAAGCAGGATCTCAGGGGCTTGGGGCAGGGGATTGGCGGGGCAGGCACCAGCACGTTTTAGAGCTCTCCGGATAATTCTAATGTATGGCCAAGACTGGGGGCCACTGCTCTCAAGCAACTGGGAGACGGGGAAAGTAAGTCCTGGCTTTCCAGGGTTAGTGGCCCCCTGAAACTGGATGAACGCGTGCGCCTGCCTGTCTTCATGCATCTTTATAGAGAGAGGGTTCACGGCTTCTATCGGGCGTTTCTGACCCAAAGGAGATTAAAATCCAGTCCTGGGAGGAAGCAACCCCTCCCCACAAGCCAATGATGTCATTTTTAAGGCCCAGAATCCTCCAGTTGCAGGATCAAAGTTGGTTTTTCTTATCTCCTCTAAGAAACCTTTCCTGACCTCCCCAGACTCCCCTTTCTGTTCCTTCTTCCTGCAAATACACATCCAGGGGTTACTACGTGCTAGGCACTGTCCTAGGCCCTGGGGTACGGGGCAAGTGAGACAGACGCAGCCCCTCCCCTGAAGGAACCATATTCTCATGGGGGCTCCGGATACCCCAGTGGACCAGTAGGATGACTGCAATGAGCAGGGTCATGTGACAGGCTCAGGTGTCAAAGCCGCTGTTCCTTACAGTTCTCAGGGAAGCCCCCATACCCGAGTCTGATGACTTGCGTAGGGCAAGGACAGGCGGCTGTGCATGGGCATATTTTGGTTCTAACACGCAGCTGGAGTTGAGGCCCGCTGTATAGATCAGGTGTTCGGGTAGGGCCTCTGGGAGGAGTAGCTCAGTCTACTTACAGGAAGGGAAGGAGCCAGCCAGGGGCTTTGGGGGAAGATGCTCCTGGCAGAGGAACCGTGAGGGCAAAGGCGCTCAGGTGGGCAGGGGCCTGGTGTACAGAACAATAAGAAAGAGCGGCCTTAGGGATGAAGGTGGGATGGGGAGGACGGAGGTGCTGAGGACCGAGGAGGGGCAGGGCCAACCAGGCAGGGCCCCGCTGGCCACATAAGAGTCTGGATTTTATAGCAAAGTGTCAGCTACATCGCCATTGGAGGGTTGCAGGCAAGGGAGTGACAAGATCTAGTTAGCATTTTTCAAAGAGCCCTCCCTGCAGTGTGCATAACAGCTTGACAAGGGCAGGAGTGGAGCCTGTGGCCAATCAGGGAGCTGCACTGGTCCAGGGGGAGGTGAGGCATGGGGCCGGGAGAGGTGGTGGATTGGAAGAGACGCATATGGGCTGTGGGATGAGGGGAATGAGGAAGAGACCTGAGCATGGCCCTCAGGTGCTGGGTCTGAGCCAGCTGGTAGGTCGAAGGGCCATGCATCTCCTCGCCTCCTTTGAATCCTGCAGCACTTAGAGTCCAGGAGCCCTGGCCCCCAAGGGACTCTCAAGGGCCTAATGTGTATTCCACGTGATGTTAGGCTGTTGAGTGAAAGATGGTTTTAAGTCAGCAGTGTTTACTGCCAGGTGTCTTGGAGACACTAAGTGTCTCATGTACAGTGACTCGGGGAGAATTGGCACTCCACAAACTTGGTGACAGAAAAGACTCTTGTTCTTAAGGGCGTGTCTTCTAGGACTTGTGTTTGGAAGAACTACTGTGGAAAATGCTGCTGCTCTGGTCCCAGCCTGTTGTTTGACCGTTGAGGAGGCAGGTCTGGGACGGGGGGTGGGGAGGTCCGGGGACAGTCCGGGGACAGTCACCTGTGCTGGGTCTCAAACAGCACGTCCCATCAGAGCAGGCGCCGAGCACGAACCCTGGACTTGAGGGGCTGCACCACCGCACCACTTGGTTTCCCCAAGGCTATTCAGGGACACCCAGGTTCTGGGGTCAGGCTGGAGGGCTCCTCACCCAACCTCAAGTGAAGGATAAACCAACCTCCTACTCTGCAGTGGTGGACTCACAGAGCCCCAACACAGACAAGAGGTTCTCTTAAAGAAGGGGATCTTCCCCAGGGGCTCCGGGGAAGGCGAGGGAGCCTTGCTTGTGGGCCCTGGCATGCAGAGGTGGCTCAGGGTGCTCACCCTACACATCCCCCACCCCACCCCTTGGGGGAAGACAGAAGAAGGCTGAAAAGAGAGTCTCAGCTGATTTAGGGGCAGTGGAGCTCAGACTCCCTTTGTGTGACTGAGTACTTGAAAGTCTTGGTGTTCTATGTGGAAGTTCCTTCCCCTCCCCTTCACCTCTCCATCTATCCACCCAGCCATCCCTCCACTCATCCCTCCTTCCATCCACCCATCCCTCCATCCCCCATCTATCTCTTCATCCATGTACTCATCCCTCCTTCTCTCCCTCCATCCCTTCCTCCATCCATGCATCTAGTCTTTCATTCAGCAAATTTGTTGGGAGCCTACTTTGACCTCGTAAATAATACATAGTCTCTCCCCTCAAGCTATCACAGTCCACGGGGGAGACGGGCAAGTAAGTAGAAAATTACTGTACAGCATCATGAGTTATAATAGTAACCTCCACTTATTGAAAACCTACTCCATGCCAGGCATTTACCCACATTATCTAATTTAATCTCTGGGCAAATCTGCCAAAAAGGTTTTATTTTCCTCTTCTCACAGATAAGTTAGTTGGGATTCAGAGAGGTTAAGTCACTTGTCCAAGGTCACACAGCTAGGAGGTGATAGAACATCATTCAAACCCAGGCAGTTTGATGCCAGAGCCCATCGCAGGAACTGCTCTAGTATCCAGTGCCATTGGAAGGAAGCAGAGGGGGAGGGCTCCTAACCAGCATATGTGTTGGTGGGGAGCGTGTGGCCCTGATGGTGGTGACAAGGGTGGCTGGAGTAGGAGGTGTCCTGGAGGAGGTGGATGTCTGGGGTCTGTATTAAAGGATGAGCAGGAGTTAGTAAAATATTAGTAGCATAATAATTCCATTGTATAAACTGATTTGGCATAAAATTATATATTTGGTCAATTTAAATTGGAGTTGCTTAGAAATGGTCAGTTTACCTGTATAGAGTATAACATAAAATCAGCACCTCCTTCCTACTGCTCACAGAGCTGTCAGTGCCTGTTCCAGAATTTTCCAAATAAGATGTACTTGCATCTCGTTCCCTTGTTTTGTGGCTTTCCAGACATCCTCACAGGAAAGCATGGGCAGACCTTCTAGTGTTTCTGCAAAGCACAATATTGGGAGACTCTCTCTTCGTTTAGTTTCACGAGCAAGTGAAACGCTCACCCTTCACTCCTTCCACAAGTGCCGATAAAGACGCTTACCCAGCTCCAGCTCACCCAGCCCCGACTGTGCGAGGCGCTGATCTCACTTTTCTTTATAACAGGGGGTTCAGTTGGGAAACGAGGCCCTGTGAGTCCTTTCTCTGTGGCTGTGCGTTGGCAGAGCTAGGATTCGAACCTTTGTCTATTCGATTCCTGCCGCCCAGCTCGTTCTCCCCGAAGATCCTGAGCTAATGGCAGTCCTGATCCTTGCCACCTTTTACAGACACTTGTGTGTGTGCCATGTGATCCTCTGCCCCAGGGGCCTGCAAACTTCTTCCATAAAGGGCCAGGCAGTAAATGTTTTAGGCTTTGCGGGGCAGTGGCCTCTTGTCATAACCGGCCCACGCTGCCGTTGCCTGTGACAGCAGCTGTGGACAATACAGCTGGGTGCCAATACAACTGAACTTATTTATTTTAATTTTCCGTGTTACAAAATAGTCTTTTTATTTTTTCCCATCTATTGAAAAATGAAAAATCTGTTCTTAGCTTGCAAGCCGTACAGAATAGAGGCGGTGGGTTGGATTTGATCCACAGGCCCCACCTGGCTAATCCCTGCCCTATACCAACCCTTATTCTTATTGTTGTGGATGAGGAAACAGGTTCAGGCCTCTCAGGGTGGGCGGGCAGAGCTAGAGCGTAACCCCGGGCCCTCTGAATCCGACTTTGGGGTCTCCTCGGGGCTTGGTGGTGGTTATGGGTTCCCTGAGGTTGATGCCAGACCCCATCACGGGGCAACCTGGATACGTCCCCAGACTGAGCTGACTCCCAGCCCTTCGTGGAACCGCCCAGCTTCTGCCCAGTATGGAGACCGTGTTCATCTCCTGCTCCCTGTTTCGGTGAGCGGGGAATGTCAACACTTGCGGGACAGAAACACTTTGTATCCTGGATCTTGGCCAAGAGGCCCTGGAGCCACGCACCCCGGGCTCTGATTCTCAGCCTCTTCTCTTCCCTCAGGCGATTCCCAGGTAGTCTCTGGGCCTGCCCTGATTGGCCAACCCACCTGCCAGTCATGGGGCTGCCTGGCTCCTGTTTTAGTGTCTGAACCCACCCAGCTGCCTCCTGGAGAGGAGGAGGCGGCCTAAGGGGCCGGGAGGACTGGGTTCTGTCCTTGCTGGTCCATGTGGCCTTGGGCAAGCTGCTTCACCACTCTGAGCTTTAGTTTGCTTGTAGGATACTGAAGGGCTTTTCTTTGCCCTACGCCTGCTTCAGTTTGTGTGAGTGACAAGAGGCCAGCGGGGTTGCCCGGAGAATCGGGGGATACCAGCCCAGCAGCCTCTGCCTCCTTGCCCACACGCCAGAGCTCCTTTGAGCAGTGACCTTGGTGCTCACCACCTACCTGGACAATGGAATCCCAGCCATCCCCAGAGACCCCTTTATACAGCCTTGGCCGCTCCCCGGAAGGCAGCCCTTCACAGATCTTGACCTCGGGAGTTACCACTGCCTAACGAGCTATGTTTCCCGGGCAAGTTACCTCATCTCTCTGAGGCTGTCCCCCCACCCCATGCTCCCCAGGACAGGAAGACCTTCCGCACCTTCTGGGCAGGTCGTGAGGATTAAAGGGATGACACATGCCAATGGCTGTCCAGAGCAGATGCTGTTCAGGGGGAGGCCAGGTGTTCACTGTTGTGAACAGTGAACAAGAACTGCCCCTTTCTGAACACCCGCCGCCCAGCGAGGCTGCCTCAGACACCCAGCCTGAGCGGAGGATGTGGGAGCCGGAGAGTGGAGAAACTCCCTTGCCTGTGCAACACGGCTGGCGGACATCAGTTACCAAAGGACTGTTTCAACACTTCTCCAATTTCACAAGAATGCAGCCAGCGTCCCGTTCCCGCTGCTGCCTGCTCAAATGCTGTGCTGGAGTTCTTCTGGGGAAATGATGATTTATCTATAAGCTGCTTGGGGCTGAGAGACTCAAGCAGGTCCCTGATAGGAAAGAAAAACAGGCCTCCTTTGGTGAGAGACTCCTTCCTCTCGCCGTTTCACTCCGCGCCCGTTTACGAAGCGCCTGTGGTTGTCAGGCGCTGCGCTGGGAAGGGAGAGAGGAAACAAAGCTCTCCTTCATGTGGACCATCCCCAGCAGTTCCGGGGCCAGGCCTGGGTTCAGGATCTCAGATCTCTGGATCTCCTGACACGGGGCGGGGGTGGGGGGAGGGCACGGAGGGGAAGCCCTTGTTTTCTCCCCCTCTGGGCCTGGGGGAAGCCCCAGGTGGAGTTGCTGAGGACAGACTTCCCTGGTTCTGAGTCACTGCTGTCCCCGCATTTCTCAGACCCAGGTCTTGGACCCTGGAGCCTGGAGGAGTGTTCAGTCTCATCTCCCCACGTAGCTCTTGGATTCCCCGTAAGGCTTTAGTCAGATGTTGCTTCCATGCCACTTGTGACGGGGTGCTCGTGGCCAGGCCGTCTTTTGCTTCGTTGGAGGCTTTGCTTCGTGCTGTGCCCGGATCTCCCCCTTAACTCCCCGACCCCGGTCGCTGGAGGTGTCGAAGCTGGGCTCCCACTTGGCAAAAATGATGCGAGAAGGGCGAGGGGACCTCCCTGTGGACGGGGAGAGTCACAAGGCTTAGGACTGCCTTGCACCCTTGCAGGAGGAAGAAGGGATAAAGCCCATGCCTTGGGCCCTCTGTTCCCTCTGCTCAGTGGCCTGCTTCTCCCCACCCCCCAGCCCAGCTCTGCCCACACAGCTGTCCCAGTCCAGCTGTCTCGGCCCCAGCTGCCTGTGCTGGCTCCCTTAGCCCCATGGGGCCTGAGGGCCGTGGCTGTTCCTGGGGTTTCTGGCCTCAGGGAGCCTGAGGGTCTCCTCCATAATTTTCCTCTAGGCTGAGCCCTGGTGAAGTCGCTGACCCAGACCCCAGCTGCCACCTACCCCCAACACCCTACTGCATGGCTCTGGGTCAGTCATCTAAGCTCTCTGGGCCTCCGGGTCCCCTGAAACAGGACCTGACCTTAGTACCTACCTCATGAGGTAGTTGGCGGGGGTGAGCTGGGATGATCTGGGGCCGGTGGGTCTGGGGTACCCACCAGCATTGATTCCCTCTCCTCTCCCCAGCCCCCAGCCAGGTCCCGCCCCGCGCTGACTGACCTGCCTTCTCCACAGGGAGCTCCCGGACCAGCAGGATGGGGTCATCCTGCATCAAAGTCACCAAATACTTCCTCTTCCTCTTCAACTTGCTCTTCTTTGTAAGTATGACCCGTGCTACCCAGATGCCTCCAGAAGAGATGCTCCTCCCGGGCACGTCCCAGTCCAAGACCCTCCAGCCTGGGGATGGTGGTGGGGTGTGGCTGGGGCCAGGGGGCTGAGGCCAGACTGTTGGAAATGGAAGCAGGTGGGAGCAGTGAGGAGATTCCCAGCGTTCCCAGCTGGCTGGATGGCAGAGCACTGGATGGCTCCCCCAGCCTTCCCCCTTCCTGGAGCACCGAGGCCGCCACACCCGGGCTCTCAGGGCCGGAGGTGGGCGTGGGGAGAGGAGAACCCCTGGGGCATCCCCTGACTCCTCATCGGGAAGTTGTAGGGGAGCCTCTGGGATCTTTCTCGTCCTGTCCCGACTCTCCATCCTCCTCCGCCCGCTCCGAAGAACTTGCCTGTTAACACGTCTGGGTCTCAACTGCCCCCATCACACTCCCACCCACACGGTGGGGGGTGTCCCTGGAGCTCCCAGAGAGTGGGCAAGAGGAGGCTGGCCTCTGGGCCGGAGTGAGGTCACAGTGGTCCTTCCCCAGACCCACCCTGGCAGGCGTCACCCGGTCATGAGCCCCGGGGCCGCCCAGATATAAGCTCTGTGCACATCTGGGGCTGCTTTTCCTGGGGCCCCAATTTTCCTCTCTGGTTTGGCAAGACAGACTCCTGCCTTGGAATTGCCAGGATGATGGAATGAGTGTGTGTGTGTGTGTGTGTGTGTGTGTGTGTGCGTGTGCGAGATTATGTGTAAGTATATATGTGTGTGAGTATATGTGAGGTTATGTGTGTGTGAGTGTGTGTATGTGTGAGTATATATGGGTGTGTGAACGAGTGTGTGTGTGAGTGTATGAGTGTGCATGTGTGAGAGTGTGAGTGTGTGTGATGGGGGTGGGGCTGTGGGGAGAGTGGCCTGGAGGGACCTTCAAAGGAGTGCTGCTGGGGACTGTGGCCTCTCATGGTGTTGGTTCACCCTATACTGTTAAAAACATCAGATTTTTTAATAGGATATTTATTATGATTCAATTTTAGTTTTTAAAATGTACACATACATGAATATTTTTGAGAGGAGAAGAAAATACCTCCAAATGTTAGTGTTGGGATTCCTGGGAATTTGGGTTTTATTCTTTTTGCTTCTCTGCAGTTTCCAAATTTTCTACAACAGACATGAATTTCTTGTAGAAAAAAAAAGTTTTACATTACAAGTTACATAGGATTATAGAAAGTTTGGAAAATAAAGAATCTTTCTAAACTCCCCCTCATAACTTTAACCCAACACAGCTACTTACAAGTGTGTTCCTGGCACACACAAGTACACCCACGTGCACACACACACACGCACACGCACATGCACGTGGACAGCCCTGGTGTTGCCTGCCCTACTGGTCGTCCACCTTGGCTCCGACCCCAGCTCCCCTCTCAAGGACGGCACTGGGGCCCCACTGCAGCTCTGGCCCTCCACTGATGGCAGCCGGGCCTGGGCACCTGGGTTTCCCAGCTTGGCGGTCAGGTCCTTCCCAGCTGGGCCAGGCTTCTGGAAAAAAGTGGCTGCCCACACAGGCACGCCTTTCCTGGCAGGCACTTGGCTCCCAGGCTGAGGCCCAGCTTTAAGGGCCAGCTGGCCAGGGTTGGGTGGGGAGAGTGGGAGCCCTGTGGTTCTGTCCCTGGGGCTCTAGGGACTGGAGGGAGGAGTCTGGGCTATAGCCTAGGAGGTGGCAGGGCTTGGGGTTCAAGGGCACAGACACCCCCTCTCCCCCCATGCAGTGGGAGGGAGGGAGGTAGAGACTTCATGGAGAAAGGGAGAGGGGTTGATGGTCTGGGGCCAAGGCGTCCCTTCCGCTCCCAGTCTCACCTATGGAGCCAGAGCCTAGAAGAGCCTCCCTTGGGCCCGAGCTCTGGGGACCGGTCTCGCTTGGCCTCCTCCCAGCCACTCCAGGGTCCTGGGGGGCAGGTGTTCACTCCCTGTGTGCTGGGGCCCAGGACGGGGCCCATCAGGATGGTGGTGGAGGGGGTGTCATGGGGGAGAGGGGAAGCTTTTATCACAGGAGGGTGAGAGGGAAAGGAAAGAGTGAGAGGAGACTGTGTGTGTGTGTGTGTGTGTGTGTGTGTGTGTGTGTGTGTGTGTGTGTTCATTCACAAATACTTCTCCACCAAATGTGTCTTTGACACCCCTGTGTATTCAGACCCCGTCCTGGGTGCCGGCTAGACATTCGCCAGCAGGAGAGCCGCGACTTCTTCACTCACAGGGCTTCTGTTCTGGGGGGTGATGGGCTTCGATCAAACGCTCACTCCAATGGATGATAAAATTGCAGTTGTAGGCGCTCCTGGGAAAGATGGATATGGCCCCTAAGAGAGAGCAGATAACAAGGCACTTGACCTTGTCAGGGTGGTCAGCAAGAGCTGCCTGGAGTTCTGTGTGAGGCTGGGGAGAGCAGGGTCCCGGCAGCAGGAGCGGAAGTCCAGCACAGGGGGAGTGGGCCAGCGGGTGCCTCTCCGGGGCTTGGGCGGCATGGCTCTTCCAGGAAGGACCTGGGTCTTTGTTTCATGCACAGTGGGAAGCGGTTACACGATTGAACTCGTGGTCTGGCAGAATCACTCTGGTTGCCGTGTGTGCTCATGCATGCACGCGGGTACACATGTACCCCCTCGCCTTCACTCCCTCCGGACCCCAAACTCCCCAGAAAACTGCCCTGTCGTCAGCTTTTCTCAGATCCTAGGAGACCCTGAGGCCGCAGCTGCCGTGGCCGTTCTGGGGGTAGGACGCTGGCTGTGAGACTCCTGGCTCCTGTCGGGAGATTCTGGTGGGTCTGGGTGGGGTGGGTTAATGTGGGGTGTGTCCCGCGGCCCCAGTCGTGGTTCACAGAGAAAGGGGGTTTTGTGGTTCCTCCCCCAGTCTGGTCGGCCCCCTGCCCTGGCCTCGCTTCTGGCTGTCCCGTGGCCTGGCGCTGATCCAGGCACACCTGGTGCTCAGGCCATAGTCATCAGACGTGCAGGGGAGCTGAAACGGCAGCGCCAGGTACTTCGCTCCCTGGGTTCCGGGAGGCGAGCCGAGGAGCTTGGCTGGGCAGTCTGGGATTTTACTCTCTTTGGGATTATATTTGCCAGAGGGAAGTTTCTGCCCTGTCTTGAATTCTCTATTTGGGAGGACTGTTCCCCCTGCAGCCCTGCCCCGTGAGTGCAGGAGGTGAGCGGACAGGGGCTCCGCCACGTGGGTCTGAGGTGGCAGGGGCAGACCACGGGCCAGCTGTGCTGTGAGGTGTGAGGCTGGGGTGAGCAGGGCTTCAGGAGTCTTTGGGAACCTGACTGCCGGGTCCTGTAAAGCCCACCTTCCTCCCCGCAAGCTGTGCAGTCTGAGGTGCCCGCACTTTCGGGTGGGGACTTCCTCTCCCCAGGGACTGGCTTTCTAGGCTAAGGCCCGGGACGGACCCGAAGTACCCCTGCAGCTGATGTGCCGACATCTGGCACCGCTGTATAGTCAGACCTGACTTGGAGCCCCTGATGAGTGAATTGGGTGACCTCGGGTGAGGTTAGGACCTCAGTTTCCCCATCTGTCAAGTGAGGACGATAACAGGGCCCATCAGACAAGGAGAGAGGAGGGGACGAGTGAGTGGCTGGGGACAAATGTGGGGAGGTCCTTGTACTTTCCTCTTCCTGGTCGTCAGCCGCTGTTGTCTTTAAGGAACCTGGGCCAGGGCGAGACGAGTGAGGCACTCACTGTGGGATCAGAAACAGCGCGGCACTGCATGACATCGGGGCCCCGCTCCTTTTCAAAAGGAAAAATCAGGAACACCAAGCCTGTCTTTATTGAAAAGCTTGATATTTTGTTCATCATGATGGATTCTTTTCCCCCCATGAATGTCCATTTCTTAAAAATGATTGCTATAAACTCGTTTATCTTGGTTCCTGCGTGTTTTTGGTGTCCCCTGAATTTTCACATGTGCGGCAAATGCCCCATTCACCTTACCCAGCGTCCCAGCTCTGGTGGTTAAGGTCTGTAGAGCAAGGCTGATAAATCCCTGGGACCCAGCGGCTCATCGCAGGCTGAGGGCGTTATCAGTAGCTGCTGCTCTTGCACCAGAGGTTACGGGATGGTGGCTTAGGCGGGGACCCAGGGCTGGTAGTAAAGGTGGGTGGGGACATGCTGGGACCCTGAAGGTGGGTTATCCCCCAGGTAGACCCAGGCCAGGCCCCAGGGAAAGGCCAGACTTATGGGGTGATGCAAGCCTCCCCGCCTCCATCCCCTCAAGGGAACCTATGCTTTTGCCGGGACTGCAGGCCCTTCCCCAGCCGTGGCTGGCTTAATGGGGTCTTGCTGGGCTGATCTTGGCTGGGGGAGGTGGGCTCCGGTTGTGGGTCTGCCCCCTGGTGGAGGGAAGAGAGGCAGGGAATACCTGGGCCTATGCCAGCCACCCTACCCCATCCCCACCACCATTCGTTTGCTTTTCTAATCCTGCCTTTACACAGTTGGGTTCATGAACTCACTCATCCGCGGGGGGGCCCTCAGCACCTGGTGCGCCCAGGCCCACAGAGCTGCATGCAACCCAGCCCTGCCCTCAGGGAGCTCACAGTCTAGCCAGAGAGACAAGTGGCAGAGTTAAACCCAGAGGGAAAGGCTATTAAGGAAGTGTCCCACGGTGGTTGCCACACAGTAGAGGCCCCTTAGTCTGCCTGGGGGTCAGGAAGCCTCCTGCGGAAGGTGGCCTTGGAGCTGAGAGATCTGGAAGACGGGTTGGGCTCCGACAGTCATGTCCCCCGAGGGTTTCCCCACCCTGAGCCTGGCTTGTTGGGGAAGCTCCCAGCCCCCAGGCTGGGGCAGGGCCAGGAGATAAGTAGGAGGGTACAGGCTGCACCCCCAGAGCCGGTATGCTCAGGTTGACCACACGTGGGGGTAGGAGGGCCTCCCCACTCATGGCCCTGCTGTCTGGGTTGCTGGAGTTGGCTGGACTTGAGGTGCGGGGCCTGAGGCCACCCTGACATCCCTGGCTGGACAAGGATGTAGGCAGCTCCCCCGTGTCCCCCCGGCCAGGCTGCAGGGGCAGCTGGGAGCGGCCCCCACTAACTGCCCCTTTCTCCTTGCAGGTCCTGGGCGCGGTGATCCTGGGCTTCGGGGTGTGGATCCTGGCCGACAGGAGCAGCTTCATCTCTGTCCTGCGTAAGGACCCCTCTGCTCCGCCTGCCCCAGCTGCCTCTGAAAGGGGGCCGGGGCCGCAGGCAGGGCTGCTCCCACGAGCACTTGAACCTCAACGCCGTCCCTTTTCCAGCTGCCCTCAGGGCCTCGCTTAGGTCCTGCATGCTGACCATTCCACCTTGGGCCTCGCCCAGGTCCTGCATGCTGACCGCTCCGCCTTGGGCCTCTCTGCAGGGGTTTCCAGAAGGATTTTTCTCTCCCTCCCCAAACAAAGCTGCCGTTGTCTGGAGAACACTGGGTGGGGGATGAGAGAGGCTTGTTCTCCATCCTGGCCCCCTCCCTCTGCCCTGACCTGAGAAAGCCTCTTACACCCTCAGTTCTTCCATTTGCCGGCTCAGCAAAACGTGGCCAACAGCCCCTCCCCTTCCTAGTTCAGAAAAAGGGCCAGGAGTGGCAGATCGTCAGATATGCGTGAAGCGCCTACTGTGTGCCTGGCACCAGCCAGGTGGGTCAGGCAAGTGTGCTGACGAGGAGGTGCCGGGCCACTGTCTGTCGTTTGTGGTCATGATGTGCCAGGCATGGGGCCAAGCATTTGGCATAGATAAACTGTCTTAATCTCACAACAGCCCTGTGCAGTAGCAACTTCCTGCCTTACAAATGAAGAAATGAGGCTCAGAGAAGTAACGTCCCTCGCTCGAGTTCACCCAGCCTCTGAGTGATAGGTGTGGGACTCGAACCCCCAGAGCTTTGGTCCTAAATGCTGCACGTGGTAGGGGAAGCCCCTTGTCTCACTCTTGAAGCTGGAGGAAAAGAAGCCCAATGATGATGATGAGCGCCCTTTCCGATCTACTCACAGTCACCACCAGGAAGTCTGCCAGGCTTGCTGCGCTAGCGTCTAGTGGACGTCCTGAGGAGGGAGGGAAGCAGAGCAGAGCACAGACATGCCACTCCCCTCAGCAAGTGCGACCTTGGCTCACTTCCCCTCCCAGCAGCTGCCCTCCCCTGGACTCAGGCCCGTGACAGCTGCTTGATTTGAATGAAACGGAACCAGGCTAGGATGGGTGATGGAGGGGCCCTGGGGGCTAGGCCTCCCCTCACACATGAAGGGAGGCAAGGAAGATCCACCCTCCAGCCACTTCCGATGCCGTCTGGGGCTGTCAGTCCTCACTTCTGCTGGGACTGCTCCCCATTCTGGGCTAAGGTTTAGGTTTCCAGCCCCACGCCCTCCCCACATGGGACACATCCCCCTTGGCCCTGCTCGGCCCAGGCTCCCGCTTCCTGGGCTGTGGCCCACACCCAGCGGGCACTGCATCTCGGGGCAAAGTCTCAAGGCCCAGCCCGCCCACGGCGTTTGTGCCCTCTGCACCCCGACTGGGGCTCCGGGGACGTCCTGCTGCTCCTCCCTGTTCGGGGCTGAGAACCTCAGGCTGGCCAAGCCTTAGAGGCCCCCTGGAGGCGCCCGAGTGCCTTTACAAATACCAAGGCCTAGCCCCACCCTAAGGGATCTGACTTCAGATCAGCACTGAGGTTTTTAAGAATCTTCCCAGGGGTTCCCAGGGCAGCCAGGGTTCAAAAACACCAATCTGCTAGCCCGGTCACTATACCCTTGGGTAAACTGAGGCTCAGAGAAGAGGAGAAAAAGACTCGCTGAGAGTCACACAGCAGGTGAGGTCAGATCTGGGAACCCAGGGCCTATCGTGTGCCAGGCCTGCATGGCACGGCTCTTCCCTTACCAACTGAATCCTCTCCGTGAGTCCATGGGGCTAGGCATTACTAACCCCATTTTACAATGGAGGAAATTGAAGGGAAGGGAAGGAACTTGTCCAAGGGCACACACACAGCTAGAGGGTGAGGGAGCTGGGATGTGGACCAGGGGGCATGGCTCCTGAGACCCCATCCCCTGTACCACAGGGCTCTGCAGCACGCCCCGCATTCACACCGTAACGAGCGGAATCAAGCACAGTGGTTAAGGGCACAGACCGTGGAGCCGGGCAGCCAGGGTTCCCATCCTGGTTCTGCTGTCTGCAAGCTATGTGACCCTGGGCAAGTTACTCCACGCTCTGTGTCTCCTCATCTGTGAAATGGGGACAATAACAGACAGTATATCATAAGGCTATCATGAGAAATGAGGCGAGTTAATAAGAGTTTCTAGTAAATAGTAAACCCTACATAAGTGATTGTTAAATGAGTTTATAACACCATCTGAACCTTAGAACATCTTTAAGAAGTAGGAAGTAGTTTTATTTCACAGAGCCAAAAATAGAGGCCCAGAAAATGGCTTGCCCGGGGTCAGAGCCTGTTAGCAGCGAACCTGGGGTTACGTGGCACCCTCTTCTCGTGCTCCTCAGTCCCTTTCAGTTTGGGCCACTTCCTCCCCACCTCGCTGGTACCTCCGAGGCCCAATAAAACCAAGGGCCTGGTGCAGTGTGCGGGCTACCCCACTCCTTCCTAAGTCAGGTTGCTCAGATCAGGGCCAGCCTGAGACCCAGGAGGAAGACAGGGACTGGTATTGATGAAATTTTCTGAGAAAAGAGAGACGCCACACCGCAGCTCGGCTGGCCTCCCAAGAGAAGGACCCGAGTGGGGGTCTCAGCCTCCAGCCTTGCCCCTTGGGCCCCGTCTGCGGCCTCTTGCCTGCTCTGGGCCTCTGGGCCCTTACAGACAGATCAGGGTGCAAATCTACCCTCATTGGGCCACGGCAGAAATTCAGCAAGATGGTTTGGATAAAGGGCCTTTCGCAGGGCCGGCACACAGTGGATTTCCAGGCAGTGCCACTTGCCTTTTGATGTAGAGTATTCGCTGGGAGGGCTTGTTGGAACCCAAACCCAGGAAGTTTAAGAAAAGCAAACTTTGCTGGCCTTCCCCTGCTGTGGTTGATGGCTGACAGCCAGGGCGGTGAGGGCCTGGAGCAAAAATGAAGCCCCTCACTCAGCCCCTCGGGGCCTCTGTCCGGCTCCTGGGGGCTCCTGTGAGGAGCTGAGCGGGGGGCCTCCCTCCCCTGGTGCCTGAGAGTGGAGTGGGCTGGCCAGGGCTTTTCCTGAGCTCCAGAACATTCTGTCTGTGCCCAGGAAGTGGATGGAGCTGGATCACACTTTCCTCCCCACCCACACTCCAGCTTTGTCGTTATTCCTTAAGGGCCCTAACGCCCCGTCCGTGGTCAAGGTGGGGATCTCAGCCCCTCTGAGGTGCCCCCGGGGAATGGTGGTCAGTCAGCCTATTGACGGGCAACTGTGGCAGCCCTGGCTGTGCCCGAGACATCGGGGAAGCACATTCACCATGCAGATTCCAGACGGTCTCCTGGAAAGTCTGCCTGGCTCTGACAGACCCGGGAGTCTGCATCCCTGAGAGGTCCTCCTGATCTGCTGAGGCCCCCTTCTGGAAACACCCCACACCCTGAGAGTGCCGCGCCAGCCTCCCTGGAGTGCCTGGGCTGTCAGGGGAGAGAGCCCGCAGCGCCCTGCCTGCCGGGGGGCGCGTCCACCCTGGTCCACCTAGCGCGTCACAGCCTCAGGGTAGAGGGGACCCCACGCACCCCACACCAGGGAGCTGGAGAAGGACATGAGCTTCTCCCTGTGTGATCCGTTGGGATTCTTGGGAAATGCTGGTCAAGTGCCCCGAAACTTCTGACCTCCACCTACCCCAGGGGCTCTGTCACTGCCCTTAGGCCCCTGTCTCTCCGCCTCAGGCGTGTCGCCTGTCAGACTCCTCTCTCACTCACACTGATCCGTTCTTTCTGACCTTCTTTTTATTTTCCAAACACACCGAGCTTACTCCTTCCTCAGGCCTTTGCACCTGCTGTTCCCACGGCCTGGAATGCTTTTCCTCAGCTCTTCCCTCGGCTGACTGCTTCATTCTCAGCTGAGCGATCATGTCACCTGCTCAGACCAGCCTTCCCCCACCACCCCGGCCCCTCCCTGCCCATGTCCTGGACCTTAGCCGGCTTCAGTAGCTTCCCGACCCTTCACACAGCCAGAAGAGACACTCCTCACCCCATCAGCTTCATGGCGCGGGGACCTCGGCAGGCTGACGGCTGTGTCCCCAGCATGTGGCACAGAGCCTGGCATGCGGTGGGCCCCGGGTAAATCTTTGGGGGCTGAACACATGAATGAGCGTCACGCCTGTGTCCGTACACGTGCCCGGTGCTTCAGTGCAGAGTGTGGCGCTGGGGGGTTGCCTGTCTCCAAGTCCCAGCTCTGGCCCATGCTGGTGGGCCTCTCTGAGCCTCAGTTTTCTCATCTGTGAGATGGCCGTGCGGGCACCTACTGGGTAGAGTTCTGGCAGAGAGGAGACGGCACATGTGAAGCCCCTGAGGACTAGGGAGTGGGCAAGGGAGGCCGGCATTTGGTCACGGACGAGGAGGGAGGCAGGCCCTCAGCGTCTGTGGCCTCAGCGGAACCTGCCAGTCTGTGGTTCTTTCATTCAACAGTTATTCATCCAGCGCTTTGCTGTGCCAGACGCAGTTCTGGGGGCGGGGGGTTCAGCAGGGCCTCCACAGGCTTGTGGAGGCAGCAGACAATGAGCGAGATAGGCCGGTAGAACGAGAGTCTTTTCAATCCTGGTAAGCGCTAAGGAGAAAAACGAAAGCGGGACGGTTGGGAGGTGGGGATAGGATAGATGGGGGGTGGGGCGCACGTCTAGGGGAGGCAGCTTCCAGAGCTGGTGAAGGAACAGGCTTCCGGCTGGATGGCCGACCCCAGAGCCTGACCCCAAGGCAGGGATTTGGTAGCAGCCCTGCCCCGGTTTTGTACTTAGTACGGGCGAGATAGGCTGAATCGGATGCTCTTGTCCACCCGCAGAAACCTCGTCCACCTCGCTCAAGGCGGGGGCGTATGTCTTCATTGGCGTGGGCGGCTTCACCATGCTCATGGGCTTCCTGGGCTGCATTGGTGCTGTCAACGAGGTCCGCTGCCTGCTGGGGATGGTGAGTACGGTCCTCCACCACCGCCCGCCCAGCCCCCCTCATCCCGCCCAGAGGGGCCTGAGTAGAGCCCCGGCCCAGCCTGGGTGAGGGCGTCTGCGGCGCGTAGGACTTGGTGGGAGCCCCCAGCTGACTCTGTGCCTGCTCTGTGTTCCCAGTACTTTGCCTTCGTCCTCCTGATTCTCATCGCCCAGGTGACTGCTGGGGTCTTATTCTACTTCAACATGGGCAAGGTAAGCACCCTCCTCGTCCCCACCCCCCGACCTGGGCTGGACCAGCCACGTGGGGTGGGGGGCAGGGTTGGCCTGGGACGGGGGCTAGACAAGAGGCCTCTTAGTTGTCACAGAGAAACCCATAGGTGGGGAATTTCCTGGCGGTGCAGTGGTTAGGACTCCACACTTTCACGGCCAGGGGTGCGGGTTCAATCCCTGGTCAGGGAACTAGGATCCCGCAAGCCATGCGTTGCAGCCGAGAAAAGAAAGACCGGGAACCCACAGGTGCCAGGTCAGCCTCCCAGGCTTCCAGCCCCCTGTGGCCACATGGCAGAAGCTTAGAGGAGAGGACAGTACAGGTCGGTGGAGGCGCTGCTGGGCCCAGATCTTGGCTCGATCCCACTACTTTCTAGCTGTGTGGCCGTGGGCAAGCTGCTTTCCTCTCTGAGCCTGTTTCACCTTCTGTAAACTGGGGACATTAATAAATTTAACTCTCAGGGTTTCTGTGATGATTCAGTGAGATGATCTTTATCTTAGCAAAACACTTAGCACAGTTCTCGGCACCTCATCCACAGATGAGGCCCAGGGAGGAGACTGTCCATGAAAACATTATTCCCGTGTCAGCGGGAAGACACTCAGCGTTGAGGAGTAAAAAATCAGACATGCTGGGGCTTCAGCTCTAAGGACATTTGTTGTTGACTGAACCAGAAGTCAGGTTCGGAAGCTCGGAGGCCCTGGTTCTGGCTGTCTGTTCAGCATCCTCATTGTGACGGCTTTCCTTCATCTTGCCACTCACCTCATGGCCACGAGATGGCTGCCACAGCACCAGGTACAACATCTGTGCTGCTGTGGCCTGAAGAAAGGGAGTGGGCTAGTGCCAGCCACGGCCACCCCTTTTATCAGAAAAGCAAGCCTCCCAAAAGTCTCCCCCAGTCTGGGTTATTAACACACCCCTAGCTTCAAGGGGGCTGAGAAAGTGAGTAACCAGCCTTCAGGCTCTAAAGACAGAGACGTAAGAGAGGCGGGAGCTGGCGATGACTATTGGGCCTGCCAGTCGATTGTGGCTGTCACGGTTATTGTGGAGCACCTACTCCGTGCACGTGGTATTTTCTAGAAGCTTTATACACATTGTCTCGTCCTCCCAGCAGCTCTGCCGTGTAAGTGTTACGTTGATGGGCAGAGAAGCAGATGCCCAGAGAGATGAGTAACAACGACAGCAGCGGTAGTAGTGACGATAACCCCTCATCCCTAATCCCTCTTCGGCACACACCAGATACTGGGCAGAGTGTTAGCCACTTTACGTTCCTTCTTGTCCCTGAGCCTCACCTCCTCATCCTGCAGGTGAGGGGTGAGGGGACAGAGTGGTCAGTGGGTAGGCCAGGTGAGAGCCCAGGCTCCCTGAGGCCAGTCGGAGTTCACCCACAGCTCAGCTGAGGCTGGGACCCTGCCTTCCTCCAAGGCTACAGTTCTTGTCCACTGACTGGGCTGGCAGAGCCAGCGGCCAGGTGATCTCGTACATTTTACCACTTGAAGGTCAAGTTGCCACAGATCTCTCTTGGAAGGAAGCTGAGAAAACATTACAGCAACATCAACAACTAATGCTTAATAGAATTTAGAACAAGCCTGGCACTAAACGCTTTGCATGTACTGCATTTAATTATTCGTTCCTCACAGCAAGCCTTTGAGGTCATGGGTATGAATACCCTCATTTTCAGATGTGGAAGCTGAGGCACAGAGAGGTTAAGTCACCAGGCCAAAGGTCACACAGTTAGTAAATGGCAAAACCAGGATTTGAACCCTGGCAGCCTGGCTTCTGGGTTCATGCTGGTGAAATGTTCATTATAGTGGTTCCTACCTGAATCTGCTTTACTTATTTATAATCCACCCAGCCTGTTTCCCAGGAAAATTGGAGCTGGCTTCCAACATAGGCATAGAGCAACTAAAATCAGTATGAGAAAGATCCGAATGCACACTGAGACAGAAGAAGGCCACTGTTCCTGAAGCTAGGGGACAGCATACTCAACAGCAGCTGAAAGCTAACTTGAACACTGAGCTTCCTGGCAGCCAAGGCAAAAGGGGAAATAGCAGTTTAGTAGATGAAAGGAAGTTCGCTTGGTGCCAGACAGAAAGCCAGTGTTTAGGGAAGGGAAACTACTTTTCCAGTGCAAGCACTATGGGATTAGGTCTTCATTTCCACCCTGTGACACCTGGGGCTTCTCTGGGACCCAGTCACTGGTACATTACAAAGAGAGTGGTTAAGAACTGGGCCCCAGTGAGCCGGTTCCTGTGACTCAGAAGCTGGTCAACATGGCAGGGGTGTCAGGCAGTCCACCTTTTCACCCCTGTGTTTCCCCATCTCACAGTAATAAAGACGGTGCCCATCTGTGAGCGCCAACCACGTCCCAGGGGCTGAGCTAGTCACTTGGCGCACGTTTTAGTTTTGAGAGCATTTTCAAGTTTAAGAAACTGAGGCCCAGAAAAACAGTGACTTTGGGCCACGGTCACACTCAGCTCAGATGCATCAGAGCAGAGATTTCCATCTCCATCCCTCCGACCCAAGGCCACGCCTTCCTCTACTCCATGCTCCTCCCCTCGAGCTGGTATAATCTGCCTGGCCGCTGACAGGGAGCCATGCCTTAGAGACGCCCCCCGGCCCCAGAGCAGGGCTTGTTTGGAGAATCAGCTCTCCTGACTCCAGTCCAGGCTGTGTCTGTCGTGGTACCTCACCGTCCCCTCCTGTGCTTCCCCGCAACCCCCAGGCTCCACACCTCACACCTCCCGCCCCCAGCCCCAGCTGGCCTCACCTCGGCCCACCTCCTTTTCTGGAAAGCGGGGAAATTTCCTGGCTTTGCTGGGGAAGTGCTGGCGCCACTCGATCGCCCGAGTTGGAATGAATGATTTATTTTTTCTTTCCTAGCGCATTGTAAATCCCAGTGGAAGACTAAACATGCCCTGGTGGTGTTTATTCCTGCAGATGAGGCCCAGTTGGGGAGGTGGGACTTGTGTGAGGCTGAAGGAAGCAGGCTTTCTGGAAGGCGATGGGTCCGATCTTCCTTCGCTCTCCAGGCTCCTGGGCGGGTGGGAGGGACTGAGCCTCTGGGCTCTCCCTGAGGTGGTCTCCAGGGCCGTTATCTGTCCTTCCTCCCAGCAGCCACTGTTCCCAGGGCAGCAACAGGGGAGGCTGGATGCCTTGGGCAAAGCACAGGCCTTCCAAGCCGTGGGTTCTGTGTCTGTCAATGGAGGAGAATAGACCTGGCTGGCCCCCACCCCTGCCAGGGTTGCAGGGAACCCAGACTGCAAGGCTTGTAGAAAATATAGAGTGGTGGCCCAGGGCCTGGACCCCGGAACCAAACTGCCCATGCTGGAGCCCTGCTCTGACACCCTCGGCAAGTTACTCAGCCTCTCTGTGCCTCAGTTCCCTCCTTTGTCAAATGGCAGTAATCCTACAGGTCTGCTCTATTTATCTGCGATTCCAAAGTCCAAAAAACACTTTGAAAAACAAAAATACCATTTGCAACTCATTTGGTGGCAAAATGGAACCGGAACAGAAATGAGCTTGTTGATGGCCATGGTTTACCCCCTTTAGGTGCCCCTTGGGAAATATGAATGGGAGAGATTGTGGGGGGGGGTGACACATAGCTCCCAGCCCTTCCTAAAATCTGAACGTTTCTCAGTGCCAGAGCCCACTGGCCCCAAAGGCCACCTGATAGCGTGGTGGCAAGGCTGGAGAGCGTTGACAGATGGGAAGGGCATAGTGTCCGCCTGGTGCAGAGCAGATGTTTGCTGGCATTGTTGCAAGAGTTTATTATTACTGTCACCATTACTAACTTCACTAATGCCTAGTAAGGGCCCAGTAAATGGCAGCTGTTCCTGTTGTCACCAGTATTAATGTTCGTATTAGCAAGGGCTGTGGGAACCAGGATTTAGGTGTGGAGTTAAGATTCCTCTGGCTGTTTCCTCATCTGATCACTATCTAGCCCCCGTTTAGTGGGAAAAGGACAGGTCTGGGATTCAGGGCCCTGTGTTCGGGGTTTGAGGTGGGGGGGCGCCGCTATTTGCTGTGTGACCATGAACATGTTACCCAGCCTCTCTGAGCCTCAGGTGACCTCTTGGGCCATTCCCAGCTCTGACACTCTGGGATTCTGACTTGTTCTCTCCAGGCAGTGAAGGGTGGGAGGTCAGTGAGGAAGGAGGTGAACTTGTAGCTGTTTCCCAGCATGTGCTGGGAGCTGGGTTTGGTGCACTCACGCAGGCTGCACCACTGACCTGCACGTGTGAGACCACTGAGGCTCTGACAGGTTATATCAGGGGCTTGTGCAGAAGGTCTGAGGGCTGAGAGCGTGGAGGGAAGGGGCTCGCAGGGTCTGGATGGGAGCCGGGGGTTGGGGGTGGTGACCTTGGCTGGGCTGGACTGCTGTGTGCTCCCCAGAGAGGGTGGCCAGCCAGGAGAACTGTGATTCCCTCCCTCCTCCTTCCCTCTCCCACCTAAGAAGCCCAAAGTAGCCAAATAGCCATGCGCATAGGACTGAGTGCACACGTGGTGAAACGTGTTCCTTGAGGACAGTGCCGCTCTGTGAGACATCTGAGATGTCTGTTTCCCTGCGATGGAAGCTTCCTGATCCACTAGCTTGGGTTTCTACTGCCATAGGGAGGCAGCTGGAGCCAGGACAGGGGGAGGCGATGGTGACCTTCCTCTTCCCTTTTGGGAAGGGGGGAAGAAGGCGTCCAGGCTGTCCTTCTGGAAAGGAATGTGGAGAACAATGGGCGGAGACTCTCAAGCACCTGCGTGCATGGCTCCCATACCTGACTCAGGCCCCACCCTCAGGGAGCCTATGGGGGCGGGGCCAGGAGCATACGACGTCGTCCTCCTGCTGAAATCTGGGGTAACTGGTTATGTAGATTGCAGCCGGACTCTCAGAAAAGACTTGGATGGTCACTGAAAGTAAACATGCCACCCCCTCCACATTCACCAGGGCAAAGGGTCCTCATTTCTTGCCAGGATCCCAGGATGAAGCCTCAAAGCATTGGCAACACCTTCTGTGGGAAACCGGGGAGGGGACAGGAAGGTGTGGGTCCCTTACATTGCATGGGGGTACCTCATTGTAAGAGGCAATTTGACACATTAGAGCATGGAGAGAGGGCTGAACAAAGGGCCATCAAAGGGCCATCAAAGGAGTCTGGAGACTTACCCTGGGGAGGAGGGGGTAAAGGGGGACATGGTTGAGTCTCAACTATCTGAATGATGTTTGTCCTGGGAGAGAACAATTTGATTTGTTTTCTGTGGTCCCAGCTGGGACTTGGGAGGGAGAGGGAGGATAAAAACTAATGGGTAGAAGTCATTTAGGCTCAACTTAAAATGAATTGCTTGTATCAAGAGCCTCCCCAACCTGCAATGTGCTATTTTGTGTGATACTGAGGTCCCCATCACAGGGAGCATTTAAGCAGAGCGTGGAAAAGTATGGGGAGGATTCTTACGTTTGGTTGATATGTTGGACTCAAAGGTGTCTTCTAATTCTACCTCTCTGAGAAAAGTCACACTACAAGGTGACATAAAAGCACAGCATGGGGTTGGGGGGAAAGAGAGTCATGCCAGAGGATGGAAGGATCTCAGACCAGGTGGAGATGGTGGGTGGCCTGCTGTGATTAGAATCTCAGGGTTCCAGAGCTGCATATGGCAGGTTATGGTCATATCTCGTCTGCTTGCTGGCTGTCTAATCTTGGGAAGTTGTTCTCACTGTCTGAGCCCTGGTTTTGTCTTCTGGGAAGTGGGGAGGATGGCACTGGGCAGAACCAGGGCTGGCTTCCTGGGTGTGTACCCCGAGCAGCCACACAGTGTCCCACACTTAGACGGGTGCCATGCTTGGTTTGATGTCTTGAAATTCGTAATCGCTTTGAAATAAGGAGTCCTGCATTTTCATTTTGCACTGGGTTGTAAATTATGCGGCCATTCCTGGGCAAGACTCTTTATTACATGTGAAAGCAACCCAGATCTGGCCAGATCTGGCTGCAGGCTCAGCTGGATCAGGCTTCTAAAGGCTGCCACCAAGACTGTCCCTCTCCAGGCTCGGCCCTGCTCCCCTCCATTGGCTCCCGCCTCAGGCCAGCTATCCCCAGTGGCTCTTGGGGTGGCCACCAGCAGCTCAGGCCCTCATCCCACCAGATTAGCAGAAATAGAGGGCCCATGTGTGTGACCTCGGGTCACATGCCCATCCCTAGACCGCTTGCTGTGGTCAGGGTATGGAAGGCACTAAGTGGCAGCCTGGATCTTTGCCCATGGCAGCAAGGGGGCAGGGCTTCCCAGCCACATGGAGGGATTGAGGGGTGCTTACTGCTAAGCAAGGGAACTGCTGTTTCAAGAAGGGAGAGTAGCTGTGGGGCAGGCAGAAACCACAGAGAGGTTGCAGCAGGGATGAAGTGAGATGGCAAGTGTCTTCTCACTCTCCCTCCCTGCTCCTTCTTGTCTCAGGAATGGCCTGGTTGCCAGGGTAACTTCCCTGGGCTCCTGACACCGCCTCTTGGGCATTTGCTTCAGCTCCAAGCTGAACCAGCCCCTGCAGCCATGGTCCTCGTGGCCCAGTTGTGTCCCTCAGCCCCATTCTGGGCTGGAGGATGGTTGTGGTGTTTCCATGGAAACCACCCAGCCTCAGTGGAAACCACCCAGCTTCCATGACCTTCTCATTTCTGGGGCCTGAAACAGGGAAGTCTGTGCTGCTGCGGCAACCATGCCGGGTATAAATAGAGCCCAGGTCGGTGGGGAAGGGTGGGTGGGAGGATGTGGGGAGATGGCTGTCTATGCACATGCCTCTGGGGACCCCCTCCTTTCCACGCCTCAGGGATCATCTGCTCACCGGGGAGTCGAGGTGGAGCAGAGACAGTCGGGGCAAAAAGACTGAGATTCTGCAGGCAGACAACCCCCGCTGTGTGACATGGGCAAACCACTGAGCTTCTCTGGGCCCTCCTTAAAACTGCTCTGACCTGCTGCAAGGTACGGCCATGTGGTTTAAATGCCGATAGAGCTTAATGGGTAAAAACTTGGGTTCCGGAATCAGAAGCGCCTGGGTCCAAACCCCAGCTCTTCACATGTTGGCTGTGAGTCCTTGGGCAAGTTAATTAACCTCTCTGGGCCTCGTTTTCTGCGCCTCCATAATGAGGGAACGAGGTCAGTACCTGGGCCATAGGTCTGCTCAGAGGATTCAAGTGAAATACTGCATTAAAAGTCCTTAGCGTGGCGCTGGTAATAATAAGCATTAGATCAAAGTTAGCTGCAGCTGCTGTGATTACTGACAGGCAAGCTCTGCAAATTGTAGAGCTCCGTGTGCGTGATACCAAAGAAGTACTGATGCTTCGCTAAGAGTTTTATGGAAAGGGAGGGGGCAGAGAGCAGTTCCAGAGGGTGGGGCTGCCTGGGGGTGGGGCTGGTCTCGCAGGGTTGGTGAAGGCCCGCAGCAGCTCGAAGGTCGGTCTGGAGGATGTGGGTTCTCTGAGCGCTGCATTCGTGAGGAGCTGGCGGAAGCCCTGTTCACGGGCTTCTGAGCCAGGCTCTGTAAGCGCCCCCCTGGAGGCACCTGTCTCATCTCCCCAATTCCTCTTTCTCAGCAGCAGAGGACCAGGTGCGGGGCTGTCCCTTCGGTGCCCCTACCCCTCTCGGGCACCTTGCCCCAGGGTTCTGCAGGGACAGCAGGTGACCATGACCAGCCTGTCCCTGCTGGGGCACCCGGGGAGGCCCCTGGGCAAAGTCGGCAGGTGGGGCCCGGCCTCTGGGCCGAGGGAAGCGTGTCCGCAGCTCTTAGGCTGGTTTCGGGTTTGCCTCCCTTGCACAGCTGACTTGCTCCTGAAAAGCTGCGGTGGTGAGATCCTCTATTCAGAGCCCCAGTAAGAGGCCTTGGGGGCTGAAGCCCTTTGATCTCTGCACCCCGCTCCTGCCTTCACTGTAAATGACTGTTTTCTCTGGGGGGTTAGTGAAAAGCAGGTGCTTCTCTCTTCCTCCATGGGGGACCCTGGAGTCCCAGCACAGGCGGGATGCAAACTTTGTGGGGCCCTGGTGTGGGGCAGGTGGCGGGGTTACACACGCATCCCTTACCCGTGCTCGCCACACACTTACTCTGGCCAGGCTGGGTCAGACCCAGTCCCTGCCCCCGCAGAGCTGATGTTCCAGTGGGGGAGAGAGACCATAAATCCTGGAAACAGGGGAGCAGGTAATGACGAGACTATGAAGAAAAATATATCATGCTTCCCCTTGTAGGATAAGGAGGGTCTTGGAGGAGACAGAGAAGGGCTGACATTTCCTGGGTGGTCCAGGAAGGCCTTTCTGAGGAGGTGCCATTTGAGTAGAGCTGTAAAGAAAGTGGAAGAGTCAGCTGCATTCATATTTGGGGAAACAGCGTCCTAGGCGGAGGGGACAGCAAGTGCAAAGGCCCTGAGGCAGGAGTATGCCTCGCACAAAGACAGCAAGACCTGTGTAACTGAAATAGAGGGAGGACAATGAGAGGACACGAAGTCTGGAAAGAGCAGGGCCAAGTGGCGTAGGGCCTTGTGGGCTGTTGAGAAGACAGCGGCGTGCCTCCGGAGCGTGGTGAGGGGCCCTGGCTGGTTTCCAGCAGTGACGTGGACAGATTCCCGTCTAAAGGCTCATGTGCTGCTGAGTACTGAGGAGACGGCCAGGTGGGAGGGGTTTTTTTGTTTTTTTTGTTTTTTTTGTGTGGTACGCGGGCCTCTCACTGTTGTGGCCTCTCCCGTTGCGGAGCACAGGCTCCGGACACGCAGGCTCGGCGGCCATGGCTCACGGGCCCAGCCGCTCCGCGGCATGTGGGATCTTCCCGGACCGGGGCACGAACCCGTGTCCCCTGCATCGGCAGGCGGACTCTCAGCCACTGCGCCGCCAGGGAAGCCCAGGTGGGAGTTTTTGACCCTGACCACTCTGGGCTTAGCGTGGTGACCGGGGGAGAAGGTGCCCAGGAAGTACCAGGAAAGTGAAAATTGGTTGGAATGGGTGACGAAACGCTTTTGAGCTGTGAGCGTGTCCCCAGTGTTTGGGGGGAGTGGGGGAGAGGCAGCTTAAGCACATATGACCGGAGGTGGGGTGCGGGTTTCGGGGAATCTGACCTCGGTCCTCACTCTCCCCTCTGCAGCTGAAGCAGGAGATGGGCGGCATCGTGACCAAGCTCATTCAGAACTACACGGATGGTCACGAGGACAGCCTTCAGGAGGCCTGGGACTACGTGCAGGCTCAGGTGAGGGGACGTGGGAGACTGGCCTCTGTGTGTCTGTGTGTCTGTGGCTGGTCGTCTGTGGGCCTGGGTGTGCCTGACAGACAGACGATGTTAGCGGTTTGAGTGTCAGTGTGTATCTGTTGGGGGCAGGGCTCCTGAGCCGCCCCGCTTCCTGCCACCCCCAGCATTTCCTCGCCCAGGGGCCCCGGGCGCTGGAGGCTGCTCCAGGGCTGTCCCCAAGTGGCCAGAAGCAGAGGTAGCCCTCGACTCTCTCCTCTGAAGCCGGACTGGGGCGTGCTGACAGCTCCCCCTGGAGGTTAAGAAACCGGGTGCCGTGACAGTCTGCAGAATGTCTTGAGCATTTTGTAGCATAAGAGAGTTTGGTGGTTATAGCTAAAGGATAACTTGTCTGGCTAACTAGTTCTCTGGAAAGTTATGTGGTTACCGGGCCAGCTGTTTGCAATCAGCTGGTTAGCAGGTTCAGAATCCTTGTATTTTATCATAAAGGTTAGAAAGCTTAAGTTTTTAAATAATGGTTGTCAGCTAAAATGCACAGCCCCAAGGAATCCCCTTGTTTCCATTTTACTTCTAGTTTAATTGGGAATGAAAGTTAACGTTTATTGAAAGCTTCCATATCTATGAAAATGATTCTATGATTTGCTGATATAATAAAGTATGTTGTCAGATTTCTTACTACTGATTAGCCTTAAATTCCTAAAATAAAAATATTTGATCAAAAAAAAAAAAGAAACTGGGTGCCAGAGCTGAGATGCTGACGCAGGTCCGAGTGGAGGCTGCCTTTGGGGAGGAGCCGCGGGAACCTTCAGGGGTGAAAGGAATGTTCTATTCAAATCTTGGTCCAGGTGGTGGTTATGCCAATATGGGTGGCAAAGTTCATCAAGCTGAATTTGTACACTTTGGTGTGTGTGTGTGTGTGTTCCACCTCAAAGCGAAAGAGAGAGACTGGCTGACTGACTGACTGACTGACTGACTGCTTGATAGAATGACTGACTGACTAACAGAATGACTGATTGGCTGACTGACTAACAAGCAGACTGACTGACAAACCAGCTGAATGACTAACAGAATGACTGACCGATTGTCTAAATGAATGAATGACAGACTGATGGATGAAACAACTGACGACTGACTGACTGACTGACTGACAAAATAACAGCCTAACTGACTGCTTGATAGAATGACTGACTGACTAACAGAATGACTGATTGGCTGACTGACTAACAAGCAGACTAACTGACAGAATGACTGACAAACCGGCTGATTGACTAACAGAATGACTGACCAATTGTCTAAATGAATGAATGACGGACTGATGGATGAAACAACTGACGACTGACTGACTGACTGACTGGGTTCCCAGCCTGCCTCGATGATGGACCAATCAGCACACACGCAAAGCGCCCTCAGTGATGGGACCCCAGCTGCCCCGCTTTGGTGGTCCCAGATGTGTGCCCTTGACCAGGAGCCGCCCTCTCCATGCTGCAGCTCCCCCTCTGTCACAGAGGGCCCTGCACACAACAGGCACTGCCTGCCGGCTGCCTTTGGGGAGACCTGTGGGATGTGAGGGGCAGGGACAGGACAGCACGAGAAAGCCTGACACCAGGAGAGCGTGGAGACTAGAGATGGGTCTCTGTCCCGGCAACATGGGCATGTCCATCATCTGAGCTGGGAAGAAGGGAGGGTGACACATTCTAGCCTGCGTGCTTCACAGAGTTTTGGTGACACAGGGGGCCTGTGGCATCTGGAGGGCTCCAGGAGCACAGGGAAACTTTTTCATGCCCCCTTTGGTTTGATCCACAGTGGCTGAGACGCTTTGCTAAGATTAGAGGGAGCGGGGTGTCCCAGGGTGAACAAGTGTCACCCTTCAAGGAGCCTGGGGACAGAGGCGGGTCCCTGGGGAGGTGATGAGCACCCCGTCATGGGAGGTGGTGGACTGACTTGGGGATTCCTGCAGTTTGCAGGGCCTCTAGGTGATTTGACGTCTGTCAGATGCTGCTTGGGATGGTGGTAAGAAAACAGAGGGTGAGTCAGGCTCCCAGGGCTGAAATACAAAACTCAGCTACTTCCTGGCCAGGCCTTCTCTGAGCCTGTTTCCTCATGTATAAAATGGGACTGTTGACCCATGCTTACGTGAGATGAGTTTATAAAGCCCGAGGCACTTATCATGTGGCATGTGGGTGGTGATGTTTAATCATCACGCACAACCACTGAGACACCGGGGGCGTCAGTGCAGGGGCTCCTGGTGAGCGGGGCTTTGCCTGGCGCAGTCGAAGGACCAAGGCAAGCTGCCTCATTTTGCTTGGGTGTGGGAGGGCCTGTGGGTGCCCCTCAGAGGTCTGAGGTGCCAGCCTTTCTTGCTGGAGAGGAGGCAGCCAGGCACCTGCAACATAAAGAATAAATCCTAGACTAGAAACTGCCTGGAGCCGGAGAACGCCTGAGCGAGCCTGGCACGCCCTCTGCTGGCCACCGCGCTGCTGGTCAGGCACTTCCCACCCGAGATAGGAAGGAAGCAGGTGGGGAAGCGACCTCGCGCTGGGCAAGGTGTCACACAGCTCTCCCATGCTAGCCCTTCAGCCTCCCGGGGGCCCTAGCAGAGTGGCTGTCATCACCCCATTCTCCGGTGAGGAAATTGGGGCTCAGAGAAGTGCAGCGGCTTGCCTGTGCACAGGGTAGGGCCAGAAATGGAAAGGACCCTCCCCCGACTCTGCTCTGCCTTCCCGGGCATTTCCCGGCACAGGCTTAGTCCCTGAGGTCCCAGTCCTGTCGGGAATTCAAGCCCACATGTGATCTGAAGCCTCTCGGGGTCCCCCTCATGAGCCCCCAGAAAGACTCTTTGCCTCAGGAACTAGAGCATTTTCTCCTCTAAAAAGGTAGATGTACCGTGTTTCCCCTTTCACTCTGGCAACCAGGAAGCTCAGAGCCAAACCTCAGCTCCAGCATGTTCTCAGAGCCGAAAAGTGGAACTGGCCTTACCCGGGCGATTACCGTGCTCTCCAACCTGAGCTGGATGCCTTGCCTGCCTCGTCTCATTTGGTCCTTATAACAGACCGAGTTAGGAACCTTTGTTCCCTCCATTTTGCAGATGGGGAAGTTGAGGTCAGCACTTTGATCAGAGTTGAGTAGCTGGTAGGTGGCAGAAATGGGATTTGAACCCGGTAGCCTGACTCCAGCCCCCAAACTCTTAGCCGTGTGCCGTCTGCCCGCCTCACGTGCCGTATACCTTGACCATCTTCTTCCAACTTGACCGTCCCTCCTGCTCTGCTTTATATTTTTGCTGATTTTGTTTCCTCCTGTTTTCATCGTTTACGGTATATCCCGAGAGCCCCTTTAAATCCCTTGTGGCTCACAAATGCCAAAGTGAAGCGTAAACTCTAATCCTGGTGGTTTGGCCGAGACCGGGCTTGGGGGCAGCTGGAAGGGGCAGATCTGAGCTCCTGTCCGGGAAGACCCCAGCTGAGTGGGCGATGGACTCGAACAACCTGTCCCCTCCTCTGCCCAGGTGAAGTGCTGCGGCTGGGCCAGCTTCTACAACTGGACAGAAAATGCCGAGCTCATGAGTCGCATCAACATCACCTACCCCTGTTCCTGCAAGAACAAGAGCGAGGACAGCAGCATTTCGCCGCAGACGGGCTTCTGCGAGGCCCCCGCTGGCAATGGGACCCAGAGCAGCAACAACCCCGACGAGTGGCCTGTGTACAAGGAGGTGCGTGGACGGCTGTCGGGTAGGGCTGGGCTCGGTGCACAGTGGGTTCAGACCCTCAGTCCCCCTGGCTCGCTCATCTATGTATTCATCAATGTCTCCGTTCAAGGAACACCCAGACCCCTCTCTGCTGGCCCTCCAGGCTGGGGGTGGCCCCTCCTGGGGATTCTGAGTGATGGGGTGAAGTGGCCCATCGTGGGGTGACGTGGCTGTGTTCTCCACTTGTAGGGCTGCATGGAGAAGGTGCAGGCCTGGCTGCAGGAGAACCTGGGCATCATCCTTGGCGTGTGTGTGGGCGTCGCTGTCATCGAGGTCTGGGTCCCATCCCCTCCAACCCTCCCCATGCTGCCCTCCCGGGTCGTCCCTGCTCTGCAGGCCTCCAGTGCGGGGAGGGGCGGGTTGAGGCTCTTCAGCTTCTAGAGGCCCTGCGGCTAGCGTGGCCTGCCCGCTGCCCCTCGCCGGCCCCTCTGCCGCCTGCATCACAGGCTGGTCCTGAGGCTCTAGCTGAGGATCAGCTTCATCCAGGTCAAGTCCCGTGTGTTGACCTGGGGCCTCTGGGGACCTGGGCAGCCCGGCCTGACTCTGACTCTCGCCTCCTCCCTCGACAGCTTCTGGGGGTGCTCCTCTCCATATCCTTGTGCCGGCACATCCATTCCGAAGACTACAGCAAGGTCCCCAAGTACTGAAGTGGCCGCTGCCCCCACCTCCCTGCCTGTCCCCCAACCTCAGGGCTCCTAGGGGTCTCCCTGGCTCCCCCTCCAGGCCTGCCTCCCACCTCACTGCCAAGCCCCCTTGTCCGTCCTGTGCTGGCTGGAAGTGGGGGGCGTCCTGGGGCCTGGACCCCTCTCCTTTGCTTTTCTGCCGCCAGCCTTAAGCCCCAGCTCTTCTGTGGCTCCTCCGCTCACTGTCTGCCAGGGTTGTCTTAGCAGCTCCGAGAAGACGCTCCCTGCACAGGTGGGCTGGGCTTCTACCTGCCTTGGGGGCTGTGTATATTGCACGGGAGGAAGTGTATTAAAAACTTGGGGGCGGGGTGGATAAGGCGCCCTGGGCTGTCGGGTGACTGCCCACTGCGTGGGTCAACTTTGTTTCCACTACTTTGTTTCCACTGTCCTCGATTTTCACATTTTCGTTGAGGTAGCGGGGTGGGGGGGCTTTACCTGACATGAGGAGAGCACCCCTTCCCCAGCCTGAGCCAGCCCCACCCGGGCAGCTCAGATCAGTCTGGGCCGTGCTGTGGGAGCAGTGCCTAGTTGAGCTGGGCTGGAGCGGGACTGCCTGGGCCAGAGGGTCTGGACTGGCCCTGGGCCGCCTAGGGAATCAGATGGGTGAACCCTCCGGGTGTGGCACAGAGCTGGCCCTGCATTCTCCAGGACCCTGAGCTGTCCAGGGAAGCTAGAGGATGCTTTTTCCTGTCCTCTGTCCCCTGGGATGGGTGGGTAAGGCTGTGCCTTGTAGGGGAGTGGGGAGGGGCCCTGTGTACAGTTCTGTAAAACATAGATGACTGATTATTAAAGAAGATTTGTAACAATCCAGCCGGCCATGGTGGGGATGCTGCTTCCCCGGGTTGGGGGAGGACCGCAGGGGAGAGGTAATGTTAACAGAGTGGCTGGGTCTGCAGGAGAGAGTTGTGGGCGCCTGACTGCTGTCTCCAGGGCCGGGGGCCCTTTGGGGGCATCTCTGGTCCCCTGTTCAAGCTGGAACCGTGAGAAGTGTGACGCCTGCCTCTTGTCCATTTGCATGGCTGCCGGCGTGGCTGGAGTTTGATTTGTGTGTTCAAACAGGTGTAGATGGTACCCCTAGGTTCCGGCCTCCTAGACCAGGGTACAGGTGCCCCTGGGCTGGCCGCGGGGGTGCATCAGTGAAGCCACAGAATGAACTCCGCCTCTTTCTAGAGCATCTGTTTTTCACAAAGGAAGGAAACGTTTTCATATTAAAGAAATGAGATGGAGTAAGATGTGCAGAGTTCAGGAGGTTTTTAAAGACGCAAGATGAGACTTTAAAGGAAGCTCTTACTTGTGCACAGGGGTGAGCCCCACACACCCCCTGCCAGCATCACAAAGCCCAGAGGAGGTGTTCAGATGCTCTGCCATCATGGCGGCTTTAGGACATATGAGGAGGAAGTTCCCTGGGGTGGAGGGGGGCGGTGTGGTGGGTAGGGAAGGCTGGGAGAATGGCCAGTCTAGGGTGGCACTTGCTCTGCCATCTCCTCCTCTCCAACTTCTCCGGGACGGGGCCCTGGAGGCAGAGGAAGGGGCCGGTGGGGGACTTGCCTCCCTGAAGTGGGGCGAGAAGGGTAGTAGAGGTGTTTCAGCGGGACCCACCAGGTGGCGCTGCCGCCCCAGCCTTGGAGCTGGTGGAACCCAGAGTTGTTGTCAGGTCACTCCAGGTGCTTCACCAGCTCCAGGCCTGTGGGTCTCTCAGTCGGGTGGGCTGGTTAAAGTGCAGATTCCAGGGCTCAGCAGATCTGGGCTGGGGAGAAAGAAACTGCATCTTTAGCAGCCCTCCAAGGTAATTCCTGAATCAAGTTGCTTTAGTTTCTCAGGCTCTGAAAAGATGTTAGCTACAGATGCTCCCCAAAGAGAGATGGGCTGGAGGGTGGACCTGGGAAAGAGCCCTGTCTGTACAGGAAGGAGGGAGGGGTGCACCTTAGAGACAGTCTAATTCTTGATCTGAATCCAGTTAATTTCTTGCAAGAGGCTTTCTGCCGCTAAAATCCAGGGCAAACTCGCTTTTGGGCCTGTGGGAGGTGCCGGGCACAGCCCTGGGCTGAAAAACCCTTCAACTCCAAGGGGCTGTTCGCCGCAGTCAGGGACTCTCCCTGGAGCTCTTCCCAAGCTCAGAGGGCTGAGGGCTCTGAGTGAAGCTGTCCCAGCTTATTTCGTGTATAATCTGCCTCATTCCACAAAGGAAGTGCATCTAAAAAAATATAAAAACTTAGAGAAAAGTAAAGTTATGAGGAAGTATAGACTTGGATGAAATAAACACACGTTTATTTGATTTGCCCAACCTGCTGATGGCAAATGCACAGTGAGGGGCTGCAGGAGGAGGGCGCTGAGGAGCCCGGGGCCCTGTAGGCAGTGGTGGGAGAGTCTAGGTGGCCACAGGGCGGCGCTTCCCTGCCCTTCAGTGACGCCTGCGGATGGGGCCCCTAGTGGGACACCTGGAAAGGTAGGTGTGAGGGTGTTGGGTGTTGCAGACAGGGGTCTCTGCCCGGGCGCTTTCTCAGGATCCATCAGGACCCAGGAGTTGGGGATGACACCAGGCTGGGGCTAGTAATCAGCTGAGCACAAGGAAACCTCGGGCCCCTTTCTTCCCCGTTCACAACTGTCCTCCACCCTCCTTGTCCTGGGTGGAAGAATGGGGGCGCCAGGATGGTCCAGGAAGCCCAGAGCCCCTTCCCTAAAGAGCAACAGCAGGTGTTAGCTGAGAACACAGCGTGAAGTGCCTGGGACGCTGGGGCTGAGGCTGGGAGTCTCAAGAAGGTGGGGGGCAAGCGAGACCTGAGGTAACTCCTGTCCCAGCCACCGGATGACCTCCGACCTAATTGGGACCTTGGCTACCTCCCTCTCGAGTGGGTGAAGGGGAGGGATGGGGGAGTATAGAAGGTTCTACCTGGCCTCTCCTCACGGGTCCTGTGCCACAGAGAGTAGGAGTGGGTTCAAAACTGTGCCTGAAAATATTTTAGAGAAGACGGGGAAGATGTCGTAAGTGATTAGGGGGTGGGCTAAATGCCGCAGCCGGCTTCCTCTGGCATGCCCACCTCCTGAGGCACGTGCTGGCCTGGCAGCAGGACTGGAGCGTCATGGAGCGGACTCTAAGGACATCCTCCTGCCTCCACAGCCTCCCTCTGCCCCAGATTTCCTGGGATGACCCCAGGGTTGTGTTGTGAAACCTGGTCACCATCGCCCTGAGCCTGCTGGCCACTCACTCCTACCTCCTGGGAGGACCGAGTTTCTCCCCCCGCTTCTGCCCCAGGCCCGTGAAATTCCACAGGGAGGTGCTGTGGACTGGCTTCTCTAATTCCCCGCTGGCCCCGAGAGCCAGTCATGTGTCCACAGGGGCCATGGGCTTCCAGCCTCTGACGTCCCTCCCTGGCGGCTGGGCCAGCTGAGCTGCTGCCAGGCCTTCTGTGGGGTGGGGCCACCCCCGGGCCGCTGTCTCTCCCACCAAAGTCCAGGCCAGGGCACATGCCGTTCTGAGGACTGGCCAAGGGTCCCACGGTGCCTGGCTGCTGAGCCCCTGGGGCCAGGCAGGAGGCCTAGGTGGGCGCCAGCTTGCTCTCTGGGTTTTGGGGGGAGCCAATGGCAGTGCCCAGCAAGTGTCCAGGAGGCTGGACTTCAGGGGAGCTGTGTGGCACGGACACTGACCAATGGGAGTGGAAGCCCGACTTGAGCTGGTATAGGGTCCTTCTGTGTGGATTGGTGGGCGGTGCAGAGCCACCTAGGGGCTGGCCCGGGGGGATTGGCATCCACCAGTAGAGAACTGTAGTAGTGTTTTAATAACTGGGATGGCTGTATGGGTGAGTACTGCTGGACGCCACCCCTGTGTGCGTGCGCACACACACACACACACACACACACACACACGCAGGGGCCCTGAAACCCCCTGAGCTCAATCCATTCCTGGCTGGGAAGACTCCCAGCTCTTCTCTGCTCACACTAAGCTGTGGGTGGCCAGCCAGTGGTAGGCAGGAAAGGCCAAATGTCTGCCAGCCTGGAACATTCCAGGACAGGCAGAGCAACCCACCGCCGACCCCGATCCTGCCTGTTTCAGGGCAGAGCCTCCTCCAGGCCCTGCCCTGGGGTCTTCCAGGTAAGCAAGTCCCTCAGGCCAAGGAGCAGTGAAGGGGGTCACGGTGACACTGGAGTGGCCAGCCACCAGCACTTGTTGTGGGCCAGGACTGCCACCACCTCCTTCCCCTGCAGAGGGACAGAGACTGAAGTTACCACACTGCCTCAGGGAAAATATCCCACTGCTCCCTGGGGTCTTTGGAACCTGTGGGCTAAGGCTCATTCGTTCATTCATTTATTCATGCCAGGAATACTTAATGGCCACCTGTGTGTGCCAGGCCCTGTCCTAGGCTCTTGAGAACACGGCTGTGATGACACCTACGTGGCATTTGTGTTCTGGTGAACGTAGGGAGTCTTGTACGCTCACCTGCACGCACCTACGTGTACACGCACACAACCGCCCGCTGCTGACAGCACGGTCCCTGCTAAGAGTTGCTTGGGACCCCTGGGGCCCATCCAAGGCCTCTGGCATCCTGTGGAAGGAAGTAGAATAATGAACAGCGAGTGGAACAAACAGGAAAGGGGGTGGAAGGCTCATCACTCAGCCCCCTCCGCTCCAGTCATACTCCACAGGAGTCAGCCATTCCCCCGGCAACCCCCTTTCCAGCCGAAACCAAATAAAATCAAAACACCTCCCGGTCTTGGGGGCTGATGGGCCCAGTGACTTCACCTCTCTTAGTCTCATCTGTGAAATGGGGACGTTAATTCCTAACTCCCAGGGTTATAGTGGGAATCAAATGATGTAAGTTACATAATGAGCTACTTCCCATGCCGCCTATTCCTATGACTGTCCTTGGCCTCAGTGGAATTCCTCATCCCCTTGCGGTGGGCCTCCTTGGACCGGAACGGGCAGGTTGGAGCTTTCGGCCCAGGAACTGCTGGTTGGTCCAAGAGGCTGCTGCTGGAAGGAATCTGTGTCCAGGCCCCTGCCTGGTGGGGCGGAGCCTCCCAGCTTCTGGGGAAGGTGCAGGGGGTAGGAGGGGCCGCTAGAGGGCAGCGAGCTATGAGCACCCCCCCCCACCCCAGCTGCCCCCTCTGAAGTCACTTCCCCAGCACCTGCCTTCTGGGCTGGGGGGATGTCAGGCCCAGAGCCAAGCTCCCTGCTCCCTCACTAACGTTACCTCGGATGCCTCAAGCAGCGCCCTCTGGGAACAGGAGTGGGCTTCCTGCAGGATGCTGGGGGTGTAGGGGCATCGGCAGGAAAAGCTGCAAGTTCAGAGGGGCTGGCGCAAGGGAAGGATGCAAGGTGGGAGCTGGAGAGGCCCCAGCAGCCTCCGGGGGTCGGGGGGAGCGGGGGCGGGAAATTGCTGACGGCAGCTGACAGGAGTGGAGCGGTCTGGCCTCTGCCCTGCATCACACACCTGGGTGAGCCCACTCTGGGGCTTCCAGGGGGACAGTGACCCTCTTGGTGACGGTCCCTGGGGGACTCAGGGTCTTGGGGGCCCAGAGATGTCCCTGTCCTGGGGTCTGCTAGGATGAGAGGACAGGGGCAGGCTCACCCAGGGAGCCGCAGAGAGGAGGTCGGGAGGGCGAGGGTGAGAAGGATGCTGTGAACAGGACCCTGGCCGGCGGTGGAGCTGGGAGTAAGAGCTGGGCCAACTCT
Source organism: Lagenorhynchus albirostris (assembly GCF_949774975.1). Taxonomy (NCBI): domain Eukaryota; kingdom Metazoa; phylum Chordata; class Mammalia; order Artiodactyla; family Delphinidae; genus Lagenorhynchus; species Lagenorhynchus albirostris. The sequence goes on along the minus strand of NC_083103.1, from coordinate 15,302,293 downwards.
GCAGGGCAAGGCATGACTTGACAGGGGGCAGGCGGGGAGGCAAGGCGTGCGGGCCAGGCGCATCTCCCTGGCACCTGCTTCCTTCCCAGTCATCATCACCATCATCATCACCGTCACAGCAGCCGCCCTGTACTTAGTGTCAACCTTTACCCTTCCCACCCCAGCACAGTAGACGCACGCTATGGTCGTGGAAACTGAGACGTGGAAAATCTAAGTCGCTTGCTGCAGGCCTGCCCCACTACATGAACCCAGGAGGAGTCCTTCACATTGTAGTCTAAATAAATGGCTCCCCCTGGAGGTGGCAGTGGACAACCAGTACCACGGCACGTGACCACCTCGTGTCCACGGTCACACAGTAAGCAGAGGAGCTGGGATTGGCCCCCAGGCCTGTGGCTCTGTGTTCATGGCTCTTTCTACTAGGCCTCAAGGCCAATGGGAATAAAGACCCCTGGTTCAGAAAAGGAGTAGAGGAGGTAAGCCTTCTGTGAGGAGGCTCAATGCAATTAAATCCAACTTTTCATCCATCCATCTGTGCAATAGCTATGGGGCACCCACTCTGTGCCAGGCTCTGTGGAAGGAATCGGGGTTCGCCATCATCCCTGACATGCTGGAGCTTACAGTCTAGGGTGGGGCACAGGCCGTAAATACAAACATAAACTGGAAAATGCGCCCCCTATCGGGGACATATGACCAAGACACTGTCTCTGCCTGCCAGTCAATGCACAGAGGATGGAAGAAGCCTGTCCCCAGACTGCCCATCTGACCCACGTCCTCATTGCCTGGAGCACTGCAGGGCTGCCACTCTACCAGGAGCCTGGCCGACCCGAGAGCATGCACAGGAAACGATCAAAATGTGAATGCAAATGAGAACCAGGTACCCCCTACCCCCAAGGGGAACTGACATGCCCCCCTGTCCATGCAACGTGGGCAGAAGGAGCTATCTGTAGCTTACGATGGTCTAAAACACCTTGCCAGAGATAAGTTTAATGAGTTTCTTTAGCAGACAGCTGGGGCTGCCCTGTGGGGAGGGCAGAGGACACATGCATGTCCAGCTGTGCTGTGTATATTTCCTTCCCCTGAGGACTGAGGGGACAGGGACTCCGTAGAGTTTCCATGCAGGAGGCAGGTCATCAGGTTCCCATGACTCCATGAATGAATGGGATGCACGTGGCTGGCCCTGTGCAGAGCCTGGGCTCCATCTCCTAAGGGTGCAGGCGTTTGAAGGTGGCAAGCTGGCTCTGACCGGGGTTGGGGCATGGAGCAGTGGAGCCACCTGAGAAAGCACCAGACTTTGCTGCTGGTGTCGCAGGGCAGAGCAGGTAGCTGAGGTGGGGTCACTGCACTGCGAATCGAGAGACCTGGTTCCTGTCCCAGAGGTCCCCTCATAGGCTGCACTGTGGTCAGTTGTTTCCAGAAATGGTCACACTCTCCCCCTTCCTGCGTCAATGCCCTTTGCACCATGACTGTGCAGCTAGCTGCCCCCTGCCCCGACCCCGAATCTTGACTAGCCTTGAGAATTGCTATGGTGGATGGGATGTTGGGGAAGGGGCAGAAGGTCAGATCTGAGCCCAACCTCAAGAAGTTTTGTGCACTGCCACTCTCTCTCTCTCAAAACCCTGCCACTGCCCAGTGAAGAAGCCCAGGTTGGCCTGCTGGAGGATGAGACGCATCCTCTCAGTCACCTCATAACCCCAGCTGGTAGCCAGCATCCCCTTGGAAGCAGAGATGCCCAGCTCACCTCCGGCAGCCACAGACGCATGAGGAGAGCCAAAGGATCACCCAGCTGAGCCCACCTAAATTGTTAACGTGCTAAACAGAATCGTGAGCTAACTAAATGGTGGTCGTTTTAAGCCCCTAAATTTGGGGGTAGTTATTACATGGCAATAGCTAACTGATACAGTGATGAGCTTAGGTAATAAGAATGATGGCTATCATTTGTTGAGCCTACTGTACACCAGGCCCAGTACCAAGCTCTTGACATAGATCACCTCATTTAATCCTCCTAGCAGCTCTGAGCATTGGTATTCAGATCTTTGCTTTACAGTCAAGAAAACTGAGACTCGGGGAAGACATGGGCCTCGTCCAAGCCTGCCTGAATGGCTGGTGGCAGAAGCAAGATTGGAATCTAAAGTCTGTTTTCATGGACTCAGTTCTGAATCTCCTTCCTAGACGAACCTCAGTGTCAGAGCAAGCCAGCAGCCCTTGAGATCATAATGTATTCTGCACACAGGAGCTGATGTCATTAAGAATGTTCTCAGCCTTCCATTCCCCCAGAATTATGCCGTGTCTCACCCTGCTCCTCTGTCACCCCAGCCAATACCTCTAATTCCCAAGTGTTTTAGAAAGACAAAGGCACAGATGTTGGGGTCATTTATTTCTTTTTTATTCAACCTCCTATTTAATCAGAAAATATTTGAGGGTCTATCATGTGCCTATTTCCATCGCATTCTTTCTCTCATGACATTTCCTGAAGCCCTATTGTGTGGCAGACCCTCACTTAGCATATGTAATCCTTACAGCAACACTGGGGTAGTTAAGATCATCCCCACTTTACAGATGGGAAAACTGAGGTTCCAGAGAAGTGAAGTGGCCACCCTGAGGCCGCCTAACTAGTAAGTGGCTGGGACATGATTTTATTCCAGATTCGGCTGAGTTCAGGATGGTCCTCTTCTTACTCTATCACCATAGCTATGGCTTTTTTAAAAAAGACTTTTTTTGAAATTTACCCTGGGCTCTGAGTATGGCAGACAGGGGACTGGGAGGCTGAGACGAGAAAGAAAGCGTAGTGGGGTGCTGGAAAATGTTCCCTAACTCCAAGAGCTGTCAGGCACCCTGCCACAGTGCTCAGGCCCAGGTAACCCTGTGAGCGGCATCAGGCCAGGAAGGAGGGAGCATGTGCTGGTGGGGTGGAGAGACAACCACAGCCTCCGTCTTGCTCCCCTGTGTCCACAGCTGACAAGTCCCAGCCATCCTTCATCCCCCGCCCACCAGCCCCTCCCCTCTGCTTAGCTGCTGGACCGCAGCCATCGTCCAGCGCCAGGCACCGGGCACAGTGCCCTGTTCCTCCTGGCTGAGCTGTTTACAAACGGGGAATTCAGGGACGGTCCAGGCTGTCTCCTCCTCCCAGGGGGATTACACTCCCAGGCTGGGGGCTTAGCCGTAGGCCTTCAAAGTTTGCCAGAGCCCTGTTCTCACCAGGGCTGTCTCCCCCAGGCTGGCAGCAGGCCTCACCTAGCTGCCCTGGCCTATCAGAGTCTAGCTGCAAGGAGCCTTCGCGTGCCCAGGAGCAGCAGCAGGTGTGTCTGCAGGGCAGGAAGGGCACAGAGAGACTAGGCTGGGAGGCCTGAGGGTCTTCTCGGCGACGGCAGGGATTTCACACCCCTCAACTGCACGTGGCTCTCTTCCCCTGGCTCAACTTGGGTGCTGGGAAGATCCCTGCACTAGGGGCCCCCACTGGCTGGGAAACCTTCGACAAGTCACTCTGTCTCTCTGGTCCTCCATCTCTTCATCTTTAAACTGAACAGAGAGCACTCAGAGCCACAAACGCACGGAAGCTAAAACCAACGTTGAGCAAGTGCTCAGAACTTCACGCACAGCATCTTAGTTATTTTTCCAAACAACCCTAAGATGGAAAAATTCTTAGCATCTTCCCCATTTACGGGTGAGAAAACTGAGGAGGCTTGGCGAGGTTAGGTAGCTTGCCCAGAGTCACACAGCTGGCAAATGGGTGGCCACAGGGCATTTGAACTGAGCCACCCCAATTTCCAGCACAGGGGCTCGGCCTCATGGCCGCTGGCCCCCCTTCTGGGGGAGGTACCATTTGCAAATGCGTGGATACCCTGCCAGATTCTTCAGCTGCTGGGCAGGTGGCCCTCCCACACTTACTCACCTGCTGCTCTGGACTGTTGCTGACCCTGTGCTCCCTGAGCACCCTGAATTCCTCTGTTGTGCGAGCGCGCTCAGAAACGAGTCCGCTTCGCCTGAAACCATCTCCCTCTGGTCTCCTGTCGAGCCCTGCTCCGCCTTCAGGTCAGCCTTCAGGGAGCTTCCCTGACCACACCCCCTAACGACATTGGTGGCCTTGCTCTGCTCGCCCACGCCCTCTCCTCCCAAGACAAGATAGCACGGCCTCCTGGCTGCCCGCACATGGGCCACGGGTTCAAATCCAGACCCTGCCCTCCCAAGCTGTGTGACCCTCAGTGAGTGGGTTAACCTTCTGTTTCTTCCTCTGAAAAACGGGCATAATAATAGTCCCACCTCAAAGGGTTGCTGGAAGGACGGAGTGAGTTAGCACATGTGCAGGCATAGAACTGCTGCCCAACCAGGAGCAGACTCTCAGTGCCAGATACGGGCACTGTTTCCCCATTGGAGCTCTGGTGACAGTAAATTGTAATTGCTGGTTACGGTTTGTACCTTCTGTTGAACTCTAAGTTCTTGGAGGGCAGGGGGCTTCTGGCTTGTTCTTTGCCGTGCCCCCAGCTTGGAACACAATGCCTGGCACAGACAGACATTTGATGCATCTCTGTTGAATGAATGAATATAATGTCATTTCCATGCCAGAGTGAAATAGGGTGATGCAGAAAAGAACTCAGGCGACTATCCTTTGAGCAGTGCCCCATACTTGCCTGATTTAACGATCACCTGAATCTCTTCTTAGCGATGGAAATTTCCAGGCCCCACGGTTGGGGCAGAAGGTACAGAGCTAGGGAGAGGAGAGAGAGGAGGGAGGAGAGGTGAGTGAGGACCAAGTGATTGAGGGTTTGGGAGGGTGTCAGAGGAGGGAGCCATGATCCTATTTGTACCCTGAAGAATAACTCTGGCTGCTGTGTGGAAAGCAGGTTGGAAGGGCTTGAGTAGGGGCAGGGAGACCAGTAGTCCGAATAAGAGGTGTCGGCAGCCTGGACCATTTGGAGCACGGGAGATCTGCCTGGGACTGAGGGATTCTCTGGGATTTGGGATTGTCAATGCTAAAACCTGGCAAGTCCCAGGCAAACGGGATGCGTTGGTCACTCCAGGATGGGTGAGTCCCCAGAACGAGGGGGCCGATTGGGGTTAGAGAGGAAGGGTCAGAGAAGGTTCCCAGGTTCCAGCTTGGGCAACTGAATATGATGAAGGGACATTTACAAGCTTGGGAACCTGGAGGAGGGGCATGACTGGGAACAGATAAGGGGCCATGATGAATAGGAACTTGGGCAGAAAACAGATTTTCGACATGCCATGTTGAGGGTATAAATGGGTCAGGTGGCTGGAGAGGAGGAGACAGATTTTGTCAAAAGGACTTCTTTAGAGAGAGATCTGGAGGTGCTTGAATTTCCGGCCCCTGTGAAGGGGGGAGAGGTGGGACTACTCACCCCTCCTTCCAGCTTGGTGAGAGGCTTCCCAGGGGACCATAATAAGATGGTCACGTGTGTCTCCAGTAGGTTGGCACAAAGTGCCCAGACGTAGTTGGCTCCCACCAGGGAAATCTAAAAGGGCCAGAAAAGAGCTGCTACCTGCTAGGGATGAGCAGAATGGCCCAGGACCCCAGAGCTTGTACAGGACCCATGTGTGTTTTCTGTGGTCCACACATGGGCCTGGTCTGCCGAGGTGTTTTACAAGACACAGAACATCATCACCATCTTCATCATCATCACCATTATGCAGTCTAGTAAATTCGAGAAACAATAAACAGAGAGTCTGTGTGGCCCTGGAGAGCCTGAGGTTGACTGGGGAGCAGCCACATGGAGAAGGCATATGCCCACATCTTGAGAGTTGGAAACAGGGCCTGAGGACCCCCAGAGTCAGTCCTACCCTCTGCAGGGCCCCATGAGCAGAATCCAGCTCAGAAAGGGACCAGAGAAATAACCCCTTTCCTTCCCTCGACTTCTGCCTCTTCCTCTGTAGACTCTGGCAGCCTCTGAAACTCAAAAACAAGGTGAGGGAAGAGGGTGGAAGAGCAAGGGCCCATGCAGGGGTGAAGGAGGGTCTAACAACCTTCTCCAGCTCGCAGGCAGTGGGGGACAGCAAGGGCAGGAGTATTCAATCTAAACCAAGTTCAAAGGTGTGACTCTTACCCGGGACCAGAGGCTCTGAATGGTTAGCTTGACTTCATGTTTGCAACTTAAAGTGACCTAAGGATTTTTGTCCCCTAACGGAAGACAGAAAACAAGAGGAACTGCCTGAGTTTTCATCCAGGAATGGGGGAAGAACTTTCTCCCGTGAAGAGATCGTAAACAGACATCAGGAGACAAGGGTAAAACTGCTTTCCATGTCCACGCCATGAGTCCAGCTTGTCCCAAGTGCTCACTGGTTTCTGTCCTCATGGGTATGAATTTGTCTCCCCTCCCAGAATTGCAAGCTGCGTGTGGGCAGGCCCTTTGTCGGATTCACCTCCGTTCCTCTGGCACCTGGCCACCCTTGGATGTTAATTTCCTCCCTGCCTTCCACCTGACCCTGAGTGCTAAGAAAGGATGGCATCTGGCGCCTGTGAGAGGCTAGCCCGAGGCTTCAGAAAAGTAGACAGAGATTCAGCCCATCCCTGCCGCCATCTTCAAGTGTCAGGCACGTAACTCAGACAGTCCATCACACAGTGAAGAGAATGGATGGTTAGGCCATCAGATAGCAGAGCATCGATCAGGGGACGTCCGGCTGCCGGCCTTGCCAGACAGACAGACCACCGCTCCACACTCAACCCGATGTGGACACTCCCCTTCCAGAGTTCCCTCCCCAGACTCTGGGAATTCTCCTTTCCCGGAGACCCCCTGCCCAGGAGGCCTGGTCCTGGGTGCTCACGGCAGGGTACCCATTCCTGATCACCAGTTGGCAGCCTCCCGGCCGCTGGCCCCAGTACTGGCCCTCCTCACCCCTCCCTCCCAAGGTGGGAGCTTCAGGTCTGCCAAAGCATTACTGAGAGGGCGGCGACGTCACCCTCCAGAGTCCCACCCCACCCCGGCCAGCTTACCCTTCACCCTTGGCTGCCCCTGAGAATCTAACACATCCTGGGTGGGGGAGGCAGCTGTCCCCTGGGTCCTCAGCCCCGGGCTCAGCGTGCTCAGGCTGCCTTGCCTCCCCTCCGAGCTGGAGGCTTCTCTGTCTTTTTTTTTTTTTTTTTTTGCGGTATGCGGGCCTCTCACTGTCGTGGCCCCTCCTGTTGCGGAGCACAGGCTCTGGACGCGCAGGCCCAGCGGCCATGGCTCAGGGGCCCAGCCGCTCCGCGGCATGTGGGATCCTCCCAGAGCGGGTCACGAACCCGTGTCCCCTGCATCGGCAGGCGGACTCTCAACCACTGCGCCACCAGGGAAGCCCGGCGTCTCTGTCTTGCTGGAGCAGTCACGGTCCTGTAGGCAGAGTCATCAGATACAAATACACACTCAGGCTTCTCCACTCACCAGCTGGGCGGCCCTGGACAAGTAACTTTATCTCCTTAAGCCTCATCTCTAAAACGAGGATAGTAATCAGACTTGCCTCACAGGAAGGTTGTGAGGCTTAAATGAGGTCATGTCCGTCAGGGTCCCGCCCGGGGGAAGGTGAACTTTGGGCCATCTTGGTTGCCCGTGGGATGTTTATTCCTAAATCCTCAAGGTCCATTTCAAAGTTAAATGTCTGGTCCTTTGCTGTCATGGCCATCTGGGGGACAAGGACCTCCCACCCATGCTTTCAACACCCACCTCCTGGCACCACAGCAGCCGTCCCCAGTGTGAGGCACGGCCACGTGTACAAATTCCCGGCACCGGACCCGCTCTGGGTGCAGGAGCTCCAGTTCCTCAATGGGAGCCAAGGCTACAATACCAGCACGGGCCGTTCATCCTTCCCATCAAGGGGATTGTGACTCCCGAGCAAATACCTGGATGGAGGTTTTATTCAGGAATGACGTTGAAACACAGCGAGGCTCTTAATCCCCACCCGTGGCCACCTGGGACCCAGAATTCGAATGCAGAGGGCGGCTGGCTTGGCAGGGAGAGGGGAGAACCTCCCTGTCCCTCCCGCTGGGAGGTCGCTCTCCCGCATGGCATCTTCTGGCTGCCCCTGGAGTTCTCCAGGGAAGAGATCCCCCAGGCTGCCCCAGCAGGTGTCACCCAGCCAGCACCTCTCAGCTGTGTCCCCCGGGATGCCAGTCCTGCAAGGTGCTTCATCAGATACACACCCACACACACCACTGCCGCCAGTAAATTGATGGTAGTGAGGATATGTGGTTGAGTAAATGCGGCAAGCAAGGTGAAAAACCTTCCCCGCCTACCCCCATCTACCCAACCCCGCCTTAGCTTTTCATGGTGAACACTTTAAGCTTCTGTTATAAAAATAACACATGGTTACAGTAAAAAGCTCACACGATGGAGACAAATATAAACTGAAGATAAAGTTCCTCCGCTCACTCAGGATTCAGCTCATGTCCCCTCTTTGGACACCTTCCCTGGCCGCCCTCATTAGAGAGTCCCCCAACCCATGTTATGCTCTGCTGTCCTCACCCAGCTTCGTTTTCCTTCATAGCACAAAACACCACCTGACACTGTGCTGTGGATCGTTTAGCATATAGGTTTGTCACCTGTACTTCACTAGACTGGCAGCTTCATGAGGGCAAGGATTTCTGCCTGCTTTGCTCTTCTTCACTGTGTCCCCAGTGACAAGTACAGAGCCAGGCATAGAGTAGATGCTCAGTTAATATTTTTGAGTGAATAAATGAATGAACAAATGAGCTCTGGTATTAAAAAACAGCACAACATTGTAAATCACCTATACTTCAGTAAAAAAAAATGGCTTTACCTTTTTTCCTTCTCCTTTGGTATTTGTCAAACTCCTCTGACATCCATAACACTAATCTTGTAGAAGGGGTGACTTTCAGAGTATACTTTGGGAACTAGTGCACACTCAAATCACACATCTAGCTCCCCTTTCCCCATGCTAACGTCTGGAGCCTTGGCTTTCCTAGTGGGAAGGTGACACACAGGCACTCGTGATTATGTATGTTACCAGCTGGCATTATGATTTATACAGCATCCTTTGGGAGGTGGTAGGTGTGAATCAGCGTCCATGAACCTGATCAACTCTGGATCATTGAGAAGTTTGGATTGAGGGTTTAATTGTGGCTATTACTAAAGAACATGTCACCTACTGGCAGCCAGTATAGGTGACCCTCAGGATGACTCAAATAATTTCCATTTGAGCTTTTCCATCTGGAAGCTGCCACTGGTTTCGTCCTCCCTTGCACTTAGAGGCAGCTGGAGCACAGTGGCTGAGTGCATGAAGCTGGAGCCAGAGTCCCTGGGCTAAAATCTCCACTTCCGCACTGCTAGCTGTGCAATGGTCGACACATTAATTAACTTCCCTACACCTCAGTTTTCTTTTTTGTAAAAGGGAATAATAATAGTGCCTATATACAGGGTTGTGAAGAATATTAAGTGAGTTTATACATGTAAAATGCTTGGGCTCTTCAAGTCATATGAAGAATGAGCTACTCTGACATTCCCTCCTAAATACACCAACTAAAACAAGCCAGATAAAATATTATAAAACAAAAACTAGCAGAGGCCCAAAATGATTTTCGATTCAGGAAATCTGGGATGTAAATCAATATCAATGCCAGCTTTCACCTGCTGGACACTAGTGAAATAAATCAAGAAGAACAAAGTAAATGGGAAGAGATCTCCTGTTCATGGATGGGAGATTTAGTATTGTTGAGATGGCAATACACTACAAATTAATTTACAAATTCAAGGCAACCTCTTTCAAAATCCCAGCTGGCTGTTTCCAAAAAAAAAAAAAAAAAAAAAAATGATGAGCTGATTCTAAAATTCATATGGAAATTCAAGCGATCAAGAATAGCTAAAACTTGAAAAAGAACAAAGTGGAGGACTCAGATTTCCTGAATTTAAAACCTATTACAAAGCTGTAGTAATCAAGACAGTGTGGTACTGGCATAACGATAGACATATAGATCAATGGAACAGAACTCAGAATCCAGGAATAAGCTAGTACATTTATGGCAAGGGGTGCCAAGACAATTCAATGGGGAAAGAATAGTCTTTTCAACAAATGGTACGAGGACAACTGGATATCCCCGTACAAAAGAATGAAGTTGGACCCTTCTTTACATCACACATGAAAACTAACTTAGAATAGATCATAGGGCTTCCCTGGTTGTGCAGTGGTTGAGAGTCCGCCTGCTGATGCAGGGGACACAGGTTCATGCCCCGGTCCGGGAAGATCCCACATGCCGTGGAGTGGCTGGGCCTGTGAGCCATGGCCGCTGAGCCTGCACGTCCGGAGCCTGTGTTCCGCAACGGGAGAGGCCACAACAGTGAGAGGCCCACATACCGCAAAAAAAAAAAAAAAAGAATAAAAAAGAATAGATCATAAACCAAAATGTAAGAGCTAAAACTATAAAACTCTTAGAAGAAAGCATAGGTGTAAATATTAGTGACCTTGGTGTAAATCTTAGATCCTTCTTGGATACAATACCAAAAGCACAAGCAACAAAAGACAAAATAGATAAATTAGACTTAATCAAAATTTAAAACTTTCATGTTTCAAAGGACACCAATAAGAAAATGAAAAGACAAACAGAGAATGGGAGAATACATTTGCAAATCATCTATCTGATAAAGAACTAACCAGAATATATAAAGAACTTTTACAACTCAATAGTAAAAAGACAAATAACCTGACAAATAACCGAGGTGAAACATAGGCACAAGAGTTAAATAGACATTTCTCCAAAGAGTACATATGAATGGCCAATAAGTGCATGAAAACAGAAGTACATGCTTAATATAATGTCATCACAGAGCTGCAATTCAAAACTACAATGAGATACCACTTTACACCCAGAAGGAAAGAAAATGTCAAGTATTGGTGAGGACTGGGGGAAATTAGAACCCTCATACATTGCTGATGGGAATGTAAAATGGTGCAGTCACTTGGGAAACCAGTTTGGCAATTCCTCAAAATATTAAACATGGAGTTACAATATGAGCCAGCAATTCCACTCCTAGATATATACCCAAGAGAAATGAAAACATGCATCCACACAAAAAAATTATTCACAAATGTTCATAGCAGCATTGTTGGAAACAACTCAGTAAAAAAGTGGAAACAACCCATATGTCCTTTGGCTGATGAATAGATAAATAAAAGTGGTATATTCATACAATGGAACATTATTTGGCAATAAAAAGGAATGAAGTACTAATACACGCTACAACGTGATAAATTTGAAAGGATTATGCTAAGTGAAAGAAGCCAATCACAAAAAAAACCATGTACTGTATGATTCCATTTATGTGAAATGTCAGAATAGGCAAATCTACAGAAATAGAAAATAGTTTAGTTGTTTCCTTGGGCTGGGGGATTTGGAGGGAAATGTGGAATGACTACAAATGGTTAAGGTTACGGAGTTTCCTACTGGGGTGATGAAAATGCTCAAAAGTTGACTGTGGTGGTGTTTACACAACTCTGTGAATATGTTACAAAATCATTGAATTGTACAATTTAAATGAGTGAATTATATGGTATATGAATTTTAACTCAATAAAGCAGTTTTTAAAAAATGTACTCTAGGCAGAAAAGAAAATATCTCAGAGTTGGAAGGACTGAGATGCAAGAAAGAATGGTGAGCAAAGCTGATTGTAAATGTGTGGTTAAATTCTAAACCCAATGACTGTATCATACAAAGCAAATAATGTCTAATTGAAGAGAGTCTAATATAACGAGGTAGAACTTAGCTCTGTTATGCTACGTAAGAATGTGAAAATATTAAAGGTAACAAAGACTTGATAAAGAAAATAAAACTGCTGAACTAGTGGGGAGGGAATGGAACTCAATATGCATGGAAATCTGGATCTCGTATTATTACTGGGCATATAAGCAGATCGCAGAGCAGCTGGCTCTATGGTCAGAGTGCCATAGAGAAGATAAAACTCACCTCAGAACAGATTGATCAGGGCTTCCCTGATGGCGCAGTGGTTAAGAATCTGCCTGCCAGTGCAGGGGACACGGGTTCATGCCCTGGTCTGGGAAGATCCCACATGCCGTGGAGCAACTAGGCCCGTGCACCACAACTACTGAGCCTGCGCACCTAGAGCCCCTGCTCCACAACAAGAGAAGCCACTGCAACGAGAAGCCCGCGCACCGCAACAAAGAGTAGCCCCCGCTGGCTGCAATTAGAGAAAGCCCGCGCTCAGCAATGAAGACCCAACGCAGCCAAATAAATAAAGAAATAAAATAAAGAAATAGGAAAACAAATTAAACAAGAAAAAAAAACAAAAATAAAACAGATTGACTTTTCTGGGGGCTGGATCTGGGGGCATTGGTGGATAACATTACTTTTTGTCCCTCCTGTTTGTTTTTCTCCTGTTAATGTGTTCTTCAGTGAGGGCCAAACCCATTTAATTCAAAGTGAAGCATAAAAGAAAAGAAACAGGAAAAGCTGTATAAATAAACGCACAAAATAAAATGGTGGGAATAAACCCATTAAACAGTAATCACAATCAATACAAATGGACTAAATGTTCTCATTAAAAGACCAAATTTTAGACTCAATTAAAAGTTAAATTCCAGCTCTAAGTTAGTTATTTTTTAATCTTTGAGCCTATGTTTGCTTGTATGCTTCTGCCTTTCTTCTTTAAAATAGTAGCTTTAGTAAGGTATAATTCATATACCACACAATTCACTGATTTAAAGTTTGCAATTCAGTGGTTTTTAGTATGTTCACAGGGTTGTGCAATGATCAATTTTAAAACATTTTCATCACCCCTGAAAGATACCCCGTGCCCATTAGCAGTCACTCCCCATTTCTCTCAAAATCCCCAACCCTAAGTAGCCACTACGTTCAACTTTCTGTCTCTATAGATTTCCCTGTTCTGGACATTTCACATAAATGGAATCACACACTACGTGCTGCTTTGTGACTGGCTTCTTTCACTTAGCATAATCTTTCTAAGGTTCACCCAGGTTGCAGCATGTCTCAGTACTTCCTTCCTTTTTACTGCCAAATAATATCCCATTGTCTGATAGACATTTTACCCAGCCATTCATCAGCCAAAGGACATTCGGGTTGTTTCTACTTTTCGGCTATTATGAATGAAGATGCTATGAACATTCATGTATAAGTTTTTGTGTAGACATCTGTTTTCTAGGACTGGAATTGCCGGGTCATATGGTAAAACTCTATGTTTGACCTTTTGAGGAACTGACAGATTTTTCCAACATGGCTGCACCACATTAGCAAAGTGTCAGGGTTCCAATTTCTCCACACCCTCTCCAACACTTATTATTATCTGACTTTTTAATTGATTTATTTATTTTTATTTATTTTTGGCTGTGTTGGGTCTTCGTTTCTGTGCAAGGGCTTTCTCTAGTTGCGGCAAGCGGGGGCCACTCTTTGTCGCGGTATGCGGGCCTTTCACTATCGCGGTCTCTCTTGTTGCGGAGCACAGGCTCCAGACGCGCAGGCTCAGTAGTTGTGGCTCACGGGCCTGGTTGCTCCGCGGCATGTGGGATCTTCCCAGAACAGGGCTCGAACCCATGTCTCCTGCATTAGCAGGCAGATTCTCAACCACTGCGCCACCAGGGAAGCCCATTATCTGACTTTTTAATGATAGCCATTAAATTGGTAATGCGTCACACCAAGTGTGGTTATATTACCAAAATGTAAGGTTGGCTTAACATTCAAAAATCAATAAATACAAATCATCCTATCAAGGGACTAAAAAAAAGAAAAGTCATTTGATCATCTGAATGGAAGAAATAAGAGCATTTGTCAAATCCAATATCCATTCCTTATAAAAACTCTCAGCAATAGAATAAAATAGAAGGGAACTTCCTCAACATAAAAAAGGGCAACTATAAAACCCTACAACTAACATCATACTTAATGATGAAAGACTGAGTGTTTTTCCCCCAAGATCAGGAAGAAGGCAAGGATGTCCCCTGTCACCACTTCAATTCAACATTGTACGGCAGGTTCTGGCCAGTGCATGTGGCAAGAAAAAGAAATACAAGAGATTCTGATTTGAAAGGAAGAAGTAAAACTGCCTTTATTTTCAAGTGACATGATGATCTATGCAACTAATCCCCTGGAATAGCAAAAATACTTCAATAACTAATAAGTGAATTGATAAAAGTGATGGGATATAAGATCAATATACAAAAATTAATTGTATTTCAATATACTGGTCACAATAGGAAAATGAAGCAAAAAATATCACTTATAATCTATCAAAAATATGAAAAACTTAAGGATAAATCTGAGAAAAGATGTGAAAAACCTGTATGCCAAAAACTACCAAACATTGCTGAGAGAGGTTAAAGAAGGCTAAAATAAATGGAGAGACATACTGCGTTCATGGATTGGAAGGCTCAGTGTTGTTAATATGTCCATTCTCCTCAGATCAATCTACAGATTCAGACACTGACAAACTCATTCTAAAATTCATTTGGCCATGTGAAGGACCTAGAATCAGCTAAAACAATTTTGAAAAAGAAGAACAGAGTTGGAAGACTTATACTACCTCATTTCAGGACTTAGTATAAAGCTACAGTAATCAAAACAGTGTGGTACTAGCATCAAAAATAGACAGATAGTTTGATGGAACTAATAGTCTGTAACTAGACTCATGTGTATATGATTAAATGATTTTGGAGGTACAAAGGCAATTCAGTGGAGAAAGGATAGTTTTTGAGAGTTTAGCTAGGCTATTCCATGTATTGCAGCCATGACATCTGTTTTGTTTGGCCAAGTGGCCTGCAGCACCCTTAAAATAATACCAGCCTCCTCAAGCAAGCGCATGACCTAGATAGAAGCTTGAAGAGTCAGAAGCAAGTATAAGTCCTGATATGACCAAAAGTCCTTGTTGATCAAGTCAACCCCACCTCCCAGGGCCTTCCCCTTTTACACCCCTTAGATGAGACCCCATAGAGTTTACCAAAAACTTGCTCTTTTGGTTTGAATTCACCACTCTGGCTTTAGGATTGGGATTGGCTTGGGAACCCCAAAACACACCACCCACGGATCCTAATAAAGGGTTGTTGCCCTAGGTCCTATTGCTCTCACTGTCTGCACTCTGCCTTGACCTCCCCCTGTGGCCCCTTGAGGTATGCCATGTGCTTCCTCTGGACCCGTGAGTAATAAATTTCTCTATTTTGATGTCTTTTGTGGTCTCATGTTGAACTGAGACTCACCATCCCACGCCCTGTGCTCTACTTAACAAGTGTTAATTTAACAAAGTCATAACAGTAGTCTTGTCAAGACACGGTGCTGAACAATTGGACATCTGTACTTTAAAAATTAACTTTGATCCATACCTCACACAATATATAAAAATGAACTCAAGATAAATAATAGGCCTAAATGTAAAATCTAAAGTTATAAAACTTCTGAAAGAAGATGTAAGAGAAGATCTTTGTGACCTTGAGCCATTAAAGAAAAAGTGGAGAAACTAGACTTCCTCAAAAATAAGAACTTTCGCTCTTCAGATGACTTTGTTAACAGAATGAAAAAACAAGTCCAGGATACATCATGAACTTTTAAAAGTCAACAAATAAAAACCAGAAATGGGCAAAAAATTTGAACAGATACTTTGCCAAGGAAGATATACAATACAAATGTCAAACAAGCACATGAAAATGTGCCCCACGTCATTAGCCAAACAGGGAAATGCAAATTAAAACCACAATGCGATATCAATATACACTATTATAATGTCTAACATGAAAAAGGCTGACCATACCAAGTGTCAGTGCGGATAGGTTAAGAACTCACACACTGCTGATGGGACTGTAAAATGGTGCAACCACTTTGGAAACCAGTTTGGCAGTTTGTTGAAAAGTTAAACATATACCAACCATACATACCAGCCATTCTAGCTCCATCACGTGTTTCATTCAGAGATTTGTACACCAATGTTCATGGCAGCTTTATTTCTAGTCACCAAAATTAGAAACAGCCCACATGTCCATTGAAAGGGAAAAGGATAAACAAATTGTGGTATATCCATACAGTGGAATATTCCTGAGTAATAAAAATGAACTATTGATATGCATAGCAATTTAGGGAGACCTCAGAATAATTCTACTGAGTGAAGGAGCCAAACAAAATAGAGTATGGTTCTATTTTATACAATTCTAGGAAATGAAAACAAATGTATAGTGACATAAAGCACATCAGTAGTTACCTGGACGGAAGGGGGCAGGAAGGAGTTACAAGGGGCATGAGGAAATTTGGGGGCGATAAGAGCTGTGTTCACTATCTTGAAAGTAGTGATGGTTTCACAAGCGTATACCTCTGTCAAAACTCATCAGATTTTATGCTTTGTATATGTAAAGTTAATTCATGTGAGTTATAGCTCAATTTAACTGCCAAAATTATCAGAAGATATGATGAACTTTCTTCAAATACATTTTTAAAATTATGTGACACGAATGAATTCTTAGAAAAATAAAACTTTAAAAATTGGGACCAGAAGAAATACAAGGTACGAGAGTGTCTCTAAAATTGTGCATACACCACCCCCGCCCCCGCCATCTAAACAGCTCTAGAACCACAGAAGAAATGGAATCTGAAGCTCCAGACTTTCCAAATGGAAAACACCAGGCTCACGCAGCTCTATGGGCAAGTTCTACTGAACAGTCAAGTTTCAGATAATTCTAATCTTACACAAAATATTCCAGAGGTCATAAAAATGACGGTAATCCCCAGCTCATTTTTATAAGACAAGTTAAACCTTGATACCAGAGCTGGACACAACACGGTGGAAAAGGAAACTACTTCACTTGTGAACATAGAGATAAAGCTCTGGACGAAATGTTAGCAAACTGAATATTCTAATGAATAGAAATGACAACACATCCTGACATGCTCAGTTTACCCCAGGAATGCAAAGTTGGTTTGACTTTGGAAAATAGGTTAATGTAATTTACCACATCAGACAAGTCAAAGGACAGATGCTTTATAATAATCTCAACAGATGCAGAAAAAGTTCAATAAATTTCAGTATCTCCTCATGACAAAAACTCTTAGAAACCTAGAAAGAGAAGAAATGTTTCTTTAGCCCAATCAGTAGTATCTACAGAAACCCTAGTGCAAACATCATAAAGCGTGAGGAACGATTGAAAACATTCCCTTTAAAATCAGACGTAGGACAAAGTGCCTACTAATGCTACTTCTGGTCAGTATTGTATTGGAAGTTCCAGGCAGCATGGTAAGACAGATAATAAGATAAAGTTAAGTGTTTTAAGATGAAAGGATATAAATATTGGAAAGAAAAAATAATAATAACTACTTGCAAATGATGTGATTGTTTTCATGGACAACCCAAAAGAATTCATGGATATAGTATTAGGCTCAACAAGAGACCTTAGCAAGGCTGCCAGATACAAAATCAGCACAGAGAAGAATCCATCCTGCTTGTATGTCCCAATACTACTGGGAAATGTAAGTAATACAAAGCAGTAGTGTTGGTGAGAGTTGCCACATCTGTAAAATGTGGACGGTAGTGCCTGCCTCGCCATGTTTGTGTGGGGATTACTGAGATAAGTAAGAAGTACTAGCAAGGGCAAAGTTACTAGATTAGTAAATGTCAGTTCCTCTTGCTCGCGTCCAAGGCACTGGATTAAGCACCCTTTGGGCGCCACATGGCAGGACTCAGCTCACGCTTGGCCTCAAGAGCTGCAGGAAGGCAGACGTGACCTTTACCCAAATATCTATCACATACGGCAGAAAATGACCAGTGTCATGAAAGGTAAGGCACCGTGAGGTCAGAGGGTGGAGAGAGATGCTTTCTACCTGGAAGCACTTTATCAGGGGCCTTGAAAGTAGACAGAATTTAGATACTCAGAGAAGAGACAGAAGGAGAGGACAGTGCGGCCAATGGCTAGAGGTGGGAACACAGGGAGAGAGACACACAGGGGTTGGTGTTGGCTGTAGCAAAGGGTGGCTGGAGAGGAATTCCATGCACTGGAATGGACACGTTGCTAATGGTGGGACCTGTGTGTCACGTGGCTGTCACACGGGTGAAGGGGCACAAGGCAAGGAGACTTGGGTGCAGCCAGACCAGGGAGTGGTCACTCACCTCCTCCCCCGCTCTTTCCTTGCCCACCGCTGAGCTCAGCAGGGTCATTTGTTCTATTCTCTGGGGCGGCCGCCCAGCCCTGGTGGATCCCCCAGAGCTCACGGCCTTCTGGCCTCCGAGGTTTAGAGAGAAGCCTCATATCTGTGGGAGGAAATCTCTGCAAGGTGTTTACTGCAGGGACCCAGGGTGGCCGTGAGCCAGGTCTGAGTGCTGACCCGCGGACTCTGGAAGGAAGAGGGAAGGGGACCTGGATGTTTGAACAGCTGGGGTGGATCAGGCTACCACTCCCTGACCTCCTCTCCCCTCCCTGGCTTTCCGGGCTCAGGCCCCTTCCTACCTGGGGTCTGACTGCAACTGTCCGCTAATGGAGCTCTGTAGCTAGAGGGTGCTCTCTGCCCCCAAAGAGGCAGACTTGGCAGAAAGGGTTTTGTGTTTTCCCCAGATTGGGTCTGTAGGTAGAGGGCTCACAAAAATACAGGTAGAATTGTTCGTGAGGTTCCACGGTGGACTGGGCTGGAGACCAAACCAAAAGCAAACACACAGATAGTTCCAGCTAACTTGGGTTAGTGTGAAGGATACCTTCTCAGAGAGGATATGGGCGATATCAAGCCTCCTATCTCCCCAGTTCCTCAGAGAGACAGGTCTGAAAGGGTTGTGATGGGGCCTGCAGCTGGTAGGGAGCCTCCAGGGAGAACTTCCCCAGCCCTGAACTCCTATCACACCTCCCCAAAACCCAGCATGAATCCCTCGCATGGCTACAAAGACAGCCGTTTACCAGCCAGGTCTCCTGAGTCTGACATCCACTTCCCGGCACTTTTCATCTTGCACATCCTTCACGGAGTGTATCGTCAGGACTGACGATACGCTCATGGACGGTCACTTTGCAGCCACCTGTCAGTGACCATGGGCCCTGAGTTCTCTCCCATGTGACAAAGCCTGGGAGGGGCTGACCCGTGGAGTTCTGTTCAGCCCATGGGCATTGAATCCCCTGCAGTGAACAGAGTCACTTTGGGTGAGAGCTCTCACAAGACCTGAGATGGGACTCTTTCCTGGACTCTCCAGGAAATCTCAGAGGTGGTCCAGCAGATCCCCTCAGGCCTCCTGGGCCAAGAGCGGTCCTCCTAGGTGGCCCAGAACAAGCAGCAGGGTCCCTTAGAAAGCAGTGACACAGAGCACCTTGCACCCACCCCCAGCTGGGTAGGCAGACTTGGAAGGAATACAAGCTTAAGCTCAGATCCCAAGCATAGTGTTCCTCAGCTGCAATCTCTTGGAGCCTTAGTGTTTCCATCTGTAAAATGGGGGTAGTGACTCCCACCACGAGGTTCTGCTGAATGATCAGTTCCCTTCTGCCCCCGCCCTACCCCCTACCCACCCAAGCGCAGCCTCGGGGAAGAAGCAGTTTTGGAGATTGCCCATGCTTGGCCCTGGCCTGGGAGCTGCCTTTTACTGCCTCCCAGCGAATGGCATCCCTGCCACGATTTTTCCGGTGCTTTCCAGCTTGGTAACAGTGGGGAGCGGAGGGGGTGGCTGGGCCCCAGGTGGGTGAGTGGGGTGGATTCTGCTGACTTAGCCTTTCTCCTCCCTCCTGGATCAAAGAGGGAGGAGGCTCCAGAGGTAGGAAAACGGCCTCATTTCCAGCCAGCCTTGCTTCCTCTCTCCTCACTGACAAGATCCCAGGGACAGAAAACGGCCCGGAGGCTGTGAAATCGGAGAGTGGGAGCGTGGGGCGGCACCCCGACCCTCAGATCAAGTTTCTGGGCCCCCAAGAAGAAACTTAAAAGCTGGGCTCTTAATTCTTTTCCTCTGTGGCTGCCTCCCGCCCCCTCACCCTGTCCCCCTTCCCTCCTCTCTCCCCATTCAGTCCTCAGACAGGCAGGGGGCGGGGGCGGGGGCGAGGGCAGGGCGGGGGCGGCACGCTCTCTGGTGCCCACTCTGCACAGGCCCAGGCTCCCGGGCACACGGAGTTGGTTAAGTTGGGTGTTCCTGACTCCCTCCTGCCCTCCCACGGAAGGCGGCACTGAAGCGGGTGTCACTCTGATCAGGTAACTTGGGACCCAAAGCCTGGGAGGGACTCCTCCTTGGGGACCTGTATGAGGAGTTCCCAGGGCAGGGGCTCCCGTGAAGCTGGGGTCTTTCTGGGGGACCTTTAAGGCCTGGGAGTTGGTCACCTTCCTCTCTCCGGAAGCCCTCCATTTCTCCTCCTTCCATGCTGACCCAGCACTGCCCTCCTGGCCAGTGCCCTGCTGCCCAGACTTTGTCCCGTGACTGCGAAGCTGTGTCTGCGGGTGCCGAGCGCTGTCACCCATGCATCAACATGAGAGTGACAGCGAGGGGAACCGCACCTCGGGCTGGGCCTCAGCTTGGCCACTGGCCGGGTGTACAATTTGGGACAAAGTAGTTAGCCTCTCTGGACCTCAGTTGTCTTCTCTGTGAAATGGCCCTGAAAATACTCAGCTTGTGAAATGAGAGCTAAGGTATGCAGTGAGCCTCACAGAATCGCACAGAGGCCGTGGCCTTATTGTCGCTGTCTCGGCCCTCATCCTGGGTGTGCCGGTCCCGG